>NC_133140.1:27752945-28480445 GCF_048418815.1 Hemitrygon akajei
AGGGCCAGATGGTCTGCATCCCAGAGTGCTTAAGGAAGTAGCCCAAGAAATAGTGGATGCATTAGTGATAATTTTTCAAAACTCCTTAGATTCTGGATTAGTTCCTGAGGATTGGAGGGTGGCTAATGTAACCCCACTTTTTAAAAAAGGAGGGAGAGAAAAACCGGGGAATTATAGACCGGTGAGTCTGACATCGGTGGTGGGGAAAATGCTAGAGTCGGTTATCAAAGATGTGATAACAGCACATTTGGAAAGAGGTGAAATCATCGGACAAAGTCAGCATGGATTTGTGAAAGGAAAATCATGTCTGACGAACCTTATAGAATTTTTTGAAGATGTAACTAGTAGAGTGGATAGGGGAGAGCCAGTGGATGTGGTATATTTAGATTTTCAAAAAGGCTTTTGACAAGGTCCCACACAGGAGATTAGTGTGCAAACTTAAAGCACACGGTATTGGGGGTATGGTATTGATGTGGATAGAGAATTGGTTGGCAGACAGGAAGCAAAGAGTGGGAGTAAACGGGACCTTTTCAGAATGGCAGGCAGTGACTAGTGGGGTACCGCAAGGCTCAGTGCTGGGACCCCAGTTGTTTACAATATATATTAATGATTTAGACGAGGGAATTAAATGCAGCATCTCCAAGTTTGCGGATGATACGAAGCTGGGCGGCGGTGTTAGCTGTGAGGAGGATGCTAAGAGGATGTAGGGTGACTTGGACAGGTTGGGTCAGTGGGCAAATTCATGGCAGATGCAATTTAATGTGGATAAATGTGAGGTTATCCACTTTGGTTGTAAGAACAGGAAAACAGATTATTATCTGAACGGTGGCCGATTAGGAAAAGGGGAGGTGCAACGAGACCTGGGTGTCATTGTACACCAGTCATTGAAGGTGGGCATGCAGGTACAGCAGGCGGTGAAAAAGGCAAATGGCATGTTGGCATTCATAGCAAAAGGATTTGAGTACAGGAGCAGGGAGGTTATACTGCAGTTGTACAAGGCCTTGGTGAGGCCACACCTAGAGTACTGTGTGCAGTTTTGGTCCCCTAATCTGAGGAAAAACATTCTTGCCATAGAGGGAGTACAAAGAAGTTTCACTAGATTGATTCCTGGGATGGCAGGACTTTCATATGAAGAAGGACTGGATCGACTAGGCTTATACTCACTAGAATTTAGAAGATTGAGGGGGGATCTTATTGAAACGTATAAAATTCTAAAGGGATTGGACAGGCTAGATAAAGGAAGATTGTTTCCGATGTTGGGGAAGTCCAGAACAAGGGGTCACAGTTTAAGGATAAAGGGGAAGCCTTTTAGGACCGAGATGAGGAAAAACTTCTTCACACAGAGAGTGGTGAATCTGTGTAATTCTCTGCCACAGGAAACAGTTGAGGCCGGTTCATTGGCTATATTTAAGAGGGAGTTAGATATGGCCCTTGTGGCTAAAGGGATCAGGGGGTATGGAGAGAAGGCAGGTACAGGGTTCTGAGTTGGATGATCAGCCATGATCATACTGAATGGCGGTGCAGGCTCGAAGGGCCGAATGGCCTACTCCTGCACCTATTTTCTATGTTTCTATGTTTAGGAACATCAGAACTAGAGGGGACCACCATTTACCCAGATCATAGCCGACCAGGGTTCTTCCTCCATTTTACTGCTCCATATCAGGCAACTGAAGGGAAACGATCAAAGTCTGAGGCAGGCATCTTAATGTAAAGCCAGGCATGAAATAAATTATAGCACAACAAATTCTGCTTTCAGGGAATTAAAATTTTCAAGGGGGAATATTACCATTGAGCAGGTGTCCATCATGTAACCTTGCATTGAATTTCATAAATTATTGAGAGTCAACGAGCCACTGGCTTAGACATAGGACCTTCAATCCACTATGTCAGTACTCAGAATCAGAATCAGGTTTAATATCACCGGTAAATATCATGAAATTTGTTGTCTTTCTGGCAGCAGTGCATAATAATAGCAAAAATGCGAATTTCAGTAAATATATATATATAATAGTTCAATTAAATAAGTAGTGCAAAAATTAAAAAAAATAGTGAGGTAGTGTTCATAGGTTCAATGTCCATTCAGAAATCAGATGGCAGAGAGAAGAAGCTGTTCCTTAACCATTGAATCAGGCTCCGGTACCTCCTCCCTTGTGGTAACAATGAGAACAAGATTATGGGAGTCCTTAACAGTGGAGTAACCATCTATACTATACTAATTCTATGCCAATTCCATTTTCCTGCAGTCCATCTGTGCTCCTCTGTGTCTTGGCATTTCAAGTTGTTGTGAGATAACCTGCCTCTCGGGTAGTGTGCTGCAGATTTCAACCAACGCTGGATGAAGAAATTCTTCCTCTAAATCCTTTACCTTAACCCAATGCCCATTGACAGCTTCCTTCCGTGTTTATTGGCCTGCAATGTATTAGTTATTCTGGAAATTTAGGCTTTTGAAAAAACTGCACTTTTGTTTTGGCAGGATATTTTCACACCTTGGTGCAGTTCTTGGTAAACATGGGCTACACTCGTGATGAGACTGTTCGAGCGGCTCCTTATGACTGGAGAGTGGCACCGTGTAAGTAGAGATAACGATGTGTTGATAACCATTACGTTCACACCTAAAATGGGGACCAGGTAAAAAAGAGTAACAGGAAAATTTCAAAGGCGAGTTTTGGTGCCAGCACTAACATAGGCCGTTCAGCCAAGTGCTGTGCTAACCTTTTATAACAGTTGTTGAATTGTCCCATTCCCCTTTCCTCCCCATACCTTGCTGCTCATAATTGAGGTATTTTTAGACATTGCTCTGAAGATTATTTCAGACCGAGAACAACTCGCTGCATTTAACAGTCATCCTCATTTCTTCTCTCATTCTTTTGCCCATTATGTGAATTCTGTGTCCTTTGTTCTTCATTCTTGTGCCAGTGGAAACATTTTCTCCAGTTAGTACAGCACAGCATCTCCCGGCTTTGAGGAGGCCAAGCACTAGGATTTCTATGATGTGTCTTCATTTATTGGAGGGGAATGGTACATGGTCTCTTGGGCTTCCATATTCAACTCCACAAACCAATTAAACTAAAGGCGGCAGTAGTTTAGTCCCTGAGGGTATGATTAATCCTTTCCTCTGCAAATCCCATGATGACAGGGTGTGGAGGTCCTGAACTGGAGGGTGGGAGAGAGCAGAGGGACAGAGAAGGGAGTTGGAGTCTAGATGGGGAGAGGCCAAACAGAAGCGAACCAAGTGAGGGATTGGGAGCAACACACACAAAATGCTGGAGGAGCTCAGCAGGCCAGGGAGTACCTATGGAAAAGAGTACAATCAACGTTTCGGGCTGAGACCCTTCAGCAGCACTGGAGACAGCAGTAGAGTCAAAAGGTGAGGGGGAGAGGAGAGAGAAACACAAAGAGACAGATGAAGCTAGGAGGTGGAGGAGTGGAGTAAAGAGCTGGGAAGTTGATTGTTGAAAGAAATACATGACTGGAGAAAGGGAATCTAATAGGAGAGGACAGAGGCTATGTAAGAGAAACAAGGGGGGGGGAGGAGCACCAGAGGGAGGCAATGGGCAGGCAAGGAGATAAGGTGAGAGATAAGGGTGGCCACTAGGAGATCCCATGTTTACTGGCGGACGGATCATAGGCGTGTAGTATCTCCTTGGCTGCTCATTGGCTCCCTCTGGTATTCCTCCCCCTTTTCTTTCTTCCATGGCCCCTATTCAAAATGTCAACTGTACTCTTTTCTATAGGTGCTGCCTGGCCTGCTGAGTTCCTCCAGCATTTTGTGTGTGTTGCTTGGATTTCCAGCACCTGCAGATTGTCTCCTGCTTGTGAAGGGATTGGAAGAATGATTTGGGGACAAGTTATGATGGATTATTGGCAGGAAGGTGGGAGGGAGTTCACAATGGCAATTGGGGGACAATTTCATGAAAATATTGAGGATGATGGGGGAGATTGGGGAGAAGATTACAGACACAGATAGGTGATATACCAATTGGTGAAACAGGATTATGGGCATGGAGGTGGAGAGAGATTGAAGTAAAGTATCATGGAGATATGTTTGTGGGTATCGGTCAGTAGAGCAGGATTGTTAGAGAGAAAGAGCAGATGAGGATTGCAGTGGGAATTTGGAAATATATGAGTAGGTAGAGAGACGATTAAGGGAGGCAGATTGGGAGGTTGATCTTGGGAGAGGATTACATGAGAGTTTAAGGACATATCAGTAGATGGGAGAAGATTATAAGGAGGGAGACTGGAAGAACATCAAGGGAGAAGATCATATTGCGTTCCGCTTCTTATGCTCTCATTTTCCATCTACCCATCCACGTGCTGGGCTCTCACTTTCAGTCCTCCATCAAGATCTTCACCACAAATTTTGCCTCAGAATAGGGTTGGATGAATTTTTTTTTGCGGAAAACTATTAGATGAATCAATTGCTATCAAGTAACCTTATTGATAGTAAAGGTTAAAGAGACTTCAAAGATTTGCTTTAGTTGTCATATGTACATTGAAACACACTGCACTGTGTAATGTGTCACTTGTGTCAAAGATGTGCTGAGGGCAGTTCACAAGGGTTGCCATGCTTCCAGTGCCCACAACCTACTACCCCCTAACCCCTACCTCTGAGGAATGTGGGAGGAAACTGAAGCACGCAGAGGAAACCCACATGGTCACGGGAGAATGTGCAAACTCCCCACAGACAGCAGGGGGAATTGAAGCCCAGCTTTATAGCTGGCATACTGTAAAGCATTGGGCTAACCTCATCACTACTCTGCCACCCTGTGGATGTAAACCCAAGACCATAAACAGAAAACGGTTCAGCCTTCTGGTCCAGTTACAGGTGGGATTTATTTACTTGAAGTTTGGGCACAGCAACCGATCTGTGAGTGCGTCTGGTGACTCATGGGATGAAGAGCAATTGATGTAAAGTTTGTCCTCTCCTTATGCTGACACAGTACGTGGCAGCACAAGTGTCCCATGGCTTTAATACCTGGCACGTTTCCTTTGACAGATGAGCAAGAAGAGTATTTTGACAAACTGAAGGAGCTGATTGAGGAGATGTACATGACATATGGGAAGTCCGTTTTCCTGCTGGGACACAGTATGGGGAACCTCTACATCTCCCACTTCCTGCACCAACAGCCTCAAGCGTGGAAAGACAAGTTCGTCCATTCGTTCATTTCACTGGGGGCTCCATGGGGTGGAACTGTGAAATCTCTCGCCGTGCTTGCTTCAGGTACCCACATCTGTAGTACATTTATTTTATTTTCATTCTTTGCTGGAGATGATAATAAATTACTAAAACCTGTTAAATTTCTTCTCTGATGTTATGAGAGGTACAAAATAGTGAAAATCATTTTTTGTTTATGAAAGGAAAAAAGTTATCTCAGCTCTTTTAATCTCAGGACATCTGTTGTTGCACTTTGGAAATGAGTTAGGAAAGGTTGGAAACACTCAGGCAGTAACCGTGGAAAGAGAAACATTTTATTTCAGACTTCCAGCATCTGCAGTGTTTTAAAAATGTCATTGTAGTGAATGATTTGTGAGGAAGAGACCCCACAGTCACAGGTATAACAATGATAGGAATATCTGTTTTGGTGGTGGTATGAGATCAATGCAAGCGATTCCTGCAACCTTGCCTTGCTGAACAGAATGATGGAAATTAAAATGTACCAGGTGTCTATCACAGCTTAAAGTAAAAAGTAATTGAAAGTGGCAGAACACGGGTTTGAAGTTCTAATTGGGCTTTTGCATCGTTAGGCTTTCTCTTCTACTCAAGTCTCATGTCATAGAGCCCTACAGCCTGCCAAGTCCATACTAACTATCAACCATTCATTTATACTAATCTTACACCACTCACAGTTAACCCAAGGTCAGGATTGAACCCAGCTATGTGACACAGTGTGAAATAGCGGCGATGCTATCTGGCAGAGCGTGTGCAAGCAGGCACTAGTAATTGTCTCAGCTTCCTTGTGTTGTGGTGAGAGTGTTCCACTCTGCTACTTTGCTATCAATAGGCAGAAACCATTGAGGATTCATCAACCATTAGGAAGCCTTAACTCTCAAACCTGAGTTATTTACTGACTATGAGAATGGGCTTTATAACACTGTGTTGCTCTTGCCCAGTCTTTCTGCATTTACAAGAAACTCGGACAATTACAGAAGAATGAGAACCTTCCAGAGTGCAGTGGTCTAGGGTTAACTTTCTCCTCTGGGGAGGAATACTCTAGCACTAACGCTGAGAAGTACTTTGCCCTTTTGATTGGATATCCTGAAGACTGCAGCAAATATCTACCTCCACCCACTCCCCCCCCCCCCAGTTTGCTATAGACATTGGTGGGTGCTGTTATTACTTAGTCAGATTTTCCATTTAACTTCCTGGTAAAAAGCCAAACTTACTTGCCTGTTAGATGAACCATCTGATTTTAATTGCTATTTATTTATTTATTTTATTTATTTATTTGGAGATACAGTGTGGAACAGGCTCTCACAACAACCCGCCTAGTTAACCCTAGCCTAAGCACAGAACAATTACAATGGCCAATTAGCCTACGAACTGGTACGTGGTTAGACCGCCTGGGGAAAAACCCACGTGTCATGGGAAAAAATGTACCGACTCCTTACAGATGACACTGGAATTGAACTCTGAACTCTGACACCACAAGCTGTAATAGAGTTTTGCTAACCACTGCGCTACTGTGATTTAGATCAGGCCACTAACAATTTCAAAGTTTAATTTACTTTCTCTGAGTCATGCCGCCAAGTCCACTATCTCATCTGCACTCTAAATCTAGAACATTGTGTACAATGAGCTTTAAACCTGGTCTACTCCCTCACCCAGGGAGCACTGACCTTAGGGACTTGGACACAATCAGCAGAGAAACAAAATGCTACCATGTCCAACCCATTTGGAAATTTTCATCTTCAGTGAGATAGGTTTAAAACTTCTTTTATTTTTCAAGAGCATTGATAAAACTGAATAGGTGAATGCTGGAACACTGGCAGAAAAATATTATTGCCATGAATGCATAAGGACAGAAGGTAACCAAATAAACTGTACTTGGTCATGGTCCCTCTACTGGAGAGCAAATAACTGCAGACTGAGTGATAGATTTAAAGAATCCACATTCTACCTGCAGTTTTGATGCTAGGCATCTGGTCATCAAATATCAACAGTATTTTACTATCACCTACTTGGGCCCTCTACACCATCCAGGCAAAGCCTAGCCTAACGTTAAGCAGTTGCACCTCACCTTCAGGTGCACAGCCTTCCGTGCTCTCCAATAATCAGCATTCCAGTAGAGTCAAGATTCATCTTTATTTATCACATGTACATCAAAATATACAGTGAAACGCATCATTTGCATTAAAGACCAACACACCAAAGAATGTGCTGAGCCAGTCCGCAAGTGTTGCTAGATATTCCAGTGGCAATATGACACACCCACAATGTTCAACAGACACAAGCAACAAAAGAACAGCAAAACAATACCCATTCCTCCCACCCACCCACACAGATGGCCTGTCCTCTGACCCCAGGACAGGTCATCATCTTTGACCTCCAGCCTCCATCTGACCTAGACTCAGAGACATCGGGTCTTTGACTACCATGGCAGACTCCAACAATCACCCTTCCTTCATTTGAATCTCCTCATACTTGTCCCATTCCCCTCATTCAGTTTGCACTGTCTTTATGATATCATCACTCCTGTCATCTCCCACTTCACTGTCTTCCACTTGCATTCTCACCCTCTCCCTCTTTTGCTCTGGATCTTAAGCCTTTCCTAATTCTGATGAAAGGACTCAAAAATGGAACTTTAAACTGTTTCTCAACTTTTATGAAACTGCTTCTCCGCTGATATTGCATGACCTGTCTAGTATTTCCAGCATATTGTGTGTTTATTTTCTAACAAGTGACAGTTCAGGATAGTCTGCCAATCACGTCCAAAGCAGCACACAGCTCAAAGACGGGTAAGCCTCTGTGGCCACAATCAAAATGAAGTGTTTCTGTTCTTTAATCTGAACAGTTATATTGAATAACAGAATTCACACAGCACAGAAAAAGGCTACTTAGTCAGAGCAGAAAGGCCAGTCCGAACAGAAAGACCAGTCCGTACAGAAAGACCAGTCCGAACAGAAAGGCCAGTCCAAACAGAAAGACCAGTCCGTACAGAAAGAACAGTCCGAACAGAAAGACCAGTCAGAACAGAAAGACCAGTCCGTACAGAAAGACCAGTCCGAACAGAAAGGCCAGTCCAAACACAAAGACCAGTCCGAGCAGAAAGACCAGTCCGAACAGAAAGACCAGTCCGAACAGAAAGACCAGTCCGAACAGAAAGACCAGTCCGAACAGAAAGACCAGTCCGATCAGAAAGACCAGTCCGAGCAGAAAGACCAGTCCGAACAGAAAGACCAGTCCGAACAGAAAGACCAGTCCGAACAGAAAGACCAGTCCGAACAGAAAGACCAGTCCGAACAGAAAGGCCAGTCCGAACAGAAAGACCAGTCCGAACAGAAAGACCAGTCCGAAAAGAAAGCCCAGTCCGAACAGAAAGACCAGTCCGAACAGAAAGACCAGTCCGAACAGAAAGACCAGTCCGAACAGAAAGACCAGTCCGAACAGAAAGGCCAGTCCGAACAGAAAGACCAGTCCGAGCAGAAAGACCAGTCCGAACAGAAAGACCAGTCCGAACAGAAAGACCAGTCTGAACAGAAAGACCAGTCCGATCAGAAAGGCCAGTCCGAACAGAAAGACCAGTCCGATCAGAAAGACCAGTCCGAACAGAAAGACCAGTCCGAACAGAAAGACCAGTCCGAACAGAAAGACCAGTCCGAACAGAAAGGCCAGTCCGAACAGAAAGACCAGTCCGAAAAGAAAGCCCAGTCCGAACAGAAAGGCCAGTCCGAACAGAAAGACCAGTCCGAGCAGAAAGACCAGTCCGAGCAGAAAGGCCAGTCCGAGCAGAAAGGCCAGTCCGAACAGAAAGGCCAGTCCGAGCAGAAAGACCAGTCCGAACAGAAAGACCAGTCCGGACAGAAAGACCAGTCCGTACAGAAAGACCAGTCCGAACAGAAAGGCCAGTCTGAACAGAAAGACCAGTCCGAGCAGAAAGGCCAGTCCGAACAGAAAGGCCAGTCCGAACAGAAAGACCCGTCCGAACAGAAAGACCCATCCGAACAGAAAGGCCAGTCCGAACAGAAAGACCAGTCCGAACAGAAAGACCAGTCAGAACAGAAAGACCAGTCCGAACAGAAAGACCAGTCCGAACAGAAAGACCCGTCCGAACAGAAAGACCAGTCCGAACAGAAAGACCAGTCCGATCAGAAAGACCAGTCCGAGCAGAAAGACCAGTCCGAACAGAAAGACCAGTCCGAACAGAAAGGCCAGTCCGAACAGAAAGACCAGTCAGAACAGAAAGACCAGTCCGAACAGAAAGGCCAGTCCGAACAGAAAGACCCGTCCGAACAGAAAGACCAGTCCGAACAGAAAGACCAGTCCGATCAGAAAGACCAGTCCGAGCAGAAAGACCAGTCCGAGCAGAAAGACCAGTCCGAACAGAAAGGCCAGTCCGAACAGAAAGACCAGTCCGAACAGAAAGACCAGTCCGAACAGAAAGGCCAGTCCGAACAGAAAGGCCAGTCCGAACAGAAAGACCAGTCCGAACAGAAAGGCCAGTCTGAACAGAAAGGCCAGTCCGAGCAGAAAGACCAGTCCGAACAGAAAGACCAGTCCGAACAGAAAGACCAGTCAGAACAGAAAGACCAGTCCGAACAGAAAGACCAGTCCGAACAGAAAGACCAGTCAGAACAGAAAGACCAGTCCCAACAGAAAGACCAGTCCGAACAGAAAGGCCAGTCTGAACAGAAAGGCCAGTCCGAGCAGAAAGACCAGTCCGAACAGAAAGACCAGTCCGAACAGAAAGACCAGTCCGAACAGAAAGGCCAGTCCGAACAGAAAGACCAGTCCGAACAGAAAGACCAGTCCGAAAAGAAAGCCCAGTCCGAACAGAAAGACCAGTCCGAACAGAAAGACCAGTCCGAACAGAAAGACCAGTCCGAACAGAAAGACCAGTCCGAACAGAAAGGCCAGTCCGAACAGAAAGACCAGTCCGAACAGAAAGACCAGTCCGAACAGAAAGGCCAGTCCGAACAGAAAGACCAGTCCGAACAGAAAGACCAGTCCGAAAAGAAAGCCCAGTCCGAACAGAAAGACCAGTCCGAACAGAAAGACCAGTCCGAACAGAAAGACCAGTCCGAACAGAAAGACCAGTCCGAACAGAAAGGCCAGTCCGAACAGAAAGACCAGTCCGAGCAGAAAGACCAGTCCGAACAGAAAGACCAGTCCGAACAGAAAGACCAGTCCGAACAGAAAGACCAGTCCGAACAGAAAGGCCAGTCCGAACAGAAAGACCAGTCCGAAAAGAAAGCCCAGTCCGAACAGAAAGGCCAGTCCGAACAGAAAGACCAGTCCGAGCAGAAAGACCAGTCCGAGCAGAAAGGCCAGTCCGAACAGAAAGGCCAGTCCGAGCAGAAAGACCAGTCCGAACAGAAAGACCAGTCCGTACAGAAAGACCAGTCCGTACAGAAAGACCAGTCCGAACAGAAAGGCCAGTCTGAACAGAAAGACCAGTCCGAGCAGAAAGGCCAGTCCGAACAGAAAGGCCAGTCCGAACAGAAAGACCAGTCCGAACAGAAAGACCAGTCCGAACAGAAAGGCCAGTCCGAACAGAAAGACCAGTCCGAACAGAAAGGCCAGTCCGAACAGAAAGACCAGTCCGAACAGACAGACCAGTCCGAACAGAAAGGCCAGTCCGAACAGAAAGACCAGTCCGAACAGAAAGACCAGTCCGAGCAGAAAGACCAGTCCGAACAGAAAGACCAGTCCGAACAGAAAGACCAGTCCGAACAGAAAGACCAGTCCGAACAGAAAGGCCAGTCCGAACAGAAAGACCAGTCCGAACAGAAAGACCAGTCCGAACAGAAAGGCCAGTCCGAACAGAAAGACCAGTCCGAACAGACAGACCAGTCCGAACAGAAAGGCCAGTCCGAACAGAAAGACCAGTCCGAACAGAAAGACCAGTCCGAGCAGAAAGACCAGTCCCAACAGAAAGACCAGTCTGAACAGAAAGGCCAGTCCCAACAGAAAGGCCAGTCCGAACAGAAAGACCAGTCCGAGCAGAAAGACCAGTCCGAGCAGAAAGACCAGTCCGAACAGAAAGACCAGTCCGAACAGAAAGGCCAGTCCGAACAGAAAGACCAGTCCGAGCAGAAAGACCAGTCCGAACAGAAAGGCCAGTCCGAGCAGAAAGACCAGTCCGAGCAGAAAGACCAGTCAGAACAGAAAGACCAGTCCGAACAGAAAGACCAGTCCGAACAGAAAGGCCAGTCCGAACAGAAAGACCAGTCCGAACAGAAAGGCCAGTCCGAACAGAAAGACCAGTCCGAACAGAAAGACCAGTCCGAACAGACAGACCAGTCCGAACAGAAAGGCCAGTCCGAACAGAAAGACCAGTCCGAACAGAAAGACCAGTCCGAACAGAAAGACCAGTCCAAACAGAAAGGCCAGTCCGAGCAGAAAGACCAGTCCGAACAGAAAGACCAGTCCGAACAGAAAGGCCAGTCCGAACAGAAAGACCAGTCCGAACAGAAAGACCAGTCCGAACAGAAAGACCAGTCCGAGCAGAAAGGCCAGTCCCAACAGAAAGACCAGTCCGAACAGAAAGACCAGTCCGAACAGAAAGACCAGTCCGAGCAGAAAGGCCAGTCCCAACAGAAAGACCAGTCCGAACAGAAAGACCAGTCCGAACAGAAAGACCAGTCCGAGCAGAAAGACCAGTCCGAACAGAAAGACCAGTCCGAACAGACAGACCAGTCCGAACAGAAAGACCAGTCCGAGCAGAAAGACCAGTCCGAACAGAGAGACCAGTCAGAACAGAAAGGCCAGTCCCAACAGAAAGACCAGTCCGAACAGAAAGACCAGTCCGAACAGAAAGACCAGTCCGAACAGAAAGGCCAGTCCCAACAGAAAGACCAGTCCGAACAGAAAGACCAGTCCGAACAGAAAGACCAGTCCGAGCAGAAAGGCCAGTCCGAACAGAAAGACCAGTCCGAACAGAAAGGCCAGTCCGAACAGAAAGACCAGTCCCAACAGAAAGGGCAGTCCGAGCAGAAAGACCAGTCCCAACAGAAAGGCCAGTCCGAACAGAAAGACCAGTCCCAACAGAAAGGGCAGTCCGAGCAGAAAGACCAGTCCCAACAGAAAGGCCAGTCCGAACAGAAAGACCAGTCCCAACAGAAAGGGCAGTCCGAGCAGAAAGACCAGTCCGAACAGAAAGACCAGTCTGAACAGAAAGGCCAGTCCCAACAGAAAGGCCAGTCCGAACAGAAAGACCAGTCCGAACAGAAAGACCAGTCCGAACAGAAAGGCCAGTCCGAACAGAAAGACCAGTCCGAACAGAAAGACCAGTCCGTACAGAAAGACCAGTCCGAACAGAAAGACCAGTCCGAACAGAAAGACCAGTCAGAACAGAAAGACCAGTCCGAACAGAAAGACCAGTCCGAGCAGAAAGGCCAGTCCGAACAGAAAGACCAGTCCGAACAGAAAGACCAGTCCGAACAGAAAGGCCAGTCCGAACAGAAAGACCAGTCCGAACAGAAAGACCAGTCCGAACAGAAAGACCAGTCCGAGCAGAAAGGCCAGTCCGAGCAGAAAGACCAGTCCGAACAGAAAGACCAGTCCGATCAGAAAGACCAGTCCGAACAGAAAGGCCAGTCCGAACAGAAAGACCAGTCCGAGCAGAAAGACCAGTCCGAACAGAAAGACCAGTCTGAACAGACAGACCAGTCCGAACAGAAAGGCCAGTCCGAACAGAAAGACCAGTCCGAACAGAAAGGCCAGTCCGAACAGACAGACCAGTCCGAACAGAAAGACCAGTCCGAACAGAAAGGCCAGTCCGAACAGAAAGACCAGTCCGAACAGAAAGGCCAGTCCGAGCAGAAAGACCAGTCCGAACAGAAAGACCAGTCCGAACAGAAAGGCCAGTCCGAACAGAAAGACCAGTCCGAACAGAAAGACCAGTCAGAACAGAAAGACCAGTCCGAGCAGAAAGACCAGTCCGAACAGAAAGACCAGTCCGAACAGAAAGACCAGTCCGAGCAGAAAGACCAGTCCGAGCAGAAAGGCCAGTCCGAACAGAAAGACCAGTCCGAGCAGAAAGGCCAGTCCGAACAGAAAGACCAGTCAGAACAGAAAGGCCAGTCCGAACAGACAGACCAGTCTGAACAGACAGACCAGTCCGAACAGAAAGGCCAGTCCGAACAGAAAGACCAGTCCGAACAGAAAGGCCAGTCCGAACAGAAAGACCAGTCCGAACAGAAAGACCAGTCCGAACAGAAAGGCCAGTCCGAACAGAAAGACCAGTCCGAACAGAAAGACCAGTCAGAACAGAAAGACCAGTCCGAGCAGAAAGACCAGTCCGAACAGAAAGACCAGTCCGAACAGAAAGACCAGTCCGAGCAGAAAGACCAGTCCGAGCAGAAAGGCCAGTCCGAACAGAAAGACCAGTCCGAGCAGAAAGGCCAGTCCGAACAGAAAGACCAGTCAGAACAGAAAGACCAGTCCGAACAGAAAGACCAGTCCGAACAGAAAGACCAGTCCGAACAGAAAGGCCAGTCCGATCAGAAAGACCAGTCCGAACAGAAAGGCCAGTCCGAACAGAAAGACCAGTCCGAACAGAAAGACCAGTCCGAACAGAAAGACCAGTCCGAGCAGAAAGGCCAGTCCGAACAGAAAGACCAGTCAGAACAGAAAGACCAGTCCGAACAGAAAGACCAGTCCAAACAGAAAGACCAGTCCGAACAGAAAGACCAGTCCGAACAGAAAGACCAGTCCGAACAGAAAGGCCAGTCCGAACAGAAAGACCAGTCCGAGCAGAAAGACCAGTCCGAACAGAAAGACCAGTCCGAACAGAAAGACCAGTCCGAACAGAAAGACCAGTCCGAACAGAAAGACCAGTCCGAACAGAAAGACCAGTCCGAACAGAAAGGCCAGTCCGAACAGAAAGACCAGTCCGAGCAGAAAGACCAGTCCGAACAGAAAGACCAGTCCGAACAGAAAGACCAGTCCGAGCAGAAAGACCAGTCCGAACAGAAAGACCAGTCCGAGCAGAAAGACCAGTCCGAACAGAAAGGCCAGTCCGAACAGAAAGACCAGTCCGAACAGAAAGGCCAGTCCGAACAGAAAGACCAGTCCGAGCAGAAAGACCTGTCCGAACAGAAAGACCAGTCCGAACAGAAAGACCAGTCCGAGCAGAAAGACCAGTCCGAACAGAAAGACCAGTCCGAACAGAAAGGCCAGTCCGAACAGAAAGACCAGTCCGAGCAGAAAGACCAGTCAGAACAGAAAGGGCAGTCCGAACAGAAAGGCCAGTCCGAGCAGAAAGACCAGTCCGAACAGAAAGACCAGTCCGAACAGAAAGACCAGTCCGAACAGAAAGACCAGTCCGAGCAGAAAGACCAGTCAGAACAGAAAGACCAGTCCGAACAGAAAGACCAGTCCGAGCAGAAAGACCAGTCCGAACAGAAAGACCAGTCCGAACAGAAAGACCAGTCCGAGCAGAAAGACCAGTCCGAACAGAAAGACCAGTCCGAACAGAAAGACCAGTCCGAACAGAAAGACCAGTCCGAGCAGAAAGACCAGTCCGAACAGAAAGACCAGTCCGAACAGAAAGACCAGTCCGAACAGAAAGACCAGTCAGAACAGAAAGGCCAGTCCGAACAGAAAGACCAGTCAGAACAGAAAGACCAGTCCGAACAGAAAGGCCAGTCCGAACAGAAAGACCAGTCAGAACAGAAAGGGCAGTCCGAACAGAAAGACCAGTCTGAACAGAAAGGCCAGTCCGAACAGAAAGACCAGTCAGAACAGAAAGGCCAGTCCGAACAGAAAGGCCAGTCCGAACAGAAAGGCCAGTCCGAGCAGAAAGACCAGTCCGAACAGAAAGACCAGTCAGAACAGAAAGACCAGTCCGAACAGAAAGGCCAGTCAGAACAGAAAGACCAGTCCGAACAGAAAGGCCAGTCCGAACAGAAAGACCAGTCCGAACAGAAAGACCAGTCCAAACAGAAAGACCAGTCCGAACAGAAAGACCAGTCCGAACAGAAAGACCAGTCCGAACAGAAAGACCAGTCCGATCAGAAAGACCAGTCCGAACAGAAAGACCAGTCCGAACAGAAAGACCAGTCCGAACAGAAAGACCAGTCCGAACAGAGAGACCAGTCCGAACAGGAAGACCAGTCCGAACAGAAAGACCAGTCCGAACAGAAAGGCCAGTCCGAACAGAAAGACCAGTCCGAACAGAAAGACCAGTCCAAACAGAAAGACCAGTCCGAACAGAAAGACCAGTCCGAACAGAAAGGCCAGTCCGAACAGAAAGACCAGTCCGAGCAGAAAGACCAGTCAGAACAGAAAGGGCAGTCCGAACAGAAAGGCCAGTCCGAACAGAAAGACCAGTCCGAGCAGAAAGACCAGTCCGAACAGAAAGACCAGTCCAAACAGAAAGACCAGTCCGAAGAGAAAGACCAGTCCGAAGAGAAAGACCAGTCCAAACAGAAAGACCAGTCCGAACAGAAAGACCAGTCCAAACAGAAAGACCAGTCCGAACAGAAAGACCAGTCCGAACAGAAAGACCAGTCCGAGCAGAAAGACCAGTCCGAACAGAAAGACCAGTCCGAACAGAAAGACCAGTCCGAACAGAAAGACCAGTCCGAACAGAAAGACCAGTCCGATCAGAAAGACCAGTCCGAACAGAGAGACCAGTCTGAACAGAAAGACCAGTCCGAACAGAAAGACCAGTCCGATCAGAAAGACCAGTCCGAACAGAAAGGCCAGTCCGAGCAGAAAGGCCAGTCCGAACAGAAAGGCCAGTCCGAACAGACAGACCAGTCCGAGCAGAAAGACCAGTCAGAACAGAAAGGCCAGTCCGAACAGAAAGGCCAGTCCGAACAGAAAGGCCAGTCCGAACAGAAAGGCCAGTCCGAACAGACAGACCAGTCCGAACAGAAAGACCAGTCCGAACAGAAAGGCCAGTCCGAGCAGAAAGACCAGTCCGAACAGAAAGACCAGTCCGAACAGAAAGACCAGTCCGAACAGAAAGACCAGTCCGATCAGAAAGACCAGTCCCAACAGAAAGACCAGTCCGAGCAGAAAGACCAGTCCGAACAGAAAGGCCAGTCCGAACAGAAAGACCAGTCCGAACAGAAAGACCAGTCAGAACAGAAAGACCAGTCCGAACAGAAAGGCCAGTCCGAACAGAAAGACCAGTCCGAGCAGAAAGACCAGTCAGAACAGAAAGACCAGTCCGAGCAGAAAGGCCAGTCCCAACAGAAAGACCAGTCCGAACAGACAGACCAGTCCGAACAGAAAGGTCAGTCCGAACAGAAAGACCAGTCCGAACAGAAAGACCAGTCCGTACAGAAAGTCCAGTCCGAACAGAAAGACCAGTCCGAACAGAAAGACCAGTCCGAACAGAAAGACCAGTCCGTACAGAAAGACCAGTCCGTACAGAAAGTCCAGTCCGAACAGAAAGACCAGTCCGAACAGAAAGACCAGTCCGAACAGAAAGACCAGTCCGTACAGAAAGACCAGTCCGAACAGAAAGACCAGTCCGAACAGAGAGACCAGTCCGATCAGAAAGACCAGTCCGAACAGAGAGACCAGTCCGATCAGAAAGACCAGTCCGAACAGAAAGACCAGTCCAAACAGAAAGACCAGTCCGAACAGAAAGACCAGTCCGATCAGAAAGACCAGTCCGAACAGAAAGACCAGTCCGAACAGAAAGACCAGTCCGAACAGAAAGACCAGTCCGATCAGAAAGACCAGTCCGAACAGAAAGACCAGTCCGAACAGAAAGAGCAGTCCGAACAGAAAGACCAGTCCGAACAGAAAGACCAGTCCGAACAGAAAGACCAGTCCGTACAGAAAGACCAGTCCGAACAGAAAGACCAGTCCGAACAGAGAGACCAGTCCGATCAGAAAGACCAGTCCGAACAGAGAGACCAGTCCGATCAGAAAGACCAGTCCGAACAGAAAGACCAGTCCAAACAGAAAGACCAGTCCGAACAGAAAGACCAGTCCGATCAGAAAGACCAGTCCGAACAGAAAGACCAGTCCGAACAGAAAGACCAGTCCGAACAGAAAGACCAGTCCGATCAGAAAGACCAGTCCGAACAGAAAGACCAGTCCGAACAGAAAGACCAGTCCGAACAGAAAGACCAGTCCGAACAGAAAGGCCAGTCCGAACAGAAAGGCCAGTCCGAGCAGAAAGACCAGTCCGAACAGAAAGACCAGTCCGAACAGAAAGACCAGTCCGAACAGAAAGACCAGTCCGATCAGAAAGACCAGTCCGAACAGAAAGACCAGTCCGAACAGAAAGACCAGTCCGAACAGAAAGACCAGTCCGAACAGAGAGACCAGTCCGATCAGAAAGACCAGTCCGAACAGAAAGGCCAGTCCGAGCAGAAAGACCAGTCCGAACAGAAAGACCAGTCCGAACAGAAAGACCAGTCCGAACAGAGAGACCAGTCCGATCAGAAAGACCAGTCCGAACAGAAAGGCCAGTCCGTGCAGAAAGACCAGTCCGAACAGAAAGACCAGTCCGAACAGAAAGACCAGTCTGAACAGAAAGACCAGTCCGAACAGAAAGACCAGTCTGAACAGAAAGACCAGTCCGAACAGACAGACCAGTCCGAACAGAAAGACCAGTCTGAACAGAAAGACCAGTCCGTACAGAAAGACCAGTCCGAACAGAAAGACCAGTCCGAGCAGAAAGACCAGTCCGAACAGAAAGACCAGTCTGAACAGAAAGACCAGTCCGAACAGACAGACCAGTCCGAACAGAAAGGCCAGTCCGAACAGAAAGACCAGTCCGAACAGAAAGACCAGTCCGAACAGAAAGACCAGTCCGAGCAGAAAGACCAGTCCGAACAGAAAGACCAGTCTGAACAGAAAGACCAGTCCGAACAGAAAGACCAGTCCGAACAGAAAGGCCAGTCCGAACAGAAAGACCAGTCCGAACAGAAAAACCAGTCCGAACAGAAAGACCAGTCCGAACAGAAAGACCAGTCCGAACAGAAAGACCAGTCCGATCAGAAAGACCAGTCCGAGCAGACAGACCAGTCCGAGCAGAAAGACCAGTCCGAGCAGAAAGACCAGTCCGAGCAGAAAGACCAGTCAGAACAGAAAGGCCAGTCCGAACAGAAAGACCAGTCCGAACAGAAAAACCAGTCCGAACAGAAAGACCAGTCCGAACAGAAAGACCAGTCCGAACAGAAAGACCAGTCCGAACAGAAAGGCCAGTCCGAACAGAAAGACCAGTCCGAACAGAAAGACCAGTCCAAACAGAAAGACCAGTCCGAGCAGACAGACCAGTCCGAACAGAAAGACCAGTCCGAACAGAAAGACCAGTCCGAACAGACAGACCAGTCCGAACAGAAAGACCAGTCCGAACAGAAAGACCAGTCTGAACAGAAAGGGCAGTCCGAACAGAAAGACCAGTCCGAACAGAAAGACCAGTCCGAGCAGAAAGACCAGTCCGAACAGAAAGACCAGTCCGAACAGACAGACCAGTCCGAACAGAAAGACCAGTCCGAACAGAAAGACCAGTCCGAACAGAAAGACCAGTCCGAACAGAAAGGGCAGTCCGAACAGAAAGACCAGTCCGAACAGAAAGGGCAGTCCGAACAGAAAGACCAGTCCGAACAGAAAGACCAGTCCGAACAGACAGACCAGTCCGAACAGAAAGACCAGTCCGAACAGAAAGACCAGTCCGAACAGAAAGACCAGTCTGAACAGAAAGACCAGTCCGAACAGAAAGACCAGTCCGAACAGAAAGACCAGTCCGAACAGAAAGACCAGTCCGAGCAGAAAGGGCAGTCCGAACAGAAAGACCAGTCCGAACAGAAAGACCAGTCCGAGCAGACAGACCAGTCCGAACAGAAAGACCAGTCCGAACAGAAAGACCAGTCCGAACAGAAAGGGCAGTCCGAACAGAAAGACCAGTCTGAACAGAAAGACCAGTCCGAACAGAAAGACCAGTCCGAACAGAAAGACCAGTCCGAGCAGAAAGGCCAGTCAGAACAGAAAGACCAGTCCGAACAGAAAGACCAGTCCGAACAGAAAGGCCAGTCCGAACAGAAAGACCAGTCCGAACAGAAAGGTCAGTCCGAACAGAGAGACCAGTCTGAACAGAAAGACCAGTCCGAACAGAAAGGTCAGTCCGAACAGAAAGACCAGTCCGAGCAGAAAGGGCAGTCCGAACAGACAGGTCAGTCCGAACAGAGAGACCAGTCTGAACAGAAAGACCAGTCCGAACAGAAAGGTCAGTCCGAACAGAAAGACCAGTCCGAGCAGAAAGACCAGTCCGAACAGAAAGACCAGTCCGAGCAGAAAGACCAGTCCGAACAGAAAGACCAGTCCGAACAGAAAGACCAGTCCGAACAGAAAGACCAGTCCGAGCAGAAAGACCAGTCCGAACAGAAAGACCAGTCCGAACAGAAAGACCAGTCCGAACAGAAAGGCCAGTCCGAGCAGAAAGACCAGTCCGAACAGAAAGACCAGTCCGAACAGAAAGACCCGTCCGAGCAGAAAGACCAGTCCGAACAGAAAGACCAGTCCGAACAGAAAGACCCGTCCGAGCAGAAAGACCAGTCCGAACAGAAAGACCAGTCCGAGCAGAAAGACCAGTCCGAACAGAAAGACCAGTCCGAACAGAAAGACCAGTCAGAACAGAAAGACCAGTCCGAACAGAAAGACCAGTCCGAACAGAAAGACCAGTCCGAACAGAAAGGCCAGTCAGAACAGAAAGGCCAGTCCGAGCAGAAAGACCAGTCCGAACAGAAAGACCAGTCCGAACAGAAAGACCAGTCCGAACAGAAAGGCCAGTCAGAACAGAAAGGCCAGTCCGAGCAGAAAGACCAGTCCGAACAGAAAGACCAGTCCGAACAGAAAGACCAGTCCGAACAGAAAGACCAGTCAGAACAGAAAGACCAGTCCGAACAGAAAGACCAGTCCGAGCAGAAAGACCAGTCCGAACAGAAAGACCAGTCAGAACAGAAAGACCAGTCCGAACAGAAAGACCAGTCCGAACAGAAAGACCAGTCCGAACAGAAAGGCCAGTCAGAACAGAAAGACCAGTCCGAACAGAAAGGCCAGTCCGAACAGAAAGACCAGTCCGAACAGAAAGACCAGTCCGAACAGAAAGGCCAGTCCGAGCAGAAAGACCAGTCCGAACAGAAAGACCAGTCAGAACAGAAAGACCAGTCTGAACAGAAAGACCAGTCCGAACAGAAAGGCCAGTCCGAACAGAAAGGCCAGTCCGAACAGAAAGACCAGTCCGAACAGAAAGACCAGTCCGAACAGAAAGACCCGTCCGAACAGAAAGACCAGTCCGAACAGAAAGACCAGTCCGAACAGAAAGGCCAGTCCGAGCAGAAAGACCAGTCCGAGCAGAAAGACCAGTCCGAACAGAAAGACCAGTCCGAACAGAAAGGCCAGTCCGAACAGAAAGACCAGTCCTAACAGAAAGACCAGTCCGAACAGAAAGGCCAGTCCGATCAGAAAGACCAGTCCGAACAGAAAGGCCAGTCCGAACAGAAAGACCAGTCCGAACAGAAAGACCAGTCCGAACAGAAAGGCCAGTCCGAACAGAAAGACCAGTCCGAACAGAAAGACCAGTCTGAACAGAAAGACCAGTCCGAACAGAAAGGCCAGTCCGAACAGAAAGACCAGTCCGAACAGAAAGACCAGTCCGATCAGAAAGACCAGTCCGAACAGAAAGACCAGTCCGAACAGAAAGACCAGTCCGAACAGAAAGACCAGTCCGAACAGAGAGACCAGTCCGAACAGGAAGACCAGTCCGAACAGAAAGACCAGTCCGAACAGAAAGGCCAGTCCGAACAGAAAGACCAGTCCAAACAGAAAGACCAGTCCGAACAGAAAGACCAGTCCGAGCAGAAAGGCCAGTCCGAACAGAAAGACCAGTCCGAACAGAAAGACCAGTCCGAACAGAAAGACCAGTCCGAACAGAAAGACCAGTCCGAGCAGAAAGACCAGTCCGAACAGAAAGGCCAGTCCGAACAGAAAGACCAGTCCGATCAGAAAGACCAGTCCGAACAGAAAGACCAGTCCGAACAGAAAGACCAGTCCGAACAGAAAGACCAGTCCAAACAGAAAGACCAGTCCAAACAGAAAGGCCAGTCCGAGCAGAAAGACCAGTCCGAACAGAAAGACCAGTCCGATCAGAAAGACCAGTCCGAACAGAAAGGCCAGTCCGAGCAGAAAGACCAGTCCGAACAGAAAGACCAGTCCGAGCAGAAAGACCAGTCCGAACAGAAAGACCAGTCCGAACAGAGAGACCAGTCCGAACAGAAAGACCAGTCAGAACAGAAAGACCAGTCCGAACAGAAAGACCAGTCCGAGCAGAAAGACCAGTCCGAGCAGAAAGGCCAGTCCGAACAGAAAGGCCAGTCCGAACAGAAAGGCCAGTCCGAGCAGAAAGGCCAGTCCGAACAGAAAGACCAGTCCGAGCAGAAAGACCAGTCCGAGCAGAAAGACCAGTCAGAACAGAAAGACCAGTCCGAACAGAAAGACCAGTCTGAACAGAAAGACCAGTCAGAACAGAAAGACCAGTCCGAACAGAAAGACCAGTCAGAACAGAAAGACCAGTCCGAACAGAAAGACCAGTCAGAACAGAAAGACCCGTCCGAACAGAAAGACCAGTCCGAACAGAAAGACCAGTCCGAACAGAAAGGCCAGTCCGAGCAGAAAGACCAGTCCGAACAGAAAGACCAGTCCCAACAGAAAGACCAGTCCGAACAGAAAGACCAGTCAGAACAGAAAGACCAGTCCGAACAGAAAGACCAGTCAGAACAGAAAGACCAGTCAGAACAGAAAGGCCAGTCCGAACAGAAAGACCAGACCGAGCAGAAAGACCAGTCCGAGCAGAAAGACCAGTCCGAACAGAAAGACCAGTCCGAACAGAAAGACCAGTCAGAACAGAAAGACCAGTCCGAACAGAAAGGCCAGTCCGAGCAGAAAGACCAGACCGAGCAGAAAGACCAGTCCGAACAGAAAGGCCAGTCCGAACAGAAAGACCAGTCCGAGCAGAAAGACCAGACCGAACAGAAAGACCAGTCCGAACAGAAAGACCAGTCCCAACAGAAAGGCCAGTCCGAACAGAAAGACCAGTCCAAACAGAAAGACCAGTCCGAACAGAAAGACCAGTCCGATCAGAAAGACCAGTCCGAACAGAAAGACCAGTCCGAACAGAAAGACCAGTCCGAACAGAAAGACCAGTCCGAACAGAGAGACCAGTCCGAACAGAAAGACCAGTCCGAGCAGAAAGACCAGTCAGAACAGAAAGACCAGTCCGAACAGAAAGACCAGTCCGAACAGAAAGGCCAGTCCGAACAGAAAGACCAGTCCGAACAGAAAGACCAGTCCAAACAGAAAGACCAGTCCGAACAGAAAGACCAGTCCGAACAGAAAGGCCAGTCCGAACAGAAAGACCAGTCCGAGCAGAAAGACCAGTCAGAACAGAAAGGGCAGTCCGAACAGAAAGGCCAGTCCGAACAGAAAGACCAGTCCGAGCAGAAAGACCAGTCAGAACAGAAAGACCAGTCAGAACAGAAAGACCAGTCCGAACAGAAAGGCCAGTCCGAACAGAAAGACCAGTCCGAGCAGAAAGACCAGTCCGAACAGAAAGACCAGTCCGAACAGAAAGGCCAGTCCCAACAGAAAGACCAGTCCGAGCAGACAGACCAGTCCGAGCAGAAAGACCAGTCAGAACAGAAAGACCAGTCCGAACAGAAAGGCCAGTCCGAACAGAAAGACCAGTCCGAACAGAAAGACCAGTCAGAACAGAAAGACCAGTCCGAACAGAAAGGCCAGTCCGAACAGAAAGACCAGTCCGAGCAGAAAGACCAGTCCGAACAGAAAGACCAGTCCGAACAGAAAGGCCAGTCCCAACAGAAAGACCAGTCCGAACAGACAGACCAGTCCGAACAGAAAGGTCAGTCCGAACAGAAAGACCAGTCCGAACAGAAAGACCAGTCCGTACAGAAAGACCAGTCCGAACAGAAAGACCAGTCCGTACAGAAAGACCAGTCCGAACAGAAAGACCAGTCCGAACAGAGAGACCAGTCCGATCAGAAAGACCAGTCCGAACAGAGAGACCAGTCCGATCAGAGAGACCAGTCCGAACAGAGAGACCAGTCCGAGCAGAAAGACCAGTCCGAACAGAAAGACCAGTCTGAACAGAAAGACCAGTCCGAACAGAAAGACCAGTCCGAACAGAAAGACCAGTCCGAACAGAGAGACCAGTCCGATCAGAAAGACCAGTCCGAACAGAAAGACCAGTCCGAACAGAAAGACCAGTCCGAACAGAAAGACCAGTCCGAACAGAGAGACCAGTCCGATCAGAAAGACCAGTCCGAACAGAAAGACCAGTCCGAACAGAAAGACCAGTCCGAACAGAAAGACCAGTCCGAACAGAAAGGCCAGTCCGAACAGAAAGGCCAGTCCGAGCAGAAAGACCAGTCCGAACAGAAAGACCAGTCCGAACAGAAAGACCAGTCCGAACAGAAAGACCAGTCCGATCAGAAAGACCAGTCCGAACAGAAAGACCAGTCCGAACAGAAAGACCAGTCCGAACAGAAAGACCAGTCCGAACAGAGAGACCAGTCCGATCAGAAAGACCAGTCCGAACAGAAAGGCCAGTCCGAGCAGAAAGACCAGTCCGAACAGAAAGACCAGTCCGAACAGAAAGACCAGTCCGAACAGAGAGACCAGTCCGATCAGAAAGACCAGTCCGAACAGAAAGGCCAGTCCGTGCAGAAAGACCAGTCCGAACAGAAAGACCAGTCCGAACAGAAAGACCAGTCTGAACAGAAAGACCAGTCCGAACAGAAAGACCAGTCTGAACAGAAAGACCAGTCCGAACAGACAGACCAGTCCGAACAGAAAGGCCAGTCCGAACAGAAAGACCAGTCTGAACAGAAAGACCAGTCCGTACAGAAAGACCAGTCCGAACAGAAAGACCAGTCCGAGCAGAAAGACCAGTCCGAACAGAAAGACCAGTCTGAACAGAAAGACCAGTCCGAACAGACAGACCAGTCCGAACAGAAAGGCCAGTCCGAACAGAAAGACCAGTCCGAACAGAAAGACCAGTCCGAGCAGAAAGACCAGTCCGAACAGAAAGACCAGTCTGAACAGAAAGACCAGTCCGAACAGAAAGACCAGTCCGAACAGAAAGGCCAGTCCGAACAGAAAGACCAGTCCGAACAGAAAGACCAGTCCGAACAGAAAGGCCAGTCCGAACAGAAAGACCAGTCCGAACAGAAAGACCAGTCCGATCAGAAAGACCAGTCCGAACAGAAAGACCAGTCCGAACAGAAAGACCAGTCCGAGCAGAAAGACCAGTCCGAACAGAAAGACCAGTCCGAACAGAAAGACCAGTCCGAGCAGACAGACCAGTCCGAACAGAAAGACCAGTCCGAACAGAAAGACCAGTCCGAACAGAAAGAGCAGTCCGAACAGAAAGACCAGTCCGAACAGAAAGACCAGTCCGAACAGAAAGACCAGTCAGAACAGAAAGACCAGTCCGAACAGAAAGGCCAGTCCGAACAGAAAGACCAGTCCGAACAGAAAAACCAGTCCGAACAGAAAGACCAGTCCGAACAGAAAGACCAGTCCGAACAGAAAGACCAGTCCGAGCAGAAAGGCCAGTCCGAACAGAAAGACCAGTCCGAACAGAAAAACCAGTCCGAACAGAAAGACCAGTCCGAACAGAAAGACCAGTCCGAACAGAAAGACCAGTCCGATCAGAAAGACCAGTCCGAGCAGACAGACCAGTCCGAGCAGAAAGACCAGTCCGAGCAGAAAGACCAGTCCGAGCAGAAAGACCAGTCAGAACAGAAAGGCCAGTCCGAACAGAAAGACCAGTCTGAACAGAAAGACCAGTCCGAACAGAAAGACCAGTCCGAACAGAAAGGCCAGTCCGAACAGAAAGACCAGTCCGAACAGAAAGACCAGTCCGAACAGAAAGACCAGTCCGAGCAGAAAGGGCAGTCCGAACAGAAAGACCAGTCCGAACAGAAAGACCAGTCCGAGCAGACAGACCAGTCCGAACAGAAAGACCAGTCCGAACAGAAAGACCAGTCCGAACAGAAAGGTCAGTCCGAACAGAGAGACCAGTCTGAACAGAAAGACCAGTCCGAACAGAAAGGTCAGTCCGAACAGAAAGACCAGTCCGAGCAGAAAGACCAGTCCGAACAGAGAGACCAGTCTGAACAGAAAGACCAGTCCGAACAGAAAGACCAGTCCGAACAGAGAGACCAGTCTGAACAGAAAGACCAGTCCGAACAGAAAGGTCAGTCCGAACAGAAAGACCAGTCCGAGCAGAAAGACCAGTCCGAACAGAAAGACCAGTCCGAACAGAAAGACCAGTCCGAGCAGAAAGACCAGTCCGAACAGAAAGACCAGTCCGAACAGAAAGACCAGTCCGAACAGAAAGACCAGTCCGAACAGAAAGACCCGTCCGAGCAGAAAGACCAGTCCGAACAGAAAGACCAGTCCGAACAGAAAGACCCGTCCGAGCAGAAAGACCAGTCCGAACAGAATGACCAGTCCGAGCAGAAAGACCAGTCCGAACAGAAAGACCAGTCCGAACAGAAAGACCAGTCCGAACAGAAAGACCAGTCCGAGCAGAAAGACCAGTCCGAACAGAAAGACCAGTCCGAGCAGAAAGACCAGTCCGAACAGAAAGACCAGTCCTAACAGAAAGGCCAGTCCGAACAGAAAGACCAGTCCGAACAGAAAGACCAGTCCGAACAGAAAGGCCAGTCAGAACAGAAAGGCCAGTCCGAGCAGAAAGACCAGTCCGAACAGAAAGACCAGTCCGAACAGAAAGACCAGTCCGAACAGAAAGACCAGTCCGAGCAGAAAGACCAGTCCGAACAGAAAGACCAGTCAGAACAGAAAGACCAGTCCGAACAGAAAGACCAGTCCGAACAGAAAGACCAGTCCGAACAGAAAGGCCAGTCAGAACAGAAAGACCAGTCCGAACAGAAAGGCCAGTCCGAACAGAAAGACCAGTCCGAACAGAAAGGCCAGTCCGAGCAGAAAGACCAGTCCGAACAGAAAGACCAGTCAGAACAGAAAGGCCAGTCCGAACAGAAAGGCCAGTCCGAACAGAAAGACCAGTCCGAACAGAAAGACCAGTCCGAACAGAAAGACCAGTCCGAACAGGAAGACCAGTCCGAACAGAGAGACCAGTCCGAACAGGAAGACCAGTCCGAACAGAAAGACCAGTCCGAACAGAAAGGCCAGTCCGAACAGAAAGACCAGTCCAAACAGAAAGACCAGTCCGAACAGAAAGACCAGTCCGAGCAGAAAGGCCAGTCCGAACAGAAAGGCCAGTCAGAACAGAAAGACCAGTCCGAGCAGAAAGACCAGTCCGAGCAGAAAGACCAGTCCGAACAGAAAGACCAGTCAGAACAGAAAGACCAGTCCAAACAGAAAGACCAGTCCGAACAGAAAGGCCAGTCCGAGCAGAAAGGCCAGTCCGAGCAGAAAGGCCAGTCCGAACAGAAAGACCAGTCCGAACAGAAAGACCAGTCCGAACAGAAAGACCAGTCCAAACAGAAAGACCAGTCCGAACAGAAAGACCAGTCCGAGCAGAAAGACCAGTCCGAACAGAAAGACCAGTCCGAACAGAAAGACCAGTCCGAACAGAAAGACCAGTCCAAACAGAAAGACCAGTCCGAACAGAAAGACCAGTCCGAGCAGAAAGACCAGTCCGAACAGAAAGGCCAGTCCGAACAGAAAGAGCAGTCCGAACAGAAAGACCAGTCCGAACAGAAAGACCAGTCCGAGCAGAAAGACCAGTCCGAACAGAAAGACCAGTCCGAACAGAAAGACCAGTCCGAACAGAAAGGCCAGTCCGAGCAGAAAGACCAGTCAGAACAGAAAGACCAGTCCGAACAGAAAGACCAGTCCAAACAGAAAGGCCAGTCCGAGCAGAAAGACCAGTCCGAACAGAAAGACCAGTCCGAACAGAAAGACCAGTCCGATCAGAAAGACCAGTCCGAACAGAAAGGCCAGTCCGAGCAGAAAGACCAGTCCGAACAGAAAGGCCAGTCCGAGCAGAAAGACCAGTCCGAACAGAAAGACCAGTCCGAACAGAAAGACCAGTCCGAACAGAAAGGCCAGTCCGAGCAGAAAGACCAGTCCGAACAGAAAGACCAGTCCGAACAGAAAGACCAGTCCGATCAGAAAGACCAGTCCGAACAGAAAGGCCAGTCCGAGCAGAAAGACCAGTCCGAACAGAAAGGCCAGTCCGAGCAGAAAGACCAGTCCGAACAGAAAGACCAGTCAGAACAGAAAGACCAGTCCGAACAGAAAGACCAGTCAGAACAGAAAGACCAGTCCGAACAGAAAGACCAGTCAGAACAGAAAGACCAGTCCGAACAGAAAGACCAGTCTGAACAGAAAGACCAGTCAGAACAGAAAGACCAGTCCGAACAGAAAGACCAGTCAGAACAGAAAGACCAGTCCGAACAGAAAGACCAGTCCGAACAGAAAGACCCGTCCGAACAGAAAGACCAGTCCGAACAGAAAGACCAGTCCGAACAGAAAGACCAGTCCGAACAGAAAGGCCAGTCCGAGCAGAAAGACCAGTCCGAACAGAAAGACCAGTCCCAACAGAAAGACCAGTCCGAACAGAAAGACCAGTCAGAACAGAAAGACCAGTCCGAACAGAAAGACCAGTCAGAACAGAAAGACCAGTCAGAACAGAAAGGCCAGTCCGAACAGAAAGACCAGACCGAGCAGAAAGACCAGTCCGAGCAGAAAGACCAGTCCGAACAGAAAGACCAGTCCGAACAGAAAGACCAGTCAGAACAGAAAGACCAGTCCGAACAGAAAGGCCAGTCCGAGCAGAAAGACCAGACCGAGCAGAAAGACCAGTCCGAACAGAAAGGCCAGTCCGAACAGAAAGACCAGTCCGAACAGAAAGACCAGTCCGAACAGAAAGACCAGTCCGAACAGACAGACCAGTCCGAACAGAGAGACCAGTCCGAACAGAAAGACCAGTCCGAACAGAAAGGCCAGTCCGAGCAGAAAGACCAGTCCGAATAGAAAGGCCAGTCCGAACAGAAAGGACAGTCCGAACAGAAAGACCATTCTGCTGAGGGGAAGTGACCTATTATGGGTGAGCCACGGTGACCTGGTCTCCTTCACTGAGTCTGGTGCTGTGGCTCAGAAAAGCTGAGTGGTGACGAGGACTGCAGTGTTGATCGGACGTTCCCTCATCAGAGGAGCAGAATCAAGGTTCTGTCGGCACTACAGAGTCACCTGGATGGTATGTTGCCTCTGAGGATCAGGGATGTCTTGTTTCGAGTTCATGGCAATCTCAGGAGTAAGGGAGTCTGAGAGGCAGGTACTAAAGGGCCGGGTGAAACTTAAACCCGAGGGGGTCCAATATACTTGTGCGCAGCTTGGCTAGATTTGTTCAGGAGGTTTCAAACCAATTTGGCACAGGGATTGAACTGGAGTGATAATGCTGAGGATGGGGTAGTTGATTTACAAACAAAGGCATTGTGCAGTGAGGCTCCTAGCAAAGACAGGCTGATGATCGGGCAAAATTGAAATCAACAGGATGAGCTGCAGTGTAAAAGGTGAACAAATCAAAAGGGGTGAATGTGTTATATGTGAATGTGCACAGTAAACATAATAAGGTAGATGAACTTGTAGCACAGTTTCAGATTTGTATGTATGATGATGTAGATATCATTGAATCATGGTTGAAAAAAGATTATAGCTGGGAGATTAACATCCAAGGAAAAACATTGTAGCAAAAGGACTAGCAGGTAGGCAGAGGGGTGGCATTGCTCTGTTGGTAAAAAAATGAAATCTAATCATTAGAAAGAGGTGACATAGGGTCAGAAGGTGCTGAATCGTTGTGGGTAGAGCTAAGGAACTACAAGGGTAAAAAGACTTTGGGAGTTGTATGCAAACCCCCAAACAGTAGTAAGGATGTGGTCTACCAATTACAACAGGAGATAGAAAATGCATGAGAAAAGGGGGAATTTTACAATAGTCATGGGGGATTTCAATATGCAGGTAGATTGGGAAAATTAAGTTGGTGCTGGATCCCAAGAGGGGGAGTTTCTAGAATGTAGAAAATGCATGAGAAAAGGGGGAATTTTACAATAGTCATGGGGGATTTCAATATGCAGGTAGATCAGGAAAATTAAGTTGGTGCTGGATCCCAGGAGGGGGAATTTCTAGAATGCCTATCAGTGGTTTTTTAGAGCAGCTCATGGTTGAGCCCACTAAAGGCTCAGCTTTTCTGGATTGGGCATTGTGCAATGAACTAGAATTGATCAGCGAGCTCAAGATAAAAGAACTGTTCGGGTAAAGTGATCATAACATGATCACATTCACCCTGAAATTTGAGAAGGAGAAGCTAAAGTCAGAAGTATCAGTATTACAGTGTAGTAAAGGGAATTACAGAGGCATGAGAGAGGAGCTGGCCAAACTTGATTGGAAAAGATCACTGGCAGGGATGATGGCAGAGCAGCAATGGCTGCAATTTATGGAAGCAATTTTTAATACACAGGATATATATATCTCAAAGAGGAAGAAGTATTCTAAAGGCAAGATGACACAACCATGGCTAACATAGAGAAGTCAAAGTCAACATAAAAGCCAAAAAGATGGCATATAATAGAGCAAAAATTAGTGGGAAGTTAGAGGATCAGAAAGCTTTTAAAAACCAACAGAAGGCAACCAAAAAAAATCATTAAGAAGGAAAAGATGGAATACAAAAGTAAGCAAGCCAAAATTACTAAAGAGGACAGCAGAAGTGTCTTCAGATACATAAAATGTAAAAGAGAGTCGAGAGTGGATAAAGACACTGGATTGGAAGTAATGGGGGACAAGGAAAAGGTGAACAAACTGAATAAGTATTTAGCATCAGTCTTCACTGTGGAAGACACTAGCAGTGAGGTGCAAGTCAGGGTTCAGAACTGGGTAAAGCTAGGGAGATGGTTCTTGGGAAACTGAAAGGTCTGAAGGTAGGTATGCCTCCTGAACCAGATGGTCTACACCCCAGGGTACTGGAAGAAGTGGCTGAAGAGACTGTGGAGGCATTAGAAATGATCTTTCAAGAATCATTGGATTCTGGAATGGTTCCAGAAGACAGGAAAATTGCAAATGTCACTCTGCTGTTTAAGACGGTAGGAAGGCAGAAGGAAGGAAACTATGGGTCTATTAACTAGACCTCAGTAGCTGGGAAGATGTTGGAGTCGATTATTCAGAACGTGGTTTTGGGGTACTTGGAGGCACATGATAAAATGGACTGTCGTCAGCATGGTTTCCTCAGGGAAAAATCTTGCAAGTCAAATCTTTTGGAATTCTTTGAAGAAATAATAAGCAAGATAGGCAAAGGAGAATTGGTTAATGTTGTGGCCTTGGATTTTCAGAAGGCTTTGGTATGGTGCCATTCATGAAGCTGCTTAACAAGTTAAGTGTCCATGGTATTACAGGAAGGATACTGGCATGGATAAAATAGTGGCTGATTAGAAGAAGGAAATGAAAGGGAATAAAGGAAGCTTTTCCTGGTTGGCTACCAGTGACTAATAATGTTTCACAAGAGGTCTGTGTTGGGACTCTTCTTTTATGTAATATGTCAATGACTTGGATGACAAAATGGATAGATTTGTTGCAACGTTTGCAGTTTATACAAAGATAGGAGTGGTGAGCAAGCCAAATGGAATGTTAGCATTAATTTCCAGAGGACTAGAATATAAAAACAAGAATGTAATGTTGAGACTTTATAAGGGACAAGTGAAGTCTCACTTGGAGTATTGTGAACAGTTTTAGACCCGTTACCCTAGAAAGGATGTGCTGACACTAGAGTGGGTTAAAAGGAAGTTCAATAAAATGATTCCAGGATTGAGTGGCTTGTCGTATGAAGAGAGTTTGATGACTCAGGGCTTGTATTGACTGGAATTCAGAAGAATGAGGAGAGTCACCATTGAAAGTTATCAAATGGTGAAAGACCTTGATAGAGTGGATGTGGAGAGGATGTTCCTATAGTGCGGGAGTTTAGGATCAGAGGACACAGATAGATTAGATGTGGAGAGGATGTCTCCTATAGTGGGGGAGTTTATGATCAGAGCACACAGATAGAGTGGATGTGGAGAGGATGTCTCCTATAGTGGGGGAGTCTAGTGCCAAAGGACACAGAAAGAGTGGATGTGGAGAGGATGTCTCCTATAGTGGGGGAGTTTAGGGCCCGAGGGCTCAGATAGAGTGGATGTGGAGAGGATGTTTCCTATAGTGGGGGAGTCTAGTGCCAGAGGACACAGATAGAGTGCATGTGGTGAGGATGTCTCCTATAGTGCGGGAGTCTAGGGCCAGAGGGCACAGATGGAGTGGATGTGGAGAGGATGTCTCCTATATGGTGGGTTAGGGCCAGAGGACATAGATAGAGTGGATGTGGAGAGGATGTCTCCTATAGTGCGGGAGTCTAGGGCCAGAGGGCACAGATAGAGTGGATGTGGAGAGAATGTCTCCTATATGGTGGGTTAGGGCCAGAGGACATAGATAGAGTGGATATGGAGAGGATATCTCCTATAGTGGGGGGGGGGGTCTAGGGCCAGAGGACACAGATAGAGTGGATGTGGAGAGGATGTCTCCTATAGTGGGGGAGTCCTGGGACAGAGGGCACAGATAGAGTGTATGTGGTGAGGATGCTTCGTAAAGTGGGGGAGTCTAGGGCGAGAGGGCACAGATAGAATGAATGTGGAGAGGATGTCTCCTATAGTGGAGGAGTCTAGGACCAGAGGACCCAGATAGAGTGGATGTGGAGAGGATGTTTCCTATAGTTGGGGAGTCAAGGGCCAGAGGGCACAGATAGAGTGGGTGTGGAGATAATATCTCCTATAGTGGGAGAGTCTAGGGCCAGACGACACAGATAGAGTGGATGTGGAGAGGATGTCTCCTATAGTGGGGGAGTCCAGGGCCAGAGGACACAGATAGAGTGTATGTGAAGAGGATGCTTCCTACAGTGGGGGAGTCTAGGGCGAGAGGGCACAGATAGAGTGAATGTGGAGAGGATGTCTCCAAAAGTGGGGGAGGTTAGGATTTGAGGATAAATATACATTGGATGCGGAGAGGATGTATCCAATAGAGGGGGAGTTCGGGATCAGAGGACACAGATAGATTGGATGTGGAGAGGATGTCTCCTATACTGGGGGACTTTAGGATCAGAGGACACAGACAGAGTGGATGTGGAGAGGATGTCTCCTATATTGGGGGAGTTTAGGATCAGAGGACACAGACAGAGTGGATGTGGAGAGGATGTCTCCTATAGTGGGGGAGTCTAGGGCCAGAGGACACAGATAGAGTGGATGTGGAGAGGATGTCTCCTATAGTGGAGGAGTTTAGGGCCAGCGTGCTCTGATAGAATGGATGTGGAGAGGTTGTCTCCTATAATAGAGGAGTTTAGGGCCAGAGGACACAGATAGAGTGGATGTGGAGAGAATATCACCTATAAAGTGGGAGTCTAGGAATACAGGGCACATTTAGAGTGGATGTGAAAAGGATGTCTCCTATAATGGGGGTGTTTATGATCAGAGGACACAGATAGAGTGGATGTGGAGAGGATGTTTCCTATAGTGGGGGAGTTTATGATCAGAGCACACAGATAGAGTGGATGTGGAGAGGATGTCTCCTATAGTGGGGGAGTCTAGGGCCAGAGGACACGGATAGAGTGGATGTGGAGAGGATGTCTCCTATAGTGGGGGAGTCTAGGGCCAGAGGACACAGATAGAGTGGATGTGGAGAGGATATCTACTATATTGGGGGAGTCTAACACCAGAGGGCACAGATAGAGTGGATTTGGAGAGGATGTCTCCTATAGTGGGGGAGTTTAGGGCCAGAGGGCACAGATAGAGTGGATGTGGAGAGGATGTTTCCTATAGTTGGGGAGTCTAGGGCCAGAGGGCACAGATAGAGTGGATGTGGAGTGGATGTCTCCTATAGTGAGGGGGTTTAGGATCAGAGGACACAAATAGAGTGGATGTGGATAGAATGTCTCCTATATGGTGGGTTAAGGCCAGAGGACACAGATAGAGTGGGTGTGGAGAGGATATCTCCTATAGTGGGGGTGGTCTAGGGCCAGAGGACACAGATAGAGTGGATGTGGAGAGGATGTCTCCTATAGTGGGGGAGTCCTGGACCAGAGGGCACAGATAGAGTGTATGTGGAGACGATGCTTCCTATAGTGGGGGAGTCGAGGCCGAGAGGGCACAGATAGAATGAATGTGGAGAGGATGTCTCCAAAAGTGGGGCATTTTAGGATTTGAGGATACATATGCATTGGATGCGGAGAGGATGTATCCAATAGAGGGGGAGTTCAGGATCAGAGGACACAGATAGATTGGATGTGGAGAGGATGTCTCCTATACTGGGAGAGATTAGGATCACAGATAGAGTGGATGGGGAGAGGATGTCTCCTATAGTGGGGGAGTCCAGGGCCAGAGGACTCAGATAGAGTGTATGTGAAGAGGATGCTTCCTACAGTGGGGGAGTCTAGGGTGAGAGGGCACAGATAGAGTGAATGTGGAGAGGATGTCTCCAAAAGTGGGGGAGGTTAGGATTTGAGGATAAATATACATTGGATGCGGAGAGGATGTATCCAATAGAGGGGGAGTTCGGGATCAGAGGACACAGATAGATTGGATGTGGAGAGGATGTCTCCTATACTGGGAGAGATTAGGATCACAGATAGAGTGGATGTGGAGAGGATGTCTCCTATAGTGGGGGAGTCGAGGGCCAGAGGACACGGATAGAGTGGATGTGGAGAGGATGTCTCCTATAATGGGGGTGTTTATGATCAGAGGACACAGATAAAGTGGATGTGGAGAGGATGTTTACTATAGTGGGGGAGTTTATGATCAGAGCACACAGATAGAGTGGATGTGGAGAGGATGTCTCCTATAGTGGGGGAGACTAGGGCCAGAGGACACGGATAGAGTGGATGTGGAGAGGATGTCTCCTATAGTGGGGGAGTCTAGGGCCAAAGGGATCAGATAGAGTGGATGTGCAGAGGATGTCTCCTATAGTGGGGGAGTTTAGGGCCAGAGGGCACAGATAGAGTGGATGAGGAGAGGATGTCTCCTATAGTGGGGGAGTCCAGGGCCAGAGGACACAGATAGAGTGTATGTGAAGAGGCTGCTTCCTATAGTGGGGGAGTCTAGGGCGAGAGGGCACAGATAGTGTGAATGTGGAGAGGATGTCTCCAAAAGTGGGGGAGTTTAGGATTTGAGGATACATATACATTGGATTGGGAGAGGATGTATCCAATAGAGGGGGAGTTCAGGATCAGAGGACACAGATAGATTGGATGTGGAGAGGATGTCTCCTATACTGGGAGAGATTAGGATCACAGATAGAGTGGATGTGGAGAGGATGTCTCCTATAGTGGGGGACTTTAGGGTCAGAGGACACAGACAGAGTGGATGTAGAGAGGATGTCTCCTATAGTGGGGGAGTTTAGGATCAGAGGACACATACAGAGTGGATGTGGAGAGGATGTATTCTATAGTGGGGGAGTCTAGTGCCAGAGGACACAGACAGAGTGGATGTGGAGAGGAAGTCTCCTATAGTGGGGGAGTTTAGGGCCAAAGGGCTCAGATAGAGTGGATGTGGAGAGGATGTCTCCTATAGTGGGGGAGTTTAGGGCCAGAGGGCACAGATAGAGTGGATGAGGAGAGGATGTCTCCTATATTGGGGGAGTCCAGGGCCAGAGGACTCAGATAGAGTGTATGTGAAGAGGCTGCTTCCTATAGTGGGGGAGTCTAGGGCGAGAGGGCACAGATAGTGTGAACGTGGAGAGGATGTCTCCAAAAGTGGGGGAGTTTAGGATTTGAGGATACATATACATTGGATGCGGAGAGGATGTATCCAATAGAGGGGGAGTTCAGGATCAGAGGACGCAGATAGATTGGATGTGGAGAGGATGTCTCCTATACTGGGAGAGATTAGGATCACAGATAGAGTGGATGTGAAGAGGATGTCTCCTATAGTGGGGGACTTTAGGATCAGAGGACACAGACAGAGTGGATGTAGAGAGGATGTCTCCTATAGTGGGGGAGTTTAGGATCAGAGGACACAGACAGAGTGGATGTGGAGAGGATGTATTCTATAGTTGGGGAGTCTAGGACCATAGGGCACAGATAGAGCGGATGTGGAGAGGATGTCTCCTATAGTGGGGGAGTTTAGGGCCAGAGTGCTCAGATAGAGTGGATGTGGATAGGATGTCTCCTATACTGGGGGAGTCTAACACCAGAGGGCACAGATAGAGTGGATGTGGAGAGGATGTTTCCTATAGTTGGGGAGTCTAGGGCCAGAGGGCACAGATAGAGTGGATGTGGAGTGGATGTCTCCTATAGTGAGGGGGTTTAGGATCAGAGGACACAGATAGAGTGGATGTGGAGAGAATGTCTCCTATATGGTGGGTTAGGGCCAGAGGACACAGATAGAGTGGGTGTGGAGAGTATATCTCCTATAGTGGGGGGGTCTAGGGCCAGAGGACACAGATAGAGTGGATGTGGAGAGGATGTCTCCTATACTGGGAGAGATTAGGATCACAGATAGAGTGGATGTGGAGAGGATGTCTCCTATAGTGGGGGAGTCTAGGACCAGAGGGCACAGATAGAGCGGATGTGGAGAGGATGTCTCCCATAGTGGTGGAGTTTAGGAAAAGTGGACGCAGATAGAGTGGATGTGGAGAGGATGTCTCCTGTAGTGGGGGAGTTAATGATCAGAGCACACAGATAGAGTGGATGTGGAGAGGATGTCTCCTATAGTGGGGGAGTCTAGGGCCAGAGGGCACAGAGAGAGTGGATGTGGAGAGGATATCTCCTATAGTGGGGAGTATAGGACCAGAGGTCACAGATAGAGTGGATGTGGAGAGGATGTCTCCTGTAGTGGGGGAGTTAATGATCAGAGCACACAGATAGAGTGGATGTGGAGAGGATGTCTCCTATAGTGGGGGAGTCTAGGGCCAGAGGACACGGATAGAGTAGATGTGGAGAGGATGTCTCCTATAGTGGGGGAGTCTAGTGCCAGAGGACACAGACAGAGTGGATCTGGAGAGGATGTCTCCTATAGTGCGGGAGTCTAGGGCCAGAGGACACGGATAGAGTGGATGTTGAGAGGATGTCTCCTATAATGAGGGTGTTTATGATCAGAGGACACAGATAGAGTGGATGTGGAGAGGATGTCTCCTATAGTGGGGGAGTCTAGGGCCAGAAGACACGGATAGAGTGGATGTAGAGAGGATGTCTCCTATAGTGGGGGAGTCTAGGGCCAGAGGACACAGGTAGAGTGGATGTGGAGAGGATGTCTCCTATATTGGGGGAGTCTAACACCTGAGGGCACAGATAGAGTGGATGTGGAAAGGATGTCTCCTATAGTAGGGGAATTTAGGGCCAGAGGACACAGATAGAGTGGATGTGGAGAGGATATCTCCTATAGTGGGGGAGTTTATGGCCAGAGGGCACAGATAGAGTGGATGTGGAGTGGATGTCTCCTATAGTGAGGGGGTTTAGGATCAGAGGACGCAGATAGACTTGATGTGGAGAGAATGTCTCCTATATGGTGGGTTAGGGCCAGAGGACACAGATAGAGTGGATGTGGAGAGGATGCTTCCTATAGTGGGGGAGTCTAGGGCGAGAGGGCACAGATAGAATGAATGTGGAGAGGATGTCTCCAAAAGTGGGGGAGTTTAGGATTTGAGGATACATATACATTGGATGCGGAGAGGATGTATCCAATAGAGGGGGAGTTCAGGATCAGAAGACACAGATAGATTGGATGTGGAGAGGATGTCTCCTATACTGGGAGAGATTGGGATCACAGATACAGTGGATGTGGAGAGGATGTCTCCTATAGTGGGGGAGTTTAGGATCAGTGGACGCAGATAGAGTGGATGTGGAGAGGATATTTCCTATAGTGGGGGAGTCTAGGACCAGAAGGCACAGATAGAGTGGAAGTGGAGAGGATGTCTCCTATAGTGGGGGAGTCTAGGGCCAGAGGACACGGATAGAGTGGATGTGGAGAGGATGTCTCCTATAGTGGGGTAGTCTAGGGCCAAAGGGATCAGATAGAGTGGATGTGGAGAGGATGTCTCCTATAGTGGGGGAGTTTAGGGCCAGAGGGCACAGATAGAGTGGATGAGGAGAGGATGTCTCCTATAGTGGGGGGGTCTAGGGCCAGAGGACACAGATAGAGTGGATGTGGAGAGGATGTCTCCTATACTGGGAGAGATTAGGATCACAGATAGAGTGGATGTGGAGAGGATGTCTCCTATAGTGGGGGAGTCTAGGACCAGAGGGCACAGATAGAGCGGATGTGGAGAGGATGTCTCCCATAGTGGTGGAGTTTAGGAAAAGTGGACGCAGATAGAGTGGATGTGGAGAGGATGTCTCCTGTAGTGGGGGAGTTAATGATCAGAGCACACAGATAGAGTGGATGTGGAGAGGATGTCTCCTATAGTGGGGGAGTCTAGGGCCAGAGGGCACAGAGAGAGTGGATGTGGAGAGGATATCTCCTATAGTGGGGAGTATAGGACCAGAGGTCACAGATAGAGTGGATGTGGAGAGGATGTCTCCTGTAGTGGGGGAGTTAATGATCAGAGCACACAGATAGAGTGGATGTGGAGAGGATGTCTCCTATAGTGGGGGAGTCTAGGGCCAGAGGACACGGATAGAGTAGATGTGGAGAGGATGTCTCCTATAGTGGGGGAGTCTAGTGCCAGAGGACACAGACAGAGTGGATCTGGAGAGGATGTCTCCTATAGTGCGGGAGTCTAGGGCCAGAGGACACGGATAGAGTGGATGTTGAGAGGATGTCTCCTATAATGGGGGTGTTTATGATCAGAGGACACAGATAGAGTGGATGTGGAGAGGATGTCTCCTATAGTGGGGGAGTCTAGGGCCAGAAGACACGGATAGAGTGGATGTAGAGAGGATGTCTCCTATAGTGGGGGAGTCTAGGGCCAGAGGACACAGGTAGAGTGGATGTGGAGAGGATGTCTCCTATATTGGGGGAGTCTAACACCAGAGGGCACAGATAGAGTGGATGTGGAAAGGATGTCTCCTATAGTAGGGGAATTTAGGGCCAGAGGACACAGATAGAGTGGATGTGGAGAGGATATCTCCTATAGTGGGGGAGTTTATGGCCAGAGGGCACAGATAGAGTGGATGTGGAGTGGATGTCTCCTATAGTGAGGGGGTTTAGGATCAGAGGACGCAGATAGACTTGATGTGGAGAGAATGTCTCCTATATGGTGGGTTAGGGCCAGAGGACACAGATAGAGTGGATGTGGAGAGGATGCTTCCTATAGTGGGGGAGTCTAGGGCGAGAGGGCACAGATAGAATGAATGTGGAGAGGATGTCTCCAAAAGTGGGGGAGTTTAGGATTTGAGGATACATATACATTGGATGCGGAGAGGATGTATCCAATAGAGGGGGAGTTCAGGATCAGAAGACACAGATAGATTGGATGTGGAGAGGATGTCTCCTATACTGGGAGAGATTGGGATCACAGATACAGTGGATGTGGAGAGGATGTCTCCTATAGTGGGGGAGTTTAGGATCAGTGGACGCAGATAGAGTGGATGTGGAGAGGATATTTCCTATAGTGGGGGAGTCTAGGACCAGAAGGCACAGATAGAGTGGAAGTGGAGAGGATGTCTCCTATAGTGGGGGAGTCTAGGGCCAGAGGACACGGATAGAGTGGATGTGGAGAGGATGTCTCCTATAGTGGGGTAGTCTAGGGCCAAAGGGATCAGATAGAGTGGATGTGGAGAGGATGTCTCCTATAGTGGGGGAGTTTAGGGCCAGAGGGCACAGATAGAGTGGATGAGGAGAGGATGTCTCCTATAGTGGGGGAGTCCAGGGCCAGTGGACACAGATAGAGTGTATGTGAAGAGGCTGCTTCCTATAGTGGGGGAGTCTAGGGCGAGAGGGCACAGATAGTGTGAATGTGGAGAGGATGTCTCCAAAAGTGGGGGAGTTTAGGATTTGAGGATACATATACATTGGATGCGGAGAGGATGTATCCAATAGAGGGGGAGTTCAGGATCAGAGGACACAGATAGATTGGATGTTGGGAGGATGTCTCCTATACTGGGAGAGATTAGGATCACAGATAGAGTGGATGTGGAGAGGATGTCTCCTATAGTGGGGGACTTTAGGGTCAGAGGACACAGACAGAGTGGATGTAGAGAGGATGTCTCCTATAGTGGGGGAGTTTAGGATCAGAGGACACAGACAGAGTGGATGTGGAGAGGATGTATTCTATAGTGGGGGAGTCTAGTGCCAGAGGACACAGACAGAGTGGATGTGGAGAGGAAGTCTCCTATAGTGGGGGAGTTTAGGGCCAAAGGGCTCAGATAGAGTGGATGAGGAGAGGATGTCTCCTATATTGGGGGAGTCCAGGGCCAGAGGACTCAGATAGAGTGTATGTGAAGAGGCTGCTTCCTATAGTGGGGGAGTCTAGGGCGAGAGGGCACAGATAGTGTGAATGTGGAGAGGATGTCTCCAAAAGTGGGGGAGTTTAGGATTTGAGGATACATATACATTGGATGCGGAGAGGATGTATCCAATAGAGGGGGAGTTCAGGATCAGAGGACGCAGATAGATTGGATGTGGAGAGGATGTCTCCTATACTGGGAGAGATTAGGATCACAGATAGAGTGGATGTGAAGAGGATGTCTCCTATAGTGGGGGACTTTAGGATCAGAGGACACAGACAGAGTGGATGTAGAGAGGATGTCTCCTATAGTGGGGGAGTTTAGGATCAGAGGACACAGACAGAGTGTATGTGGAGAGGATGTCTCCTATATTGGGGGAGTCTAACACCAGAGGGCACAGATAGAGTGGATGTGGAGAGGATGTTTCCTATAGTTGGGGAGTCTAGGGCCAGAGGGCACAGATAGAGTGGATGTGGAGTGGATGTCTCCTATAGTGAGGGGGTTTAGGATCAGAGGACACAGATAGAGTGGATGTGGAGAGAATGTCTCCTATATGGTGGGTTAGGGCCAGAGGACACAGATAGAGTGGGTGTGGAGAGTATATCTCCTATAGTGGGGGGGTCTAGGGCCAGAGGACACAGATAGAGTGGATGTGGAGAGGATGTCTCCTATACTGGGAGAGATTAGGATCACAGATAGAGTGGATGTGGAGAGGATGTCTCCTATAGTGGTGGAGTTTAGGGCCAGAGTGCTCAGATAGAGTGGATGTGGAGAGGATGTCTCCTATATTGGGGGAGTCTAACACCAGAGGGCACAGATAGAGTGGATGTGGAGAGGATGTTTCCTATAGTTGGGGAGTCTAGGGCCAGAGGGCACAGATAGAGTGGATGTGGAGTGGATGTCTCCTATAGTGAGGGGGTTTAGGATCAGAGGACACAGATAGAGTGGATGTGGAGAGAATGTCTTCTATATGGTGGGTTAGGGCCAGAGGACACAGATAGCGTGGGTGTGGAGAGTATATCTCCTATAGTGGGGGGGTCTAGGGCCAGAGGACACAGATAGAGTGGATGTGGAGAGGATGTCTCCTATACTGGGAGAGATTAGGATCACAGATAGAGTGGATGTGGAGAGGATGTCTCCTATAGTGGGGGAGTCTAGGACCAGAGGGCACAGATAGAGCGGATGTGGAGAGGATGTCTCCCATAGTGGTGGAGTTTAGGAAAAGTGGACGCAGATAGAGTGGATGTGGAGAGGATGTCTCCTGTAGTGGGGGAGTTAATGATCAGAGCACACAGATAGAGTGGATGTGGAGAGGATGTCTCCTATAGTGGGGGAGTCTAGGGCCAGAGGGCACAGAGAGAGTGGATGTGGAGAGGATATCTCCTATAGTGGGGAGTATAGGACCAGAGGTCACAGATAGAGTGGATGTGGAGAGGATGTCTCCTGTAGTGGGGGAGTTTATGATCAGAGCACACAGATAGAGTGGATGTGGAGAGGATGTCTCCTATAGTGGGGGAGTCTAGGGCCAGAGGGCACAGAGAGAGTGGATGTGGAGAGGATATCTCCTATAGTGGGGAGTATAGGACCAGAGGTCACAGATAGAGTGGATGTGGAGAGGATGTCTCCTGTAGTGGGGGAGTTTATGATCAGAGCACACAGATAGAGTGGATGAGGAGAGGATGTCTCCTATAGTGGGGGAGTCTAGGGCCAGAGGACACAGATAGAGTGGATGTGGAGAGGATGTCTCCTATATTGCGGGAGTCTAACACCAGAGGGCACAGATAGACTGGATGTGGAAAGGATGTCTCCTATAGTAGGGGAATTTAGGGCCAGAGGACACAGATAGAGTGGATGTGGAGAGGATATCTCCTATAGTGGGGGAGTTTATGGCCAGAGGGCACAGATAGAGTGGATGTGGAGTGGATGTCTCCTATAGTGAGGGGGTTTAGGATCAGAGGACACAGATAGCCTTGATGTGGAGAGAATGTCTCCTATATGGTGGGTTAGGGCCAGAGGACACAGATAGAGTGGGTGTGGAGAGGATGTCTCCTATAGTGGGGAAGTCCTGGACCAGAGGGCACAGATAGAGTGTATGTGGAGAGGATGCTTCCTATAGTGGGGGAGTCTAGGGCGAGAGGGCACAGATAGAATGAATGTGGAGAGGTTGTCTCCAAAAGTGGGGGAGTTTAGGATTTGAGGATACATATACATTGGATGCGGAGAGGATGTATCCAATAGAGGGGGAGTTCAGGATCAGAAGACACAGATAGATTGGATGTGGAGAGGATGTCTCCTATACTGGGAGAGATTGGGATCACAGATACAGTGGATGTGGAGAGGATGTCTCCTATAGTGGTGGAGTTTAGGATCAGTGGACGCAGATAGAGGGGATGTGGAGAGGATATTTCCTATAGTGGGGGAGTCTAGGACCAGAAGGCACAGATAGAGTGGAAGTGGAGAGGATGTCTCCTATAGTAGGGGAGTTTAGGGCCAGAGGACACAGATAGAGTGGATGTGGAGAGGATATCTCCTATAGTGGGGAGTGTAGGACCAGAGGTCACAGATAGAGTGGATGTGGAGAGGATGTCTCCTATAGTGGGGGAGTCTAGGGCCAGAGGACACGGATAGAGTAGATGTGGAGAGGATGTCTCCTATAGTGGGGGAGTCTAGTGCCAGAGGGCACAGACAGCGTGGATGTGGAGAGGATGTATTCTATAGTTGGGGAGTCTAGGACCATAGGGCACAGATAGAGCGGATGTGGAGAGGATGTCTCCTATAGTGGGGGAGTTTAGGGCCAGAGTGCTCAGATAGAGTGGATGTGGAGAGGATGTCTCCTATATAGGGGGAGTCTAACACCAGAGGGCACAGATAGAGTGGATGTGGAGAGGATGTTTCCTATAGTTGGGGAGTCTAGGGCCAGAGGGCACAGATATAGTGGATGTGGAGTGGATGTCTCCTATAGTGAGGGGGTTTAGGATCAGAGGACACAGATAGAGTGGATGTGGAGAGAATGTCTTCTATATGGTGGGTTAGGGCCAGAGGACACAGTTAGCGTGGGTGTGGAGAGTATATCTCCTATAGTGGGGGGGTCTAGGGCCAGAGGACACAGATAGAGTGGATGTGGAGAGGATGTCTCCTATACTGGGAGAGATTAGGATCACAAATAGAGTGGATGTGGAGAGGATGTCTCCTATAGTGGGGGAGTCTCGGACCAGAGGGCACAGATAGAGCGGATGTGGAGAGGATGTCTCCCTTAGTGGTGGAGTTTAGGAAAAGTGGACGCAGATAGAGTGGATGTGGAGAGGATGTCTCCTGTAGTGGGGGAGTTAATGATCAGAGCACACAGATAGAGTGGATGTGGAGAGGATGTCTCCTATAGTGGGGGAGTCTAGGGCCAGAGGGCACAGAGAGAGTGGATGTGGAGAGGATATCTCCTATAGTGGGGAGTATAGGACCAGAGGTCACAGATAGAGTGGATGTGGAGAGGATGTCTCCTGTAGTGGGGGAGTTAATGATCAGAGCACACAGATAGAGTGGATGTGGAGAGGATGTCTCCTATAGTGGGGGAGTCTAGGGCCAGAGGACACGGATAGAGTCGATGTGGAGAGGATGTATCCTATAGTGGGGGAGTCTAGTGCCAGAGGGCACAGACAGAGTGGATGTGGAGAGGATGTCTCCTATAGTGGGCTAGTTTAGGGCCAAAGGGCTCAGATAGAGTGGATGTGGAGAGGATGTCTCCTATAGTGGGGGAGTTTAGGGCCAGAGGGCACAGATAGAGTGGATGAGGAGAGGATGTCTCCTATAGTGGCGGAGTCCAGGGCCAGAGGACTCAGATAGAGTGTATGTGAAGAGGCTGCTTCCTATAGTGGGGGAGTCTAGGGCGAGAGGGCACAGATAGTGTGAATGTGGAGAGGATGTCTCCAAAAGTGGGGGAGTTTAGGATTTGAGGATACATATACATTGGATGCGGAGAGGATGAATCCAATAGAGGGGGAGTTCAGGATCAGAGGACACAGATAGATTGGATGTGGAGAGGATGTCTCCTATACTGGGAGAGATTCGGATCACAGATAGAGTGGATGTGGAGAGGATGTCTCCTATAGTGGGGGACTTTAGGATCAGAGGACACAGACAGAGTGGATGTGGAGAGGATGTCTCCTATATTGGGGGAGTCTAACACCAGAGGGCACAGATAGAGTGGATGTGGAGTGGATGTCTCCTATAGTAAGGGGGTTTAGGATCCGAGGACACAGATAGAGTGGATGTGGAGAGAATGTCTCCTATATGGTGGGTTAGGGCCAGAGGACACAGATAGAGTGGATGTGGAGAGGATGTCTTTTATAGTGGGGGAGTCTAGGACCAGAGGGCACAGATAGAGCGGATGTGGAGAGGATGTCTCCTATAGTGGGGGAGTCTAGGACCAGAGGGCACAGATAGAGTGGATGTGGAGAGGATGTCTCCTATAGTGGTGGAGTTTAGGATCAGTGGACACAGATAGAGTGGATGTGGAGAGGATGTCTCCTATAGTGGGGGAGTCTAGGACCAGAAGGCACAGATAGAGTGGAAGTGGAGAGGTTGTCTCCTATAGTAGGGGAGTTTAGGGCCAGAGGACACAGATAGAGTGGATGTGGAGAGGATATCTCCTATAGTGGGGAGTGTAGGACCAGAGGTCACAGATAGAGTGGATGTGGAGAGGATGTCTCCTGTAGTGGGGGAGTTAATGATCAGAGCACACAGATAGAGTGGATGTGGAGAGGATGTCTCCTATAGTGTGGGAGTCTAGGGCCAGAGGACACGGATAGAGTAGATGTGGAGAGGATGTCTCCTATAGTGGGGGAGTCTAGTGCCAGAGGGCACAGACAGAGTGGATGTGGAGAGGATATTTCCTATAGTGGGGGAGTCTAGGACCAGAAGGCACAGATAGAGTGGAAGTGGAGAGGATGTCTCCTATAGTGGGGGAGTCTAGGGCCAGAGGACACGGATAGAGTGGATGTGGAGAGGATGTCTCCTATAGTGGGGTAGTCTAGGGCCAAAGGGATCAGATAGAGTGGATGTGGAGAGGATGTCTCCTATAGTGGGGGAGTTTAGGGCCAGAGGGCACAGATAGTGTGGATGAGGAGAGGATGTCTCCTATAGTGGGGGAGTCCAGGGCCAGAGGACACAGATAGAGTGTATGTGAAGAGGCTGCTTCCTATAGTGGGGGAGTCTAGGGCGAGAGGGCACAGATAGTGTGAATGTGGAGAGGATGTCTCCAAAAGTGGGGGAGTTTAGGATTTGAGGATACATATACATTGGATGCGGAGAGGATGTATCCAATAGAGGGGGAGTTCAGGATCAGAGGACGCAGATAGATTGGATGTGGAGAGGATGTCTCCTATACTGGGAGAGATTAGGATCACAGATAGAGTGGATGTGAAGAGGATGTCTCCTATAGTGGGGGTGTTTATGATCAGAGGACACAGATAGAGTGGATGTGGAGAGGATGTCTCCTATAGTGGGGGAGTCTAGGGCCAGAAGACACGGATAGAGTGGATGTAGAGAGGATGTCTCCTATAGTGGGGGAGTCTAGGGCCAGAGGACACAGGTAGAGTGGATGTGGAGAGGATGTCTCCTATATTGGGGGAGTCTAACACCAGAGGGCACAGATAGAGTGGATGTGGAAAGGATGTCTCCTATAGTAGGGGAATTTAGGGCCAGAGGACACAGATAGAGTGGATGTGGAGAGGATATCTCCTATAGTGGGGGAGTTTATGGCCAGAGGGCACAGATAGAGTGGATGTGGAGTGGATGTCTCCTATAGTGAGGGGGTTTAGGATCAGAGGACGCAGATAGACTTGATGTGGAGAGAATGTCTCCTATATGGTGGGTTAGTGCCAGAGGACACAGATAGAGTGGATGTGGAGAGGATGCTTCCTATAGTGGGGGAGTCTAGGGCGAGAGGGCACAGATAGAATGAATGTGGAGAGGATGTCTCCAAAAGTGGGGGAGTTTAGGATTTGAGGATACATATACATTGGATGCGGAGAGGATGTATCCAATAGAGGGGGAGTTCAGGATCAGAAGACACAGATAGATTGGATGTGGAGAGGATGTCTCCTATACTGGGAGAGATTGGGATCACAGATACAGTGGATGTGGAGAGGATGTCTCCTATAGTGGGGGAGTTTAGGATCAGTGGACGCAGATAGAGTGGATGTGGAGAGGATATTTCCTATAGTGGGGGAGTCTACGACCAGAAGGCACAGATAGAGTGGAAGTGGAGAGGATGTCTCCTATAGTGGGGGAGTCTAGGGCCAGAGGACACGGATAGAGTGGATGTGGAGAGGATGTCTCCTATAGTGGGGTAGTCTAGGGCCAAAGGGATCAGATAGAGTGGATGTGGAGAGGATGTCTCCTATAGTGGGGGAGTTTAGGGCCAGAGGGCACAGATAGAGTGGATGAGGAGAGGATGTCTCCTATAGTGGGGGAGTCCAGGGCCAGAGGACACAGATAGAGTGTATGTGAAGAGGCTGCTTCCTATAGTGGGGGAGTCTAGGGCGAGAGGGCACAGATAGTGTGAATGTGGAGAGGATGTCTCCAAAAGTGGGGGAGTTTAGGATTTGAGGATACATATACATTGGATGCGGAGAGGATGTATCCAATAGAGGGGGAGTTCAGGATCAGAGGACGCAGATAGATTGGATGTGGAGAGGATGTCTCCTATACTGGGAGAGATTAGGATCACAGATAGAGTCGATGTGAAGAGGATGTCTCCTATAGTGGGGGACTTTAGGATCAGAGGACACAGACAGAGTGGATGTAGAGAGGATGTCTCCTATAGTGGGGGAGTTTAGGATCAGAGGACACAGACAGAGTGTATGTGGAGAGGATGTCTCCTATATTGGGGGAGTCTAACACCAGAGGGCACAGATAGAGTGGATGTGGAGAGGATGTTTCCTATAGTTGGGGAGTCTAGGGCCAGAGGGCACAGATAGAGTGGATGTGGAGTGGATGTCTCCTATAGTGAGGGGGTTTAGGATCAGAGGACACAGATAGAGTGGATGTGGAGAGAATGTCTCCTATATGGTGGGTTAGGGCCAGAGGACACAGATAGAGTGGGTGTGGAGAGTATATCTCCTATAGTGGGGGGGTCTAGGGCCAGAGGACACAGATAGAGTGGATGTGGAGAGGATGTCTCCTATACCGGGAGAGATTAGGATCACAGATAGAGTGGATGTGGAGAGGATGTCTCCTATAGTGGTGGAGTTTAGGGCCAGAGTGCTCAGATAGAGTGGATGTGGAGAGGATGTCTCCTATATTGGGGGAGTCTAACACCAGAGGGCACAGATAGAGTGGATGTGGAGAGGATGTTTCCTATAGTTGGGGAGTCTAGGGCCAGAGGGCACAGATAGAGTGGATGTGGAGTGGATGTCTCCTATAGTGAGGGGGTTTAGGATCAGAGGACACAGATAGAGTGGATGTGGAGAGAATGTCTTCTATATGGTGGGTTAGGGCCAGAGGACACAGATAGCGTGGGTGTGGAGAGTATATCTCCTATAGTGGGGGGGGTCTAGGGCCAGAGGACACAGATAGAGTGGATGTGGAGAGGATGTCTCCTATACTGGGAGAGATTAGGATCACAGATAGAGTGGATGTGGAGAGGATGTCTCCTATAGTGGGGGAGTCTAGGACCAGAGGGCACAGATAGAGCGGATGTGGAGAGGATGTCTCCCATAGTGGTGGAGTTTAGGAAAAGTGGACGCAGATAGAGTGGATGTGGAGAGGATGTCTCCTGTAGTGGGGGAGTTAATGATCAGAGCACACAGATAGAGTGGATGTGGAGAGGATGTCTCCTATAGTGGGGGAGTCTAGGGCCAGAGGGCACAGAGAGAGTGGATGTGGAGAGGATATCTCCTATAGTGGGGAGTATAGGACCAGAGGTCACAGATAGAGTGGATGTGGAGAGGATGTCTCCTGTAGTGGGGGAGTTTATGATCAGAGCACACAGATAGAGTGGATGTGGAGAGGATGTCTCCTATAGTGGGGGAGTCTAGGGCCAGAGGGCACAGAGAGAGTGGATGTGGAGAGGATATCTCCTATAGTGGGGAGTATAGGACCAGAGGTCACAGATAGAGTGGATGTGGAGAGGATGTCTCCTGTAGTGGGGGAGTTTATGATCAGAGCACACAGATAGAGTGGATGAGGAGAGGATGTCTCCTATAGTGGGGGAGTCTAGGGCCAGAGGACACAGATAGAGTGGATGTGGAGAGGATGTCTCCTATATTGCGGGAGTCTAACACCAGAGGGCACAGATAGACTGGATGTGGAAAGGATGTCTCCTATAGTAGGGGAATTTAGGGCCAGAGGACACAGATAGAGTGGATGTGGAGAGGATATCTCCTATAGTGGGGGAGCTTATGGCCAGAGGGCACAGATAGAGTGGATGTGGAGTGGATGTCTCCTATAGTGAGGGGGTTTAGGATCAGAGGACGCAGATAGACTTGATGTGGAGAGAATGTCTCCTATATGGTGGGTTAGGGCCAGAGGACACAGATAGAGTGGGTGTGGAGAGGATGTCTCCTATAGTGGGGAAGTCCTGGACCAGAGGGCACAGATAGAGTGTATGTGGAGAGGATGCTTCCTATAGTGGGGGAGTCTAGGGCGAGAGGGCACAGATAGATTGAATGTGGAGAGGTTGTCTCCAAAAGTGGGGGAGTTTAGGATTTGAGGATACATATACATTGGATGCGGAGAGGATGTATCCAATAGAGGGGGAGTTCAGGATCAGAAGACACAGATAGATTGGATGTGGAGAGGATGTCTCCTATACTGGGAGAGATTGGGATCACAGATACAGTGGATGTGGAGAGGATGTCTCCTATAGTGGTGGAGTTTAGGATCAGTGGACGCAGATAGAGGGGATGTGGAGAGGATATTTCCTATAGTGGGGGAGTCTAGGACCAGAAGGCACAGATAGAGTGGAAGTGGAGAGGATGTCTCCTATAGTAGGGGAGTTTAGGGCCAGAGGACACAGATAGAGTGGATGTGGAGAGGATATCTCCTATAGTGGGGAGTGTAGGACCAGAGGTCACAGATAGAGTGGATGTGGAGAGGATGTCTCCTATAGTGGGGGAGTCTAGGGCCAGAGGACACGGATAGAGTAGATGTGGAGAGGATGTCTCCTATAGTGGGGGAGTCTAGTGCCAGAGGGCACAGACAGCGTGGATGTGGAGAGGATGTATTCTATAGTTGGGGAGTCTAGGACCATAGGGCACAGATAGAGCGGATGTGGAGAGGATGTCTCCTATAGTGGGGGAGTTTAGGGCCAGAGTGCTCAGATAGAGTGGATGTGGAGAGGATGTCTCCTATATAGGGGGAGTCTAACACCAGAGGGCACAGATAGAGTGGATGTGGAGAGGATGTTTCCTATAGTTGGGGAGTCTAGGGCCAGAGGGCACAGATATAGTGGATGTGGAGTGGATGTCTCCTATAGTGAGGGGGTTTAGGATCAGAGGACACAGATAGAGTGGATGTGGAGAGAATGTCTTCTATATGGTGGGTTAGGGCCAGAGGACACAGATAGCGTGGGTGTGGAGAGTATATCTCCTATAGTGGGGGGGTCTAGGGCCAGAGGACACAGATAGAGTGGATGTGGAGAGGATGTCTCCTATACTGGGAGAGATTAGGATCACAAATAGAGTGGATGTGGAGAGGATGTCTCCTATAGTGGGGGAGTCTCGGACCAGAGGGCACAGATAGAGCGGATGTGGAGAGGATGTCTCCCTTAGTGGTGGAGTTTAGGAAAAGTGGACGCAGATAGAGTGGATGTGGAGAGGATGTCTCCTGTAGTGGGGGAGTTAATGATCAGAGCACACAGATAGAGTGGATGTGGAGAGGATGTCTCCTAGAGTGGGGGAGTCTAGGGCCAGAGGGCACAGAGAGAGTGGATGTGGAAAGGATATCTCCTATAGTGGGGAGTATAGGACCAGAGGTCACAGATAGAGTGGATGTGGAGAGGATGTCTCCTGTAGTGGGGGAGTTAATGATCAGAGCACACAGATAGAGTGGATGTGGAGAGGATGTCTCCTATAGTGGGGGAGTCTAGGGCCAGAGGACACGGATAGAGTCGATGTGGAGAGGATGTCTCCTATAGTGGGGGAGTCTAGTGCCAGAGGGCACAGACAGAGTGGATGTGGAGAGGATGTCTCCTATAGTGGGCTAGTTTAGGGCCAAAGGGCTCAGATAGAGTGGATGTGGAGAGGATGTCTCCTATAGTGGGGGAGTTTAGGGCCAGAGGGCACAGATAGAGTAGATGAGGAGAGGATGTCTCCTATAGTGGCGGAGTCCAGGGCCAGAGGACTCAGATAGAGTGTATGTGAAGAGGCTGCTTCCTATAGTGGGGGAGTCTAGGGCGAGAGGGCACAGATAGTGTGAATGTGGAGAGGATGTCTCCAAAAGTGGGGGAGTTTAGGATTTGAGGATACATATACATTGGATGCGGAGAGGATGAATCCAATAGAGGGGGAGTTCAGGATCAGAGGACACAGATAGATTGGATGTGGAGAGGATGTCTCCTATACTGGGAGAGATTAGGATCACAGATAGAGTGGATGTGGAGAGGATGTCTCCTATAGTGGGGGACTTTAGGATCAGAGGACACAGACAGAGTGGATGTGGAGAGGATGTCTCCTATATTGGGGGAGTCTAACACCAGAGGGCACAGATAGAGTGGATGTGGAGTGGATGTCTCCTATAGTAAGGGGGTTTAGGATCCGAGGACACAGATAGAGTGGATGTGGAGAGGATGTCTCCTATATTGGGGGAGTCTAACACCAGAGGGCACAGATAGATTGGATGTGTAGTGGATGTCTCCTATAGTAAGGGGGTTTAGGATCCGAGGACACAGATAGAGTGGATGTGGAGAGAATGTCTCCTATATGGTGGGTTAGGGCCAGAGGACACAGATAGAGTGGATGTGGAGAGGATGTCTCCTATAGTGGGGGAGTCTAGGACCAGAGGGCACAGATAGAGCGGATGTGGAGAGGATGTCTCCTATAGTGGTGGAGTCTAGGACCAGAAGGCACAGATAGAGTGGAAGTGGAGAGGTTGTCTCCTATAGTAGGGGAGTTTAGGGCCAGAGGACACAGATAGAGTGGATGTGGAGAGGATATCTCCTATAGTGGGGAGTGTAGGACCAGAGGTCACAGATAGAGTGGATGTGGAGAGGATGTCTCCTGTAGTGGGGGAGTTAATGATCAGAGCACACAGATAGAGTGGATGTGGAGAGGATGTCTCCTATAGTGTGGGAGTCTAGGGCCAGAGGACACGGATAGAGTAGATGTGGAGAGGATGTCTCCTATAGTGGGGGAGTCTAGTGCCAGAGGGCACAGACAGAGTGGATGTGGAGAGGATATTTCCTATAGTGGGGGAGTCTAGGACCAGAAGGCACAGATAGAGTGGAAGTGGAGAGGATGTCTCCTATAGTGGGGGAGTCTAGGGCCAGAGGACACGGATAGAGTGGATGTGGAGAGGATGTCTCCTATAGTGGGGGAGTCTAGGGCCAGAGGGCACAGAGAGAGTGGATGTGGAGAGGATATCTCCTATAGTGGGGAGTATAGGACCAGAGGTCACAGATAGAGTGGATGTGGAGAGGATGTCTCCTGTAGTGGGGGAGTTTATGATCAGAGCACACAGATAGAGTGGATGAGGAGAGGATGTCTCCTATAGTGGGGGAGTCTAGGGCCAGAGGACACAGATAGAGTGGATGTGGAGAGGATGTCTCCTATATTGCGGGAGTCTAACACCAGAGGGCACAGATAGACTGGATGTGGAAAGGATGTCTCCTATAGTAGGGGAATTTAGGGCCAGAGGACACAGATAGAGTGGATGTGGAGAGGATATCTCCTATAGTGGGGGAGTTTATGGCCAGAGGGCACAGATAGAGTGGATGTGGAGTGGATGTCTCCTATAGTGAGGGGGTTTAGGATCAGAGGACGCAGATAGACTTGATGTGGAGAGAATGTCTCCTATATGGTGGGTTAGGGCCAGAGGACACAGATAGAGTGGGTGTGGAGAGGATGTCTCCTATAGTGGGGAAGTCCTGGACCAGAGGGCACAGATAGAGTGTATGTGGAGAGGATGCTTCCTATAGTGGGGGAGTCTAGGGCGAGAGGGCACAGATAGAATGAATCTGGAGAGGTTGTCTCCAAAAGTGGGGGAGTTTAGGATTTGAGGATACATATACATTGGATGCGGAGAGGATGTATCCAATAGAGGGGGAGTTCAGGATCAGAAGACACAGATAGATTGGATGTGGAGAGGATGTCTCCTATACTGGGAGAGATTGGGATCACAGATACAGTGGATGTGGAGAGGATGTCTCCTATAGTGGTGGAGTTTAGGATCAGTGGACGCAGATAGAGGGGATGTGGAGAGGATATTTCCTATAGTGGGGGAGTCTAGGACCAGAAGGCACAGATAGAGTGGAAGTGGAGAGGATGTCTCCTATAGTAGGGGAGTTTAGGGCCAGAGGACACAGATAGAGTGGATGTGGAGAGGATATCTCCTATAGTGGGGAGTGTAGGACCAGAGGTCACAGATAGAGTGGATGTGGAGAGGATGTCTCCTATAGTGGGGGAGTCTAGGGCCAGAGGACACGGATAGAGTAGATGTGGAGAGGATGTCTCCTATAGTGGGGGAGTCTAGTGCCAGAGGGCACAGACAGCGTGGATGTGGAGAGGATGTATTCTATAGTTGGGGAGTCTAGGACCATAGGGCACAGATAGAGCGGATGTGGAGAGGATGTCTCCTATAGTGGGGGAGTTTAGGGCCAGAGTGCTCAGATAGAGTGGATGTGGAGAGGATGTCTCCTATATAGGGGGAGTCTAACACCAGAGGGCACAGATAGAGTGGATGTGGAGAGGATGTTTCCTATAGTTGGGGAGTCTAGGGCCAGAGGGCACAGATATAGTGGATGTGGAGTGGATGTCTCCTATAGTGAGGGGGTTTAGGATCAGAGGACACAGATAGAGTGGATGTGGAGAGAATGTCTTCTATATGGTGGGTTAGGGCCAGAGGACACAGATAGCGTGGGTGTGGAGAGTATATCTCCTATAGTGGGGGGGTCTAGGGCCAGAGGACACAGATAGAGTGGATGTGGAGAGGATGTCTCCTATACTGGGAGAGATTAGGATCACAAATAGAGTGGATGTGGAGAGGATGTCTCCTATAGTGGGGGAGTCTCGGACCAGAGGGCACAGATAGAGCGGATGTGGAGAGGATGTCTCCCTTAGTGGTGGAGTTTAGGAAAAGTGGACGCAGATAGAGTGGATGTGGAGAGGATGTCTCCTGTAGTGGGGGAGTTAATGATCAGAGCACACAGATAGAGTGGATGTGGAGAGGATGTCTCCTAGAGTGGGGGAGTCTAGGGCCAGAGGGCACAGAGAGAGTGGATGTGGAAAGGATATCTCCTATAGTGGGGAGTATAGGACCAGAGGTCACAGATAGAGTGGATGTGGAGAGGATGTCTCCTGTAGTGGGGGAGTTAATGATCAGAGCACACAGATAGAGTGGATGTGGAGAGGATGTCTCCTATAGTGGGGGAGTCTAGGGCCAGAGGACACGGATAGAGTCGATGTGGAGAGGATGTCTCCTATAGTGGGGGAGTCTAGTGCCAGAGGGCACAGACAGAGTGGATGTGGAGAGGATGTCTCCTATAGTGGGCTAGTTTAGGGCCAAAGGGCTCAGATAGAGTGGATGTGGAGAGGATGTCTCCTATAGTGGGGGAGTTTAGGGCCAGAGGGCACAGATAGAGTAGATGAGGAGAGGATGTCTCCTATAGTGGCGGAGTCCAGGGCCAGAGGACTCAGATAGAGTGTATGTGAAGAGGCTGCTTCCTATAGTGGGGGAGTCTAGGGCGAGAGGGCACAGATAGTGTGAATGTGGAGAGGATGTCTCCAAAAGTGGGGGAGTTTAGGATTTGAGGATACATATACATTGGATGCGGAGAGGATGAATCCAATAGAGGGGGAGTTCAGGATCAGAGGACACAGATAGATTGGATGTGGAGAGGATGTCTCCTATACTGGGAGAGATTAGGATCACAGATAGAGTGGATGTGGAGAGGATGTCTCCTATAGTGGGGGACTTTAGGATCAGAGGACACAGACAGAGTGGATGTGGAGAGGATGTCTCCTATATTGGGGGAGTCTAACACCAGAGGGCACAGATAGAGTGGATGTGGAGTGGATGTCTCCTATAGTAAGGGGGTTTAGGATCCGAGGACACAGATAGAGTGGATGTGGAGAGGATGTCTCCTATATTGGGGGAGTCTAACACCAGAGGGCACAGATAGATTGGATGTGTAGTGGATGTCTCCTATAGTAAGGGGGTTTAGGATCCGAGGACACAGATAGAGTGGATGTGGAGAGAATGTCTCCTATATGGTGGGTTAGGGCCAGAGGACACAGATAGAGTGGATGTGGAGAGGATGTCTCCTATAGTGGGGGAGTCTAGGACCAGAGGGCACAGATAGAGCGGATGTGGAGAGGATGTCTCCTATAGTGGTGGAGTCTAGGACCAGAGGGCACAGATAGAGTGGATGTGGAGAGGATGTCTCCTATAGTGGTGGAGTTTAGGATCAGTGGACACAGATAGAGTGGATGTGGAGAGGATGTCTCCTATAGTGGGGGAGTCTAGGACCAGAAGGCACAGATAGAGTGGAAGTGGAGAGGTTGTCTCCTATAGTAGGGGAGTTTAGGGCCAGAGGACACAGATAGAGTGGATGTGGAGAGGATATCTCCTATAGTGGGGAGTGTAGGACCAGAGGTCACAGATAGAGTGGATGTGGAGAGGATGTCTCCTGTAGTGGGGGAGTTAATGATCAGAGCACACAGATAGAGTGGATGTGGAGAGGATGTCTCCTATAGTGTGGGAGTCTAGGGCCAGAGGACACGGATAGAGTAGATGTGGAGAGGATGTCTCCTATAGTGGGGGAGTCTAGTGCCAGAGGGCACAGACAGAGTGGATGTGGAGAGGATATTTCCTATAGTGGGGGAGTCTAGGACCAGAAGGCACAGATAGAGTGGAAGTGGAGAGGATGTCTCCTATAGTGGGGGAGTCTAGGGCCAGAGGACACGGATAGAGTGGATGTGGAGAGGATGTCTCCTATAGTGGGGTAGTCTAGGGCCAAAGGGATCAGATAGAGTGGATGTGGAGAGGATGTCTCCTATAGTGGGGGAGTTTAGGGCCAGAGGGCACAGATAGTGTGGATGAGGAGAGGATGTCTCCTATAGTGGGGGAGTCCAGGGCCAGAGGACACAGATAGAGTGTAGGTGAAGAGGCTGCTTCCTATAGTGGGGGAGTCTAGGGCGAGAGGGCACAGATAGTGTGAATGTGGAGAGGATGTCTCCAAAAGTGGGGGAGTTTAGGATTTGAGGATACATATACATTGGATGCGGAGAGGATGTATCCAATAGAGGGGGAGTTCAGGATCAGAGGACACAGATAGATTGGATGTGGAGAGGATGTCTCCTATACTGGGAGAGATTAGGATCACAGATAGAGTGGATGTGGAGAGGATGTCTCCTATAGTGGGGGACTTTAGGGTCAGAGGACACAGACAGAGTGGATGTAGAGAGGATGTCTCCTATAGTGGGGGAGTTTAGGATCAGAGGACACAGACAGAGTGGATGTGGAGAGGATGTATTCTATAGTGGGGGAGTCTAGTGCCAGAGGACACAGACAGAGTGGATGTGGAGAGGAAGTCTCCTATAGTGGGGGAGTTTAGGGCCAAAGGGCTCAGATAGAGTGGATGTGGAGAGGATGTCTCCTATAGTGGGGGAGTTTAGGGCCAGAGGGCACAGATAGAGTGGATGAGGAGAGGATGTCTCCTATATTGGGGGAGTCCAGGGCCAGAGGACTCAGATAGAGTGTATGTGAAGAGGCTGCTTCCTATAGTGGGGGAGTCTAGGGCGAGAGGGCACAGATAGTGTGAATGTGGAGAGGATGTCTCCAAAAGTGGGGGAGTTTAGGATTTGAGGATACATATACATTGGATGCGGAGAGGATGTATCCAATAGAGGGGGAGTTCAGGATCAGAGGACGCAGATAGATTGGATGTGGAGAGGATGTCTCCTATACTGGGAGAGATTAGGATCACAGATAGAGTGGATGTGAAGAGGATGTCTCCTATAGTGGGGGACTTTAGGATCAGAGGACACAGACAGAGTGGATGTAGAGAGGATGTCTCCTATAGTGGGGGAGTTTAGGATCAGAGGACACAGACAGAGTGGATGTGGAGAGGATGTCTCCTATATTGGGGGAGTCTAACACCAGAGGGCACAGATAGAGTGGATGTGGAGAGGATGTTTCCTATAGTTGGGGAGTCTAGGGCCAGAGGGCACAGATAGAGTGGATGTGGAGTGGATGTCTCCTATAGTGAGGGGGTTTAGGATCAGAGGACACAGATAGAGTGGATGTGGAGAGAATGTCTCCTATATGGTGGGTTAGGGCCAGAGGACACAGATAGAGTGGGTGTGGAGAGTATATCTCCTATAGTGGGGGGGTCTAGGGCCAGAGGACACAGATAGACTGGATGTGGAGAGGATGTCTCCTATACTGGGAGAGATTAGGATCACAGATAGAGTGGATGTGGAGAGGATGTCTCCTATAGTGGTGGAGTTTAGGGCCAGAGTGCTCAGATAGAGTGGATGTGGAGAGGATGTCTCCTATATTGGGGGAGTCTAACACCAGAGGGCACAGATAGAGTGGATGTGGAGAGGATGTTTCCTATAGTTGGGGAGTCTAGGGCCAGAGGGCACAGATAGAGTGGATGTGGAGTGGATGTCTCCTATAGTGAGGGGGTTTAGGATCAGAGGACACAGATAGAGTGGATGTGGAGAGAATGTCTTCTATATGGTGGGTTAGGGCCAGAGGACACAGATAGCGTGGGTGTGGAGAGTATATCTCCTATAGTGGGGGGGTCTAGGGCCAGAGGACACAGATAGAGTGGATGTGGAGAGGATGTCTCCTATACTGGGAGAGATTAGGATCACAGATAGAGTGGATGTGGAGAGGATGTCTCCTATAGTGGGGGAGTCTAGGACCAGAGGGCACAGATAGAGCGGATGTGGAGAGGATGTCTCCCATAGTGGTGGAGTTTAGGAAAAGTGGACGCAGATAGAGTGGATGTGGAGAGAATGTCTTCTATATGGTGGGTTAGGGCCAGAGGACACAGATAGCGTGGGTGTGGAGAGTATATCTCCTATAGTGGGGGGGTCTAGGGCCAGAGGACACAGATAGAGTGGATGTGGAGAGGATGTCTCCTATACTGGGAGAGATTAGGATCACAGATAGAGTGGATGTGGAGAGGATGTCTCCTATAGTGGGGGAGTCTAGGGCCAGAGGGCACAGAGAGAGTGGATGTGGAGAGGATATCTCCTATAGTGGGGAGTATAGGACCAGAGGTCACAGATAGAGTGGATGTGGAGAGGATGTCTCCTGTAGTTGGGGAGTTTATGATCAGAGCACACAGATAGAGTGGATGAGGAGAGGATGTCTCCTATAGTGGGGGTGTCTAGGGCCAGAAGACACGGATAGAGTGGATGTGGAGAGGATGTCTCCTATAGTGGGGGAGTCTAGCGCCAGAGGACACAGATAGAGTGGATGTGGAGAGGATGTCTCCTATATTGGGGGAGTCTAACACCAGAGGGCACAGATAGACTGGATGTGGAAAGGATGTCTCCTATAGTGGGGGAGTCTAGCGCCAGAGGACACAGATAGAGTGGATGTGGAGAGGATGTCTCCTATAGTGGGGGACTCCAGGACCAGAAGGCACAGATAGTGGAAGTGGAGAGGTTGTCTCCTATAGTAGGGGAGTTTAGGGCCAGAGGACACAGATAGAGTGGATGTGGAGAGGATATCTCCTATAGTGGGGAGTGTAGGACCAGAGGTCACAGATAGAGTGGATGTGGAGAGGATGTCTCCTGTAGTGGGGGAGTTAATGATCAGAGCACACAGATAGAGTGGATGTGGAGAGGATGTCTCCTATAGTGTGGGAGTCTAGGGCCAGAGGACACGGATAGAGTAGATGTGGAGAGGATGTCTCCTATAGTGGGGGAGTCTAGTGCCAGAGGGCACAGACAGAGTGGATGTGGAGAGGATGTCTCTTATACTGGGGGAGTCTCGGGCCAGAGGGCACAGATAGAGTGGATGTGGAGAGGGTGTCTCCTATAGTGAGGGGGTTTAGGATCAGAGGACACAGATAGAGTGGATGTGGAGAGAATGTCTCCTATATGGTGGGTTAAGGCCAGAGGACACAGATAGAGTGGGTGTGGAGAGGATATCTCCTATAGTGGGGGGGTTCTAGGGCCAGAGGACACAGATAGAGTAGATGTGGAGAGGATGTCTCCTATAGTGGGGGAGTCCTGGACCAGAGGGCACAGATAGAGTGTATGTGGAGAGGATGCTTCCTATAGTGGGGGAGTCGAGGGCGAGAGGGCACAGATAGAATGAATGTGGAGAGGATGTCTCCAAAACTGGGGCATTTTAGGATTTGAGGATACATATGCATTGGATGCGGAGAGGATGTATCCAATAGAGGGGGAGTTCAGGATCAGAGGACACAGATAGATTGGATGTGGAGAGGATGTCTCCTATACTGGGAGAGATTAGGATCACAGATAGAGTGGATGGGGAGAGGATGTCTCCTATAGTGGGGGAGTCCAGGGCCAGAGGACACAGATAGAGTGTATGTGAAGAGGATGCTTCCTACAGTGGGGGAGTCTAGGGTGAGAGGGCACAGATAGAGTGAATGTGGAGAGGATGTCTCCAAAAGTGGGGGAGGTTAGGATTTGAGGATAAATATACATTGGATGCGTAGAGGATGTATCCAATAGAGGGGGAGTTCGGGATCAGAGGACACAGATAGATTGGATGTGGAGAGGATGTCTCCTATACTGGGAGAGATTAGGATCACAGATAGAGTGGATGAGGAGAGGATGTCTCCTATATTGGGGGAGTCCAGGGCCAGAGGACTCAGATAGAGTGTATGTGAAGAGGCTGCTTCCTATAGTGGGGGAGTCTAGGGCGAGAGGGCACAGATAGTGTGAATGTGGAGAGGATGTCTCCAAAAGTGGGGGAGTTTAGGATTTGAGGATACATATACATTGGATGCGGAGAGGATGTATCCAATAGAGGGGGAGTTCAGGATCAGAGGACGCAGATAGATTGGATGTGGAGAGGATGTCTCCTATACTGGGAGAGATTAGGATCACAGATAGAGTGGATGTGAAGAGGATGTCTCCTATAGTGGGGGACTTTAGGATCAGAGGACACAGACAGAGTGGATGTAGAGAGGATGTCTCCTATAGTGGGGGAGTTTAGGATCAGAGGACACAGACAGAGTGGATGTGGAGAGGATGTCTCCTATATTGGGGGAGTCTAACACCAGAGGGCACAGATAGAGTGGATGTGGAGAGGATGTTTCCTATAGTTGGGGAGTCTAGGGCCAGAGGGCACAGATAGAGTGGATGTGGAGTGGATGTCTCCTATAGTGAGGGGGTTTAGGATCAGAGGACACAGATAGAGTGGATGTGGAGAGAATGTCTCCTATATGGTGGGTTAGGGCCAGAGGACACAGATAGAGTGGGTGTGGAGAGTATATCTCCTATAGTGGGGGGGTCTAGGGCCAGAGGACACAGATAGACTGGATGTGGAGAGGATGTCTCCTATACTGGGAGAGATTAGGATCACAGATAGAGTGGATGTGGAGAGGATGTCTCCTATAGTGGTGGAGTTTAGGGCCAGAGTGCTCAGATAGAGTGGATGTGGAGAGGATGTCTCCTATATTGGGGGAGTCTAACACCAGAGGGCACAGATAGAGTGGATGTGGAGAGGATGTTTCCTATAGTTGGGGAGTCTAGGGCCAGAGGGCACAGATAGAGTGGATGTGGAGTGGATGTCTCCTATAGTGAGGGGGTTTAGGATCAGAGGACACAGATAGAGTGGATGTGGAGAGAATGTCTTCTATATGGTGGGTTAGGGCCAGAGGACACAGATAGCGTGGGTGTGGAGAGTATATCTCCTATAGTGGGGGGGTCTAGGGCCAGAGGACACAGATAGAGTGGATGTGGAGAGGATGTCTCCTATACTGGGAGAGATTAGGATCACAGATAGAGTGGATGTGGAGAGGATGTCTCCTATAGTGGGGGAGTCTAGGACCAGAGGGCACAGATAGAGCGGATGTGGAGAGGATGTCTCCCATAGTGGTGGAGTTTAGGAAAAGTGGACGCAGATAGAGTGGATGTGGAGAGAATGTCTTCTATATGGTGGGTTAGGGCCAGAGGACACAGATAGCGTGGGTGTGGAGAGTATATCTCCTATAGTGGGGGGGTCTAGGGCCAGAGGACACAGATAGAGTGGATGTGGAGAGGATGTCTCCTATACTGGGAGAGATTAGGATCACAGATAGAGTGGATGTGGAGAGGATGTCTCCTATAGTGGGGGAGTCTAGGACCAGAGGGCACAGATAGAGCGGATGTGGAGAGGATGTCTCCCATAGTGGTGGAGTTTAGGAAAAGTGGACGCAGATAGAGTGGATGTGGAGAGAATGTCTTCTATATGGTGGGTTAGGGCCAGAGGACACAGATAGCGTGGGTGTGGAGAGTATATCTCCTATAGTGGGGGGGTCTAGGGCCAGAGGACACAGATAGAGTGGATGTGGAGAGGATGTCTCCTATAGTGGGGGAGTCTAGGGCCAGAGGGCACAGAGAGAGTGGATGTGGAGAGGATATCTCCTATAGTGGGGAGTATAGGACCAGAGGTCACAGATAGAGTGGATGTGGAGAGGATGTCTCCTGTAGTGGGGGAGTTTATGATCAGAGCACACAGATAGAGTGGATGAGGAGAGGATGTCTCCTATAGTGGGGGAGTCTAGGGCCAGAAGACACGGATAGAGTGGATGTGGAGAGGATGTCTCCTATAGTGGGGGAGTCTAGCGCCAGAGGACACAGATAGAGTGGATGTGGAGAGGATGTCTCCTATATTGGGGGAGTCTAACACCAGAGGGCACAGATAGACTGGATGTGGAAAGGATGTCTCCTATAGTGGGGGAGTCTAGCGCCAGAGGACACAGATAGAGTGGATGTGGAGAGGATGTCTCCTATAGTGGGGGACTCCAGGACCAGAAGGCACAGATAGTGGAAGTGGAGAGGTTGTCTCCTATAGTAGGGGAGTTTAGGGCCAGAGGACACAGATAGAGTGGATGTGGAGAGGATATCTCCTATAGTGGGGAGTGTAGGACCAGAGGTCACAGATAGAGTGGATGTGGAGAGGATGTCTCCTGTAGTGGGGGAGTTAATGATCAGAGCACACAGATAGAGTGGATGTGGAGAGGATGTCTCCTATAGTGTGGGAGTCTAGGGCCAGAGGACACGGATAGAGTGGGTGTGGAGAGGATATCTCCTATAGTGGGGGGGTTCTAGGGCCAGAGGACACAGATAGAGTAGATGTGGAGAGGATGTCTCCTATAGTGGGGGAGTCCTGGACCAGAGGGCACAGATAGAGTGTATGTGGAGAGGATGCTTCCTATAGTGGGGGAGTCGAGGGCGAGAGGGCACAGATAGAATGAATGTGGAGAGGATGTCTCCAAAACTGGGGCATTTTAGGATTTGAGGATACATATGCATTGGATGCGGAGAGGATGTATCCAATAGAGGGGGAGTTCAGGATCAGAGGACACAGATAGATTGGATGTGGAGAGGATGTCTCCTATACTGGGAGAGATTAGGATCACAGATAGAGTGGATGGGGAGAGGATGTCTCCTATAGTGGGGGAGTCCAGGGCCAGAGGACACAGATAGAGTGTATGTGAAGAGGATGCTTCCTACAGTGGGGGAGTCTAGGGTGAGAGGGCACAGATAGAGTGAATGTGGAGAGGATGTCTCCAAAAGTGGGGGAGGTTAGGATTTGAGGATAAATATACATTGGATGCGTAGAGGATGTATCCAATAGAGGGGGAGTTCGGGATCAGAGGACACAGATAGATTGGATGTGGAGAGGATGTCTCCTATACTGGGAGAGATTAGGATCACAGATAGAGTGGATGTGGAGAGGATGTCTCCTATACTGGGGGACTTTAGGATCAGAGGACACAGACAGAGTGGATGTGGAGAGGATGTCTCCTATATTGGGGGAGTTTAGGATCAGAGGACACAAACAGAATGGATGGGGAGAGGATGTATTCTATAGTGGGAGAGGCTAGGACCATAGGGCACAGATAGAGCAGATGTGGAGAGGATGTCTCCTATAGTGGGGGAGTCGAGGGCCAGAGGACACGGATAGAGTGGATGTGGAGAGGATGTCTCCTATATTGGGGGAGTCTAACACCAGAGGGCACAGATAGAGTGGATGTGGAGAGGATGTTTCCTATAGTTGGGGAGTCTAGGGCCAGAGGGCACAGATAGAGTGGATGTGGAGTGGATGTCTCCTATAGTGAGGGGGTTTAGGATCAGAGGACACAGATAGAGTGGATGTGGAGAGAATGTCTTCTATATGGTGGGTTAGGGCCAGAGGACACAGATAGCGTGGGTGTGGAGAGTATATCTCCTATAGTGGGGGGGTCTAGGGCCAGAGGACACAGATAGAGTGGATGTGGAGAGGATATCTCCTATACTGGGAGAGATTGGGATCACAGATACAGTGGATGTGGAGAGGATGTCTCCTATAGTGGTGGAGTTTAGGATCAGTGGACGCAGATAGAGTGGATGTGGAGAGGATGTCTCCTATATTGGGGGAGTCTAACACCAGAGGGCACAGATAGAGTGGGTGTGGAGAGTATATCTCCTATAGTGGGGGGGTCTAGGGCCAGAGGACACAGATAGAGTGGATGTGGAGAGGATGTCTCCTATACTGGGAGAGATTAGGATCACAGATAGAGTGGATGTGGAGAGGATGTCTCCTATAGTGGGGGAGTCTAGGACCAGAGGGCACAGATAGAGCGGATGTGGAGAGGATGTCTCCCATAGTGGTGGAGTTTAGGAAAAGTGGACGCAGATAGAGTGGATGTGGAGAGGATGTCTCCTGTAGTGGGGGAGTTAATGATCAGAGCACACAGATAGAGTGGATGTGGAGAGGATGTCTCCTATAGTGGGGGAGTCTAGGGCCAGAGGGCACAGAGAGAGTGGATGTGGAGAGGATATCTCCTATAGTGGGGAGTATAGGACCAGAGGTCACAGATAGAGTGGATGTGGAGAGGATGTCTCCTGTAGTGGGGGAGTTTATGATCAGAGCACACAGATAGAGTGGATGTGGAGAGGATGTCTCCTATAGTGGGGGAGTCTAGGGACAGAGGGCACAGAGAGAGTGGATGTGGAGAGGATATCTCCTATAGTGGGGAGTATAGGACCAGAGGTCACAGATAGAGTGGATGTGGAGAGGATGTCTCCTGTAGTGGGGGAGTTTATGATCAGAGCACACAGATAGAGTGGATGAGGAGAGGATGTCTCCTATAGTGGGGGAGTCTAGGGCCAGAAGACACGGATAGAGTGGATGTGGAGAGGATGTCTCCTATAGTGGGGGAGTCTAGGGCCAGAGGACACAGATAGAGTGGATGTGGAGAGGATGTCTCCTATATTGGGGGAGTCTAACACCAGAGGGCACAGATAGACTCGATGTGGAAAGGATGTCTCCTATAGTAGGGGAATTTAGGGCCAGAGGACACAGATAGAGTGGATGTGGAGAGGATATCTCCTATAGTGGGGGAGTTTATGGCCAGAGGGCACAGATAGAGTGGATGTGGAGTGGATGTCTCCTATAGTGAGGGGGTTTAGGATCAGAGGACGCAGATAGACTTGATGTGGAGAGAATGTCTCCTATATGGTGTGTTAGGGCCAGAGGACACAGATAGAGTGGGTGTGGAGAGGATGTCTCCTATAGTGGGGAAGTCCTGGACCAGAGGGCACAGATAGAGTGTATGTGGAGAGGATGCTTCCTATAGTGGGGGAGTCTAGGGCGAGAGGGCACAGATAGAATGAATGTGGACAGGTTGTCTCCAAAAGTGGGGGAGTTTAGGATTTGAGGATACATATACATTGGATGCGGAGAGGATGTATCCAATAGAGGGGGAGTTCAGGATCAGAAGACACAGATAGATTGGATGTGGAGAGGATGTCTCCTATACTGGGAGAGATTGGGATCACAGATACAGTGGATGTGGAGAGGATGTCTCCTATAGTGGTGGAGTTTAGGATCAGTGGACGCAGATAGAGTGGATGTGGAGAGGATATTTCCTATAGTGGGGGAGTCTAGGACCAGAAGGCACAGATAGAGTGGAAGTGGAGAGGATGTCTCCTATAGTAGGGGAGTTTAGGGCCAGAGGACACAGATAGAGTGGATGTGGAGAGGATATCTCCTATAGTGGGGAGTGTAGGACCAGAGGTCACAGATAGAGTGGATGTGGAGAGGATGTCTCCTATAGTGGGGGAGTCTAGGGCCAGAGGACACGGATAGAGTAGATGTGGAGAGGATGTCTCCTATAGTGGGGGAGTCTAGTGCCAGAGGGCACAGACAGCATGGATGTGGAGAGTATGTATTCTATAGTTGGGGAGTCTAGGACCATAGGGCACAGATAGAGCGGATGTGGAGAGGATGTCTCCTATAGTGGGGGAGTTTAGGGCCAGAGTGCTCAGATAGAGTGGATGTGGAGAGGATGTCTCCTATATTGGGGGAGTCTAACACCAGAGGGCACAGATAGAGTGGATGTGGAGAGGATGTTTCCTATAGTTGGGGAGTCTAGGGCCAGAGGGCACAGATAGAGTGGATGTGGAGTGGATGTCTCCTATAGTGAGGGGGTTTAGGATCAGAGGACACAGATAGAGTGGATGTGGAGAGAATGTCTTCTATATGGTGGGTTAGGGCCAGAGGACACAGATAGCGTGGGTGTGGAGAGTATATCTCCTATAGTGGGGGGGTCTAGGGCCAGAGGACACAGATAGAGTGGATGTGGAGAGGATGTCTCCTATACTGGGAGAGATTAGGATCACAAATAGAGTGGATGTGGAGAGGATGTCTCCTATAGTGGGGGAGTCTCGGACCAGAGGGCACAGATAGAGCGGATGTGGAGAGGATGTCTCCCTTAGTGGTGGAGTTTAGGAAAAGTGGACGCAGATAGAGTGGATGTGGAGAGGATGTCTCCTGTAGTGGGGGAGTTAATGACCAGAGCACACAGATAGAGTGGATGTGGAGAGGATGTCTCCTATAGTGGGGGAGTCTAGGGCCAGAGGGCACAGAGAGAGTGGATGTGGAGAGGATATCTCCTATAGTGGGGAGTATAGGACCAGAGGTCACAGATAGAGTGGATGTGGAGAGGATGTCTCCTGTAGTGGGGGAGTTAATGATCAGAGCACACAGATAGAGTGGATGTGGAGAGGATGTCTCCTATAGTGGGGGAGTCTAGGGCCAGAGGACACGGATAGAGTCGATGTGGAGAGGATGTCTCCTATAGTGGGGGAGTCTAGTGCCAGAGGGCACAGACAGAGTGGATGTGGAGAGGATGTCTCCTATAGTGGGCTAGTTTAGGGCCAAAGGGCTCAGATAGAGTGGATGTGGAGAGGATGTCTCCTATAGTGGGGTGTTTCGGGCCAGAGGGCACAGATAGAGTGGATGAGGAGAGGATGTCTCCTATAGTGGCGGAGTCCAGGGCCAGAAGACTCAGATAGAGTGTATGTGAAGAGGCTGCTTCCTATAGTGGGGGAGTCTAGGGCGAGAGGGCACAGATAGTGTGAATGTGGAGAGGATGTCTCCAAAAGTGGGGGAGTTTAGGATTTGAGGATACATATACATTGGATGCGGAGAGGATGAATCCAATAGAGGGGGAGTTCAGGATCAGAGGACACAGATAGATTGGATGTGGAGAGGATGTCTCCTATACTGGGAGAGATTAGGATCACAGATAGAGTGGATGTGGAGAGGATGTCTCCTATAGTGGGGGACTTTAGGATCAGAGGACACAGACAGAGTGGATGTGGAGAGGATGTCTCCTATATTGGGGGAGTCTAACACCAGAGGGCACAGATAGAGTGGATGTGGAGTGGATGTCTCCTATAGTAAGGGGGTTTAGGATCCGAGGACACAGATAGAGTGGATGTGGAGAGGATGTCTCCTATATTGGGGGAGTCTAACACCAGAGGGCACAGATAGAGTGGATGTGGAGTGGATGTCTCCTATAGTAAGGGGGTTTAGGATCCGAGGACACAGATAGAGTGGATGTGGAGAGAATGTCTCCTATATGGTGGGTTAGGGCCAGAGGACACAGATAGAGTGGATGTGGAGAGGATGTCTCCTATAGTGGGGGAGTCTAGGACCAGAGGGCACAGATAGAGCGGAAGTGGGGAGGATGTCTCCTATAGTGGGGGAGTCTAGGACCAGAGGGCACAGATAGAGTGGATGTGGAGAGGATGTCTCCTATAGTGGTGGAGTTTAGGATCAGTGGACACAGATAGAGTGGATGTGGAGAGGATGTCTCCTATAGTGGGGGAGTCTAGGACCAGAAGGCACAGATAGAGTGGAAGTGGAGAGGTTGTCTCCTATAGTAGGGGAGTTTAGGGCCAGAGGACACAGATAGAGTGGATGTGGAGAGGATATCTCCTATAGTGGGGAGTGTAGGACCAGAGGTCACAGATAGAGTGGATGTGGAGAGGATGTCTCCTGTAGTGGGGGAGTTAATGATCAGAGCACACAGATAGAGTGGATGTGGAGAGGATGTCTCCTATAGTGTGGGAGTCTAGGGCCAGAGGACACGGATAGAGTAGATGTGGAGAGGATGTCTCCTATAGTGGGGGAGTCTAGTGCCAGAGGGCACAGATAGAGTGGATGTGGAGAGGGTGTCTCCTATAGTGAGGGGGTTTAGGATCAGAGGACTCAGATAGAGTGGATGTGGAGAGAATGTCTCCTATATGGTGGGTTAAGGCCAGAGGACACAGATAGAGTGTGTGTGGAGAGGATATCTCCTATAGTGGGGGGGTTCTAGGGCCAGAGGACACAGATAGAGTAGATGTGGAGAGGATGTCTCCTATAGTGGGGGAGTCCTGGACCAGAGGGCACAGATAGAGTGTATGTGGAGAGGATGCTTCCTATAGTGGGGGAGTCGAGGGCGAGAGGGCACAGATAGAATGAATGTGGAGAGGATGTCTCCAAAACTGGGGCATTTTAGGATTTGAGGATACATATGCATTGGATGCGGAGAGGATGTATCCAATAGAGGGGGAGTTCAGGATCAGAGGACACAGATAGATTGGATGTGGAGAGGATGACTCCTATACTGGGAGAGATTAGGATCACAGATAGAGTGGATGTGGAGAGGATGTCTCCTATACTGGGGGACTTTAGGATCAGAGGACACGGACAGAGTGGATGTGGAGAGGATGTCTCCTATATTGGGGGAGTTTAGGATCAGAGGACACAAACAGAATGGATGGGGAGAGGATGTATTCTATAGTGGGAGAGGCTAGGACCATAGGGCACAAATAGAGCAGCTGTGGAGAGGATGTCTCCTATAGTGGGGGAGTCGAGGGCCAGAGGACACGGATAGAGTGGATGTGGAGAGGATGTCTCCTGTAGTGGGGGAGTTTATGATCAGAGCACACAGATAGAGTGGATGTGGAGAGGATGTCTCCTATAGTGGGGGAGTCTAGGGCCAGAGGGCACAGAGAGAGTGGATGTGGAGAGGATATCTCCTATAGTGGGGAGTATAGGACCAGAGGTCACAGATAGAGTGGATGTGGAGAGGATGTCTCCTGTAGTGGGGGAGTTTATGATCAGAGCACACAGATAGAGTGGATGAGGACATGATGTCTCCTATAGTGGGGGAGTCTAGGGCCAGAAGACACGGATAGAGTGGATGTGGAGAGGATGTCTCCTATAGTGGGGGAGTCTAGGGCCAGAGGACACAGATAGAGTGGATGTGGAGAGGATGTCTCCTATATTGGGGGAGTCTAACACCAGAGGGCACAGATAGAGTGGATGTGGAAAGGATGTCTCCTATAGTAGGGGAATTTAGGGCCAGAGGACACAGATAGAGTGGATGTGGAGAGGATATCTCCTATAGTGGGGGAGTTTATGGCCAGAGGGCACAGATAGAGTGGATGTGGAGTGGATGTCTCCTATAGTGAGGGGGTTTAGGATCAGAGGACGCAGATAGACTTGATGTGGAGAGAATGTCTCCTATATGGTGGGTTAGGGCCAGAGGACACAGATAGAGTGGGTGTGGAGAGGATGTCTCCTATAGTGAGGAAGTCCTGGACCAGAGGGCACAGATATAGTGTATGTGGAGAGGATGCTTCCTATAGTGGGGGAGTCTAGGGCGAGAGGGCACAGATAGAATGAATGTGGAGAGGATGTCTCCAAAAGTGGGGGAGTTTAGGATTTGAGGATACATATACATTGGATGCGGAGAGGATGTATCCAATAGAGGGGGAGTTCAGGATCAGAAGACACAGATAGATTGGATGTGGAGAGGATGTCTCCTATACTGGGAGAGATTGGGATCACAGATACAGTGGATGTGGAGAGGATGTCTCCTATAGTGGTGGAGTTTAGGATCAGTGGACGCAGATAGAGTGGATGTGGAGAGGATATTTCCTATAGTGAGGGGGTTTAGGATCAGAGGACACATATAGAGTGGATGTGGAGAGAATGTCTCCTATATGGTGGGTTAGGGCCAGAGGACACAGATAGAGTGGGTGTGGAGAGTATATCTCCTATAGTGGGGGGGTCTAGGGCCAGAGGACATAGATAGAGTGGATGTGGAGAGGATGTCTCCTATACTGGGAGAGATTAGGATCACAGATAGAGTGGATGTTGAGAGGATGTCTCCTATAGTAGGGGAGTCTAGTGCCAGAGGACACAGACAGAGTGGATGTGGAGAGGAAGTCTCCTACAGTGGGCTAGTTTAGGGCCAAACGGCTCAGATAGAGTGGATGTGGAGAGGATGTCTCCTATAGTGGGGGAGTTTAGGGCCAGAGGGCACAGATAGAGTGGATGAGGAGAGGATGTCTCCTATAGTGGGGGAGTCCAGGGCCAGAGGACACAGATAGTGTGAATGTGGAGAGGATGTCTCCTATAGTGGGGGAGTCCAAGGCCAGAGGACACAGATAGAGTGTATGTGGAGAGGTTGCTTCCTATAGTGGGGGAGTCTAGGGCGAGAGGGCACAGATAGAATGAATGTGGAGAGGATGTCTCCAAAAGTGGGGGAGTTTAGGATTTGAGGATACATATACATTGGATGCGGAGAGGATGAATCCAATCGAGGGGGAGTTCAGGATTAGAGGAAACAGATAGATTGGATGTGGAGAGGATGTCTCCTATACTGGGAGAGATTAGGATCACAGATAGAGTGGATGTGGAGAGGATGCCTCCTATAGTGGGGGAGTTTAGGGCCAGAGGGCACGGATAGAGTGGAAGTGGAGAGGATGACTCCTATAGTAGGGGTGTTTAGGGCCAGAGGACACAGATAGAGAGGATGTGGAGAGGATATCTCCTATAGTGGGCAGTGTAGGACCAGAGGTCACAGATAGAGTGGATGTGGAGAGGATGTCTCCTGTAGAGGGGGAGTTAATGATCAGAGCACACAGATAGAGTGGATGTGGAGAGGATGTCTCCTATAGTGGGGGAGTCTAGGGCCAGAGGACACGGATAGAGTAGATGTGGAGTGGATGTCTCCTATAGTGGGGGAGTCTAGTGCCAGAGGGCACAGACAGAGTGGATGTGGAGAGGATGTCTCTTATACTGGGGGAGTCTAGGGCCAGAGGACACGGATAGAGTGGATGTGGAGAGGATATCTCCTATAGTGGGCTAGTTTAGGGCCAAAGGGCTCAGATAGAGTGGATGTGGAGAGGATGTCTCCTATAGTGGGGGAGTTTAGGGCCAGAGGGCACAGATAGAGTGGATGAGGAGAGGATGTCTCCTATAGTGGCGGAGTCCAGGGCCAGAGGACTCAGATAGAGTGTATGTGAAGAGGCTGCTTCCTATAGTGGGGGAGTCTAGGGCGAGAGGGCACAGATAGTGTGAATGTGGAGAGGATGTCTCCAAAAGTGGGGGAGTTTAGGATTTGAGGATACATATACATTGGATGCGGAGAGGATGAATCCAATAGAGGGGGAGTTCAGGATCAGAGGACACAGATAGATTGGATGCGGAGAGGATGTATCCAATAGAGGGGGAGTTCAGGATCAGAGGACACAGATAGATTGGATGTGGAGAGGATGACTCCTATACTGGGAGAGATTAGGATCACAGATAGAGTGGATGTGGAGAGGATGTCTCCTATACTGGGGGACTTTAGGATCAGAGGACACGGACAGAGTGGATGTGGAGAGGATGTCTCCTATATTGGGGGAGTTTAGGATCAGAGGACACAAACAGAATGGATGGGGAGAGGATGTATTCTATAGTGGGAGAGGCTAGGACCATAGGGCACAGATAGAGCAGCTGTGGAGAGGATGTCTCCTATAGTGGGGGAGTCGAGGGCCAGAGGACACGGATAGAGTGGATGTGGAGAGGATGTCTCCTGTAGTGGGGGAGTTTATGATCAGAGCACACAGATAGAGTGGATGTGGAGAGGATGTCTCCTATAGTGGGGGAGTCTAGGGCCAGAGGGCACAGAGAGAGTGGATGTGGAGAGGATATCTCCTATAGTGGGGAGTATAGGACCAGAGGTCACAGATAGAGTGGATGTGGAGAGGATGTCTCCTGTAGTGGGGGAGTTTATGATCAGAGCACACAGATAGAGTGGATGAGGAGAGGATGTCTCCTATAGTGGGGGAGTCTAGGGCCAGAAGACACGGATAGAGTGGATGTGGAGAGGATGTCTCCTATAGTGGGGGAGTCTAGGGCCAGAGGACACAGATAGAGTGGATGTGGAGAGGATGTCTCCTATATTGGGGGAGTCTAACACCAGAGGGCACAGATAGAGTGGATGTGGAAAGGATGTCTCCTATAGTAGGGGAATTTAGGGCCAGAGGACACAGATAGAGTGGATGTGGAGAGGATATCTCCTATAGTGGGGGAGTTTATGGCCAGAGGGCACAGATAGAGTGGATGTGGAGTGGATGTCTCCTATAGTGAGGGGGTTTAGGATCAGAGGACGCAGATAGACTTGATGTGGAGAGAATGTCTCCTATATGGTGGGTTAGGGCCAGAGGACACAGATAGAGTGGGTGTGGAGAGGATGTCTCCTATAGTGAGGAAGTCCTGGACCAGAGGGCACAGATATAGTGTATGTGGAGAGGATGCTTCCTATAGTGGGGGAGTCTAGGGCGAGAGGGCACAGATAGAATGAATGTGGAGAGGATGTCTCCAAAAGTGGGGGAGTTTAGGATTTGAGGATACATATACATTGGATGCGGAGAGGATGTATCCAATAGAGGGGGAGTTCAGGATCAGAAGACACAGATAGATTGGATGTGGAGAGGATGTCTCCTATACCGGGAGAGATTGGGATCACAGATACAGTGGATGTGGAGAGGATGTCTCCTATAGTGGTGGAGTTTAGGATCAGTGGACGCAGATAGAGTGGATGTGGAGAGGATATTTCCTATAGTGAGGGGGTTTAGGATCAGAGGACACATATAGAGTGGATGTGGAGAGAATGTCTCCTATATGGTGGGTTAGGGCCAGAGGACACAGATAGAGTGGGTGTGGAGAGTATATCTCCTATAGTGGGGGGGTCTAGGGCCAGAGGACATAGATAGAGTGGATGTGGAGAGGATGTCTCCTATACTGGGAGAGATTAGGATCACAGTTAGAGTGGATGTGGAGAGGATGTCTCCTATAGTGGGGGAGTCTAGGGCCAGAGGACACGGATAGAGTGGATGTTGAGAGGATGTCTCCTATAGTAGGGGAGTCTAGTGCCAGAGGACACAGACAGAGTGGATGTGGAGAGGAAGTCTCCTATAGTGGGCTAGTTTAGGGCCAAACGGCTCAGATAGAGTGGATGTGGAGAGGATGTCTCCTATAGTGGGGGAGATTAGGGCCAGAGGGCACAGATAGAGTGGATGAGGAGAGGATGTCTCCTATAGTGGGGGAGTCCAGGGCCAGAGGACACAGATAGTGTGAATGTGGAGAGGATGTCTCCTATAGTGGGGGAGTCCAAGGCCAGAGGACACAGATAGAGTGTATGTGGAGAGGTTGCTTCCTATAGTGGGGGAGTCTAGGGCGAGAGGGCACAGATAGAATGAATGTGGAGAGGATGTCTCCAAAAGTGGGGGAGTTTAGGATTTGAGGATACATATACATTGGATGCGGAGAGGATGAATCCAATCGAGGGGGAGTTCAGGATTAGAGGAAACAGATAGATTGGATGTGGAGAGGATGTCTCCTATACTGGGAGAGATTAGGATCACAGATAGAGTGGATGTGGAGAGGATGTCTCCTATAGTGGGGGAGTTTAGGGCCAGAGGGCACGGATAGAGTGGAAGTGGAGAGGATGACTCCTATAGTAGGGGTGTTTAGGGCCAGAGGACACAGATAGAGAGGATGTGGAGAGGATATCTCCTATAGTGGGCAGTGTAGGACCAGAGGTCACAGATAGAGTGGATGTGGAGAGGATGTCTCCTGTAGAGGGGGAGTTAATGATCAGAGCACACAGATAGAGTGGATGTGGAGAGGATGTCTCCTATAGTGGGGGAGTCTAGGGCCAGAGGACACGGATAGAGTAGATGTGGAGTGGATGTCTCCTATCGTGGGGGAGTCTAGTGCCAGAGGGCACAGACAGAGTGGATGTGGAGAGGATGTCTCTTATACTGGGGGAGTCTAGGGCCAGAGGACACGGATAGAGTGGATGTGGAGAGGATATCTCCTATAGTGGGCTAGTTTAGGGCCAAAGGGCTCAGATAGAGTGGATGTGGAGAGGATGTCTCCTATAGTGGGGGAGTTTAGGGCCAGAGGGCACAGATAGAGTGGATGAGGAGAGGATGTCTCCTATAGTGGCGGAGTCCAGGGCCAGAGGACTCAGATAGAGTGTATGTGAAGAGGCTGCTTCCTATAGTGGGGGAGTCTAGGGCGAGAGGGCACAGATAGTGTGAATGTGGAGAGGATGTCTCCAAAAGTGGGGGAGTTTAGGATTTGAGGATACATATACATTGGATGCGGAGAGGATGAATCCAATAGAGGGGGAGTTCAGGATCAGAGGACACAGATAGATTGGATGTGGAGAGGATGTCTCCTATACTGGGAGAGATTAGGATCACAGATAGAGTGGATGTGGAGAGGATGTCTTCTATAGTGGGGGACTTTAGGATCAGAGGACACAGACAGAGTGGATGTGGAGAGGATTTCTCCTATAGTGGGGGAGTTTAGGATCAGAGGACACAGACAGAGTGGATGTGGAGAGGATGTACTCTATAGTGGGGGAGTCTAGGACCATAGGTCACAGATAGAGCGGATGTGGAGAGGATGTCTCCTATAGTAGGGGAGTTTAGGGCCAGAGTGCTCAGATAGAGTGGATGTGGAGAGGATGTCTCCTATATTGGGGGAGTCTAACACCAGAGGGCACAGATAGTGTGGATGTGGAGAGGATGTCTCCTATAGTGGTGGAGTTTAGGATCAGTGGACACAGATAGAGTGGATGTGGAGAGGATGTCTCCTATAGTGGGGGAGTCTAGGACCAGAAGGCACAGATAGAGTGGAAGTGGAGAGGTTGTCTCCTATAGTAGGGGAGTTTAGGGCCAGAGGACACAGATAGAGTGGATGTGGAGTGGATACCTCCTATAGTGGGGAGTGTAGGACCAGAGGGCACAGATAGAGTGTATGTGGAGAGGATGCTTCCTATAGTGGGGGAGTCGAGGGCGAGAGGGCACAGATAGAATGAATGTGGAGAGGATGTCTCCAAAACTGGGGCATTTTAGGATTTGAGGATACATATGCATTGGATGCGGAGAGGATGTATCCAATAGAGGGGGAGTTCAGGATCAGAGGACACAGATAGATTGGATGTGGAGAGGATGTCTCCTATACTGGGAGAGATTAGGATCACAGATAGAGTGGATGGGGAGAGGATGTCTCCTATAGTGGGGGAGTCCAGGGCCAGAGGACACAGATAGAGTGTATGTGAAGAGGATGCTTCCTACAGTGGGGGAGTCTAGGGTGAGAGGGCACAGATAGAGTGAATGTGGAGAGGATGTCTCCAAAAGTGGGGGAGGTTAGGATTTGAGGATAAATATACATTGGATGCGGAGAGGATGTATCCAATAGAGGGGGAGTTCGGGATCAGAGGACACAGATAGATTGGATGTGGAGAGGATGTCTCCTATACTGGGGTCTTTAGGATCAGAGCACACAGACAGAGTGGATGTGGAGAGGATGTCTCCTATATTGGGGGAGTTTAGGATCAGAGGACACAGACAGAATGGATGGGGAGAGGATGTATTCTATAGAGGGAGAGGCTAGGACCATAGGGCACAGATAGAGCAGATGTGGAGAGGATGTCTCCTATAATGGGGGAGTCGAGGGCCAGAGGACACGGATAGAGTGGATGTGGAGAGGATGTCTCCTATAATGGGGGTGTTTATGATCAGAGGACACAGATAAAGTGGATGTGGAGAGGATGTTTCCTATAGTGGGGGAGGCCAGGACCAGAAGGCACAGATAGAGTGGATGTGGAGAGGTTGTCTCCTATAGTTGGGGAGTTTAGGGCCAGAGGACACAGATAGAGTGGATGTGGAGAGGATATCTCCTATAGTGGGGAGTATAGGACCAGAGGTCACAGATCGAGTGGATGTGGGGAAGATGTCTCCTGTAGTGGGGGAGTTTATGATCAGAGCACACAGATAGAGTGGATGTGGAGAGGATGTCTCCTATAGTGGGGGAGTCTAGGGCCAGAGGACACGGATAGAGTGGATGTGGAGAGGATGTCTCCTATAGTGGGGGAGTCTAGGGCCAAAGGGATCAGATAGAGTGGATGTGGAGAGGATGTCTCCTATAGTAGGGGAGTTTAGGGCCAGAGGACACAGATAGAGTGGATGTGGAGTGGATGTCTCCTATAGTGAGGGGGTTTAGGATCAGAGGACGCAGATAGACTTGATGTGGAGAGAATGTCTCCTATATGGTGGGTTAGGGCCAGAGGACACTGATAGAGTGGGTGTGGAGAGGATGTCTCCTATAGTGGGGGAGTCCTGGACCAGAGGGCACAGATATAGTGTACGTGGAGAGGATGCTTCCTATAGTGGGGGAGTCTAGGGCGAGAGGGCACAGATAGAATGAATGTGGAGAGGATGTCTCCAAAAGTGGGGGAGTTTAGGATTTGAGGATACATATACATTGGATGCGGAGAGGATGTATCCAATAGAGGGGGAGTTCAGGATCAGAAGACACAGATAGATTGGATGTGGAGAGGATGTCTCCTATACTGGGAGAGATTGGGATCATAGATACAGTGGATGTGGAGAGGATGTCTCCTATAGTGGGGAGTCTAGGACCAGAGGGCACATATAGAGCGGATGTGGAGAGGATGTCTCCTATTGTGGGGGAGTTTAGGGCCAGAGGGCACAGATAGAGTGGATGTGGAGAGGATGTCTCCTATAGTGGTGGAGTTTAGTATCAGTGGACGCAGATAGAGTGGATGTGGAGAGGATATTTCCTATAGTGGGGGAGTCTACGACCAGAAGGCACAGATAGAGTGGAAGTAGAGAGGATGTCTCCTATAGTAGGGGAGTTTAGGGCCAGAGGACACAGATAGAGTGGATGTGGAGAGGACATCTCCTATAGTGGGGAGTGTAGGACCAGAGGTCACAGATAGAGTGGATGTGGAGAGGATGTCTCCTATAGTGGGGGAGTCTAGGGCCAGAGGACACGGATAGAGTAGATGTGGAGAGGATGTCTCCTATAGTGGGGGAGTCTAGTGCCAGAGGGCACAGACAGCGTGGATGTGGAGAGGATGTCTCCTATAGTGGGGGAGTCTAGGGCCAGAGGACACGGATAGAGTGGATGTGGAGAGGATGTCTCCTATAGTAGGGGAGTCTAGTGCCAGAGGACACAGACAGAGTGGATGTGGAGAGGAAGTCTCCTTATAGTGGGCTAGTTTAGGGCCAAAGGGCTCAGATAGAGTGGATGTGGAGAGGATGTCTCCTATAGTGGGGGAGTTTAGGGCCAGAGGGCACAGATAGAGTGGATGAGGAGAGGATGTCTCCTATAGTGGGGGAGTCCAGGGCCAGAGGACACAGATAGTGTGAATGTGGAGAGGATGTCTCCTATAGTGGGGGAGTCCAGGGCCAGAGGACACAGATAGAGTGTATGTGGAGAGGTTGCTTCCTATAGTGGGGGAGTCTAGGGCGAGAGGGCACAGATAGAATGAATGTGGAGAGGATGTCTCCAAAAGTGGGGGAGTTTAGGATTTGAGGATACATATACATTGGATGCGGAGAGGATGAATCCAATCGAGGGGGAGTTCAGGATTAGAGGACACAGACAGATTGGATGTGGAGAGGATGTCTCCTATACTGGGAGAGATTAGGATCACAGATAGAGTGGATGTGGAGAGGATGTCTCCTATAGTGGGGGAGTTTAGGGCCAGAGGGCACAGATAGAGTGGAAGTGGAGAGGATGTCTCCTATAGTAGGGGAGTTTAGGGCCAGAGGACACAGATAGAGAGGATGTGGAGAGGATATCTCCTATAGTGGGCAGTGTAGGACCAGAGGTCACAGATAGAGTGGATGTGGAGAGGTTGTCTCCTGTAGAGGGGGAGTTAATGATCAGAGCACACAGATAGAGTGGATGTGGAGAGGATGTCTCCTATAGTGGGGGAGTCTAGGGCCAGAGGACACGGATAGAGTAGATGTGGAGTGGATGTCTCCTATAGTGGGGGAGTCTAGTGCCAGAGGGCACAGACAGAGTGGATGTGGAGAGGATGTCTCTTATACTGGGGGAGTCTAGGGCCAGAGGACACGGATAGAGTGGATGTGGAGAGGATGTCTCCTATAGTGGGCTAGTTTAGGGCCAAAGGGCTCAGATAGAGTGGATGTGGAGAGGATGTCTCGTATAGTGGGGGAGTTTAGGGCCAGAGGGCACAGATAGAGTGGATGAGGAGAGGATGTCTCCTATAGTGGCGGAGTCCAGGGCCAGAGGACTCAGATAGAGTGTATGTGAAGAGGCTGCTTCCTATAGTGGGGGAGTCTAGGGCGAGAGGGCACAGATAGTGTGGATGTGGAGAGGATGTACTCTATAGTGGGGGAGTCTAGGACCATAGGTCACAGATAGAGCGGATGTGGAGAGGATGTCTCCAAAAGTGGGGGAGTTTAGGATTTGAGGATACATATACATTGGATGCGGAGAGGATGAATCCAATAGAGGGGGAGTTCAGGATCAGAGGACACAGATAGATTGGATGTGGAGAGGATGTCTCCTATACTGGGAGAGATTAGGATCACAGATAGAGTGGATGTGGAGAGGATGTCTTCTATACTGGGGGACTTTAGGATCAGAGGACACAGACAGAGTGGATGTGGAGAGGATTTCTCCTATAGTGGGGGAGTTTAGGATCAGAGGACACAGACAGAGTGGATGTGGAGAGGATGTACTCTATAGTGGGGGAGTCTAGGACCATAGGTCACAGATAGAGCGGATGTGGAGAGGATGTCTCCAAAAGTGGGGGAGTTTAGGATTTGAGGATACATATACATTGGATGCGGAGAGGATGAATCCAATAGAGGGGGAGTTCAGGATCAGAGGACACAGATAGATTGGATGTGGAGAGGATGTCTCCTATACTGGGAGAGATTAGGATCACAGATAGAGTGGATGTGGAGAGGATGTCTTCTATACTGGGGGACTTTAGGATCAGAGGACACAGACAGAGTGGATGTGGAGAGGATTTCTCCTATAGTGGGGGAGTTTAGGATCAGAGGACACAGACAGAGTGGATGTGGAGAGGATGTACTCTATAGTGGGGGAGTCTAGGACCATAGGTCACAGATAGAGCGGATGTGGAGAGGATGTCTCCTATAGTAGGGGAGTTTGGGGCCAGAGTGCTCAGATAGAGTGGATGTGGAGAGGATGTCTCCTATATTGGGGTAGTCTAACACCAGAGGGCACAGATAGAGTGGATGTGGAGAGGATGTCTCCTATAGTGGTGGAGTTTAGGATCAGTGGACACAGATAGAGTGGATGTGGAAAGGATGTCTCCTATAGTGGGGGAGTCTAGGACCAGAAGGCACAGATAGTGTGGAAGTGGAGAGGTTGTCTCCTATAGTAGGGGAGTTTAGGGCCAGAGGACACAGATAGAGTGGATGTGGAGTGGATATCTCCTATAGTGGGGAGTGTAGGACCAGAGGTCACAGATAGAGTGGATGTGGAGAGGATGTCTCCTGTAGTGGGGGAGTTAATGATCAGAGCACACAGATAGAGTGGATGTGGAGAGGATGTCTCCTATAGTGTGGGAGTCTAGGGCCAGAGGACACGGATAGAGTAGATGTGGAGAGGATGTCTCCTATAGTGGGGGAGTCTAGTGCCAGAGGGCACAGACAGAGTGGATGTGGAGAGGATGTCTCTTATACTGGGGGAGTCTCGGGCCAGAGGGCACAGATAGAGTGGATGTGCAGAGGGTGTCTCCTATAGTGAGGGGGTTTAGGATCAGAGGACACAGATAGAGTGGATGTGGAGATAATGTCTCCTATATGGTGGGTTAAGGCCAGAGGACACAGATAGAGTGGGTGTGGAGAGGATATCTCCTATAGTGGGGGGGTTCAAGGGCCAGAGGACACAGATAGAGTAGATGTGGAGAGGATGTCTCCTATAGTGGGGGAGTCCTGGACCAGAGGGCACAGATAGAGTGTATGTGGAGAGGATGCTTCCTATAGTGGGGGAGTCGAGGGCGAGAGGGCACAGATAGAATGAATGTGGAGAGGATTTCTCCAAAACTGGGGCATTTTAGGATTTGAGGATACATATGCATTGGATGCGGAGAGGATGTATCCAATAGAGGGGGAGTTCAGGATCAGAGGACACAGATAGATTGGATGTGGAGAGGATGTCTCCTATACTGGGAGAGATTAGGATCACAGATAGAGTGGATGGGGAGAGGATGTCTCCTATAGTGGGGGGTCCAGGGCCAGAGGACACAGATAGAGTGTATGTGAAGAGGATGCTTCCTACAGTGGGGGAGTCTAGGGTGAGAGGGCACAGATAGAGTGAATGTGGAGAGGATGTCTCCAAAAGTGGGGGAGGTTAGGATTTGAGGATAAATATACATTGGATGCGGAGAGGATGTATCCAATAGAGGGGGAGTTCGGGATCAGAGGACACAGATAGATTGGATGTGGAGAGGATGTCTCCTATACTGGGAGAGATTAGGATCACAGATAGAGTGGATGTGGAGAGGATGATTCCTATATTGGGGGAGTTTAGGATCAGAGGACACAGACAGAATGGATGAGGAGAGGATGTATTCTATAGTGGGAGAGTCTAGGACCATAGGGCACAGATAGAGCAGATGTGGAGAGGATGTCTCCTATAGTGGGGGAGTCGAGGGCCAGAGGACACGGATAGAGTGGATGTGGAGAGGATGTCTCCTATAATGGGGGTGTTTATGATCAGAGGACACAGATAAAGTGGATGTGGAGAGGATGTTTCCTATAGTGGGGGAGGCCAGGACCAGAAGGCACAGATAGAGTGGATGTGGAGAGGTTGTCTCCTATAGTAGGGGAGTTTAGGGCCAGAGGACACAGATAGAGTGGATGTGGAGAGGATGTCTCCTATAGTGGGGGAGTCTAGTGCCAGAGGACACAGAAAGAGTGGATGTGGAGAGGATGTCTCCTATAGTGGGGGAGTTTAGGGCCCGAGGGCTCAGATAGAGTGGATGTGGAGAGGATGTTTCCTATAGTGGGGGAGTCTAGTGCCAGAGGACACAGATAGAGTGGATGTGGAGAGGATGTCTCCTACATGGTGGGTTAGGGCCAGAGGACATAGATAGAGTGGATGTGGAGAGCATGTCTCCTATAGTGCGGGAGTCTAGTGCCAGAGGACACAGAAAGAGTGGATGTGGAGAGGATATCTCCTATAGCGGGGGGGGGGGTCTAGGGCCAGAGGACACAGATAGAGTGGATGTGGAGAGGATGTCTCCTATAGTGGGGGAGTTTAGGGCCATAGGGCACAGATAGAGTGGATGTGGAGAGGATGTCTCCTATAGTGGAGGAGTCTAGGACCAGAGGACCCAGATAGAGTGGATGTGGAGAGGATGTTTCCTATAGTTGGGGAGTCAAGGGCCAGAGGGCACAGATAGAGTGGGTGTGGAGATAATATCTCCTATAGTGGGAGAGTCTAGGGCCAGACGACACAGATAGAGTGGATGTGGAGAAGATGTCTCCTATAGTGGGGGAGTCCAGGGCCAGAGGACACAGATAGAGTGTATGTGAAGAGGATGCTTCCTACAGTGGGGGAGTCTAGGGCGAGAGGGCACAGATAGAGTGAATGTGGAGAGGATGTCTCCAAAAGTGGGGGAGGTTAGGATTTGAGGATAAATATACATTGGATGCGGAGAGGATGTATCCAATAGAGGGGGAGTTCGGGATCAGAGGACACAGATAGATTGGATGTGGAGAGGATGTCTCCTATACTGGGAGAGATTAGGATCACAGATAGAGTGGATGTGAAGAGGATGTCAACTATAGTGGGGGACTTTAGGATCAGAGGACACAGACACAGTGGATGTAGAGAGGATGTCTCCTATAGTGGGGGAGTTTAGGGCCAGAGTGCTCAGATAGAGTGGATGTGGAGAGGATGTCTCCTATATTGGGGGAGTCTAACACCAGAGGGCACAGATAGAGTGGATGTGGAGAGGATGTTTCCTATAGTTGGGGAGTCTAGGGCCAGAGGGCACAGATAGAGTGGATGTGGAGTGGATGTCTCCTATAGTGAGGGGGTTTAGGATCAGAGGACACAGATAGAGTGGATGTGGAGAGAATGTCTCCTATATGGTGGGTTAGGGCCAGAGGACACAGATAGAGTGGGTGTGGAGAGTATATCTCCTATAGTGGGTGGGTCTAGGGCCAGAGGACACAGATAGAGTGGATGTGGAGAGGATGTCTCCTATACTGGGAGAGATTAGGATCACAGATAGAGTGGATGTGGAGAGGATGTCTCCTATAGTGGGGGAGTCTAGGGCCAGAGGACACGGATAGAGTGGATGTTGAGAGGATGTCTCCTATAGTAGGGGAGTCTAGTGCCAGAGGACACAGACAGAGTGGATGTGGAGAAGAAGTCTCCTATAGTGGGCTAGTTTAGGGCCAAACGGCTCAGATAGAGTGGATGTGGAGAGGATGTCTCCTATAGTGGGGGAGTTTAGGGCCAGAGGGCACAGATAGAGTGGATGAGGAGAGGATGTCTCCTATAGTGGGGGAGTCCAGGGCCAGAGGACACAGATAGTGTGAATGTGGAGAGGATGTCTCCTATAGTGGGGGAGTCCAAGGCCAGAGGACACAGATAGAGTGTATGTGGAGAGGTTGCTTCCTATAGTGGGGGAGTCTAGGGCGAGAGGGCACAGATAGAATGAATGTGGAGAGGATGTCTCCAAAAGTGGGGAAGTTTAGGATTTGAGGATACATATACATTGGATGCGGAGAGGATGAATCCAATCGAGGGGGAGTTCAGGATTAGAGGAAACAGATAGATTGGATGTGGAGAGGATTTCTCCTATACTGGGAGAGATTAGGATCACAGATAGAGTGGATGTGGAGAGGATGTCTCCTATAGTGGGCAGTGTAGGACCAGAGGTCACAGATAGAGTGGATGTGGAGAGGATGTCTCCTGTAGAGGGTGAGTTAATGATCAGAGCACACAGATAGAGTGGATGTGGAGAGGATGTCTCCTATAGTGGGGGAGTCTAGGGCCAGAGGACACGGATAGAGTAGATGTGGAGTGGATGTCTCCTATAGTGGGGGAGTCTAGTGCCAGAGGGCACAGACAGAGTGGATGTGGAGAGGATGTCTCTTATACTGGGGGAGTCTAGGGCCAGAGGACACGGATAGAGTGGATGTGGAGAGGATGTCTCCTATAGTGGGCTAGTTTAGGGCCAAAGGGCTCAGATAGAGTGGATGTGGAGAGGATGTCTCCTATAGTGGGGGAGTTTAGGGCCAGAGGGCACAGATAGAGTGGATGTGGAGAGGATGTCTCCTATAGTGGGGGAGTCTAGGGCCAGAGGACACGGATAGAGTGGATGTGGAGAGGATGTCTCCTATAGTGGGCTAGTTTAGGGCCAAAGGGCTCAGATAGAGTGGATGTGGAGAGGATGTCTCCTATAGTGGGGGAGTTTAGGGCCAGAGGGCACAGATAGAGTGGATGTGGAGAGGATGTCTCCTATAGTGGGCTAGTTTAGGGCCAAAGGGCACAGATAGAGTGGATGAGGAGAGGATGTCTCCTATAGTGGCGGAGTCCAGGGCCAGAGGACTCAGATAGAGTGTATGTGAAGAGGCTGCTTCCTATAGTGGGGGAGTCTAGGGCGAGAGGGCACAGATAGTGTGAATGTGGAGAGGATGTCTCCAAAAGTGGGGGAGTTTAGGATTTGAGGATACATATACATTGGATGCGGAGAGGATGAATCCAATAGAGGGGGAGTTCAGGATCAGAGGACACAGATAGATTGGATGTGGAGAGGATGTCTCCTATACTGGGAGAGATTAGGATCACAGATAGAGTGGATGTGGACAGGATGTCCTCTATAGTGGGGGACTTTAGGATCAGAGGACACAGACAGAGTGGATGTGGAGAGGATTTCTCCTATAGTGGGGGAGTTTAGGATCAGAGGACACAGACAGAGTGGATGTGGAGAGGATGTACTCTATAGTGGGGGAGTCTAGGACCATAGGTCACAGATAGAGCGGATGTGGAGAGGATGTCTCCTATAGTAGGGGAGTTTAGGGCCAGAGTGCTCAGATAGAGTGGATGTGGAGAGGATGTCTCCTATATTGGGGGAGTCTAACACCAGAGGGCACAGATAGAGTGGATGTGGAGAGGATGTCTCCTATAGTGGTGGAGTTTAGGATCAGTGGACACAGATAGAGTGGATGTGGAGAGGATGTCTCCTATAGTGGGGGAGTCTAGGACCAGAAGGCACAGATAGAGTGGAAGTGGAGAGGTTGTCTCCTATAGTAGGGGAGTTTAGGGCCAGAGGACACAGATAGAGTGGATGTGGAGTGGATATCTCCTATAGTGGGGAGTGTAGGACCAGAGGACACAGATGGAGTGGATGTGGAGAGGATGTCTCCTGTAGTGGGGGAGTTAATGATCAGAGCACACAGATAGAGTGGATGTGGAGAGGATGTCTCCTATAGTGTGGGAGTCTAGGGCCAGAGGACACGGATAGAGTAGATGTGGAGAGGATGTCTCCTATAGTAGGGGAGTCTAGTGCCAGAGGGCACAGACAGAGTGGATGTGGAGAGGATGTCTCTTATACTGCGGGAGTCTCGGGCCAGAGGGCACAGATAGAGTGGATGTGGAGAGGGTGTCTCCTATAGTGAGGGGGTTTAGGATCAGAGGACACAGATAGAGTGGATGTGGAGAGAATGTCTCCTATATGGTGGGTTAAGGCCGGAGGACACAGATAGAGTGGTTGTGGAGAGGATATCTCCTATAGTGGGGGGGTTCAAGGGCCAGAGGACACAGATAGAGTAGATGTGGAGAGGATGTCTCCTATAGTGGGGGAGTCCTGGACCAGAGGGCACAGATAGAGTGTATGTGGAGAGGATGCTTCCTATAGTGGGGGAGTCGAGGGCGAGAGGGCACAGATAGAATGAATGTGGAGAGGATGTCTCCAAAACTGGGGCATTTTAGGATTTCAGGATACATATGCATTGGATGCGGAGAGGATGTATCCAATAGAGGGGGAGTTCAGGATCAGAGGACACAGATAGATTGGATGTGGAGAGGATGTCTCCTATACTGGGAGAGATTAGGATCACAGATAGAGTGGATGGGGAGAGGATGTCTCATATAGTGGAAGAGTCCAGGGCCAGAGGACACAGATAGAGTGTATGTGAAGAGGATGCTTCCTACAGTGGGGGAGTCTAGGGTGAGAGGGCACAGATAGAGTGAATGTGGAGAGGATGTCTCCAAAAGTGGGGGAGGTTAGGATTTGAGGATAAATATACATTGGATGCGGAGAGGATGTATCCAATAGAGGGGGAGTTCGGGATCAGAGGACACAGATAGATTGGAAGTGGAGAGGATGTCTCCTATACTGGGAGAGATTAGGATCACAGATAGAGTGGATGTGGAGAGGATGTCTCCTATATTGGGGGAGTTTAGGATCAGAGGACACAGACAGAATGGATGAGGAGAGGATGTATTCTATAGTGGGAGAGTCTAGGACCATAGGGCACAGATAGCGCAGATGTGGAGAGGATGTCTCCTATAGTGGGGGAGTCGAGGGCCAGAGGACACGGATAGAGTGGATGTGGAGAGGATGTCTCCTATAATGGGGGTGTTTATGATCAGAGGACACAGATAAAGTGGATGTGGAGAGGATGTTTCCTATAGTGGGGGAGGCCAGGACCAGAAGGCACAGATAGAGTGGATGTGGAGAGGTTGTCTCCTATAGTAGGGGAGTTTAGGGCCAGAGGACACAGATAGAGTCGATGTGGAGTGGATGTCTCCTATAGTGAGGGGGTTTAGGATCAGAGGACGCAGATAGACTTGATGTGGAGAGGATGTCTCCTATAGTGGGGGAGTTTATGATCAGAGCACACAGATAGAGTGGATGTGGAGAGGATGTCTCCTATAGTGGGGGAGTCGAGGGCCAGAGGACACGGATAGAGTAGATGTGGAGTGGATGTCTCCTATAGTGGGGGAGTCTAGTGCCAGAGGGCACAGACAGAGTGGATGTGGAGAGGATGTCTCTTATACTGGGGGAGTCTAGGGCCAGAGGACACGGATAGAGTGGATGTGGAGAGGATGTCTCCTATAGTGGGCTAGTTTAGGGCCAAAGGGCTCAGATAGAGTGGATGTGGAGAGGATGTCTCCTATAGTGGGGGAGTTTAGGGCCAGAGGGCACAGATAGAGTGGATGAGGAGAGGATGTCTCCTATAGTGGCGGAGTCCAGGGCCAGAGGACTCAGATAGAGTGTATGTGAAGAGGCTGCTTCCTATAGTGGGGGAGTCTAGGGTGAGAGGGCACAGATAGTGTGAATGTGGAGAGGATGTCTCCAAAAGTGGGGGAGTTTAGGATTTGAGGATACATATACATTGGATGCGGATAGGATGAATCCAATAGAGGGGGAGTTCAGGATCAGAGGACACAGATAGATTGGATGTGGAGGCGATGTCTCCTATACTGGGAGAGATAAGGATCACAGATAGAGTGGATGTGGAGAGGATGTCTTCTATAGTGGGGGACTTTAGGATCAGAGGACACAGACAGAGTGGATGTGGAGAGGATTTCTCCTATAGTGGGGGAGTTTAGGATCAGAGGACACAGACAGAGTGGATGTGGAGAGGATGTACTCTATAGTGGGGGAGTCTAGGACCATAGGTCACAGATAGAGCGGATGTGGAGAGGATGTCTCCTATAGTAGGGGAGTTTAGGGCCAGAGTGCTCAGATAGAGTGGATGTGGAGAGGATGTCTCCTATATTGGGGGAGTCTAACACCAGAGGGCACAGATAGAGTGGATGTGGAGAGGATGTCTCCTATAGTGGTGGAGTTTAGGATCAGTGGACACAGATAGAGTGGATGTGGAGAGGATGTCTCCTATAGTGGGGGAGTCTAGGACCAGAAGGCACAGATAGAGTGGAAGTGGAGAGGTTGTCCTCTATAGTAGGGGAGTTTAGGGCCAGAGGACACAGATAGAGTGGATGTGGAGTGGATATCTCCTATAGTGGGGAGTGTAGGACCAGAGGTCACAGATGGAGTGGATGTGGAGAGGATGTCTCCTGTAGTGGGGGAGTTAATGATCAGAGCACACAGATAGAGTGGATGTGGAGAGGATGTCTCCTATAGTGTGGGAGTCTAGGGCCAGAGGACACGGATAGAGTAGATGTGGAGAGGATGTCTCCTATAGTGGGGGAGTCTAGTGCCAGAGGGCACAGACAGAGTGGATGTGGAGAGGATGTCTCTTATACTGCGGGTGTCTCGGGCCAGAGGGCACAGATAGAGTGGATGTGGAGAGGGTGTCTCCTATAGTGAGGGGGTTTAGGATCAGAGGACACAGATAGAGTGGATGTGGAGAGAATGTCTCCTATATGGTGGGTTAAGGCCAGAGGACACAGATAGAGTGGGTGTGGAGAGGATATCTCCTATAGTGGGGGGGTTCAAGGGCCAGAGGACACAGATAGAGTAGATGTGGAGAGGATGTCTCCTATAGTGGGGGAGTCCTGGACAAAAGGGCACAGATAGAGTGTATGTGGAGAGGATGCTTCCTATAGTGGGGGAGTCGAGGGCGAGAGGGCACAGATAGAATGAATGTGGAGAGGATGTCTCCAAAACTGGGGCATTTTAGGATTTCAGGATACATATGCATTGGATGCGGAGAGGATGTATCCAGTAGAGGGGGAGTTCAGGATCAGAGGACACAGATAGATTGGATGTGGAGAGGATGTCTCCTATACTGGGAGAGATTAGGATCACAGATAGAGTGGATGGGGAGACGATGTCTCCTATAGTGAGGGTCCAGGGGCAGAGGACACAGATAGAGTGTATGTGAAGAGGATGCTTCCTACAGTGGGGGAGTCTAGGGTGAGAGGGCACAGATAGAGTGAATGTGGAGAGGATGTCTCCAAAAGTGGGGGAGGTTAGGATTTGAGGATAAATATACATTGGATGCGGAGAGGATGTATCCAATAGAGGGGGAGTTCGGGATCAGAGGACACAGATAGATTGGATGTGGAGAGGATGTCTCCTATACTGGGAGAGATTAGGATCACAGATAGAGTGGATGTGGAGAGGATGTCTCCTATATTGGGGGAGTCGAGGGCCAGAGGACACGGATAGAGTGGATGTGGAGAGGATGTCTCCTATAATGGGGGTGTTTATGATCAGAGGACACAGATAAAGTGGATGTGGAGAGGATGTTTCCTATAGTGGGGGAGGCCAGGACCAGAAGGCACAGATAGAGTGGATGTGGAGAGGTTGTCTCCTATAGTAGGGGAGTTTAGGGCCAGAGGACACAGATAGAGTGGATGTGGAGTGGATGTCTCCTATAGTGAGGGGGTTTAGGATCAGAGGACGCAGATAGACTTGATGTGGAGAGGATGTCTCCTATAGTGGGGGAGTTTATGATCAGAGCACACAGATAGAGTGGATGTGGAGAGGATGTCTCCTATAGTGGGGGAGTCTAGTGCCAGAGGACACAGAAAGAGTGGATGTGGAGAGGATGTCTCCTATAGTGGGGGAGTTTAGGGCCCGAGGGCTCAGATAGAGTGGATGTGGAGAGGATGCTTCCTATAGTGGGGGAGTCGAGGGCGAGAGGGCACAGATAGAATGAATGTGGAGAGGATGTCTCCAAAACTGGGGCATTTTAGGATTTCAGGATACATATGCATTGGATGCGGAGAGGATGTATCCAATAGAGGGGGAGTTCAGGATCAGAGGACACAGATAGATTGGATGTGGAGAGGATGTCTCCTATACTGGGAGAGATTAGGATCACAGATAGAGTGGATGGGGAGAGGATGTCTCCTATAGTGGAAGAGTCCAGGGCCAGAGGACACAGATAGAGTGTATGTGAAGAGGATGCTTCCTACAGTGGGGGAGTCTAGGGTGAGAGGGCACAGATAGAGTGAATGTGGAGAGGATGTCTCCAAAAGTGGGGGAGGTTAGGATTTGAGGATAAATATACATTGGATGCGGAGAGGATGTATCCAATAGAGGGGGAGTTCGGGATCAGAGGACACAGATAGATTGGAAGTGGAGAGGATGTCTCCTATACTGGGAGAGATTAGGATCACAGATAGAGTGGATGTGGAGAGGATGTCTCCTATATTGGGGGAGTTTAGGATCAGAGGACACAGACAGAATGGATGAGGAGAGGATGTATTCTATAGTGGGAGAGTCTAGGACCATAGGGCACAGATAGCGCAGATGTGGAGAGGATGTCTCCTATAGTGGGGGAGTCGAGGGCCAGAGGACACGGATAGAGTGGATGTGGAGAGGATGTCTCCTATAATGGGGGTGTTTATGATCAGAGGACACAGATAAAGTGGATGTGGAGAGGATGTTTCCTATAGTGGGGGAGGCCAGGACCAGAAGGCACAGATAGAGTGGATGTGGAGAGGTTGTCTCCTATAGTAGGGGAGTTTAGCGCCAGAGGACACAGATAGAGTGGATGTGGAGTGGATGTCTCCTATAGTGAGGGGGTTTAGGATCAGAGGACGCAGATAGACTTGATGTGAAGAGGATGCTTCCTACAGTGGGGGAGTCTAGCGCCAGAGGGCACAGATAGAGTGGATGTGGAGAGAATGTCTCCTATATGGTGGGTTAGGGCCAGAGGACATAGATAGAGTGGATGTGGAGAGGATATCTCCTATAGCGGGGGGGGGGGTCTAGGGCCAGAGGACACAGATAGAGTGGATGTGGAGAGGATGTCTCCTATAGTGGGGGAGTTTAGGGCCATAGGGCACAGATAGAGTGGATGTGGAGAGGATGTCTCCTATAGTGGAGGAGTCTAGGACCAGAGGACCCAGATAGAGTGGATGTGGAGAGGATGTTTCCTATAGTTGGGGAGTCAAGGGCCAGAGGGCACAGATAGAGTGGGTGTGGAGATAATATCTCCTATAGTGGGAGAGTCTAGGGCCAGACGACACAGATAGAGTGGATGTGGAGAAGATGTCTCCTATAGTGGGGGAGTCCAGGGCCAGAGGACACAGATAGAGTGTATGTGAAGAGGATGCTTCCTACAGTGGGGGAGTCTAGGGCGAGAGGGCACAGATAGAGTGAATGTGGAGAGGATGTCTCCAAAAGTGGGGGAGGTTAGGATTTGAGGATAAATATACATTGGATGCGGAGAGGATGTATCCAATAGAGGGGGAGTTCGGGATCAGAGGACACAGATAGATTGGATGTGGAGAGGATGTCTCCTATACTGGGAGAGATTAGGATCACAGATAGAGTGGATGTGAAGAGGATGTCAACTATAGTGGGGGACTTTAGGATCAGAGGACACAGACACAGTGGATGTAGAGAGGATGTCTCCTATAGTGGGGGAGTTTAGGGCCAGAGTGCTCAGATAGAGTGGATGTGGAGAGGATGTCTCCTATATTGGGGGAGTCTAACACCAGAGGGCACAGATAGAGTGGATGTGGAGAGGATGTTTCCTATAGTTGGGGAGTCTAGGGCCAGAGGGCACAGATAGAGTGGATGTGGAGTGGATGTCTCCTATAGTGAGGGGGTTTAGGATCAGAGGACACAGATAGAGTGGATGTGGAGAGAATGTCTCCTATATGGTGGGTTAGGGCCAGAGGACACAGATAGAGTGGGTGTGGAGAGTATATCTCCTATAGTGGGGGGGTCTAGGGCCAGAGGACACAGATAGAGTGGATGTGGAGAGGATGTCTCCTATACTGGGAGAGATTAGGATCACAGATAGAGTGGATGTGGAGAGGATGTCTCCTATAGTGGGGGAGTCTAGGGCCAGAGGACACGGATAGAGTGGATGTTGAGAGGATGTCTCCTATAGTAGGGGAGTCTAGTGCCAGAGGACACAGACAGAGTGGATGTGGAGAAGAAGTCTCCTATAGTGGGCTAGTTTAGGGCCAAACGGCTCAGATAGAGTGGATGTGGAGAGGATGTCTCCTATAGTGGGGGAGTTTAGGGCCAGAGGGCACAGATAGAGTGGATGAGGAGAGGATGTCTCCTATAGTGGGGGAGTCCAGGGCCAGAGGACACAGATAGTGTGAATGTGGAGAGGATGTCTCCTATAGTGGGGGAGTCCAAGGCCAGAGGACACAGATAGAGTGTATGTGGAGAGGTTGCTTCCTATAGTGGGGGAGTCTAGGGCGAGAGGGCACAGATAGAATGAATGTGGAGAGGATGTCTCCAAAAGTGGGGGAGTTTAGGATTTGAGGATACATATACATTGGATGCGGAGAGGATGAATCCAATCGAGGGGGAGTTCAGGATTAGAGGAAACAGATAGATTGGATGTGGAGAGGATGTCTCCTATACTGGGAGAGATTAGGATCACAGATAGAGTGGATGTGGAGAGGATGTCTCCTATAGTGGGCAGTGTAGGACCAGAGGTCACAGATAGAGTGGATGTGGAGAGGATGTCTCCTGTAGAGGGGGAGTTAATGATCAGAGCACACAGATAGAGTGGATGTGGAGAGGATGTCTCCTATAGTGGGGGAGTCTAGGGCCAGAGGACACGGATAGAGTAGATGTGGAGTGGATGTCTCCTATAGTGGGGGAGTCTAGTGCCAGAGGGCACAGACAGAGTGGATGTGGAGAGGATGTCTCTTATACTGGGGGAGTCTAGGGCCAGAGGACACGGATAGAGTGGATGTGGAGAGGATGTCTCCTATAGTGGGCTAGTTTAGGGCCAAAGGGCTCAGATAGAGTGGATGTGGAGAGGATGTCTCCTATAGTGGGGGAGTTTAGGGCCAGAGGGCACAGATAGAGTGGATGAGGAGAGGATGTCTCCTATAGTGGCGGAGTCCAGGGCCAGAGGACTCAGATAGAGTGTATGTGAAGAGGCTGCTTCCTATAGTGGGGGAGTCTAGGGCGAGAGGGCACAGATAGTGTGAATGTGGAGAGGATGTCTCCAAAAGTGGGGGAGTTTAGGATTTGAGGATACATATACATTGGATGCGGAGAGGATGAATCCAATAGAGGGGGAGTTCAGGATCAGAGGACACAGATAGATTGGATGTGGAGAGGATGTCTCCTATACTGGGAGAGATTAGGATCACAGATAGAGTGGATGTGGAGAGGATGTCTTCTATAGTGGGGGACTTTAGGATCAGAGGACACAGACAGAGTGGATGTGGAGAGGATTTCTCCTATAGTGGGGGAGTTTAGGATCAGAGGACACAGACAGAGTGGATGTGGAGAGGATGTACTCTATAGTGGGGGAGTCTAGGACCATAGGTCACAGATAGAGCGGATGTGGAGAGGATGTCTCCTATAGTAGGGGAGTTTAGGGCCAGAGTGCTCAGATAGAGTGGATGTGGAGAGGATGTCTCCTATATTGGGGGAGTCTAACACCAGAGGGCACAGATAGAGTGGATGTGGAGAGGATGTCTCCTATAGTGGTGGAGTTTAGGATCAGTGGACACAGATAGAGTGGATGTGGAGAGGATGTCTCCTATAGTGGGGGAGTCTAGGACCAGAAGGCACAGATAGAGTGGAAGTGGAGAGGTTGTCTCCTATAGTAGGGGAGTTTAGGGCCAGAGGACACAGATAGAGTGGATGTGGAGTGGATATCTCCTATAGTGGGGAGTGTAGGACCAGAGGTCACAGATGGAGTGGATGTGGAGAGGATGTCTCCTGTAGTGGGGGAGTTAATGATCAGAGCACACAGATAGAGTGGATGTGGAGAGGATGTCTCCTATAGTGTGGGAGTCTAGGGCCAGAGGACACGGATAGAGTAGATGTGGAGAGGATGTCTCCTATAGTGGGGGAGTCTAGTGCCAGAGGGCACAGACAGAGTGGATGTGGAGAGGATGTCTCTTATACTGCGGGAGTCTCGGGCCAGAGGGCACAGATAGAGTGGATGTGGAGAGGGTGTCTCCTATAGTGAGGGGGTTTAGGATCAGAGGACACAGATAGAGTGGATGTGGAGAGAATGTCTCCTATATGGTGGGTTAAGGCCGGAGGACACAGATAGAGTGGTTGTGGAGAGGATATCTCCTATAGTGGGGGGGTTCAAGGGCCAGAGGACACAGATAGAGTAGATGTGGAGAGGATGTCTCCTATAGTGGGGGAGTCCTGGACCAGAGGGCACAGATAGAGTGTATGTGGAGAGGATGCTTCCTATAGTGGGGGAGTCGAGGGCGAGAGGGCACAGATAGAATGAATGTGGAGAGGATGTCTCCAAAACTGGGGCATTTTAGGATTTCAGGATACATATGCATTGGATGCGGAGAGGATGTATCCAATAGAGGGGGAGTTCAGGATCAGAGGACACAGATAGATTGGATGTGGAGAGGATGTCTCCTATACTGGGAGAGATTAGGATCACAGATAGAGTGGATGGGGAGAGGATGTCTCATATAGTGGAAGAGTCCAGGGCCAGAGGACACAGATAGAGTGTATGTGAAGAGGATGCTTCCTACAGTGGGGGAGTCTAGGGTGAGAGGGCACAGATAGAGTGAATGTGGAGAGGATGTCTCCAAAAGTGGGGGAGGTTAGGATTTGAGGATAAATATACATTGGATGCGGAGAGGATGTATCCAATAGAGGGGGAGTTCGGGATCAGAGGACACAGATAGATTGGAAGTGGAGAGGATGTCTCCTATACTGGGAGAGATTAGGATCACAGATAGAGTGGATGTGGAGAGGATGTCTCCTATATTGGGGGAGTTTAGGATCAGAGGACACAGACAGAATGGATGAGGAGAGGATGTATTCTATAGTGGGAGAGTCTAGGACCATAGGGCACAGATAGCGCAGATGTGGAGAGGATGTCTCCTATAGTGGGGGAGTCGAGGGCCAGAGGACACGGATAGAGTGGATGTGGAGAGGATGTCTCCTATAATGGGGGTGTTTATGATCAGAGGACACAGATAAAGTGGATGTGGAGAGGATGTTTCCTATAGTGGGGGAGGCCAGGACCAGAAGGCACAGATAGAGTGGATGTGGAGAGGTTGTCTCCTATAGTAGGGGAGTTTAGGGCCAGAGGACACAGATAGAGTGGATGTGGAGTGGATGTCTCCTATAGTGAGGGGGTTTAGGATCAGAGGACGCAGATAGACTTGATGTGGAGAGGATGTCTCCTATAGTGGGGGAGTTTATGATCAGAGCACACAGATAGAGTGGATGTGGAGAGGATGTCTCCTATAGTGGGGGAGTCTAGGGCCAGAGGACACGGATAGAGTAGATGTGGAGTGGATGTCTCCTATAGTGGGGGAGTCTAGTGCCAGAGGGCACAGACAGAGTGGATGTGGAGAGGATGTCTCTTATACTGGGGGAGTCTAGGGCCAGAGGACACGGATAGAGTGGATGTGGAGAGGATGTCTCCTATAGTGGGCTAGTTTAGGGCCAAAGGGCTCAGATAGAGTGGATGTGGAGAGGATGTCTCCTATAGTGGGCTAGTTTAGGGCCAAAGGGCTCAGATAGAGTGGATGTGGAGAGGATGTCTCCTATAGTGGGGGAGTTTAGGGCCAGAGGGCACAGATAGAGTGGATGAGGAGAGGATGTCTCCTATAGTGGCGGAGTCCAGGGCCAGAGGACTCAGATAGAGTGTATGTGAAGAGGCTGCTTCCTATAGTGGGGGAGTCTAGGGTGAGAGGGCACAGATAGTGTGAATGTGGAGAGGATGTCTCCAAAAGTGGGGGAGTTTAGGATTTGAGGATACATATACATTGGATGCGGATAGGATGAATCCAATAGAGGGGGAGTTCAGGATCAGAGGACACAGATAGATTGGATGTGGAGGCGATGTCTCCTATACTGGGAGAGATAAGGATCACAGATAGAGTGGATGTGGAGAGGATGTCTTCTATAGTGGGGGACTTTAGGATCAGAGGACACAGACAGAGTGGATGTGGAGAGGATTTCTCCTATAGTGGGGGAGTTTAGGATCAGAGGACACAGACAGAGTGGATGTGGAGAGGATGTACTCTATAGTGGGGGAGTCTAGGACCATAGGTCACAGATAGAGCGGATGTGGAGAGGATGTCTCCTATAGTAGGGGAGTTTAGGGCCAGAGTGCTCAGATAGAGTGGATGTGGAGAGGATGTCTCCTATATTGGGGGAGTCTAACACCAGAGGGCACAGATAGAGTGGATGTGGAGAGGATGTCTCCTATAGTGGTGGAGTTTAGGATCAGTGGACACAGATAGAGTGGATGTGGAGAGGATGTCTCCTATAGTGGGGGAGTCTAGGACCAGAAGGCACAGATAGAGTGGAAGTGGAGAGGTTGTCTCCTATAGTAGGGGAGTTTAGGGCCAGAGGACACAGATAGAGTGGATGTGGAGTGGATATCTCCTATAGTGGGGAGTGTAGGACCAGAGGTCACAGATGGAGTGGATGTGGAGAGGATGTCTCCTGTAGTGGGGGAGTTAATGATCAGAGCACACAGATAGAGTGGATGTGGAGAGGATGTCTCCTATAGTGTGGGAGTCTAGGGCCAGAGGACACGGATAGAGTAGATGTGGAGAGGATGTCTCCTATAGTGGGGGAGTCTAGTGCCAGAGGGCACAGACAGAGTGGATGTGGAGAGGATGTCTCTTATACTGCGGGTGTCTCGGGCCAGAGGGCACAGATAGAGTGGATGTGGAGAGGGTGTCTCCTATAGTGAGGGGGTTTAGGATCAGAGGACACAGATAGAGTGGATGTGGAGAGAATGTCTCCTATATGGTGGGTTAAGGCCAGAGGACACAGATAGAGTGGGTGTGGAGAGGATATCTCCTATAGTGGGGGGGTTCAAGGGCCAGAGGACACAGATAGAGTAGATGTGGAGAGGATGTCTCCTATAGTGGGGGAGTCCTGGACAAAAGGGCACAGATAGAGTGTATGTGGAGAGGATGCTTCCTATAGTGGGGGAGTCGAGGGCGAGAGGGCACAGATAGAATGAATGTGGAGAGGATGTCTCCAAAACTGGGGCATTTTAGGATTTCAGGATACATATGCATTGGATGCGGAGAGGATGTATCCAGTAGAGTGGGAGTTCAGGATCAGAGGACACAGATAGATTGGATGTGGAGAGGATGTCTCCTATACTGGGAGAGATTAGGATCACAGATAGAGTGGATGGGGAGAGGACGTCTCCTATAGTGAGGGTCCAGGGGCAGAGGACACAGATAGAGTGTATGTGAAGAGGATGCTTCCTACAGTGGGGGAGTCTAGGGTGAGAGGGCACAGATAGAGTGAATGTGGAGAGGATGTCTCCAAAAGTGGGGGAGGTTAGGATTTGAGGATAAATATACATTGGATGCGGAGAGGATGTATCCAATAGAGGGGGAGTTCGGGATCAGAGGACACAGATAGATTGGATGTGGAGAGGATGTCTCCTATACTGGGAGAGATTAGGATCACAGATAGAGTGGATGTGGAGAGGATGTCTCCTATATTGGGGGAGTTTAGGATCAGAGGACACAGACAGAATGGATGAGGAGAGGATGTATTCTATAGTGGGAGAGTCTAGGACCATAGGGCACAGATAGAGCAGATGTGGAGAGGATGTCTCCTATAGTGGGGGAGTCGAGGGCCAGAGGACACGGATAGAGTGGATGTGGAGAGGATGTCTCCTATAATGGGGGTGTTTATGATCAGAGGACACAGATAAAGTGGATGTGGAGAGGATGTTTCCTATAGTGGGGGAGGCCAGGACCAGAAGGCACAGATAGAGTGGATGTGGAGAGGTTGTCTCCTATAGTAGGGGAGTTTAGGGCCAGAGGACACAGATAGAGTGGATGTGGAGTGGATGTCTCCTATAGTGAGGGGGTTTAGGATCAGAGGACGCAGATAGACTTGATGTGGAGAGGATGTCTCCTATAGTGGGGGAGTTTATGATCAGAGCACACAGATAGAGTGGATGTGGAGAGGATGTCTCCTATAGTGGGGGAGTCTAGTGCCAGAGGACACAGAAAGAGTGGATGTGGAGAGGATGTCTCCTATAGTGGGGGAGTTTAGGGCCCGAGGGCTCAGATAGAGTGGATGTGGAGAGGATGCTTCCTATAGTGGGGGAGTCGAGGGCGAGAGGGCACAGATAGAATGAATGTGGAGAGGATGTCTCCAAAACTGGGGCATTTTAGGATTTCAGGATACATATGCATTGGATGCGGAGAGGATGTATCCAATAGAGGGGGAGTTCAGGATCAGAGGACACAGATAGATTGGATGTGGAGAGGATGTCTCCTATACTGGGAGAGATTAGGATCACAGATAGAGTGGATGGGGAGAGGATGTCTCCTATAGTGGAAGAGTCCAGGGCCAGAGGACACAGATAGAGTGTATGTGAAGAGGATGCTTCCTACAGTGGGGGAGTCTAGGGTGAGAGGGCACAGATAGAGTGAATGTGGAGAGGATGTCTCCAAAAGTGGGGGAGGTTAGGATTTGAGGATAAATATACATTGGATGCGGAGAGGATGTATCCAATAGAGGGGGAGTTCGGGATCAGAGGACACAGATAGATTGGAAGTGGAGAGGATGTCTCCTATACTGGGAGAGATTAGGATCACAGATAGAGTGGATGTGGAGAGGATGTCTCCTATATTGGGGGAGTTTAGGATCAGAGGACACAGACAGAATGGATGAGGAGAGGATGTATTCTATAGTGGGAGAGTCTAGGACCATAGGGCACAGATAGCGCAGATGTGGAGAGGATGTCTCCTATAGTGGGGGAGTCGAGGGCCAGAGGACACGGATAGAGTGGATGTGGAGAGGATGTCTCCTATAATGGGGGTGTTTATGATCAGAGGACACAGATAAAGTGGATGTGGAGAGGATGTTTCCTATAGTGGGGGAGGCCAGGACCAGAAGGCACAGATAGAGTGGATGTGGAGAGGTTGTCTCCTATAGTAGGGGAGTTTAGGGCCAGAGGACACAGATAGAGTGGATGTGGAGTGGATGTCTCCTATAGTGAGGGGGTTTAGGATCAGAGGACGCAGATAGACTTGATGTGGAGAGGATGTCTCCTATAGTGGGGGAGTTTATGATCAGAGCACACAGATAGAGTGGATGTGGAGAGGATGTCTCCTATAGTGGGGGAGTCTAGGGCCAGAGGACACGGATAGAGTAGATGTGGAGTGGATGTCTCCTATAGTGGGGGAGTCTAGTGCCAGAGGGCACAGACAGAGTGGATGTGGAGAGGATGTCTCTTATACTGGGGGAGTCTAGGGCCAGAGGACACGGATAGAGTGGAAGTGGAGAGGATGTCTCCTATAGTGGGCTAGTTTAGGGCCAAAGGGCTCAGATAGAGTGGATGTGGAGAGGATGTCTCCTATAGTGGGGGAGTTTAGGGCCAGAGGGCACAGATAGAGTGGATGAGGAGAGGATGTCTCCTATAGTGGCGGAGTCCAGGGCCAGAGGACTCAGATAGAGTGTATGTGAAGAGGCTGCTTCCTATAGTGGGGGAGTCTAGGGTGAGAGGGCACAGATAGTGTGAATGTGGAGAGGATGTCTCCAAAAGTGGGGGAGTTTAGGATTTGAGGATACATATACATTGGATGCGGATAGGATGAATCCAATAGAGGGGGAGTTCAGGATCAGAGGACACAGATAGATTGGATGTGGAGGCGATGTCTCCTATACTGGGAGAGATTAGGATCACAGATAGAGTGGATGTGGAGAGGATGTCTTCTATAGTGGGGGACTTTAGGATCAGAGGACACAGACAGAGTGGATGTGGAGAGGATTTCTCCTATAGTGGGGGAGTTTAGGATCAGAGGACACAGACAGAGTGGATGTGGAGAGGATGTACTCTATAGTGGGGGAGTCTAGGACCATAGGTCACAGATAGAGCGGATGTGGAGAGGATGTCTCCTATAGTAGGGGAGTTTAGGGCCAGAGTGCTCAGATAGAGTGGATGTGGAGAGGATGTCTCCTATATTGGGGGAGTCTAACACCAGAGGGCACAGATAGAGTGGATGTGGAGAGGATGTCTCCTATAGTGGTGGAGTTTAGGATCAGTGGACACAGATAGAGTGGATGTGGAGAGGATGTCTCCTATAGTGGGGGAGTCTAGGACCAGAAGGCACAGATAGAGTGGAAGTGGAGAGGTTGTCTCCTATAGTAGGGGAGTTTAGGGCCAGAGGACACAGATAGAGTGGATGTGGAGTGGATATCTCCTATAGTGGGGAGTGTAGGACCAGAGGTCACAGATGGAGTGGATGTGGAGAGGATGTCTCCTGTAGTGGGGGAGTTAATGATCAGAGCACACAGATAGAGTGGATGTGGAGAGGATGTCTCCTATAGTGTGGGAGTCTAGGGCCAGAGGACACGGATAGAGTAGATGTGGAGAGGATGTCTCCTATAGTGGGGGAGTCTAGTGCCAGAGGGCACAGACAGAGTGGATGTGGAGAGGATGTCTCTTATACTGCGGGAGTCTCGGGCCAGAGGGCACAGATAGAGTGGATGTGGAGAGGGTGTCTCCTATAGTGAGGGGGTTTAGGATCAGAGGACACAGATAGAGTGGATGTGGAGAGAATGTCTCCTATATGGTGGGTTAAGGCCAGAGGACACAGATAGAGTGGGTGTGGAGAGGATATCTCCTATAGTGGGGGGGTTCAAGGGCCAGAGGACACAGATAGAGTAGATGTGGAGAGGATGTCTCCTATAGTGGGGGAGTCCTGGACAAGAGGGCACAGATAGAGTGTATGTGGAGAGGATGCTTCCTATAGTGGGGGAGTCGAGGGCGAGAGGGCACAGATAGAATGAATGTGGAGAGGATGTCTCCAAAACTGGGGCATTTTAGGATTTCAGGATACATATGCATTGGATGCGGAGAGGATGTATCCAATAGAGGGGGAGTTCAGGATCAGAGGACACAGATAGATTGGATGTGGAGAGGATGTCTCCTATACTGGGAGAGATTAGGATCACAGATAGAGTGGATGGGGAGAGGATGTCTCCTATAGTGGGGGTCCAGGGGCAGAGGACACAGATAGAGTGTATGTGAAGAGGATGCTTCCTACAGTGGGGGAGTCTAGGGTGAGAGGGCACAGATAGAGTGAATGTGGAGAGGATGTCTCCAAAAGTGGGGGAGGTTAGGATTTGAGGATAAATATACATTGGATGCGGAGAGGATGTATCCAATAGAGGGGGAGTTCGGGATCAGAGGACACAGATAGATTGGATGTGGAGAGGATGTCTCCTATACTGGGAGAGATTAGGATCACAGATAGAGTGGATGTGGAGAGGATGTCTCCTATATTGGGGGAGTTTAGGATCAGAGGACACAGACAGAATGGATGAGGAGAGGATGTATTCTATAGTGGGAGAGTCTAGGACCATAGGGCACAGATAGAGCAGATGTGGAGAGGATGTCTCCTATAGTGGGGGAGTCGAGGGCCAGAGGACACGGATAGAGTGGATGTGGAGAGGATGTCTCCTATAATGGGGGTGTTTATGATCAGAGGACACAGATAAAGTGGATGTGGAGAGGATGTTTCCTATAGTGGGGGAGGCCAGGACCAGAAGGCACAGATAGAGTGGATGTGGAGAGGTTGTCTCCTATAGTAGGGGAGTTTAGGGCCAGAGGACACAGATAGAGTGGATGTGGAGTGGATGTCTCCTATAGTGAGGGGGTTTAGGATCAGAGGACGCAGATAGACTTGATGTGGAGAGGATGTCTCCTATAGTGGGGGAGTTTATGATCAGAGCACACAGATAGAGTGGATGTGGAGAGGATGTCTCCTATAGTGGGGGAGTCTAGTGCCAGAGGACACAGAAAGAGTGGATGTGGAGAGGATGTCTCCTATAGTGGGGGAGTTTAGGGCCCGAGGGCTCAGATAGAGTGGATGTGGAGAGGATGTTTCCTATAGTGGGGGAGTCTAGTGCCAGAGGACACAGATAGAGTGGATGTGGAGAGGATGTCTCCTATAGTGGGGGAGTCTAGTGCCAGAGGGCACAGACAGAGTGGATGTGGAGAGGATGTCTCTTATACTGCGGGAGTCTCGGGCCAGAGGGCACAGATAGAGTGGATGTGGAGAGGGTGTCTCCTATAGTGAGGGGGTTTAGGATCAGAGGACACAGATAGAGTGGATGTGGAGAGAATGTCTCCTATATGGTGGGTTAAGGCCAGAGGACACAGATAGAGTGGGTGTGGAGAGGATATCTCCTATAGTGGGGGGGTTCAAGGGCCAGAGGACACAGATAGAGTAGATGTGGAGAGGATGTCTCCTATAGTGGGGGAGTCCTGGACAAGAGGGCACAGATAGAGTGTATGTGGAGAGGATGCTTCCTACAGTGGGGGAGTCGAGGGCGAGAGGGCACAGATAGAATGAATGTGGAGAGGATGTCTCCAAAACTGGGGCATTTTAGGATTTCAGGATACATATGCATTGGATGCGGAGAGGATGTATCCAATAGAGGGGGAGTTCAGGATCAGAGGACACAGATAGATTGGATGTGGAGAGGATGTCTCCTATACTGGGAGAGATTAGGATCACAGATAGAGTGGATGTGGAGAGGATGTCTCCTATATTGGGGGAGTTTAGGATCAGAGGACACAGACAGAATGGATGAGGAGAGGATGTATTCAATAGTGGGAGAGTCTAGGACCATAGGGCACAGATAGAGCAGATGTGGAGAGGATGTCTCCTATAGTGGGGGAGTCGAGGGCCAGAGGACATGGATAGAGTGGATGTGGAGAGGATGTCTCCTATAATGGGGGTGTTTATGATCAGAGGACGCAGATAAAGTGGATGTGGAGAGGATGTTTCCTATAGTGGGGGAGGCCAGGACCAGAAGGCACAGATAGAGTGGATGTGGAGAGGTTGTCTCCTATAGTAGGGGAGTTTAGGGCCAGAGGACACAGATAGAGTGGATGTGGAGTGGATGTCTCCTATAGTGAGGGGGTTTAGGATCAGAGGACGCAGATAGACTTGATGTGGAGAGGATGTCTCCTATAGTGGGGGAGTTTATGATCAGAGCACACAGATAGAGTGGATGTGGAGAGGATGTCTCCTATAGTGGGGGAGTCTAGTGCCAGAGGACACAGAAAGAGTGGATGTGGAGAGGATGTCTCCTATAGTGGGGGAGTTTAGGGCCCGAGGGCTCAGATAGAGTGGATGTGGAGAGGATGTTTCCTATAGTGGGGGAGTCTAGTGCCAGAGGACACAGATAGAGTGGATGTGGTGAGGATGTCTCCTATAGTGCGGGAGTCTAGGGCCAGAGGGCACAGATAGAGTGGATGTGGAGAGGATGTCTCCTACATGGTGGGTTAGGGCCAGAGGACATAGATAGAGTGGATGTGGAGAGGATGTCTCCTATAGTGCGGGAGTCTAGGGCCAGAGGGCACAGATAGAGTGGATATGGAGAGAATGTCTCCTATATGGTGGGTTAAGGCCAGAGGACATAGATAGAGTGGATGTGGAGAGGATATCTCCTATAGTGGGGGGGGGGACTAGGGCCAGAGGACACAGATAGAGTGGATGTGGAGAGGATGTCTCCTATAGTGGGGGAGTCCTGGGACAGAGGGCACAGACAGAGTGGATGTGGAGAGGATGTCTCTTATACTGCGGGAGTCTCGGGCCAGAGGGCACAGATAGAGTGGATGTGGAGAGGGTGTCTCCTATAGTGAGGGGGTTTAGGATCAGAGGACACAGATAGAGTGGATGTGGAGAGAATGTCTCCTATATGGTGGGTTAAGGCCAGAGGACACAGATAGAGTGGGTGTGGAGAGGATATCTCCTATAGTGGGGGGGTTCAAGGGCCAGAGGACACAGATAGAGTAGATGTGGAGAGGATGTCTCCTATAGTGGGGGAGTCCTGGACAAGAGGGCACAGATAGAGTGTATGTGGAGAGGATGCTTCCTATAGTGGGGGAGTCGAGGGCGAGAGGGCACAGATAGAATGAATGTGGAGAGGATGTCTCCAAAACTGGGGCATTTTAGGATTTCAGGATACATATGCATTGGATGCGGAGAGGATGTATCCAATAGAGGGGGAGTTCAGGATCAGAGGACACAGATAGATTGGATGTGGAGAGGATGTCTCCTATACTGGGAGAGATTAGGATCACAGATAGAGTGGATGGGGAGAGGATGTCTCCTATAGTGGGGGAGTCCAGGGCCAGAGGACACAGATAGAGTGTATGTGAAGAGGATGCTTCCTACAGTGGGGGAGTCTAGGGTGAGAGGGCACAGATAGAGTGAATGTGGAGAGGATGTCTCCAAAAGTGGGGGAGGTTAGGATTTGAGGATAAATATACATTGGATGCGGAGAGGATGTATCCAATAGAGGGGGAGTTCGGGATCAGAGGACACAGATAGATTGGATGTGTAGAGGATGTCTCCTATACTGGGAGAGATTAGGATCACAGATAGAGTGGATGTGGAGAGGATGTCTCCTATATTGGGGGAGTTTAGGATCAGAGGACACAGACAGAATGGATGAGGAGAGGATGTATTCTATAGTGGGAGAGTCTAGGACCATAGGGCACAGATAGAGCAGATGTGGAGAGGATGTCTCCTATAGTGGGGGAGTCGAGGGCCAGAGGACACGGATAGAGTGGATGTGGAGAGGATGTCTCCTATAATGGGGGTGTTTATGATCAGAGGACACAGATAAAGTGGATGTGGAGAGGATGTTTCCTATAGTGGGGGAGGCCAGGACCAGAAGGCACAGATAGAGTGGATGTGGAGAGGTTGTCTCCTATAGTAGGGGAGTTTAGGGCCAGAGGACACAGATAGAGTGGATGTGGAGTGGATGTCTCCTATAGTGAGGGGGTTTAGGATCAGAGGACGCAGATAGACTTGATGTGGAGAGGATGTCTCCTATAGTGGGGGAGTTTATGATCAGCGCACACAGATAGAGTGGATGTGGAGAGGATGTCTCCTATAGTGGGGGAGTCTAGTGCCAGAGGACACAGAAAGAGTGGATGTGGAGAGGATGTCTCCTATAGTGGGGGAGTTTAGGGCCCGAGGGCTCAGATAGAGTGGATGTGGAGAGGATGTTTCCTATAGTGGGGGAGTCTAGTGCCAGAGGACACAGATAGAGTGGATGTGGTGAGGATGTCTCCTATAGTGCGGGAGTCTAGGGCCAGAGGGCACAGATAGAGTGGATGTGGAGAGGATGTCTCCTACATGGTGGGTTAGGGCCAGAGGACATAGATAGAGTGGATGTGGAGAGGATGTCTCCTATAGTGCGGGAGTCTAGGGCCAGAGGGCACAGATAGAGTGGATGTGGAGAGAATGTCTCCTATATGGTGGGTTAGGGCCAGAGGACATAGATAGAGTGGATGTGGAGAGGATATCTCCTATAGTGGGGGGGGGGGTCTAGGGCCAGAGGACACAGATAGAGTGGATGTGGAGAGGATGTCTCCTATAGTGGGGGAGTCCTGGGACAGAGGGCACAGATAGAGTGTATGTGGTGAGGATGCTTCGTAAAGTGGGGGAGTCGAGGCCGAGAAGGCACAGATAGAATGAATGTGGAGAGGATGTCTCCAAAACTGGGGCATTTTAGGATTTGAGGATACATATACATTGGTTGCGGAGAGGATGTATCCAATAGAGGGGGAGTTCAGGATCAGAGGACACAGATAGATTGGATGTGGAGAGGATGTCTCCTATACTGGGAGAGATTAGGATCACACATAGAGTGGATGTGGAGAGGATGTCTCCTACAGTGGGGGATTTTCGGATCAGAGGACACAGACAGAGTGGATGTGGAGAGGATGTCTTCTATATTGGGGGAGTCTAGGACCATAGGGCACAGATAGAGCGGATGTGGAGAGGATGTCTTCTATAGTGGTGGAGTCGAGGGCCAGAGGACACAGATAGAGTGGATGTGGAGAGGATGTCTCCTATAGTGGGGGAGTTTATGGCCAGAGGGCTCAGATAGAGTGGATGTGGAGAGGATGTCTCCTATAGCGGGGGAGTTTAGGGACAGAGGACACAGATACAGTGGATGTGGAGAGGATGTCTCCTATAGTGGGGGAGTTTAGGGCCAGAGGGCACAGATAGAGTGGATGTGGAGAGGATGTCTCCTATAGTGGGGGAGTTTAGGGCCATAGGGCACAGATAGAGTGGATGTGGAGAGGATGTCTCCTATAGTGGAGGAGTCTAGGACCAGAGGACCCAGATAGAGTGGATGTGGAGAGGATGTTTCCTATAGTTGGGGAGTCAAGGGCCAGAGGGCACAGATAGAGTGGGTGTGGAGATAATATCTCCTATAGTGGGAGAGTCTAGGGCCAGACGACACAGATAGAGTGGATGTGGAGAAGATGTCTCCTATAGTGGGGGAGTCCAGGGCCAGAGGACACAGATAGAGTGTATGTGAAGAGGATGCTTCCTACAGTGGGGAGTCTAGGGCGAGAGGGCACAGATAGAGTGAATGTGGAGAGGATGTCTCCAAAAGTGGGGGAGGTTAGGATTTGAGGATAAATATACTTTGGATGCGGAGAGGATGTCTCCTATATTCGGGGAGTTTAGGATCAGAGGACACAGACAGAATGGATGTGGAGAGGATGTCTCCTATAGTGGGGAGTCGAGGGCCAGAGGACACGGATAGAGTGGATGTGGAGAGGATGTCTCCTATAGTGGGGGAGTTTAGGGCCAGCGTGCTCAGATAGAATGGATGTGGAGAGGCTGTCTCCTATAGTAGAGGAGTTTAGGGCCAGAGGACACAGATAGAGTGGATGTGGAGAGAATATCACCTATAAAGTGGGAGTCTAGGAATACAGGGCACATTTAGAGTGGATGTGAAAAGGATGTCTCCTATAATGGGGGTGTTTATGATCAGAGGACACTGATAGAGTGGATGTGGAGAGGATGTTTCCTATAGTGGGGGAGTTTATGATCAGAGCACACAGATAGAGTGGATGTGGAGAGGATGTCTCCTATAGTGGGGGAGTCTAGGGCCAGAGGACACGGATAGAGTGGATGTGGAGAGGATGTCTCCTATAGTGGGGGAGTCTAGGGCCAGAGGACTCAGATAGAGTGGATGTGGAGAGGATGTCTACTATATTGGGGGAGTCTAACACCAGAGGGCACAGATAGAGTGGATGTGGAGAGAATGTCTCCTATAGTGGGGGAGTTTAGGGCCAGAGGGCACAGATAGAGTGGATGTGGAGAGAATGTCTCCTATAGTGGGGGAGTTTAGGGCCAGAGGGCACAGATAGAGTGGATGTGGAGAGGATGTTTCCTATAGTTGGGGAGACTAGGGCCAGAGGGCACAGATAGAGTGGATGTGGAGAGGATATCTCCTATAGTGGGGGTGGTCTAGGGCCAGAGGACACAGATAGAGTGGATGTGGAGAGGATGTCTCCTATAGTGGGGGAGTCCTGGACCAGAGGGCACAGATAGAGTGTATGTGGAGACGATGCTTCCTATAGTGGGGGAGTCGAGGCCGAGAGGGCACAGATAGAATGAATATGGAGAGGATGTCTCCAAAAGTGGGGGAGGTTAGGATTTGAGGATAAATATACATTGGATGCGGAGAGGATGTATCCAATAGAGGGGGAGTTCGGGATCAGAGGACACAGATAGATTGGATGTGGAGAGGATGTCTCCTATACTGGGAGAGATTAGGATCACAGATAGAGTGGATGTGGAGAGGATGTCTCCTATATTGGGGGAGTTTAGAATCAGAGGACACAGACAGAATGGATGAGGAGAGGATGTATTCTATAGTGGGAGAGTCTAGGACCATAGGGCACAGATAGAGCAGATGTGGAGAGGATGTCTCCTATAGTGGGGGAGTCGAGGGCCAGAGGACACGGATAGTGTGGATGTGGAGAGGATGTCTCCTATAATGGGGGTGTTTATGATCAGAGGACACAGATAAAGTGGATGTGGAGAGGATGTTTCCTATAGTGGGGGAGGCCAGGACCAGAAGGCACAGATAGAGTGGATGTGGAGAGGTTGTCTCCTATAGTAGGGGAGTTTAGGGCCAGAGGACACAGATAGAGTGGATGTGGAGTGGATGTCTCCTATAGTGAGGGGGTTTAGGATCAGAGGACGCAGATAGACTTGATGTGGAGAGGATGTCTCCTATAGTGGGGGAGTTTATGATCAGAGCACACAGATAGAGTGGATGTGGAGAGGATGTCTCCTATAGTGGGGGAGTCTAGTGCCAGAGGACACAGAAAGAGTGGATGTGGAGAGGATGTCTCCTATAGTGGGGGAGTTTAGGGCCCGAGGGCTCAGATAGAGTGGATGTGGAGAGGATGTTTCCTATAGTGGGGGAGTCTAGTGCCAGAGGACACAGATAGAGTGGATGTGGAGAGGATGTCTCCTATAGTGGGGGAGTCTAGTGCCAGAGGGCACAGACAGAGTGGATGTGGAGAGGATGTCTCTTATACTGCGGGAGTCTCGGGCCAGAGGGCACAGATAGAGTGGATGTGGAGAGGGTGTCTCCTATAGTGAGGGGGTTTAGGATCAGAGGACACAGATAGAGTGGATGTGGAGAGAATGTCTCCTATATGGTGGGTTAAGGCCAGAGGACACAGATAGAGTGGGTGTGGAGAGGATATCTCCTATAGTGGGGGGGTTCAAGGGCCAGAGGACACAGATAGAGTAGATGTGGAGAGGATGTCTCCTATAGTGGGGGAGTCCTGGACAAGAGGGCACAGATAGAGTGTATGTGGAGAGGATGCTTCCTACAGTGGGGGAGTCGAGGGCGAGAGGGCACAGATAGAATGAATGTGGAGAGGATGTCTCCAAAACTGGGGCATTTTAGGATTTCAGGATACATATGCATTGGATGCGGAGAGGATGTATCCAATAGAGGGGGAGTTCAGGATCAGAGGACACAGATAGATTGGATGTGGAGAGGATGTCTCCTATACTGGGAGAGATTAGGATCACAGATAGAGTGGATGTGGAGAGGATGTCTCCTATATTGGGGGAGTTTAGGATCAGAGGACACAGACAGAATGGATGAGGAGAGGATGTATTCTATAGTGGGAGAGTCTAGGACCATAGGGCACAGATAGAGCAGATGTGGAGAGGATGTCTCCTATAGTGGGGGAGTCGAGGGCCAGAGGACACGGATAGAGTGGATGTGGAGAGGATGTCTCCTATAATGGGGGTGTTTATGATCAGAGGACACAGATAAAGTGGATGTGGAGAGGATGTTTCCTATAGTGGGGGAGGCCAGGACCAGAAGGCACAGATAGAGTGGATGTGGAGAGGTTGTCTCCTATAGTAGGGGAGTTTAGGGCCAGAGGACACAGATAGAGTGGATGTGGAGTGGATGTCTCCTATAGTGAGGGGGTTTAGGATCAGAGGACGCAGATAGACTTGATGTGGAGAGGATGTCTCCTATAGTGGGGGAGTTTATGATCAGAGCACACAGATAGAGTGGATGTGGAGAGGATGTCTCCTATAGTGGGGGAGTCTAGTGCCAGAGGACACAGAAAGAGTGGATGTGGAGAGGATGTCTCCTATAGTGGGGGAGTTTAGGGCCCGAGGGCTCAGATAGAGTGGATGTGGAGAGGATGTTTCCTATAGTGGGGGAGTCTAGTGCCAGAGGACACAGATAGAGTGGATGTGGTGAGGATGTCTCCTATAGTGCGGGAGTCTAGGGCCAGAGGGCACAGATAGAGTGGATGTGGAGAGGATGTCTCCTACATGGTGGGTTAGGGCCAGAGGACATAGATAGAGTGGATGTGGAGAGGATGTCTCCTATAGTGCGGGAGTCTAGGGCCAGAGGGCACAGATAGAGTGGATGTGGAGAGAATGTCTCCTATATGGTGGGTTAGGGCCAGAGGACATAGATAGAGTGGATGTGGAGAGGAAATCTCCTATAGAAGGGGGGGGGACTAGGGCCAGAGGACACAGATAGAGTGGATGTGGAGAGGATGTCTCCTATAGTGGGGGAGTCCTGGGACAGAGGGCACAGATAGAGTGTATGTGGTGAGGATGCTTCGTAAAGTGGGGGAGTCTAGGGCGAGAGGGCACAGATAGAATGAATGTGGAGAGGATGTCTCCAAAAGTGGGGGATTTTAGGATTTGAGGATACATATACATTGGTTGCGGAGAGGATGTATCCAATAGAGGGGGAGTTCAGGATCAGAGGACACAGATAGATTGGATGTGGAGAGGATGTCTCCTATACTGGGAGAGATTAGGATCACAGATAGAGTGGATGTGGAGAGGATGTCTCCTATATTGGGGGAGTTTAGGATCAGAGGACACAGACAGAATGGATGAGGAGAGGATGTATTCTATAGTGGGAGAGTCTAGGACCATAGGGCACAGATAGAGCAGATGTGGAGAGGATGTCTCCTATAGTGGGGGAGTCGAGGGCCAGAGGACACGGATAGAGTAGATGTGGAGAGGATGTCTCCTATAATGGGGGTGTTTATGATCAGAGGACACAGATAAAGTGGATGTGGAGAGGATGTTTATTATAGTGGGGGAGGCCAGGACCAGAAGGCACAGATAGAGTGGATGTGGAGAGGTTGTCTCCTATAGTAGGGGAGTTTAGGGCCAGAGGACACAGATAGAGTGGATGTGGAGTGGATGTCTCCTATAGTGAGGGGGTTTAGGATCAGAGGACGCAGATAGACTTGATGTGGAGAGGATGTCTCCTATAGTGGGGGAGTTTATGATCAGAGCACACAGATAGAGTGGATGTGGAGAGGATGTCTCCTATAGTGGGGGAGTCTAGTGCCAGAGGACACAGAAAGAGTGGATGTGGAGAGGATGTCTCCTATAGTGGGGGAGTTTAGGGCCCGAGGGCTCAGATAGAGTGGATGTGGAGAGGATGTTTCCTATAATGGGGGAGTCTAGTGCCAGAGGACACAGATAGAGTGGATGTGGAGAGGATGTCTCCTATAGTGGGGGAGTCTAGTGCCAGAGGGCACAGACAGAGTGGATGTGGAGAGGATGTCTCTTATACTGCGGGAGTCTCGGGCCAGAGGGCACAGATAGAGTGGATGTGGAGAGGGTGTCTCCTATAGTGAGGGGGTTTAGGATCAGAGGACACAGATAGAGTGGATGTGGAGAGAATGTCTCCTATATGGTGGGTTAAGGCCAGAGGACACAGATAGAGTGGGTGTGGAGAGGATATCTCCTATAGTGGGGGGGTTCAAGGGCCAGAGGACACAGATAGAGTAGATGTGGAGAGGATGTCTCCTATAGTGGGGGAGTCCTGGACAAGAGGGCACAGATAGAGTGTATGTGGAGAGGATGCTTCCTATAGTGGGGGAGTCGAGGGCGAGAGGGCACAGATAGAATGAATGTGGAGAGGATGTCTCCAAAACTGGGGCATTTTAGGATTTCAGGATACATATGCATTGGATGCGGAGAGGATGTATCCAATAGAGGGGGAGTTCAGGATCAGAGGACACAGATAGATTGGATGTGGAGAGGATGTCTCCTATACTGGGAGAGATTAGGATCACAGATAGAGTGGATGGGGAGAGGATGTCTCCTATAGTGGGGGAGTCCAGGGCCAGAGGACACAGATAGAGTGTATGTGAAGAGGATGCTTCCTACAGTGGGGGAGTCTAGGGTGAGAGGGCACAGATAGAGTGAATGTGGAGAGGATGTCTCCAAAAGTGGGGGAGGTTAGGATTTGAGGATAAATATACATTGGATGCGGAGAGGATGTATCCAATAGAGGGGGAGTTCGGGATCAGAGGACACAGATAGATTGGATGTGGAGAGGATGTCTCCTATACTGGGAGAGATTAGGATCACAGATAGAGTGGATGTGGAGAGGATGTCTCCTATATTGGGGGAGTTTAGGATCAGAGGACACAGACAGAATGGATGAGGAGAGGATGTATTCTATCGTGGGAGAGTCTAGGACCATAGGGCACAGATAGAGCAGATGTGGAGAGGATGTCTCCTATAGTGGGGAAGTCGAGGGCCAGAGGACACGGATAGAGTGGATGTGGAGAGGATGTCTCCTATAATGGGGGTGTTTATGATCAGAGGACACAGATAAAGTGGATGTGGAGAGGATGTTTCCTATAGTGGGGGAGGCCAGGACCAGAAGGCACAGAAAGAGTGGATGTGGAGAGGTTGTCTCCTATAGTAGGGGAGTTTAGGGCCAGAGGACACAGATAGAGTGGATGTGGAGTGGATGTCTCCTATAGTGAGGGGGTTTAGGATCAGAGGACGCAGATAGACTTGATGTGGAGAGGATGTCTCCTATAGTGGGGGAGTTTATGATCAGCGCACACAGATAGAGTGGATGTGGAGAGGATGTCTCCTATAGTGGGGGAGTCTAGTGCCAGAGGACACAGAAAGAGTGGATGTGGAGAGGATGTCTCCTATAGTGGGGGAGTTTAGGGCCCGAGGGCTCAGATAGAGTGGATGTGGAGAGGATGTTTCCTATAGTGGGGGAGTCTAGTGCCAGAGGACACAGATAGAGTGGATGTGGTGAGGATGTCTCCTATAGTGCGGGAATCTAGGGCCAGAGGGCACAGATAGAGTGGATGTGGAGAGGATGTCTCCTACATGGTGGGTTAGGGCCAGAGGACATAGATAGAGTGGATGTGGAGAGGATGTCTCCTATAGTGCGGGAGTCTAGGGCCAGAGGGCACAGATAGAGTGGATGTGGAGAGAATGTCTCCTATATGGTGGGTTAGGGCCAGAGGACATAGATAGAGTGGATGTGGAGAGGATATCTCCTATAGTGGGGGGGGGGGTCTAGGGCCAGAGGACACAGATAGAGTGGATGTGGAGAGGATGTCTCCTATAGTGGGGGAGTCCTGGGACAGAGGGCACAGATAGAGTGTATGTGGTGAGGATGCTTCGTAAAGTGGGGGAGTCGAGGCCAAGAAGGCACAGATAGAATGAATGTGGAGAGGATGTCTCCAAAACTGGGGCATTTTAGGATTTGAGGATACATATACATTGGATGTGGAGAGGATGTCTCCTATACTGGGAGAGATTAGGATCACACATAGAGTGGATGTGGAGAGGATGTCTCCTACAGTGGGGGATTTTCGGATCAGAGGACACAGACAGAGTGGATGTGGAGAGGATGTCTTCTATATTGGGGGAGTCTAGGACCATAGGGCACAGATAGAGCGGATGTGGAGAGGATGTCTTCTATAGTGGTGGAGTCGAGGGCCAGAGGACACAGATAGAGTGGATGTGGAGAGGATGTCTCCTATAGTGGGGGAGTTTATGGCCAGAGGGCTCAGATAGAGTGGATGTGGAGAGGATGTCTCCTATAGCGGGGGAGTTTAGGGACAGAGGACACAGATACAGTGGATGTGGAGAGGATGTCTCCTATAGTGGGGGAGTTTAGGGCCAGAGGGCACAGATAGAGTGGATGTGGAGAGGATGTCTCCTATAGTGGGGGAGTTTAGGGCCAGAGGACCCAGATAGAGTGGATGTGGAGAGGATGTTTCCTATAGTTGGGGAGTCAAGGGCCAGAGGGCACAGATAGAGTGGGTGTGGAGATAATATCTCCTATAGTGGGAGAGTCTAGGGCCAGACGACACAGATAGAGTGGATGTGGAGAAGATGTCTCCTATAGTGGGGGAGTCCAGGGCCAGAGGACACAGATAGAGTGTATGTGAAGAGGATGCTTCCTACAGTGGGGAGTCTAGGGCGAGAGGGCACAGATAGAGTGAATGTGGAGAGGATGTCTCCAAAAGTGGGGGAGGTTAGGATTTGAGGATAAATATACATTGGATGCGGAGAGGATGTATCCAATAGAGGGGGAGTTCGGGATCAGAGGACACAGATAGATTGGATGTGGTGAGGATGTCTCCTATACTGGGGGACTTTAGGATCAGAGGACACAGACAGAGTGGATGTGGAGAGGATGTCTCCTATATTCGGGGAGTTTAGGATCAGAGGACACAGACAGAATGGATGTGGAGAGGATGTCTCCTATAGTGGGGAGTCGATGGCCAGAGGACACGGATAGAGTGGATGTGGAGAGGATGTCTCCTATTGTGGGGGAGTCTAGGGCCAGAGGACACAGATAGAGTGGATGTGGAGAGGATGTCTCCTATAGTGGGGGAGTTTAGGGCCAGCGTGCTCAGATAGAATGGATGTGGAGAGGCTGTCTCCTATAGTAGAGGAGTTTAGGGCCAGAGGACACAGATAGAGTGGATGTGGAGAGAATATCACCTATAAAGTGGGAGTCTAGGAATACAGGGCACATTTAGAGTGGATGTGAAAAGGATGTCTCCTATAATGGGGGTGTTTATGATCAGAGGACACAGATAGAGTGGATGTGGAGAGGATGTTTCCTATAGTGTGGGAGTTTATGATCAGAGCACACAGATAGAGTGGATGTGGAGAGGATGTCTCCTATAGTGGGGGAGTCTAGGGCCAGAGGACACGGATAGAGTGGATGTGGAGAGGATGTCTCCTATAGTGGGGGAGTCTAGGGCCAGAGGACTCAGATAGAGTGGATGTGGAGAGGATGTCTACTATATTGGGTGAGTCTAACACCAGAGGGCACAGATAGAGTGGATGTGGAGAGAATGTCTCCTATAGTGGGGGAGTTTAGGGCCAGAGGGCACAGATAGAGTGGATGTGGAGAGGATGTTTCCTATAGTTGGGGAGTCTAGGGCCAGAGGGCACAGATAGAGTGGATGTGGAGTGGATGTCTCCTATAGTGAGGGGGTTTAGGATCAGAGGACACAAATAGAGTGGATGTGGAGAGAATGTCTCCTATATGGTGGGTTAAGGCCAGAGGACACAGATAGAGTGGGTGTGGAGAGGATATCTCCTATAGTGGGGGTGGTCTAGGGCCAGAGGACACAGATAGAGTGGATGTGGAGAGGATGTCTCCTATAGTGGGGGAGTCCTGGACCAGAGGGCACAGATAGAGTGTATGTGGAGACGATGCTTCCTATAGTGGGGGAGTCGAGGCCGAGAGGGCACAGATAGAATGAATGTGGAGAGGATGTCTCCAAAAGTGGGTGATTTTAGGATTTGAGGATACATATGCATTGGATGCGGAGAGGATGTATCCAATAGAGAGGGAGTTCAGGATCAGAGGACACAGATAGATTGGATGTGGAGAGGATGTCTCCTATACTGGGAGAGATTAGGATCACAGATAGAGTGGATGGGGAGAGGTTGTCTCCTATAGTGGGGGAGTCCAGGGCCAGAGGACTCAGATAGAGTGTATGTGAAGAGGATGCTTCCTACAGTGGGGGAGTCTAGGGTGAGAGGGCACAGATAGAGTGAATGTGGAGAGGATGTCTCCAAAAGTGGGGGAGGTTAGGATTTGAGGATAAATATACATTGGATGCGGAGAGGATGTATCCAATAAAGGGGGAGTTCGGGATCAGAGGACACAGATAGATTGGATGTGGAGAGGATGTCTCCTATACTGGGAGAGATTAGGATCACAGATAGAGTGGATGTGGAGAGGATGTCTCCTATACTGGGGGACTTTAGGATCAGAGGACACAGACAGAGTGGATGTGGAGAGGATGTCTCCTATATTGGGGGAGTTTAGGATCAGAGGACACAGACAGAATGGATGAGGAGAGGATGTATTCTATAGTGGGAGAGTCTAGGACCATAGGGCACAGATAGAGCAGATGTGGAGAGGATGTCTCCTATAGTGGGGGAGTCGAGGGCCAGAGGACACGGATAGAGTGGATGTGGAGAGGATGTCTCCTATAATGGGGGTGTTTATGATCAGAGGACACAGATAAAGTGGATGTGGAGAGGATGTTTCCTATAGTGGGGGAGGCCAGGACCAGAAGGCACAGATAGAGTGGATGTGGAGAGGTTGTCTCCGATAGTAGGGGAGTTTAGGGCCAGAGGACACAGATAGAGTGGATGTGGAGTGGATGTCTCCTATAGTGAGGGGGTTTAGGATCAGAGGACGCAGATAGACTTGATGTGGAGAGGATGTCTCCTATAGTGGGGGAGTTTATGATCAGAGCACACAGATAGAGTGGATGTGGAGAGGATGTCTCCTATAGTGGGGGAGTCTAGTGCCAGAGGACACAGAAAGAGTGGATGTGGAGAGGATGTCTCCTATAGTGGGGGAGTTTAGGGCCCGAGGGCTCAGATAGAGTGGATGTGGAGAGGATGTTTCCTATAGTGGGGGAGTCTAGTGCCAGAGGACACAGATAGAGTGGATGTGGTGAGGATGTCTCCTATAGTGCGGGAGTCTAGGGCCAGAGGGCACAGATAGAGTGGATGTGGAGAGGATGTCTCCTACATGGTGGGTTAGGGCCAGAGGACATAGATGGAGTGGATGTGGAGAGGATGTCTCCTATAGTGCGGGAGTCTAGGGCCAGAGGGCACAGATAGAGTGGATGTGGAGAGAATGTCTCCTATATGGTGGGTTAGGGCCAGAGGACATAGATAGAGTGGATGTGGAGAGGATATCTCCTATAGTGGGGGGGGGGTCTAGGGCCAGAGGACACAGATAGAGTGGATGTGGAGAGGATGTCTCCTATAGTGGGGGAGTCCTGGGACAGAGGGCACAGATAGAGTGTATGTGGTGAGGATGCTTCGTAAAGTGGGGGAGTCTAGGGCGAGAGGGCACAGATAGAATGAATGTGGAGAGGATGTCTCCAAAAGTGGGGGATTTTAGGATTTGAGGATACATATACATTGCTTGCGGAGAGGATGTATCCAATAGAGGGGGAGTTCAGAATCAGAGGACACAGATAGATTGGATGTGGAGAGGATGTCTCCTATACTGGGAGAGATTAGGATCACACATAGAGTGGATGTGGAGAGGATGTCTCCTACAGTGGGGGATTTTCGGATCAGAGGACACAGACAGAGTGGATGTGGAGAGGATGTCTTCTATATTGGGGGAGTCTAGGACCATAGGGCACAGATAGAGCGGATGTGGAGAGGATGTCTTCTATAGTGGTGGAGTCGAGGGCCAGAGGACACAGATAGAGTGGATGTGGAGAGGATGTCTCCTATAGTGGGGGAGTTTATGGCCAGAGGGCTCAGATAGAGTGGATGTGGAGAGGATGTCTCCTATAGCGGGGGAGTTTAGGGACAGAGGACACAGATACAGTGGATGTGGAGAGGATGTCTCCTATAGTGGGGGAGTTTAGGGCCAGAGGGCACAGATAGAGTGGATGTGGAGAGGATGTCTCCTATAGTGGGGGAGTTTAGGGCCATAGGGCACAGATAGAGTGGATGTGGAGAGGATGTCTCCTATAGTGGAGGAGTCTAGGACCAGAGGACCCAGATAGAGTGGATGTGGAGAGGATGTTTCCTATAGTTGGGGAGTCAAGGGCCAGAGGGCACAGATAGAGTGGGTGTGGAGATAATATCTCCTATAGTGTGAGAGTCTAGGGCCAGACGACACAGATAGAGTGGATGTGGAGAAGATGTCTCCTATAGTGGGGGAGTCCAGGGCCAGAGGACACAGATAGAGTGTATGTGAAGAGGATGCTTCCTACAGTGGGGGAGTCTAGGGCGAGAGGGCACAGATAGAGTGAATGTGGAGAGGATGTCTCCAAAAGTGGGGGAGGTTAGGATTTGAGGATAAATATACATTGGATGCGGAGAGGATGTATCCAATAGAGGGGGAGTTCGGGATCAGAGGACACAGATAGATTGGATGTGGTGAGGATGTCTCCTATACTGGGGGACTTTAGGATCAGAGGACACAGACAGAGTGGATGTGGAGAGGATGTCTCCTATATTCGGGGAGTTTAGGATCAGAGGACACAGACAGAATGGATGTGGAGAGGATGTCTCCTATAGTGGGGGAGTCGAGGGCCAGAGGACACGGATAGAGTGGATGTGGAGAGGATGTCTCCTATTGTGGGGGAGTCTAGGGCCAGAGGACACAGATAGAGTGGATGTGGAGAGGATGTCTCCTATAGTGGGGGAGTTTAGGGCCAGCGTGCTCAGATAGAATGGATGTGGAGAGGTTGTCTCCTATAGTAGAGGAGTTTAGGGCCAGAGGACACAGATAGAGTGGATGTGGAGAGAATATCACCTATAAAGTGGGAGTCTAGGAATACAGGGCACATTTAGAGTGGATGTGAAAAGGATGTCTCCTATAATGGGGGTGTTTATGATCAGAGGACACAGATAGAGTGGATGTGGAGAGGATGTTTCCTATAGTGGGGGAGTTTATGATCAGAGCACACAGATAGAGTTGATGTGGAGAGGATGTCTCCTATAGTGGGGGAGTCTAGGGCCAGAGGACACGGATAGAGTGGATGTGGAGAGGATGTCTCCTATAGTGGAGGAGTCTAGGACCAGAGGACCCAGATAGAGTGGATGTGGAGAGGATGTTTCCTATAGTTGGGGAGTCAAGGGCCAGAGGGCACAGATAGAGTGGGTGTGGAGATAATATCTCCTATAGTGGGAGAGTCTAGGGCCAGACGACACAGATAGAGTGGATGTGGAGAAGATGTCTCCTATAGTGGGGGAGTCCAGGGCCAGAGGACACAGATAGAGTGTATGTGAAGAGGATGCTTCCTACAGTGGGGAGTCTAGGGCGAGAGGGCACAGATAGAGTGAATGTGGAGAGGATGTCTCCAAAAGTGGGGGAGGTTAGGATTTGAGGATAAATATACATTGGATGCGGAGAGGATGTATCCAATAGAGGGGGAGTTCGGGATCAGAGGACACAGATAGATTGGATGTGGTGAGGATGTCTCCTATACTGGGGGACTTTAGGATCAGAGGACACAGACAGAGTGGATGTGGAGAGGATGTCTCCTATATTCGGGGAGTTTAGGATCAGAGGACACAGACAGAATGGATGTGGAGAGGATGTCTCCTATAGTGGGGAGTCGAGGGCCAGAGGACACGGATAGAGTGGATGTGGAGAGGATGTCTCCTATTGTGGGGGAGTCTAGGGCCAGAGGACACAGATAGAGTGGATGTGGAGAGGATGTCTCCTATAGTGGGGGAGTTTAGGGCCAGCGTGCTCAGATAGAATGGATGTGGAGAGGCTGTCTCCTATAGTAGAGGAGTTTAGGGCCAGAGGACACAGATAGAGTGGATGTGGAGAGAATATCACCTATAAAGTGGGAGTCTAGGAATACAGGGCACATTTAGAGTGGATGTGAAAAGGATGTCTCCTATAATGGGGGTGTTTATGATCAGAGGACACAGATAGAGTGGATGTGGAGAGGATGTTTCCTATAGTGGGGGAGTTTATGATCAGAGCACACAGATAGAGTGGATGTGGAGAGGATGTCTCCTATAGTGGGGGAGTCTAGGGCCAGAGGACACGGATAGAGTGGATGTGGAGAGGATGTCTCCTATAGTGGGGGAGTCTAGGGCCAGAGGACTCAGATAGAGTGGATGTGGAGAGGATGTCTACTATATTGGGGGAGTCTAACACCAGAGGGCACAGATAGAGTGGATGTGGAGAGAATGTCTCCTATAGTGGGGGAGTTTAGGGCCAGAGGGCACAGATAGAGTGGATGTGGAGAGGATGTTTCCTATAGTTGGGGAGTCTAGGGCCAGAGGGCACAGATAGAGTGGATGTGGAGTGGATGTCTCCTATAGTGAGGGGGTTTAGGATCAGAGGACACAAATAGAGTGGATGTGGAGAGAATGTCTCCTATATGGTGGGTTAAGGCCAGAGGACACAGATAGAGTGGGTGTGGAGAGGATATCTCCTATAGTGGGGGTGGTCTAGGGCCAGAGGACACAGATAGAGTGGATGTGGAGAGGATGTCTCCTATAGTGGGGGAGTCCTGGACCAGAGGGCACAGATAGAGTGTATGTGGAGACGATGCTTCCTATAGTGGGGGAGTCGAGGCCGAGAGGGCACAGATAGAATGAATGTGGAGAGGATGTCTCCAAAAGTGGGTGATTTTAGGATTTGAGGATACATATGCATTGGATGCGGAGAGGATGTATCCAATAGAGAGGGAGTTCAGGATCAGAGGACACAGATAGATTGGATGTGGAGAGGATGTCTCCTATACTGGGAGAGATTAGGATCACAGATAGAGTGGATGGGGAGAGGTTGTCTCCTATAGTGGGGGAGTCCAGGGCCAGAGGACTCAGATAGAGTGTATGTGAAGAGGATGCTTCCTACAGTGGGGGAGTCTAGGGTGAGAGGGCACAGATAGAGTGAATGTGGAGAGGATGTCTCCAAAAGTGGGGGAGGTTAGGATTTGAGGATAAATATACATTGGATGCGGAGAGGATGTATCCAATAAAGGGGGAGTTCGGGATCAGAGGACACAGATAGATTGGATGTGGAGAGGATGTCTCCTATACTGGGAGAGATTAGGATCACAGATAGAGTGGATGTGGAGAGGATGTCTCCTATACTGGGGGACTTTAGGATCAGAGGACACAGACCGAGTGGATGTGGAGAGGATGTCTCCTATATTGGGGGAGTTTAGGATCAGAGGACACAGACAGAATGGATGAGGAGAGGATGTATTCTATAGTGGGAGAGTCTAGGACCATAGGGCACAGATAGAGCAGATGTGGAGAGGATGTCTCCTATAGTGGGGGAGTCGAGGGCCAGAGGACACGGATAGAGTGGATGTGGAGAGGATGTCTCCTATAATGGGGGTGTTTATGATCAGAGGACACAGATAAAGTGGATGTGGAGAGGATGTTTCCTATAGTGGGGGAGGCCAGGACCAGAAGGCACAGATAGAGTGGATGTGGAGAGGTTGTCTCCTATAGTAGGGGAGTTTAGGGCCAGAGGACACAGATAGAGTGGATGTGGAGTGGATGTCTCCTATAGTGAGGGGGTTTAGGATCAGAGGACGCAGATAGGCTTGATGTGGAGAAGATGTCTCCTATAGTGGGGGAGTTTATGATCAGAGCACACAGATAGAGTGGATGTGGAGAGGATGTCTCCTATAGTGGGGGAGTCTAGTGCCAGAGGACACAGAAAGAGTGGATGTGGAGAGGATGTCTCCTATAGTGGGGGAGTTTAGGGCCCGAGGGCTCAGATAGAGTGGATGTGGAGAGGATGTTTCCTATAGTGGGGGAGTCTAGTGCCAGAGGACACAGATAGAGTGGATGTGGTGAGGATGTCTCCTATAGTGCGGGAGTCTAGGGCCAGAGGGCACAGATAGAGTGGATGTGGAGAGGATGTCTCCTACATGGTGGGTTAGGGCCAGAGGACATAGATAGAGTGGATGTGGAGAGGATGTCTCCTATAGTGCGGGAGTCTAGGGCCAGAGGGCACAGATAGAGTGGATGTGGAGAGAATGTCTCCTATATGGTGGGTTAGGGCCAGAGGACATAGATAGAGTGGATGTGGAGAGGATATCTCCTATAGTGGGGGGGGGGTCTAGGGCCAGAGGACACAGATAGAGTGGATGTGGAGAGGATGTCTCCTATAGTGGGGGAGTCCTGGGACAGAGGGCACAGATAGAGTGTATGTGGTGAGGATGCTTCGTAAAGTGGGGGAGTCTAGGGCGAGAGGGCACAGATAGAATGAATGTGGAGAGGATGTCTCCAAAAGTGGGGGATTTTAGGATTTGAGGATACATATACATTGCTTGCGGAGAGGATGTATCCAATAGAGGGGGAGTTCAGAATCAGAGGACACAGATAGATTGGATGTGGAGAGGATGTCTCCTATACTGGGAGAGATTAGGATCACACATAGAGTGGATGTGGAGAGGATGTCTTCTACAGTGGGGGATTTTCGATCAGAGGACACAGACTGAGTGGATGTGGAGAGGATGTCTTCTATATTGGGGGAGTCTAGGACCATAGGGCACAGATAGAGCGGATGTGGAGAGGATGTCTTCTATAGTGGTGGAGTCGAGGGCCAGAGGACACAGATAGAGTGGATGTGGAGAGGATGTCTCCTATAGTGGGGGAGTTTATGGCCAGAGGGCTCAGATAGAGTGGATGTGTAGAGGATGTCTCCTATAGCGGGGGAGTTTAGGGACAGAGGACACAGATACAGTGGATGTGGAGAGGATGTCTCCTATAGTGGGGGAGTTTAGGGCCAGAGGGCACAGATAGAGTGGATGTGGAGAGGATGTCTCCTATAGTGGGGGAGTTTAGGGCCATAGGGCACAGATAGAGTGGATGTGGAGAGGATGTCTCCTATAGTGGAGGAGTCTAGAACCAGAGGACCCAGATAGAGTGGATGTGGAGAGGATGTTTCCTATAGTTGGGGAGTCAAGGGCCAGAGGGCACAGATAGAGTGGGTGTGGAGATAATATCTCCTATAGTGGGAGAGTCTAGGGCCAGACGACACAGATAGAGTGGATGTGGAGAAGATGTCTCCTATAGTGGGGGAGTCCAGGGCCAGAGGACACAGATAGAGTGTATGTGAAGAGGATGTTTCCTATAGTGGGGGAGTCTAGTGCCAGAGGACACAGATAGAGTGGATGTGGTGAGGATGTCTCCTATAGTGCGGGAGTCTAGGGCCAGAGGGCACAGATAGAGTGGATGTGGAGAGGATGTCTCCTACATGGTGGGTTAGGGCCAGAGGACATAGATAGAGTGGATGTGGAGAGGATGTCTCCTATAGTGCGGGAGTCTAGGGCCAGAGGGCACAGATAGAGTGGATGTGGAGAGAATGTCTCCTATATGGTGGGTTAGGGCCAGAGGACATAGATAGAGTGGATGTGGAGAGGATATCTCCTATAGTGGGGGGGGGGGTCTAGGGCCAGAGGACACAGATAGAGTGGATGTGGAGAGGATGTCTCCTATAGTGGGGGAGTCCTGGGACAGAGGGCACAGATAGAGTGTATGTGGTGAGGATGCTTCGTAAAGTGGGGGAGTCTAGGGCGAGAGGGCACAGATAGAATGAATGTGGAGAGGATGTCTCCAAAAGTGGGGGATTTTAGGATTTGAGGATACATATACATTGCTTGCGGAGAGGATGTATCCAATAGAGGGGGAGTTCAGAATCAGAGGACACAGATAGATTGGATGTGGAGAGGATGTCTCCTATACTGGGAGAGATTAGGATCACACATAGAGTGGATGTGGAGAGGATGTCTTCTACAGTGGGGGATTTTCGATCAGAGGACACAGACTGAGTGGATGTGGAGAGGATGTCTTCTATATTGGGGGAGTCTAGGACCATAGGGCACAGATAGAGCGGATGTGGAGAGGATGTCTTCTATAGTGGTGGAGTCGAGGGCCAGAGGACACAGATAGAGTGGATGTGGAGAGGATGTCTCCTATAGTGGGGGAGTTTATGGCCAGAGGGCTCAGATAGAGTGGATGTGTAGAGGATGTCTCCTATAGCGGGGGAGTTTAGGGACAGAGGACACAGATACAGTGGATGTGGAGAGGATGTCTCCTATAGTGGGGGAGTTTAGGGCCAGAGGGCACAGATAGAGTGGATGTGGAGAGGATGTCTCCTATAGTGGGGGAGTTTAGGGCCATAGGGCACAGATAGAGTGGATGTGGAGAGGATGTCTCCTATAGTGGAGGAGTCTAGAACCAGAGGACCCAGATAGAGTGGATGTGGAGAGGATGTTTCCTATAGTTGGGGAGTCAAGGGCCAGAGGGCACAGATAGAGTGGGTGTGGAGATAATATCTCCTATAGTGGGAGAGTCTAGGGCCAGACGACACAGATAGAGTGGATGTGGAGAAGATGTCTCCTATAGTGGGGGAGTCCAGGGCCAGAGGACACAGATAGAGTGTATGTGAAGAGGATGCTTCCTACAGTGGGGGAGTCTAGGGCGAGAGGGCACAGATAGAGTGAATGTGGAGAGGATGTCTCCAAAAGTGGGGGAGGTTAGGATTTGAGGATAAATATACATTGGATGCGGAGAGGATGTATCCAATAGAGGGGGAGTTCGGGATCAGAGGACACAGATAGATTGGATGTGGTGAGGATGTCTCCTATACTGGGGGACCTTAGGATCAGAGGACACAGACAGAGTGGATGTGGAGAGGATGTCTCCTATATTCGGGGAGTTTAGGATCAGAGGACACAGACAGAATGGATGTGGAGAGGATGTCTCCTATAGTGGGGGAGTCGAGGGCCAGAGGACACGGATAGAGTGGATGTGGAGAGGATGTCTCCTATTGTGGGGGAGTCTAGGGCCAGAGGACACAGATAGAGTGGATGTGGAGAGGATGTCTCCTATAGTGGGGGAGTTTAGGGCCAGCGTGCTCAGATAGAATGGATGTGGAGAGGTTGTCTCCTATAGTAGAGGAGTTTAGGGCCAGAGGACACAGATAGAGTGGATGTGGAGAGAATATCACTTATAAAGTGGGAGTCTAGGAATACAGGGCACATTTAGAGTGGATGTGAAAAGGATGTCTCCTATAATGGGGGTGTTTATGATCAGAGGACACAGATAGAGTGGATGTGGAGAGGATGTTTCCTATAGTGGGGGAGTTTATGATCAGAGCACACAGATAGAGTTGATGTGGAGAGGATGTCTCCTATAGTGGGGGAGTCTAGGGCCAGAGGACACGGATAGAGTGGATGTGGAGAGGATGTCTCCTATAGTGGGGGAGTCTAGGGCCAGAGGACTCAGATAGAGTGGATGTGGAGAGGATGTCTACTATATTGGGGGAGTCTAACACCAGAGGGCACAGATAGAGTGGATGTGGAGAGAATGTCTCCTATAGTGGGGGAGTTTAGGGCCAGAGGGCACAGATAGAGTGGATGTGGAGAGGATGTTTCCTATAGTTGGGGAGTCTAGGGCCAGAGGGCACAGATAGAGTGGATGTGGAGTGGACGTCTCCTATAGTGAGGGGGTTTAGGATCAGAGGACACAAATAGAGTGGATGTGGAGAGAATGTCTCCTATATGGTGGGTTAAGGCCAGAGGACACAGATAGAGTGGGTGTGGAGAGGATATCTCCTATAGTGGGGGTGGTCTAGGGCCAGAGGACACAGATAGAGTGGATGTGGAGAGGATGTCTCCTATAGTGGGGGAGTCCTGGACCAGAGGGCACAGATAGAGTGTATGTGGAGACGATGCTTCCTATAGTGGGGGAGTCGAGGCCGAGAGGGCACAGATAGAATGAATGTGGAGAGGATGTCTCCAAAAGTGGGTGATTTTAGGATTTGAGGATACATATGCATTCGATGCGGAGAGGATGTATCCAATAGAGAGGGAGTTCAGGATCAGAGGACACAGATAGATTGGATGTGGAGAGGATGTCTCCTATACTGGGAGAGATTAGGATCACAGATAGAGTGGATGGGGAGAGGATGTCTCCTATAGTGGGGGAGTCCAGGGCCAGAGGACTCAGATAGAGTGTATGTGAAGAGGATGCTTCCTACAGTGGGGGAGTCTAGGGTGAGAGGGCACAGATAGAGTGAATGTGGAGAGGATGTCTCCAAAAGTGGGGGAGGTTAGGATTTAAGGATAAATATACATTGGATGCGGAGAGGATGTATCCAATAGAGGGGGAGTTCGGGATCAGAGGACACAGATAGATTGGATGTGGAGAGGATGTCTCCTATACTGGGAGAGATTAGGATCACAGATAGAGTGGATGTGGAGAGGATGTCTCCTATACTGGGGGACTTTAGGATCAGAGGACACAGACAGAGTGGATGTGGAGAGGATGTCTCCTATATTGGGGGAGTTTAGGATCAGAGGACACAGACAGAATGGATGGGGAGAGGATGTATTCTATAGTGGGAGAGGCTAGGACCATAGGGCACAGATAGAGCAGATGTGGAGAGGATGTCTCCTATAGTGGGGGAGTCGAGGGCCAGAGGACACGGATAGAGTGGATGTGGAGAGGATGTCTCCTATAATGGGGGTGTTTATGATCAGAGGACACAGATAAAGTGGATGTGGAGAGGATGTTTCCTATAGTGCGGGAGGCCAGGTCCAGAAGGCACAGATAGAGTGGATGTGGAGAGGTTGTCTCCTATAGTAGGGGAGTTTAGGGCCAGAGGACACAGATAGAGTGGATGTGGAGAGGATATCTCCTATAGTGGGGAGTATAGGACCAGAGGTCACAGATAGAGTGGATGTGGGGAAGATGTCTCCTGTAGTGGGGGAGTTTATGATCAGAGCACACAGATAGAGTGGATATGGAGAGGATGTCTCCTATAGTGGGGGAGTCTAGGGCCAGAGGACACGGATAGAGTGGATGTGGAGAGTATTCTCCTATAGTGGGGGAGTCTAGGGCCAAAGGGATCAGATAGAGTGGATGTAGAGAGGATGTCTCCTATAGTGGGGGAGTTTAGGATCAGAGGACACAGACAGAGTGGATGTGGAGAGGATGTATTCTATAGTTGGGGAGTCTAGGACCATAGGGCACAGATAGAGCGGATGTGGAGTGGATGTCTCCTATAGTGGGGGAGTTTAGGGCCAGAGTGCTCAGATAGAGTGGATGTGGAGAGGATGTCTCCTATATTGGGCTAGTCTAACACCAGAGGGCACAGATAGAGTGGATGTGGAGAGGATGTTTCCTATAGTTGGGGAGTCTAGGGCCAGAGGGCACAGATAGAGTGGATGTGGAGTGGATGTCTCCTATAGTGAGGGGGTTTAGGATCAGAGGACACAGATAGAGTGGATGTGGAGAGAATGTCTCCTATATGGTGGGTTAGGGCCAGAGGACACAGATAGAGTGGGTGTGGAGAGTATATCTCCTATAGTGGGGGGGTCTAGGGCCAGAGGACACAGATAGAGTGGATGTGGAGAGGATGTCTCCTATACTGGGAGAGATTAGGATCACAGATAGAGTGGATGTGGAGAGGATGTCTCCTATAGTGGGGGAGTCTAGGACCAGAGGGCACAGATAGAGCGGATGTGGAGAGGATGTCTCCCATAGTGGTGGAGTTTAGGAAAAGTGGACGCAGATAGAGTGGATGTGGAGAGGATGTCTCCTGTAGTGCGGGAGTTAATGATCAGAGCACACAGATAGAGTGGATGTGGAGAGGATGTCTCCTATAGTGGGGGAGTCTAGGGCCAGAGGGCACAGAGAGAGTGGATGTGGAGAGGATATCTCCTATAGTGGGGAGTATAGGACCAGAGGTCACAGATAGAGTGGATGTGGAGAGGATGTCTCCTGTAGTGGGGGAGTTAATGATCAGAGCACACAGATCGAGTGGATGTGGAGAGGATGTCTCCTATAGTGGAGGAGTCTAGGGCCAGAGGACACGGATAGAGTAGATGTGGAGAGGATGTCTCCTATAGTGGGGGAGTCTAGTGCCAGAGGACACAGACAGAGTGGATCTGGAGAGGATGTATCCAATAGAGGGGGAGTTCAGGATCAGAAGACACAGATAGATTGGATGTGGAGAGGATGTCTCCTATACTGGGAGAGATTGGGATCACAGATACAGTGGATGTGGAGAGGATGTCTCCTATATTGGTGGAGTTTAGGATCAGTGGACGCAGATAGAGTGGATGTGGAGAGGATATTTCCTATAGTGGGGGAGTCTAGGACCAGAAGGCACAGATAGAGTGGAAGTGGAGAGGATGTCTCCTATAGTAGGGGAGTTTAGGGCCAGAGGACACAGATAGAGTGGATGTGGAGAGGATATCTCCTATAGTGGGGAGTGTAGGACCAGAGGTCACAGATAGAGTGGATGTGGAGAGGATCTCTCCTATACTGGGGGAGTCTAGGGCCAGAGGACACGGATAGAGTAGATGTGGAGAGGATGTCTCCTATAGTGGGGGAGTCTAGTGCCAGAGGGCACAGACAGCGTGGATGTGGAGAGGATGTATTCTATAGTTGGGGAGTCTAGGACCATAGGGCACAGATAGAGCGGATGTGGAGAGGATGTCTCCTATAGTGGGGGAGTTTAGGGCCAGAGTGCTCAGATAGAGTGGATGTGGAGTGGATGTCTCCTATAGTGAGGGGGTTTAGGATCAGAGGACACAGATAGAGTGGATGTGGAGAGAATGTCTTCTATATGGTGGGTTAGGGCCAGAGGACACAGATAGCGTGGGTGTGGAGAGTATATCTCCTATAGTGGGGGGGTCTAGGGCCAGAGGACACAGATAGAGTGGATGTGGAGAGGATGTCTCCTATAGTGGGGGAGTCTAGGACCAGAGGGCACAGATAGAGCGGATGTGGAGAGGATGTCTCCCATAGTGGTGGAGTTTAGGAAAAGTGGACGCAGATAGAGTGGATGTGGGGAGGATGTCTCCTATAGTGGGGGAGTCTAGGGCCAGAGGGCACAGAGAGAGTGGATGTGGAGAGGATATCTCCTATAGTGGGGAGTATAGGACCAGAGGTCACAGATAGAGTGGATGTGGAGAGGATGTCTCCTGTAGTGGGGGAGTTTATGATCAGAGCACACAGATAGAGTGGATGTGGAGAGGATATCTCCTATAGTGGGGAGTATAGGACCAGAGGTCACAGATAGAGTGGATGTGGAGAGGATGTCTCCTGTAGTGGGGGAGTTTATGATCAGAGCACACAGATAGAGTGGATGTGGAGAGGATGTCTCCTATAGTGGGGGAGTCTAGGGCCAGAGGGCACAGAGAGAGTGGATGTGGAGAGGATATCTCCTATAGTGGGGAGTATAGGACCAGAGGTCACAGATAGAGTGGATGTGGAGAGGATGTCTCCTGTAGTGGGGGAGTTTATGATCAGAGCACACAGATAGAATGGATGTGGAGAGGATGTCTCCTATAGTGGGGGAGTCTAGGGCCAGAAGACACGGATAGAGTGGATGTGGAGAGGATGTCTCCTATAGTGAGGGGGTTTAGGATCAGAGGACGCAGATAGACTTGATGTGGAGAGAATGTCTCCTATATGGTGGGTTAGGGCCAGAGGACACAGATAGAGTGGGTGTGGAGAGGATGTCTCCTATAGTGGGGAAGTCCTGGACCAGAGGGCACAGATATAGTGTATGTGGAGAGGATGCTTCCTATAGTGGGGGAGTCTAGGGCGAGAGGGCACAGATAGAATGAATGTGGAGAGGATGTCTCCAAAAGTGGGGGAGTTTAGGATTTGAGGATACATATACATTGGATGCGGAGAGGATGTATCCAATAGAGGGGGAGTTCAGGATCAGAAGACACAGATAGATTGGATGTGGAGAGGATGTCTCCTATACTGGGAGAGATTGGGATCACAGATACAGTGGATGTGGAGAGGATGTCTCCTATAGTGGTGGAGTTTAGGATCAGTGGACGCAGATAGAGTGGATGTGGAGAGGATATTTCCTATAGTGGGGGAGTCTAGGACCAGAAGGCACAGATAGAGTGGAAGTGGAGAGGATGTCTCCTATAGTAGGGGAGTTTAGGGCCAGAGGACACAGATAGAGTGGATGTGGAGAGGATATCTCCTATAGTGGGGAGTGTAGGACCAGAGGTCACAGATAGAGTGGATGTGGAGAGGATGTCTCCTATAGTGGGGGAGTCTAGGGCCAGAGGACACGGATAGAGTAGATGTGGAGAGGATGTCTCCTATAGTGGGGGAGTCTAGTGCCAGAGGGCACAGACAGCGTGGATGTGGAGAGGATGTATTCTATAGTTGGGGAGTCTAGGACCATAGGGCACAGATAGAGCGGATGTGGAGAGGATGTCTCCTATAGTGGGGGAGTTTAGGGCCAGAGTGCTCAGATAGAGTGGATGTGGAGAGGATGTCTCCTATATTGGGGGAGTCTAACACCAGAGGGCACAGATAGAGTGGATGTGGAGAGGATGTTTCCTATACTTGGGGAGTCTAGGGCCAGAGGGCACAGATAGAGTGGATGTGGAGTGGATGTCTCCTATAGTGAGGGGGTTTAGCATCAGAGGACACAGATAGAGTGGATGTGGAGAGAATGTCTTCTATATGGTGGGTTAGGGCCAGAGGACACAGATAGCGTGGGTGTGGAGAGTATATCTCCTATAGTGGGGGGGTCTAGGGCCAGAGGACACAGATAGAGTGGATGTGGAGAGGATGTCTCCTATACTGGGAGAGATTAGGATCACAGATAGAGTGGATGTGGAGAGGATGTCTCCTATAGTGGGGGAGTCTCGGACCAGAGGGCACAGATAGAGCGGATGTGGAGAGGATGTCTCCCATAGTGGTGGAGTTTAGGAAAAGTGGACGCAGATAGAGTGGATGTGGAGAGGATGTCTCCAGTAGTGGGGGAGTTAATGATCAGAGCACACAGATAGAGTGGATGTGGAGAGTATGTCTCCTATAGTGGGGGAGTCTAGGGCCAGAGGGCACAGAGAGAGTGGATGTGGAGAGGATATCTCCTATAGTGGGGAGTATAGGACCAGAGCTCACAGATAGAGTGGATGTGGAGAGGATGTCTCCTGTAGTGGGGGAGTTAATGATCAGAGCACACAGATAGAGTGGATGTGGAGAGGATGTCTCCTATAGTGGGGGAGTCTAGGGCCAGAGGACACGGATAGAGTAGATGTGGAGAGGATGTCTCCTATAGTGGGGGAGTCTAGTGCCAGAGGGCACAGACAGAGTGGATGTGGAGAGGATGTCTCCTATAGTGGGCTAGTTTAGGGCCAAAGTGCTCAGATAGAGTGGATGTGGAGAGGATGTCTCCTATAGTGGGGGAGTTTAGGGCCAGAGGGCACAGAGAGAGTGGATGTGGAGAGGATATCTCCTATAGTGGGGAGTATAGGACCAGAGGTCACAGATAGAGTGGATGTGGAGAGGATGTCTCCTGTAGTGGGGGAGTTAATGATCAGAGCACACAGATAGAGTGGATGTGGAGAGGATGTCTCCTATAGTGGGGGAGTCTAGGGCCAGAGGACACGGATAGAGTAGATGTGGAGAGGATGTCTCCTATAGTGGGGGAGTCTAGTGCCAGAGGGCACAGACAGAGTGGATGTGGAGAGGATGTCTCCTATAGTGGGCTAGTTTAGGGCCAAAGGGCTCAGATAGAGTGGATGTGGAGAGGATGTCTCCTATACTGGGAGAGATTAGGATCACAGATAGAGTGGATGTGGAGAGGATGTCTCCTATAGTGGGGGAGTCTAGGACCAGAGGGCACAGATAGAGCGGATGTGGAGAGGATGTCTCCTATAGTGGGGGAGTCTCGGACCAGAGGGCACAGATAGAGCGGATGTGGAGAGGAAGTCTCCTATAGTGGTGGAGTTTAGGAAAAGTGGACGCAGATAGAGTGGATGTGGAGAGGATGTCTCCAGTAGTGGGGGAGTTAATGATCAGAGCACACAGATAGAGTGGATGTGGAGAGGATGTCTCCTATAGTGGGGGAGTCTAGGGCCAGAGGGCACAGAGAGAGTGGATGTGGAGAGGATATCTCCTATAGTGGGGAGTATAGGACCAGAGGTCACAGATAGAGTGGATGTGGAGAGGATGTCTCCTGTAGTGGGGGAGTTAATGATCAGAGCACACAGATAGAGTGGATGTGGAGAGAATGTCTCCTATAGTGGGGGAGTCTAGGGCCAGAGGACACGGATAGAGTAGATGTGGAGAGGATGTCTCCTATAGTGGGGGAGTCTAGTGCTAGAGGGCACAGACAGAGTGGATGTGGAGAGGATGTCTCCTATAGTGGGCTAGTTTAGGGCCAAAGGGCTCAGATAGAGTGGATGTGGAGAGGATGTCTCCTATAGTGGGGGAGTTTAGGGCCAGAGGGCACAGAGAGAGTGGATGTGGAGAGGATATCTCCTATAGTGGGGAGTATAGGACCAGAGGTCACAGATAGAGTGGATGTGGAGAGGATGTCTCCTGTAGTGGGGGAGTTAATGATCAGAGCACACAGATAGAGTGGATGTGGAGAGGATGTCTCCTATAGTGGGGGAGTCTAGGGCCAGAGGACACGGATAGAGTAGATGTGGAGAGGATGTCTCCTATAGTGGGGGAGTCTAGTGCCAGAGGGCACAGACAGAGTGGATGTGGAGAGGATGTCTCCTATAGTGGGCAAGTTTAGGGCCAAAGGGCTCAGATAGAGTGGATGTGGAGAGGATGTCTCCTATACTGGGAGAGATTAGGATCACAGATAGAGTGGATGTGGAGAGGATGTCTCCTATAGTGGGGAAGTCTAGGACCAGAGGGCACAGATAGAGCGGATGTGGAGAGGATGTCTCCCATAGTGGTGGAGTTTAGGAAAAGTGGACGCAGATAGAGTGGATGTGGAGAGGATGTCTCCTGTAGTGCGGGAGTTAATGATCAGAGCACACAGATAGAGTGGATGTGGAGAGGATGTCTCCTATAGTGGGGGAGTCCAGGGCCAGAGGGCACAGAGAGAGTGGATGTGGAGAGGATATCTCCTACAGTGGGAAGTATAGGACCAGAGGTCACAGATAGAGTGGATGTGGAGAGGATGTCTCCTGTAGTGGGGGAGTTAATGATCAGAGCACACAGATAGAGTGGATGTGGAGAGGATGTCTCCTATAGTGGGGGAGTCTAGGGCCAGAGGACACGGATAGAGTAGATGTGGAGAGGATGTCTCCTATAGTGGGGGAGTCTAGTGCCAGAGGACACAGACAGAGTGGATCTGGAGAGGATGTATCCAATAGAGGGGGAGTTCAGGATCAGAAGACACAGATAGATTGGATGTGGAGAGGATGTCTCCTATACTGGGAGAGATTGGGATCACAGATACAGTGGATGTGGAGAGGATGTCTCCTATAGTGGTGGAGTTTAGGATCAGTGGACGCAGATAGAGTGGATGTGGAGAGGATATTTCCTATAGTGGGGGAGTCTAGGACCAGAAGGCACAGATAGAGTGGAAGTGGAGAGGATGTCTCCTATAGTGGGGAGTGTAGGACCAGAGGTCACAGATAGAGTGGATGTGGAGAGGATGTCTCCTATACTGGGGGAGTCTAGGGCCAGAGGACACGGATAGAGTAGATGTGGAGAGGATGTCTCCTATAGTGGGGGAGTCTAGTGCCAGAGGGCACAGACAGCGTGGATGTGGAGAGGATGTATTTTATAGTTGGGGAGTCTAGGACCATAGGGCACAGATAAAGCGGATGTGGAGAGGATGTCTCCTATCGTGGGGGAGTTTAGGGCCAGAGTGCTCAGATAGAGTGGATGTGGAGTGGATGTCTCGTATAGTGAGGGGGTTTAGGATCAGAGGACACAGATAGAGTGGATGTGGAGAGAATGTCTTCTATATGGTGGGTTAGGGCCAGAGGACACAGATAGCGTGGGTGTGGAGAGTATATCTCCTATAGTGGGGGGGTCTAGGGCCAGTGGACACAGATAGAGTGGATGTGGAGAGGATGTCTCCTATACTGGGAGAGATTAGGATCAGAGATAGAGTGGATGTGGAGAGGATGTCTCCTATAGTGGGGGAGTCTAGGACCAGAGGGCACAGATAGAGCGGATGTGAAGAGGATGTCTCCCATAGTGGTGGAGTTTAGGAAAAGTGGACGCAGATAGAGTGGATGTGGAGAGGATGTCCCCTGTAGTGGGGGAGTTAATGATCAGCGCACACAGATAGAGTGGATGTGGAGAGGATGTCTCCTATAGTGGGGGAGTCTAGGGCCAGAGGGCACAGAGAGAGTGGATGTGGAGAGGATATCTCCTATAGTGGGGAGTATAGGACCAGAGGTCACAGATAGAGTGGATGTGGAGAGGATGTCTCCTGTAGTGGGGGAGTTTATGATCAGAGCACACAGATAGAATGGATGTGGAGAGGATGTCTCCTATAGTGGGGGAGTTTAGGGCCAGAGTGCTCAGATAGAGTGGATGTGGAGTGGATGTCTCCTATAGTGAGGGGGTTTAGGATCAGAGGACACAGATAGAGTGGATGTGGAGAGAATGTCTTCTTAATGGTGGGTTAGGGCCAGAGGACACAGATAGCGTGGGTGTGGAGAGTATATCTCCTATAGTGGGGGGGTCTAGGGCCAGAGGACACAGATAGAGTGGATGTGGAGAGGATGTCTCCTATACTGGGAGAGATTAGGATCACAGATAGAGTGGATGTGGAGAGGATGTCTCCTATAGTGGGGGAGTCTAGGACCAGAGGGCACAGATAGAGCGGATGTGGAGAGGATGTCTCCCATAGTGGTGGAGTTTAGGAAAAGTGGACGCAGATAGAGTGCATGTGGAGAGGATGTCCCCTGTAGTGGGGGAGTTAATGATCAGAGCACACAGATAGAGTGGATGTGGAGAGGATGTCTCCTATAGTGGGGGAGTCTAGGGCCAGAGGGCACAGAGAGAGTGGATGTGGAGAGGATATCTCCTATAGTGGGGAGTATAGGACCAGAGGTCACAGATAGAGTGGATGTGGAGAGGATGTCTCCTGTAGTGGGGGAGTTTATGATCAGAGCACACAGATAGAATGGATGTGGAGAGGATGTCTCCTATATTGGGGGAGTCTAACACCAGATGGCACAGATAGTGTGGATGTGGAAAGGATGTCTCCTATAGTAGGGGAATTTAGGGCCAGAGGACACAGATAGAGTGGATGTGGAGAGGATATCTCCTATAGTGGGGGAGTTTATGGCCAGAGGGCACAGTTAGAGTGGATGTGGAGTGGATGTCTCCTATAGTGAGGGGGTTTAGGATCAGAGGACGCAGATAGACTTGATGTGGAGAGAATGTCTCCTATATGGTGGGTTAGGGCCAGAGGACACAGATAGAGTGGGTGTGGAGAGGATGTCTCCTATAGTGGGGAAGTCCTGGACCAGAGGGCACAGATATAGTGTATGTGGAGAGGATGTCTCCTATAGTGGTGGAGTTTAGGATCAATGGACGCAGATAGAGTGGATGTGGAGAGGATATTTCCTATAGTGGGGGAGTCTAGGACCAGAAGGCACAGATAGAGTGGAAGTGGAGAGGATGTCTCCTATAGTAGGGGAGTTTAGGGCCAGAGGACACAGATAGAGTGGATGTGGAGAGGATATCTCCTATAGTGGGGAGTGTAGGACCAGAGGTCACAGATAGAGTGGATGTGGAGAGGATGTCTCCTATAGTGGGGGAGTCTAGGGCCAGAGGACACGGATAGAGTAGATGTGGAGAGGATGTCTCCTATAGTGGGGGAGTCTAGTGCCAGAGGGCACAGACAGCGTGGATGTGGAGAGGATGTCTCCTATATTGGGGGAGTCTAACACCAGAGGGCACAGATAGAGTGGATGTGGAGAGGATGTTTCCTATACTTGGGGAGTCTAGGGCCAGAGGGCACAGATAGAGTGGATGTGGAGTGGATGTCTCCTATAGTGAGGGGGTTTAGGATCAGAGGACACAGATAGAGTGGATGTGGAGAGAATGTCTTCTATATGGTGGGTTAGGGCCAGAGGACACAGATAGCGTGGGTGTGGAGAGTATATCTCCTATTGTGGGGGGGTCTAGGGCCAGAGGACACAGATAGAGTGGATGTGGAGAGGATGTCTCCTATACTGGGAGAGATTAGCATCACAGATAGAGTGGATGTGGAGAGGATGTCTCCTATAGTGGGGGAGTCTCGGACCAGAGGGCACAGATAGAGCGGATGTGGAGAGGATGTCTCCCATAGTGGTGGAGTTTAGGAAAAGTGGACGCAGATAGAGTGGATGTGGAGAGGATGTCTCCTGTAGTGGGGGAGTTAATGATCAGAGCACACAGATAGAGTGGATGTGGAGAGGATGTCTCCTATAGTGGGGGAGTCTAGGGCCAGAGGGCACAGAGAGAGTGGATGTGGAGAGGATGTCTCCTGTAGTGGGGGAGTTTATGATCAGAGCACACAGATAGAATGGATGTGGAGAGGATGTCTCCTATATTGGGGGAGTCTAACACCAGAGGGCACAGATAGTGTGGATGTGTTAAGGATGTCTCCTATAGTAGGGGAATTTAGGGTCTGAGGACACAGATAGAGTGGATGTGGAGAGGATATCTCCTATAGTGGGGGAGTTTATGGCCAGAGGGCACAGATAGAGTGGATGTGGAGTGGATGTCTCCTATAGTGAGGGGGTTTAGGATCAGAGGACGCAGATAGACTTGATGTGGAGAGAATGTCTCCTATATGGTGGGTTAGGGCCAGAGGACACAGATAGGGTGGGTGTGGAGAGGATGTCTCCTATAGTGGGGAAGTCCTGGACCAGAGGGCACAGATATAGTGTATGTGGAGAGGATGCTTCCTATAGTGGGGGAGTCTAAGGCGAGAGGGCACAGATAGAATGAATGTGGAGAGGATGTCTCCAAAAGTGGGGGAGTTTAGGATTTGAGGATACATATACATTGGATGCGTAGAGGATGTATCCAATAGAGGGGGAGTTCAGGATCAGAAGACACAGATAGATTGGATGTGGAGAGGATGTCTCCTATACTGGGAGAGATTGGGATCACAGATACAGTGGATGTGGAGAGGATGTCTCCTATAGTGGTGGAGTTTAGGATCAGTGGACGCAGATAGAGTGGATGTGGAGAGGATATTTCCTATAGTGGGGGAGTCTAGGACCAGAAGGCACAGATAGAGTGGAAGTGGAGAGGATGTTTCCTATAGTAGGGGAGTTTAGGGCCAGAGGACACAGATAGAGTGGATGTGGAGAGGATATCTCCTATAGTGGGGAGTGTAGGACCAGAGGTCACAGATAGAGTGGATGTGGAGAGGATGTCTCCTATAGTGGGGGAGTCTAGGGCCAGAGGACACGGATAGAGTAGATGTGGAGAGGATGTCTCCTATAGTGGGGGAGTCTAGTGCCAGAGGGCACAGACAGCGTGGATGTGGAGAGGATGTATTCTATAGTTGGGGAGTCTAGGACCATAGGGCACAGATAGAGCGGATATGGAGAGGATGTCTCCTATAGTGGGGGAGTTTAGGGCCAGAGTGCTCAGATAGAGTGGATGTGGAGAGGATGTCTCCTATATTGGGGGAGTCTAACACCAGAGGGCACAGATAGAGTGGATGTGGAGAGGATGTTTCCTATACTTGGGGAGTCTAGGGCCAGAGGGCACAGATAGAGTGGATGTGGAGTGGATGTCTCCTATAGTGAGGTGGTTTAGGATCAGAGGACACAGATAGAGTGGATGTGGAGAGAATGTCTTCTATATGGTGGGTTAGGGCCAGAGGACAAAGATAGCGTGGGTGTGGAGAGTATATCTCCTATAGTGGGGAGGTCTAGGGCCAGAGGACACAGATAGAGTGGATGTGGAGAGGATGTCTCCTATACTGGGAGAGATTAGGATCACAGATAGAGTGGATGTGGAGAGGATGTCTCCTATAGTGGGGGAGTCTCGGACCAGAGGGCACCGATAGAGCGGATGTGGAGAGGATGTCTCCCATAGTGGTGGAGTTTAGGAAAAGTGGACGCAGATAGAGTGGATGTGGAGAGGATGTCTCCTGTAGTGGGGGAGTTAATGATCAGAGCACACAGATAGAGTGGATGTGGAGAGGATGTCTCCTATAGTGGGGGAGTCTAGGGCCAGAGGGCACAGAGAGAGTGGATGTGGAGAGGATATCTCCTATAGTGGGGAGTATAGGACCAGAGGTCACAGATAGAGTGGATGTGGAGAGGATGTCTCCTGTAGTGGGGGAGTTAATGATCAGAGCACACGGATAGAGTGGAAGTGGAGAGGATGTCTCCTATAGTGGGGGAGTCTAGGGCCAGAGGACACGGATAGAGTAGATGTGGAGAGGATGTCTCCTATAGTGGGGGAGTCTAGTGCCAGAGGGCACAGACAGAGTGGATGTGGAGAGGATGTCTCCTATAGTGGGCTAGTTTAGGGCCAAAGGGCTCAGATAGAGTGGATGTGGAGAGGATGTCTCCTATAGTGGGGGAGTTTAGGGCCAGAGGGCACAGATAGAGTGGATGAGGAGAGGATGTCTCCTATAGTGGCGGAGTCCAGGGCCAGAGGACTCAGATAGAGTGTATGTGAAGAGGCTGCTTCCTATAGTGGGGGAGTCTAGGGCGAGAGGGCACAGATAGTGTGAATGTGGAGAGGATGTCTCCAAAAGTGGGGGAGTTTAGGATTTCAGGATACATATACATTGGATGCGGAGAGGATGAATCCAATAGAGGGGGAGTTCAGGATCAGAGGACACAGATAGATTGGATGTGGACAGGATGTCTCCTATACTGGGAGAGATTAGGATCACAGATAGAGTGGATGTGGAGAGGATGTCTCCTATAGTGGGGGACTTTAGGATCAGAGGACACAGACAGAGTGGATGTGGAGAGGATGTCTCCTATATTGGGGGAGTCTAACACCAGAGGGCACAGATAGAGTGGATGTGGAGTGGATGTCTCCTATAGTGAGGGGGTTTAGGATCAGAGGACGCAGATAGACTTGATGTGGAGAGAATGTCTCCTATATGGTGGGTTAGGGCCAGAGGACACAGATAGGGTGGGTGTGGAGAGGATGTCTCCTATAGTGGGGAAGTCCTGGACCAGAGGGCACAGATATAGTGTATGTGGAGAGGATGCTTCCTATAGTGGGGGAGTCTAAGGCGAGAGGGCACAGATAGAATGAATGTGGAGAGGATGTCTCCAAAAGTGGGGGAGTTTAGGATTTGAGGATACATATACATTGGATGCGTAGAGGATGTATCCAATAGAGGGGGAGTTCAGGATCAGAAGACACAGATAGATTGGATGTGGAGAGGATGTCTCCTATACTGGGAGAGATTGGGATCACAGATACAGTGGATGTGGAGAGGATGTCTCCTATAGTGGTGGAGTTTAGGATCAGTGGACGCAGATAGAGTGGAAGTGGAGAGGATATTTCCTATAGTGGGGGAGTCTAGGACCAGAAGGCACAGATAGAGTGGAAGTGGAGAGGATGTTTCCTATAGTAGGGGAGTTTAGGGCCAGAGGACACAGATAGAGTGGATGTGGAGAGGATATCTCCTATAGTGTGGAGTGTAGGACCAGAGGTCACAGATAGAGTGGATGTGGAGAGGATGTCTCCTATAGTGGGGGAGTCTAGGGCCAGAGGACACGGATAGAGTAGATGTGGAGAGGATGTCTCCTATAGTGGGGGAGTCTAGTGCCAGAGGGCACAGACAGCGTGGATGTGGAGAGGATGTATTCTATAGTTGGGGAGTCTAGGACCATAGGGCACAGATAGAGCGGATATGGAGAGGATGTCTCCTATAGTGGGGGAGTTTAGGGCCAGAGTGCTCAGATAGGGTGGATGTGGAGAGGATGTCTCCTATATTGGGGGAGTCTAACACCAGAGGGCACAGATAGAGTGGATGTGGAGAGGATGTTTCCTATACTTGGGGAGTCTAGGGCCAGAGGGCACAGATAGAGTGGATGTGGAGTGGATGTCTCCTATAGTGAGGTGGTTTAGGATCAGAGGACACAGATAGAGTGGATGTGGAGAGAATGTCTTCTATATGGTGGGTTAGGGCCAGAGGACACAGATAGCGTGGGTGTGGAGAGTATATCTCCTATAGTGGGGAGGTCTAGGGCCAGAGGACACAGATAGAGTGGATGTGGAGAGGATGTCTCCTATACTGGGAGAGATTAGGATCACAGATAGAGTGGATGTGGAGAGGATGTCTCCTATAGTGGGGGAGTCTCGGACCAGAGGGCACCGATAGAGCGGATGTGGAGAGGATGTCTCCCATAGTGGTGGAGTTTAGGAAAAGTGGACGCAGATAGAGTGGATGTGGAGAGGATGTCTCCTGTAGTGGGGGAGTTAATGATCAGAGCACACAGATAGAGTGGATGTGGAGAGGATGTCTCCTATAGTGGGGGAGTCTAGGGCCAGAGGGCACAGAGAGAGTGGATGTGGAGAGGATATCTCCTATAGTGGGGAGTATAGGACCAGAGGTCACAGATAGAGTGGATGTGGAGAGGATGTCTCCTGTAGTGGGGGAGTTAATGATCAGAGCACACGGATAGAGTGGAAGTGGAGAGGATGTCTCCTATAGTGGGGGAGTCTAGGGCCAGAGGACACGGATAGAGTAGATGTGGAGAGGATGTCTCCTATAGTGGGGGAGTCTAGTGCCAGAGGGCACAGACAGAGTGGATGTGGAGAGGATGTCTCCTATAGTGGGCTAGTTTAGGGCCAAAGGGCTCAGATAGAGTGGATGTGGAGAGGATGTCTCCTATAGTGGGGGAGTTTAGGGCCAGAGGGCACAGATAGAGTGGATGAGGAGAGGATGTCTCCTATAGTGGCGGAGTCCAGGGCCAGAGGACTCAGATAGAGTGTATGTGAAGAGGCTGCTTCCTATAGTGGGGGAGTCTAGGGCGAGAGGGCACAGATAGTGTGAATGTGGAGAGGATGTCTCCAAAAGTGGGGGAGTTTAGGATTTCAGGATACATATACATTGGATGCGGAGAGGATGAATCCAATAGAGGGGGAGTTCAGGATCAGAGGACACAGATAGATTGGATGTGGAGAGGATGTCTCCTATACTGGGAGAGATTAGGATCACAGATAGAGTGGATGTGGAGAGGATGTCTCCTATAGTGGGGGACTTTAGGATCAGAGGACACAGACAGAGTGGATGTGGAGAGGATGTCTCCTATATTGGGGGAGTCTAACACCAGAGGGCACAGATAGAGTGGATGTGGAGTGGATGTCTCCTATAGTAAGGGGGTTTAGGATCCGAGGACACAGATAGAGTGGATGTGGAGAGGATGTCTCCTATATTGGGGGAGTCTAACACCAGAGGGCACAGATAGAGTGGATGTGGAGTGGATGTCTCCTATAGTAAGGGGGTTTAGGATCCGAGGACACAGATAGAGTGGATGTGGAGAGAATGTCTCCTATATGGTGGGTTAGGGCCAGAGGACACAGATAGAGTGGATGTGGAGAGGAAGTCTCCTATAGTGGGGGAGTCTAGGACCAGAGGGCACAGATAGAGCGGATGTGGAGAGGATGTCTCCTATAGTGGGGGAGTCTAGGACCAGAGGGCACAGATAGAGTGGATGTGGAGAGGATGTCTCCTATAGTGGTGGAGTTTAGGATCAGTGGACACAGATAGAGTGGATGTGGAGAGGATGTCTCATATATTGGGGGAGTCTAGGACCAGAAGGCACAGATAGAGTGGAAGTGGAGAGGTTGTCTCCTATTGTAGGGGAGTTTAGGGCCAGAGGACACAGATAGAGTGGATGTGGAGAGGATATCTCCTATAGTGGGGAGTGTAGGACCAGAGGTCACAGATAGAGTGGATGTGGAGAGGATGTCTGCTGTAGTGGGGGAGTTAATGATCAGAGCACACAGATAGAGTGGATGTGGAGAGGATGTCTCCTATAGTGTGGGAGTCTAGGGCCAGAGGACACGGATAGAGTAGATGTGGAGAGGATGTCTCCTATAGTGGGGGAGTCTAGGGCCAGAGGACACGGATAGAGTGGATGTGGAGAGGATGTCTCTTATACTGGGGGAGTCTTGGGCCAGAGGGCACAGATAGAGTGGATGTGGAGAGGGTGTCTCCTATAGTGAGGGGGTTTAGGATCAGAGGACACAGATAGAGTGGATGTGGAGAGAATGTCTCCTATATGGTGGGTTAAGGCCAGAGGACACAGATAGAGTGGGTGTGGAAAGGATATCTCCTATAGTGGGGGGGTTCTAGGGCCAGAGGACACAGATAGAGTAGATGTGGATAGGATGTCTCCTATACTGGGAGAGATTAGGATCACAGATAGAGTGGATGTGGAGAGGATGTCTCCTATAGTGGGGGAGTCTCGGACCAGAGGGCACAGATAGAGCGGATGTGGAGAGGATGTCTCCCATAGTGGTGGAGTTTAGGAAAAGTGGACGCAGATAGAGTGGATGTGGAGAGGATGTCTCCTGTAGTGGGGGAGTTAATGATCAGAGCACACAGATAGAGTGGATGTGGAGAGGATGTCTCCTATAGTGGGGGAGTCTAGGGCCAGAGGGCACAGAGAGAGTGGATGTGGAGAGGATATCTCCTATAGTGGGGAATATAGGACCAGAGGTCACAGATAGAGTGGATGTGGAGAGGATGTCTCCTGTAGTGGGGGAGTTAATGATCAGAGCACACAGATAGAGTGGATGTGGAGAGGATGTCTCCTATAGTGGGGGAGTCTAGGGCCAGAGGACACGGATAGAGTAGATGTGGAGAGGATGTCTCCTATAGTGGGGGAGTCTAGTGCCAGAGGGCACAGACTGAGTGGATGTGGAGAGGATGTCTCCTATAGTGGGCTAGTTTAGGGCCAAAGGGCTCAGATAGAGTGGATGTGGAGAGGATGTCTCCTATAGTGGGGGAGTTTAGGGCCAGAGGGCACAGATAGAGTGGATGAGGAGAGGATGTCTCCTATAGTGGCGGAGTCCAGGGCCAGAGGACTCAGATAGAGTGTATGTGAAGAGGCTGCTTCCTATAGTGGGGGAGTCTAGGGTGAGAGGGCACAGATAGAGTGAATGTGGAGAGGATGTCTCCAAAAGTGGGGGAGTTTAGGATTTCAGGATACATATACATTGGATGCGGAGAGGATGAATCCAATAGAGGGGGAGTTCAGAATCAGAGGACACAGATAGATTGGATGTGGAGAGGATGTCTCCTATACTGGGAGAGATTAGGATCACAGATAGAGTGGATGTGGAGAGGATGTCTCCTATAGTGGGGGACTTTAGGATCAGAGGACACAGACAGAGTGGATGTGGAGAGGATGTCTCCTATATTGGGGGAGTCTAACACCAGAGGGCACAGATAGAGTGGATGTGGAGTGGATGTCTCCTATAGTAAGGGGGTTTAGGATCCGAGGACACAGATAGAGTGGATGTGGAGAGGATGTCTCCTATATTGGGGGAGTCTAACACCAGAGGGCACAGATAGAGTGGATGTGGAGTGGATGTCTCCTATAGTAAGGGGGTTTAGGATCCGAGGACACAGATAGAGTGGATGTGGAGAGAATGTCTCCTATATGGTGGGTTAGGGCCAGAGGACACAGATAGAGTGGATGTGGAGAGGATGTCTCCTATAGTGGGGGAGTCTAGGACCAGAGGGCACAGATAGAGCGGATGTGGAGAGGATGTCTCCTATAGTGGGGGAGTCTAGGACCAGAGGGCACAGATAGAGTGGATGTGGAGAGGATGTCTCCTATAGTGGTGGAGTTTAGGATCAGTGGACACAGATAGAGTGGATGTGGAGAGGATGTCTCCTATATTGGGGGAGTCTAGGACCAGAAGGCACAGATAGAGTGGAAGTGGAGAGGTTGTCTCCTATTGTAGGGGAGTTTAGGGCCAGAGGACACAGATAGAGTGGATGTGGAGAGGATATCTCCTATAGTGGGGAGTGTAGGACCAGAGGTCACAGATAGAGTGGATGTGGAGAGGATGTCTCCTGTAGTGGGGGAGTTAATGATCAGAGCACACAGATAGAGTGGATGTGGAGAGGATGTCTCCTATAGTGTGGGAGTCTAGGGCCAGAGGACACGGATAGAGTAGATGTGGAGAGGATGTCTCCTATAGTGGGGGAGTCTAGTGCCAGAGGGCACAGACAGAGTGGATGTGGAGAGGATGTCTCTTATACTGGGGGAGTCTCGGGCCAGAGGGCACAGATAGAGTGGATGTGGAGAGGGTGTCTCCTATAGTGAGGGGGTTTAGGATCAGAGGACACAGATAGAGTGGATGTGGAGAGAATGTCTCCTATATGGTGGGTTAAGGCCAGAGGACACAGATAGAGTGGGTGTGGAGAGGATATCTCCTATAGTGGGGGGGTTCTAGGGCCAGAGGACACAGATAGAGTAGATGTGGAGAGGATGTCTCCTATAGTGGGGGAGTCCTGGACCAGAGGGCACAGATAGAGTGTATGTGGAGAGGATGCTTCCTATAGTGGGGGAGTCGAGGGCGAGAGGGCACAGATAGAATGAATGTGGAGAGGATGTCTCCAAAACTGGGGCATTTTAGGATTTGAGGATACATGTGCATTGGATGCAGAGAGGATGTATCCAATAGAGGGGGAGTTCAGTATCAGAGTACACAGATAGATTGGATGTGGAGAGGATGTCTCCTATACTGGGAGAGATTAGGATCACAGATAGAGTGGATGGGGAGAGGATGTCTCCTATAGTGGGGGAGTCCAGGGCCAGAGGACACAGATAGAGTGTATGTGAAGAGGATGCTTCCTACAGTGGGGGAGTCTAGGGTGAGAGGGCACAGATAGAGTGAATGTGGAGAGGATGTCTCCAAAAGTGGGGGAGGTTAGGATTTGAGGATAAATATACATTGGATGCGGAGAGGATGTATCCAATAGAGGGGGAGTTCGGGAACAGAGGACACAGATAGATTGGATGTGGAGAGGATGTCTCCTATACTGGGAGAGATTAGGATCACAGATAGAGTGGATGTGGAGAGGATGTCTCCTATACTGGGGGACTTTAGGATCAGAGGACACAGACAGAGTGGATGTGGAGAGGATGTCTCCTATATTGGGGGAGTTTAGGATCAGAGGACACAGACAGAATGGATGAGGAGAGGATGTATTCTATAGTGGGAGAGTCTAGGACCATAGGGCACAGATAGAGCAGATGTGGAGAGGATGTCTCCTATAGTGGGGGAGTCGAGGGCCAGAGGACACGGATAGAGTGGATGTGGAGAGGATGTCTCCTATAATGGGGGTGTTTATGATCAGAGGACACAGATAAAGTGGATGTGGAGAGGATGTTTCCTATAGTGGGGGAGGCCAGGACCAGAAGGCACAGATAGAGTGGATGTGGAGAGGTTGTCTCCTATAGTAGGGGAGTTTAGGGCCAGAGGACACAGATAGAGTGGATGTGGAGTGGATGTCTCCTATAGTGAGGGGGTTTAGGATCAGAGGACGCAGATAGACTTGAAGTGGAGAGGATGTCTCCTATAGTGGGGGAGTTTATGATCAGAGCACACAGATAGAGTGGATGTGGAGAGGATGTCTCCTATAGTGGGGGAGTTTAGGGCGAGAGGGCACAGATAGAGTGGATGTGGAGAGGATGTCTCCTATAGTGGGGGAGTTTAGGGCCCGAGGGCTCAGATAGAGTGGATGTGGAGAGGATGTTTCCTATAGTGGGGGAGTCTAGTGCCAGAGGACACAGATAGAGTGGATGTGGAGAGGATGTCTCCTATAGTGAGGGGGTTTAGGATCAGAGGACGCAGATAGACTTGATGTGGAGAGAATGTCTCCTATATGGTGGGTTAGGGCCAGAGGACACAGATAGAGTGGGTGTGGAGAGGATGTCTCCTATAGTGGGTGAGTCCTGGACCAGAGGGCACAGATATAGTGTACGTGGTGAGGATGCTTCCTATAGTGGGGGAGTCTAGGGCGAGAGGGCACAGATAGAATGAATGTGGAGAGGATGTCTCCAAAAGTGGGGGAGTTTAGGATTTGAGGATACATATACATTGGATGCGGAGAGGATGTATCCAATAGAGGGGGAGTTCAGGATCAGAAGACACAGATAGATTGGATGTGGAGAGGATGTCTCCTATACTGGGAGAGATTGGGATCACAGATACAGTGGATGTGGAGAGGATGTCTCCTATTGTGGGGGAGTTTAGGGCCAGAGGGCACAGATAGAGTGGATGTGGAGAGGATGTCTCCTATAGTGGTGGAGTTTAGGATCAGTGGACGCAGATAGAGTGGATGTGGAGAGGATATTTCCTATAGTGGGGGAGTCTAGGACCAGAAGGCACAGATAGAGTGGAAGTGGAGAGGATGTCTCCTATAGTAGGGGAGTTTAGGGCCAGAGGACACAGATAGAGTGGATGTGGAGAGGATATCTCCTATAGTGGGGAGTGTAGGACCAGAGGTCACAGATAGAGTGGATGTGGAGAGGATGTCTCCTATAGTGGGGGAGTCTAGGGCCAGAGGACACGGATAGAGTAGATGTGGAGAGGATGTCTCCTATAGTGGGGGAGTCTAGTGCCAGAGGGCACAGACTGCGTGGATGTGGAGAGGATGTCTCCTATAGTGGGGGAGTCTAGGGCCAGAGGACACGGATAGAGTGGATGTGGAGAGGATGTCTCCTATAGTAGGGGAGTCTAGTGCCAGAGGACACAGACAGAGTGGATGTGGAGAGGAAGTCTCCTATAGTGGGCTAGTTTAGGGCCAAAGGGCTCAGATAGAGTGGATGTGGAGAGGATGTCTTCTATAGTGGGGGTGTTTAGGGCCAGAGGGCACAGATAGAGTGGATGAGGAGAGGATGTCTCCTATAGTGGGGGAGTCCAGGGCCAGAGGACACAGATAGTGTGAATGTGGAGAGGATGTCTCCTATAGTGGGGGAGTCCAGGGCCAGAGGACACAGATAGAGTGGATGTGGAGAGGATGTCTCCTATAGTGGTGGAGATTAGGATCAGTGGATGCAGATAGAGTGGATGTGGAGAGGATGTTTCCTATAGTGGGGGAGTCTTGGACCAGAAGGCACAGATAGAGTGGAAGTGGAGAGGATGTCTCCTATAGTAGGGGGGTTTAGGGCCAGAGGACACAGATAGAGTGGATGTGGAGAGGATATCTCCTATAGTGGGGAGTGTAGGACCAGAGGTCACAGATAGAGTGGATGTGGAGAGGATGTCTCCTATAGTGGGGGAGTCTAGGGCCAGAGGACACGGATAGAGTGGATGTGGAGAGGATGTCTCCTATAGTAGGGGAGTCTAGTGCCAGAGGACACAGACAGAGTGGATGTGGAGAGGAAGTCTCCTATAGTGGGCTAGTTTAGGGCCAAAGGGCTCAGATAGAGTGGATGTGGAGAGGATGTCTCCTATAGTGGGGGAGTTTAGGGCCAGAGGGCACAGATAGAGTGGATGAGGAGAGGATGTCTCCTATAGTGGGGGAGTCCAGGGCCAGAGGACACAGATAGTGTGAATGTGGAGAGGATGTCTCCGATAGTGGGGGAGTCCAGGGCCAGAGGACACAGATAGAGTGTATGTGGAGAGGTTGCTTCCTATAGTGGGGGAGTCTAGGGCGTGAGGGCACAGATAGAATAAATGTGGAGAGGATGTCTCCAAAAGTTGGGGAGTTTAGGATTTGAGGATACATATTCATTGGATGCGGAGAGGATGAATCCAATCGAGGGGGAGTTCAGGATTAGAGGACACAGATAGATTGGATGTGGAGAGGATGTCTCCTATACTGGGAGAGATTAGGATCACAGATAGAGTGGATGTGGAGAGGATGTCTCCTATAGTGGGGGAGTTTAGGGCCAGAGGGCACAGATAGAGTGGAAGTGGAGAGGATGTCTCCTATAGTAGGGGAGTTTAGGGCCAGAGGACACAGATAGAGAGGATGTGGAGAGGATATCTCCTATAGTGGGCAGTGTAGGACCAGAGGTCACAGATAGAGTGGATGTGGAGAGGATGTCTACTGTAGAGGGGGAGTTAATGATCAGAGCACACAGATAGAGTGGATGTGGAGAGGATGTCTCCTATAGTGGGGGAGTCTAGGGCCAGAGGACACGGATAGAGTAGATGTGGAGTGGATGTCTCCTATAGTGGGGGAGACTAGTGCCAGAGGGCACAGACAGAGTGGATGTGGAGAGGATGTCTCTTATACTGGGGGAGTCTAGGGCCAGAGGACACGGATAGAGTGGATGTGGAGAGGATGTCTCCTATAGAGGGCTAGTTTAGGGCCAAAGGGCTCAGATAGAGTGGATGTGGAGAGGATGTCTCCTATAGTGGGGGGGTTTAGGGCCAGAGGACTCAGATAGAGTGTATGTGAAGAGGCTGCTTCCTATAGTGGGGGAGTCTAGGGCGAGAGGGCACAGATAGTGTGAATGTGGAGAGGATGTCTCCAAAAGTGAGGGAGTTTAGGATTTGAGGATACATATACATTGGATGCGGAGAGGATGAATCCAATAGAGGGGGAGTTCAGGATCAGAGGACACAGATAGATTGGATGTGGAGAGGATGTCTCCTATACTGGGAGAGATTAGGATCACAGATAGAGTGGATGTGGAGAGGATGTCTTCTATAGTGGGGGACTTTAGGATCAGAGGACACAGACAGAGTGGATGTGGAGAGGATTTCTCCTATAGTGGGGGAGTTTAGGATCAGAGGACACAGACAGAGTGGATGTGGAGAGGATGTACTCTATAGTGGGGGAGTCTAGGACCATAGGTCACAGATAGAGCGGATGTGCAGAGGATGTCTCCTATAGTAGGGGAGTTTAGGGCCAGAGTGCTCAGATAGAGTGGATGTGGAGAGGATGTCTCCTATATTGGGGGAGTCTAACACCAGAGGGCACAGATAGAGTGGATGTGGAGTGGATGTCTCCTATAGTAAGGGGGTTTAGGATCCGAGGACACAGATAGAGTGGATGTGGAGAGAATGTCTCCTATATGGTGGGTTAGGGCCAGAGGACACAGATAGAGTGGATGTGGAGAGGATGTCTCCTATAGTGGGGGAGTCTAGGACCAGAGGGCACAGATAGAGCGGATGTGGAGAGGTTGTCTCCTATAGTGGGGGAGTCTAGGACCAGAGGGCACAGATAGTGTGGATGTGGAGAGGATGTCTCCTACAGTGGTGGACTTTAGGATCAGTGGACGCAGATAGAGTGGATGTGGAGAGGATGTTTCCTATAGTGGGGGAGTCTAGGACCAGAAGGCACAGATAGAGTGGAAGTGGAGAGGTTGTCTCCTATAGTACGGGAGTTTAGGGCCAGAGGACACAGATAGAGTGGATGTGGAGAGGATATCTCCTATAGTGGGGAGTGTAGGACCAGAGGTCACAGATAGAGTGGATGTGGAGAGGATGTCTCCTGTAGTGGGGGAGTTAATGATCAGAGCACACAGATAGAGTGGATGTGGAGAGGATGTCTCCTATAGTGGGGGAGTCTAGGGCCAGAGGACACGGATAGAGTAGATGTGGAGAGGATGTCTCCTATAGTGGGGGAGTCTAGTGCCAGAGGGCACAGACAGAGTGGATGTGGAGAGGAAGTCTCTTATACTGGGGGAGTCTCGGGCCAGAGTGCACAGATAGAGTGGATGTGGAGTGGAGGTCTCCTATAGTGAGGGGGTTTAGGATCAGAGGACACAGATAGAGTGGATGTGGAGAGAATGTCTCCTATATGGTGGGTTAAGGCCAGAGGACACAGATAGAGTGGGTGTGGAGAGGATATCTCCTATAGTGGGGGGGGTCTAGGGCCAGAGGACACAGATAGAGTGGATGTGGAGAGGATGTCTCCTATAGTGGGGGAGTCCTGGACCAGAGGTCACAGATAGAGTGTATGTGGAGAGGAAGCTTCCTATAGTGGGGGAGTCGAGGGCGAGAGGGCACAGATAGAATGAATGTGGAGAGGATGTCTCCAAAACTGGGGCATTTTAGGATTTGAGGATACATGTGCATTGGATGCAGAGAGGATGTATCCAATAGAGGGGGAGTTCAGTATCAGAGTACACAGATAGATTGGATGTGGAGAGGATGTCTCCTATACTGGGAGAGATTAGGATCACAGATAGAGTGGATGGGGAGAGGATGTCTCCTATAGTGGGGGAGTCCAGGGCCAGAGGACACAGATAGAGTGTATGTGAAGAGGATGCTTCCTACAGTGGGGGAGTCTAGGGTGAGAGGGCACAGATAGAGTGAATGTGGAGAGGATGTCTCCAAAAGTGGGGGAGGTTAGGATTTGAGGATAAATATACATTGGATGCGGAGAGGATGTATCCAATAGAGGGGGAGTTCGGGAACAGAGGACACAGATAGATTGGATGTGGAGAGGATGTCTCCTATACTGGGAGAGATTAGGATCACAGATAGAGTGGATGTGGAGAGGATGTCTCCTATACTGGGGGACTTTAGGATCAGAGGACACAGACAGAGTGGATGTGGAGAGGATGTCTCCTATATTGGGGGAGTTTAGGATCAGAGGACACAGACAGAATGGATGAGGAGAGGATGTATTCTATAGTGGGAGAGTCTAGGACCATAGGGCACAGATAGAGCAGATGTGGAGAGGATGTCTCCTATAGTGGGGGAGTCGAGGGCCAGAGGACACGGATAGAGTGGATGTGGAGAGGATGTCTCCTATAATGGGGGTGTTTATGATCAGAGGACACAGATAAAGTGGATGTGGAGAGGATGTTTCCTATAGTGGGGGGAGGCCAGGACCAGAAGGCACAGATAGAGTGGATGTGGAGAGGTTGTCTCCTATAGTAGGGGAGTTTAGGGCCAGAGGACACAGATAGAGTGGATGTGGAGTGGATGTCTCCTATAGTGAGGGGGTTTAGGATCAGAGGACGCAGATAGACTTGATGTGGAGAGGATGTCTCCTATAGTGGGGGAGTTTATGATCAGAGCACACAGATAGAGTGGATGTGGAGAGGATGTCTCCTATAGTGGGGGCGTTTAGGGCGAGAGGGCACAGATAGAGTGGATGTGGAGAGGATGTCTCCTATAGTGGGGGAGTTTAGGGCCCGAGGGCTCAGATAGAGTGGATGTGGAGAGGATGTTTCCTATAGTGGGGGAGTCTAGTGCCAGAGGACACAGATAGAGTGGATGTGGAGAGGATGTCTCCTATAGTGAGGGGGTTTAGGATCAGAGGACGCAGATAGACATGATGTGGAGAGAATGTCTCCTATATGGTGGGTTAGGGCCAGAGGACACAGATAGAGTGGGTGTGGAGAGGATGTCTCCTATAGTGGGTGAGTCCTGGACCAGAGGGCACAGATATAGTGTACGTGGTGAGGATGCTTCCTATAGTGGGGGAGTCTAGGGCGAGAGGGCACAGATAGAATGAATGTGGAGAGGATGTCTCCAAAAGTGGGGGAGTTTAGGATTTGAGGATACATATACATTGGATGCGGAGAGGATGTATCCAATAGAGGGGGAGTTCAGGATCAGAAGACACAGATAGATTGGATGTGGAGAGGATGTCTCCTATACTGGGAGAGATTGGGATCACAGATACAGTGGATGTGGAGAGGATGTCTCCTATTGTGGGGGAGTTTAGGGCCAGAGGGCACAGATAGAGTGGATGTGGAGAGGATGTCTCCTATAGTGGTGGAGTTTAGGATCAGTGGACGCAGATAGAGTGGATGTGGAGAGGATATTTCCTATAGTGGGGGAGTCTAGGACCAGAAGGCACAGATAGAGTGGAAGTGGAGAGGATGTCTCCTATAGTAGGGGAGTTTAGGGCCAGAGGACACAGATAGAGTGGATGTGGAGAGGATATCTCCTATAGTGGGGAGTGTAGGACCAGAGGTCACAGATAGAGTGGATGTGGAGAGGATGTCTCCTATAGTGTGGGAGTCTAGGGCCAGAGGACACGGATAGAGTAGATGTGGAGAGGATGTCTCCTATAGTGGGGGAGTCTAGTGCCAGAGGGCACAGACAGCGTGGATGTGGAGAGGATGTCTCCTATAGTGGGGGAGTCTAGGGCCAGAGGACACGGATAGAGTGGATGTGGAGAGGATGTCTCCTATAGTAGGGGAGTCTAGTGCCAGAGGACACAGACAGAGTGGATGTGGAGAGGAAGTCTCCTATAGTGGGCTAGTTTAGGGCCAAAGGGCTCAGATAGAGTGGATGTGGAGAGGATGTCTTCTATAGTGGGGGAGTTTAGGGCCAGAGGGCACAGATAGAGTGGATGAGGAGAGGATGTCTCCTATAGTGGGGGAGTCCAGGGCCAGAGGACACAGATAGTGTGAATGTGGAGAGGATGTCTCCTATAGTGGGGGAGTCCAGGGCCAGAGGACACAGATAGAGTGGATGTGGAGAGGATGTCTCCTATAGTGGTGGAGATTAGGATCAGTGGATGCAGATAGAGTGGATGTGGAGAGGATGTTTCCTATAGTGGGGGAGTCTTGGACCAGAAGGCACAGATAGAGTGGAAGTGGAGAGGATGTCTCCTATAGTAGGGGGGTTTAGGGCCAGAGGACACAGATAGAGTGGATGTGGAGAGGATATCTCCTATAGTGGGGAGTGTAGGACCAGAGGTCACAGATAGAGTGGATGTGGAGAGGATGTCTCCTATAGTGGGGGAGTCTAGGGCCAGAGGACACGGATAGAGTGGATGTGGAGAGGATGTCTCCTATAGTAGGGGAGTCTAGTGCCAGAGGACACAGACAGAGTGGATGTGGAGAGGAAGTCTCCTATAGTGGGCTAGTTTAGGGCCAAAGGGCTCAGATAGAGTGGATGTGGAGAGGATGTCTCCTATAGTGGGGGAGTTTAGGGCCAGAGGGCACAGATAGAGTGGATGAGGAGAGGATGTCTCCTATAGTGGGGGAGTCCAGGGCCAGAGGACACAGATAGTGTGAATGTGGAGAGGATGTCTCCGATAGTGGGGGAGTCCAGGGCCAGAGGACACAGATAGAGTGTATGTGGAGAGGTTGCTTCCTATAGTGGGGGAGTCTAGGGCGAGAGGGCACAGATAGAATAAATGTGGAGAGGATGTCTCCAAAAGTTGGGGAGTTTAGGATTTGAGGATACATATTCATTGGATGCGGAGAGGATGAATCCAATCGAGGGGGGAGTTCAGGATTAGAGGACACAGATAGATTGGATGTGGAGAGGATGTCTCCTATACTGGGAGAGATTAGGATCACAGATAGAGTGGATGTGGAGAGGATGTCTCCTATAGTGGGGGAGTTTAGGGCCAGAGGGCACAGATAGAGTGGAAGTGGAGAGGATGTCTCCTATAGTAGGGGAGTTTAGGGCCAGAGGACACAGATAGAGAGGATGTGGAGAGGATATCTCCTATAGTGGGCAGTGTAGGACCAGAGGTCACAGATAGAGTGGATGTGGAGAGGATGTCTACTGTAGAGGGGGAGTTAATGATCAGAGCACACAGATAGAGTGGATGTGGAGAGGATGTCTCCTATAGTGGGGGAGTCTAGGGCCAGAGGACACGGATAGAGTAGATGTGGAGTGGATGTCTCCTATAGTGGGGGAGACTAGTGCCAGAGGGCACAGACAGAGTGGATGTGGAGAGGATGTCTCTTATACTGGGGGAGTCTAGGGCCAGAGGACACGGATAGAGTGGATGTGGAGAGGATGTCTCCTATAGAGGGCTAGTTTAGGGCCAAAGGGCTCAGATAGAGTGGATGTGGAGAGGATGTCTCCTATAGTGGGGGGGTTTAGGGCCAGAGGACTCAGATAGAGTGTATGTGAAGAGGCTGCTTCCTATAGTGGGGGAGTCTAGGGCGAGAGGGCACAGATAGTGTGAATGTGGAGAGGATGTCTCCAAAAGTGAGGGAGTTTAGGATTTGAGGATACATATACATTGGATGCGGAGAGGATGAATCCAATAGAGGGGGAGTTCAGGATCAGAGGACACAGATAGATTGGATGTGGAGAGGATGTCTCCTATACTGGGAGAGATTAGGATCACAGATAGAGTGGATGTGGAGAGGATGTCTTCTATAGTGGGGGACTTTAGGATCAGAGGACACAGACAGAGTGGATGTGGAGAGGATTTCTCCTATAGTGGGGGAGTTTAGGATCAGAGGACACAGACAGAGTGGATGTGGAGAGGATGTACTCTATAGTGGGGGAGTCTAGGACCATAGGTCACAGATAGAGCGGATGTGGAGAGGATGTCTCCTATAGTAGGGGAGTTTAGGGCCAGAGTGCTCAGATAGAGTGGATGTGGAGAGGATGTCTCCTATATTGGGGGAGTCTAACACCAGAGGGCACAGATAGAGTGGATGTGGAGTGGATGTCTCCTATAGTAAGGGGGTTTAGGATCCGAGGACACAGATAGAGTGGATGTGGAGAGAATGTCTCCTATATGGTGGGTTAGGGCCAGAGGACACAGATAGAGTGGATGTGGAGAGGATGTCTCCTATAGTGGGGGAGTCTAGGACCAGAGGGCACAGATAGAGCGGATGTGGAGAGGTTGTCTCCTATAGTGGGGGAGTCTAGGACCAGAGGGCACAGATAGTGTGGATGTGGAGAGGATGTCTCCTACAGTGGTGGACTTTAGGATCAGTGGACGCAGATAGAGTGGATGTGGAGAGGATGTTTCCTATAGTGGGGGAGTCTAGGACCAGAAGGCACAGATAGAGTGGAAGTGGAGAGGTTGTCTCCTATAGTACGGGAGTTTAGGGCCAGAGGACACAGATAGAGTGGATGTGGAGAGGATATCTCCTATAGTGGGGAGTGTAGGACCAGAGGTCACAGATAGAGTGGATGTGGAGAGGATGTCTCCTGTAGTGGGGGAGTTAATGATCAGAGCACACAGATAGAGTGGATGTGGAGAGGATGTCTCCTATAGTGGGGGAGTCTAGGGCCAGAGGACACGGATAGAGTAGATGTGGAGAGGATGTCTCCTATAGTGGGGGAGTCTAGTGCCAGAGGGCACAGACAGAGTGGATGTGGAGAGGATGTCTCTTATACTGGGGGAGTCTCGGGCCAGAGTGCACAGATAGAGTGGATGTGGAGTGGATGTCTCCTATAGTGAGGGGGTTTAGGATCAGAGGACACAGATAGAGTGGATGTGGAGAGAATGTCTCCTATATGGTGGGTTAAGGCCAGAGGACACAGATAGAGTGGGTGTGGAGAGGATATCTCCTATAGTGGGGGGGGTCTAGGGCCAGAGGACACAGATAGAGTGGATGTGGAGAGGATGTCTCCTATAGTGGGGGAGTCCTGGACCAGAGGTCACAGATAGAGTGTATGTGGAGAGGAAGCTTCCTATAGTGGGGGAGTCGAGGGCGAGAGGGCACAGATAGAATGAATGTGGAGAGGATGTCTCCAAAAGTGGGGCATTTTAGGATTTGAGGATACATATGCATTGGATGCGGAGAGGATGTATCCAATAGAGGGGGAGTTCAGGATCAGAGGACACAGATAGATTGGATGTGGAGAGGATGTCTCCTATACTGGGAGAGATTAGGATCACAGATAGAGTGGATGGGGAGAGGATGTCTCCTATAGTGGGGGAGTCCAGGGCCAGAGGACACAGATAGAGTGTATGTGAAGAGGATGCTTCCTACAGTGGGGGAGTCTAGGGTGAGAGGGCACAGATAGAGTGAATGTGGAGAGGATGTCTCCAAAAGTGGGGGATGTTAGGATTTGAGGATAAATATACATTGGATGCGGAGAGGATGTATCCAATAGAGGGGGAGTTCGGGATCAGAGGACACAGATAGATTGGATGTGGAGAGGATGTCTCCTATACTGGGAGAGATTAGGATCACAGATAGAGTGGATGTGGAGAGGATGTCTCCTATACTGCGGGACTTTAGGATCAGAGGACACAGACAGAGTGGATGTGGAGAGGATGTCTCCTATATTGGGGGAGTTTAGGATCAGAGGACACAGACAGAATGGATGAGGAGAGGATGTATTCTATAGTGGGAGAGTCTAGGACCATAGGGCACAGATAGAGCAGATGTGGAGAGGATGTCTGCTATAGTGGGGGAGTCGAGGGCCAGAGGACACGGATAGAGTGGATGTGGAGAGGATGTCTCCTATAATGGGGGTATTTATGATCAGAGGACACAGATAAAGTGGATGTGGAGAGGATGTTTCCTATAGTGGGGGAGACCAGGACCAGAAGGCACAGATAGAGTGGATGTGGAGAGGTTGTCTCCTATAGTAGGGGAGTTTAGGGCCAGAGGACACAGATAGAGTGGATGTGGAGAGGATATCTCCTATAGTGGGGAGTATAGGACCAGAGGTCACAGATAGAGTGGATGTGGAGAGGATGTCTCCTATAGTGGGGGAGTCTAGGGCCAAAGGGATCAGATAGAGTGGATGTGGAGAGGATGTCTCCTATACAGGGGGAGTTTAGGGCCAGAGGGCACAGATAGAGTGGATGAGGAGAGGATGTCTCCTATAGTGGGGGAGTCCAGGGCCAGAGGACACAGATAGAGTGTATGTGAAGAGGCTGCTTCCTATAGTGGGGGAGTCTAGGGCGAGAGGGCACAGATAGTGTGAATGTGGAGAGGATGTCTCCAAAAGTGGGGGAGTTTAGGATTTGAGGATACATATACATTGGATGCGGAGAGGATGTATCCAATAGAGGGGGAGTACAGGATCAGAGGACGCAGATAGATTGGATGTGGAGAGGATGTCTCCTATACTGGGAGAGATTAGGATCACAGATAGAGTGGATGTGGAGTGGATGTCTCCTATAGTGGGGGACTTTAGGATCAGAGGACACAGACAGAGTGGATGTAGAGAGGATGTCTCCTATATTGGGGGAGTTTAGGATCAGAGGACACAGACAGAGTGGATGTGGAGAGGATGTATTCTATAGTGGGGGAGTCTAGGACCATAGGGCACAGATAGAGCGGATGTGGAGAGGATGTCTCCTATAGTGGGGGAGTTTAGGGCCAGAGTGCTCAGATAGAGTGGATGTGGAGAGGATGTCTCCTATAGTGGGGGAGTTTAGGGCCAGAGTGCTCAGATAGAGTGGATGTGGAGAGGATGAATTCTATAGTGGGGGAGTCTAGGACCATAGGGCACAGATAGAGCGGATGTGGAGAGGATGTCTCCTATAGTGGGGGAGTTTAGGGCCAGAGTGCTCAGATAGAGTGGATGTGGAGAGGATGTCTCCTACATTGGGGGAGTCTAACACCAGAGGGCACAGATAGAGTGGATGTGGAGAGGATATCTCCTATAGTGGGGAGTATAGGACCAGAGGTCACAGATAGAGTGGATGTGGGGAAGATGTCTCCTGTAGTGGGGGAGTTTATGATCAGAGCACACAGATAGAGTGGATGTGGAGAGGATGTCTCCTATAGTGGGGGAGTTTAGGGCCAGAGTGCTCAGATAGAGTGGATGTGGAGAGGATGTCTCCTATAGTGGGGGAGTTTAGGGCCAGAGTGCTCAGATAGAGTGGATGTGGAGAGGATGAATTCTATAGTGGGGGAGTCTAGGACCATAGGGCACAGATAGAGCGGATGTGGAGAGGATGTCTCCTATAGTGGGGGAGTTTAGGGCCAGAGTGCTCAGATAGAGTGGATGTGGAGAGGATGTCTCCTACATTGGGGGAGTCTAACACCAGAGGGCACAGATAGAGTGGATGTGGAGAGGATATCTCCTATAGTGGGGAGTATAGGACCAGAGGTCACAGATAGAGTGGATGTGGGGAAGATGTCTCCTGTAGTGGGGGAGTTTATGATCAGAGCACACAGATAGAGTGGATGTGGAGAGGATGTCTCCTATAGTGGGGGAGTCTAGGGCCAGAGGACACGGATAGAGTGGATGTGGAGAGGATGTCTCCTATAGTGGGGGAGTCTAGGGCCAAAGGGATCAGATAGAGTGGATGTGGAGAGGATGTCTCCTATACTGGGGGAGTTTAGGGCCAGAGGGCACAGATAGAGTGGATGAGGAGAGGATGTCTCCTATAGTGGGGGAGTCCAGGGCCAGAGGACACAGATAGAGTGTATGTGAAGAGGCTGCTTCCTATAGTGGGGGAGTCTAGGGCGAGAGGGCACAGATAGTGTGAATGTGGAGAGGATGTCTCCAAAAGTGGGGGAGTTTAGGATTTGAGGATACATATACATTGGATGCGGAGAGGATGTATCCAATAGAGGGGGAGTACAGGATCAGAGGACGCAGATAGATTGGATGTGGAGAGGATGTCTCCTATACTGGGAGAGATTAGGATCACAGATAGAGTGGATGTGGAGTGGATGTCTCCTATAGTGGGGGACTTTAGGATCAGAGGACACAGACAGAGTGGATGTAGAGAGGATGTCTCCTATATTGGGGGAGTTTAGGATCAGAGGACACAGACAGAGTGGATGTGGAGAGGATGTATTCTATAGTGGGGGAGTCTAGGACCATAGGGCACAGATAGAGCGGATGTGGAGAGGATGTCTCCTATAGTGGGGGAGTTTAGGGCCAGAGTGCTCAGATAGAGTGGATGTGGAGAGGATGTCTCCTATAGTGGGGGAGTTTAGGGCCAGAGTGCTCAGATAGAGTGGATGTGGAGAGGATGAATTCTATAGTGGGGGAGTCTAGGACCATAGGGCACAGATAGAGCGGATGTGGAGAGGATGTCTCCTATAGTGGGGGAGTTTAGGGCCAGAGTGCTCAGATAGAGTGGATGTGGAGAGGATGTCTCCTACATTGGGGGAGTCTAACACCAGAGGGCACAGATAGAGTGGATGTGGAGAGAATGTCTCCTATATGGTGGGTTAGGGCCAGAGGACACAGATAGAGTGGGTGTGGAGAGTATATCTCCTATAGTGGGGGGGGGTCTAGGGCCAGAGGACACATATAGAGTGGATGTGGAGAGGATGTCTCCTATACTGGGAGAGATTAGGATCACAGATAGAGTGGATGTGGAGAGGATGTCTCCTATAGTGGGGGAGTCTAGGACCATAGGGCACAGATAGAGCGGATGTGGAGAGGATGTCTCCTATAGTGGGGGAGTTTAGGGCCAGAGTGCTCAGATAGAGTGGATGTGGAGAGGATGTCTCCTACATTGGGGGAGTCTAACACCAGAGGGCACAGATAGAGTGGATGTGGAGAGAATGTCTCCTATATGGTGGGTTAGGGCCAGAGGACACAGATAGAGTGGGTGTGGAGAGTATATCTCCTATAGTGGGGGGGGTCTAGGGCCAGAGGACACATATAGAGTGGATGTGGAGAGGATGTCTCCTATACTGGGAGAGATTAGGATCACAGATAGAGTGGATGTGGAGAGGATGTCTCCTATAGTGGGGGAGTCTAGGACCAGAGGGCACAGATAGAGCGGATGTGGAGAGGATGTCTCCTATAGTGGTGGAGTTTAGGAAAAGTGGACGCAGATAGAGTGGATGTGGAGAGGATGTTTCCTATAGTGGGGGAGTCTAGGACCAGAAGGCACAGAGAGAGTGGATGTGGAGAGGATATCTCCTATAGTGGGGAGTATAGGACCAGAGGTCACAGATAGAGTGGATGTGGAGAGGATGTCTCCTATAGTGGGGGAGTCTGGGGCCAGAGGACACGGATAGAGTAGATGTGGAGAGGATGTCTCCTATAGTGGGGGAGTCTAGTGCCAGAGGACACAGACAGAGTGGATCTGGAGAGGATGTCTCCTGTAGTGGGGGAGAATAGGGCCAGAGGGCACAGATAGAGTGGATGAGGAGAGGATGTCTCCTATAGTGGGGGAGTCCAGGGCCAGAGGACACAGATAGAGTGTATGTGAAGAGGCTGCTTCCTATAGTGGGGGAGTCTAGGGTGAGAGGGCACAGATAGTGTGAATGTGGAGAGGATGTCTCCAAAAGTGGGGGAGTTTAGGATTTGAGGATACATATACATTGGATGTGGAGAGGATGTCTCCTATAGTGGGGGACTTTAGGATCAGAGGACACAGACAGAGTGGATGTAGAGAGGATGTCTCCTATAGTGGGGGAGTTTAGGATCAGAGGACACAGACAGAGTGGATGTGGAGAGGATGTATTCTATAGTGGGGGAGTATAGGACCATAGGGCACAGATAGAGCGGATGTGTAGAGGATGTCTCCTATAGTGAGGGAGTTTAGGGCCAGAGTGCTCAGATAGAGTGGATGTGGAGAGGATGTCTCCTATAGTGGGGGTGTTTATGATCAGAGGACACAGATAGAGTGGATGTGGAGAGGATATCTCCTATAGTGGGGGGGGGGGTCTAGGGCCAGAGGACACAGATAGAGTGGATGTGGAGAGGATGTCTCCTATAGTGGGGGAGTCCTGGACCAGAGGTCACAGATAGAGTGTATGTGGAGAGGAAGCTTCCTATAGTGGGGGAGTCGAGGGCGAGAGGGCACAGATAGAATGAATGTGGAGAGGATGTCTCCAAAAGTGGGGCATTTTAGGATTTGAGGATACATATGCATTGGATGCGGAGAGGATGTATCCAATAGAGGGGGAGTTCAGGATCAGAGGACACAGATAGATTGGATGTGGAGAGGATGTCTCCTATACTGGGAGAGATTAGGATCACAGATAGAGTGGATGGGGAGAGGATGTCTCCTATAGTGGGGGAGTCCAGGGCCAGAGGACACAGATAGAGTGTATGTGAAGAGGATGCTTCCTACAGTGGGGGAGTCTAGGGTGAGAGGGCACAGATAGAGTGAATGTGGAGAGGATGTCTCCTATACTGGGGGACTTTAGGAAAAGTGGACGCAGATGGAGTGGATGTGGAGAGGATGTTTCCTATAGTGGGGGAGTCTAGGACCAGAAGGCACAGAGAGAGCGGATGTGGAGAGGATGTCTCCTATAGTGGGGGAGTTTAGGGCCAGAGTGCTCAGATAGAGTGGATGTGGAGAGGATGTCTCCTATAGTGGGGGAGTTTAGGGCCAGAGTGCTCAGATAGAGTGGATGTGGAGAGGAAGAATTCTATAGTGGGGGAGTCTAGGACCATAGGGCACAGATAGAGCGGATGTGGAGAGGATGTCTCCTATAGTGGGGGAGTTTAGGGCCAGAGTGCTCAGATAGAGTGGATGTGGAGAGGATGTCTCCTACATTGGGGGAGTCTAACACCAGAGGGCACAGATAGAGTGGATGTGGAGAGAATGTCTCCTCTATGGTGGGTTAGGGCCAGAGGACACAGATAGAGTGGGTGTGGAGAGTATATCTCCTATAGTGGGGGGGGTCTAGGGCCAGAGGACACATATAGAGTGGATGTGGAGAGGATGTCTCCTATACTGGGAGAGATTAGGATCACAGATAGAGTGGATGTGGAGAGGATGTCTCCTATAGTGGGGGAGTCTAGGACCAGAGGGCACAGATAGAGCGGATGTGGAGAGGATGTCTCCTATAGTGGTGGAGTTTAGGAAAAGTGGACGCAGATAGAGTGGATGTGGAGAGGATGTTTCCTATAGTGGGGGAGTCTAGGACCAGAAGGCACAGAGAGAGTGGATGTGGAGAGGATATCTCCTATAGTGGGGAGTATAGGACCAGAGGTCACAGATAGAGTGGATGTGGAGAGGATGTCTCCTATAGTGGGGGAGTCTGGGGCCAGAGGACACGGATAGAGTAGATGTGGAGAGGATGTCTCCTATAGTGGGGGAGTCTAGTGCCAGAGGACACAGACAGAGTGGATCTGGAGAGGATGTCTCCTATAGTGGGGGAGAATAGGGCCAGAGGACACGGATAGAGTGGATGTTGAGAGGATGTCTCCTATAATGGGGGTGTTTATGATCAGAGGACACAGATAGAGTGGATGTGGAGAGGATATCTCCTATAGTGGGGGGGGGGTCTAGGGCCAGAGGACACAGATAGAGTGGATGTGGAGAGGATGTCTCCTATAGTGGGGGAGTCCTGGACCAGAGGTCACAGATAGAGTGTATGTGGAGAGGAAGCTTCCTATAGTGGGGGAGTCGAGGGCGAGAGGGCACAGATAGAATGAATGTGGAGAGGATGTCTCCAAAAGTGGGGCATTTTAGGATTTGAGGATACATATGCATTGGATGCGGAGAGGATGTATCCAATAGAGGGGGAGTTCAGGATCAGAGGACACAGATAGATTGGATGTGGAGAGGATGTCTCCTATACTGGGAGAGATTAGGATCACAGATAGAGTGGATGGGGAGAGGATGTCTCCTATAGTGGGGGAGTCCAGGGCCAGAGGACACAGATAGAGTGTATGTGAAGAGGATGCTTCCTACAGTGGGGGAGTCTAGGGTGAGAGGGCACAGATAGAGTGAATGTGGAGAGGATGTCTCCAAAAGTGGGGGATGTTAGGATTTGAGGATAAATATACATTGGATGCGGAGAGGATGTATCCAATAGAGGGGGAGTTCGGGATCAGAGGACACAGATAGATTGGATGTGGAGAGGATGTCTCCTATACTGGGAGAGATTAGGATCACAGATAGAGTGGATGTGGAGAGGATGTCTCCTATACTGGGGGACTTTAGGATCAGAGGACACAGACAGAGTGGATGTGGAGAGGATGTCTCCTATATTGGGGGAGTTTAGGATCAGAGGACACAGACAGAATGGATGAGGAGAGGATGTATTCTATAGTGGGAGAGTCTAGGACCATAGGGCACAGATAGAGCAGATGTGGAGAGGATGTCTGCTATAGTGGGGGAGTCGAGGGCCAGAGGACACAGATAGAGTGGATGTGGAGAGGATGTCTCCTATAGTGGGGGAGTCGAGGGCCAGAGGACACGGATAGAGTGGATGTGGAGAGGATGTCTCCTATAATGGGGGTGTTTATGATCAGAGGACACAGATAAAGTGGATGTGGAGTGGATGTTTCCTATAGTGGGGGAGGCCAGGACCAGAAGGCACAGATAGAGTGGATGTGGAGAGGTTGTCTCCTATAGTAGGGGAGTTTAGGGCCAGAGGACACAGACAGAGTGGATGTGGAGAGGATATCTCCTATAGTGGGGAGTATAGGACCAGAGGTCACAGATAGAGTGGATGTGGGGAAGATGTCTCCTGTAGTGGGGGAGTTTATGATCAGAGCACACAGATAGAGTGGATGTGGAGAGGATGTCTCCTATAGTGGGGGAGTCTAGGGCCAGAGGACACGGATAGAGTGGATGTGGAGAGGATGTCTCCTATAGTGGGGGAGTCTAGGGCCAAAGGGATCAGATAGAGTGGATGTGGAGAGGATGTCTCCTATAGTGGGGGAGTTTAGGGCCAGAGGGCACAGATAGAGTGGATGAGGAGAGGATGTCTCCTATAGTGGGGGAGTCCAGGGCCAGAGGACACAGATAGAGTGTATGTGAAGAGGCTGCTTCCTATAGTGGGGGAGTCTAGGGTGAGAGGGCACAGATAGTGTGAATGTGGAGAGGATGTCTCCAAAAGTGGGGGAGTTTAGGATTTGAGGATACATATACATTGGATGTGGAGAGGATGTCTCCTATAGTGGGGGACTTTAGGATCAGAGGACACAGACAGAGTGGATGTAGAGAGGATGTCTCCTATAGTGGGGGAGTTTAGGATCAGAGGACACAGACAGAGTGGATGTGGAGAGGATGTATTCTATAGTGGGGGAGTATAGGACCATAGGGCACAGATAGAGCGGATGTGTAGAGGATGTCTCCTATAGTGAGGGAGTTTAGGGCCAGAGTGCTCAGATAGAGTGGATGTGGAGAGGATGTCTCCTATAGTGGGGGTGTTTATGATCAGAGGACACAGATAGAGTGGATGTGGAGAGGATATCTCCTATAGTGGGGGGGGGGGTCTAGGGCCAGAGGACACAGATAGAGTGGATGTGGAGAGGATGTCTCCTATAGTGGGGGAGTCCTGGACCAGAGGTCACAGATAGAGTGTATGTGGAGAGGAAGCTTCCTATAGTGGGGGAGTCGAGGGCGAGAGGGCACAGATAGAATGAATGTGGAGAGGATGTCTCCAAAAGTGGGGCATTTTAGGATTTGAGGATACATATGCATTGGATGCGGAGAGGATGTATCCAATAGAGGGGGAGTTCAGGATCAGAGGACACAGATAGATTGGATGTGGAGAGGATGTCTCCTATACTGGGAGAGATTAGGATCACAGATAGAGTGGATGGGGAGAGGATGTCTCCTATAGTGGGGGAGTCCAGGGCCAGAGGACACAGATAGAGTGTATGTGAAGAGGATGCTTCCTACAGTGGGGGAGTCTAGGGTGAGAGGGCACAGATAGAGTGAATGTGGAGAGGATGTCTCCAAAAGTGGGGGATGTTAGGATTTGAGGATAAATATACATTGGATGCGGAGAGGATGTATCCAATAGAGGGGGAGTTCGGGATCAGAGGACACAGATAGATTGGATGTGGAGAGGATGTCTCCTATACTGGGAGAGATTAGGATCACAGATAGAGTGGATGTGGAGAGGATGTCTCCTATACTGGGGGACTTTAGGATCAGAGGACACAGACAGAGTGGATGTGGAGAGGATGTCTCCTATATTGGGGGAGTTTAGGATCAGAGGACACAGACAGAATGGATGAGGAGAGGATGTATTCTATAGTGGGAGAGTCTAGGACCATAGGGCACAGATAGAGCAGATGTGGAGAGGATGTCTGCTATAGTGGGGGAGTCGAGGGCCAGAGGACACAGATAGAGTGGATGTGGAGAGGATGTCTCCTATAGTGGGGGAGTCGAGGGCCAGAGGACACGGATAGAGTGGATGTGGAGAGGATGTCTCCTATAATGGGGGTGTTTATGATCAGAGGACACAGATAAAGTGGATGTGGAGTGGATGTTTCCTATAGTGGGGGAGGCCAGGACCAGAAGGCACAGATAGAGTGGATGTGGAGAGGTTGTCTCCTATAGTAGGGGAGTTTAGGGCCAGAGGACACAGACAGAGTGGATGTGGAGAGGATATCTCCTATAGTGGGGAGTATAGGACCAGAGGTCACAGATAGAGTGGATGTGGGGAAGATGTCTCCTGTAGTGGGGGAGTTTATGATCAGAGCACACAGATAGAGTGGATGTGGAGAGGATGTCTCCTATAGTGGGGGAGTCTAGGGCCAGAGGACACGGATAGAGTGGATGTGGAGAGGATGTCTCCTATAGTGGGGGAGTCTAGGGCCAAAGGGATCAGATAGAGTGGATGTGGAGAGGATGTCTCCTATAGTGGGGGAGTTTAGGGCCAGAGGGCACAGATAGAGTGGATGAGGAGAGGATGTCTCCTATAGTGGGGGAGTCCAGGGCCAGAGGACACAGATAGAGTGTATGTGAAGAGGCTGCTTCCTATAGTGGGGGAGTCTAGGGTGAGAGGGCACAGATAGTGTGAATGTGGAGAGGATGTCTCCAAAAGTGGGGGAGTTTAGGATTTGAGGATACATATACATTGGATGTGGAGAGGATGTCTCCTATAGTGGGGGACTTTAGGATCAGAGGACACAGACAGAGTGGATGTAGAGAGGATGTCTCCTATAGTGGGGGAGTTTAGGATCAGAGGACACAGACAGAGTGGATGTGGAGAGGATGTATTCTATAGTGGGGGAGTATAGGACCATAGGGCACAGATAGAGCGGATGTGTAGAGGATGTCTCCTATAGTGAGGGAGTTTAGGGCCAGAGTGCTCAGATAGAGTGGATGTGGAGAGGATGTCTCCTATAGTGGGGGAGTTTAGGGCCAGAGTGCTCAGATAGAGTGGATGTGGAGAGGATGAATTCTATAGTGGGGGAGTCTAGGACCATAGGGCACAGATAGAGCGGATGTGGAGAGGATGTCTCCTATAGTGGGGGAGTTTAGGGCCAGAGTGCTCAGATAGAGGGGATGTGGAGAGGTTGTCTCCTACATTGGGGGAGTCTAACACCAGAGGGCACAGATAGAGTGGATGTGGAGAGGATGTTTCCTATAGTTGGGGAGTCTAGGGCCAGAGGGCACAGATAGAGTGGATGTGGAGTGGATGTCTCCTATAGTGAGGGGGTTTAGGATCAGAGGACACAGATAGAGTGGATGTGGAGAGAATGTCTCCTATATGGTGGGTTAGGGCCAGAGGACACAGATAGAGTGGGTGTGGAGAGTATATCTCCTATAGTGGGGGGGGTCTAGGGCCAGAGGACACAGATAGAGTGGATGTGGAGAGGATGCCTCCTATACTGGGAGAGATTAGGATCACAGATAGAGTGGATGTGGAGAGGATGTCTCCTATAGTGGGGGAGTCTAGGACCAGAGGGCACAGATAGAGCGGATGTGGAGAGGATGTCTCCTATAGTGGTGGAGTTTAGGAAAAGTGGACGCAGATAGAGTGGATGTGGAGAGGATGTTTCCTATAGTGGGGGAGTCTAGGACCAGAAGGCACAGAGAGAGTGGATGTGGAGAGGATATCTCCTATAGTGGGGAGTATAGGACCAGAGGTCACAGATAGAGTGGATGTGGAGAGGATGTCTCCTGTAGTGGGGGAGTTAATGATCAGAGCACACATATAGAGTGGATGTGGAGTGGATGTCTCCTATAGTGGGGGAGTCTGGGGCCAGAGGACACGGATAGAGTAGATGTGGAGAGGATGTCTCCTATAGTGGGGGAGTCTAGTGCCAGAGGACACAGACAGAGTGGATCTGGAGAGGATGTCTCCTATAGTGGGGGAGAATAGGGCCAGAGGACACGGATAGAGTGGATGTTGAGAGGATGTCTCCTATAATGTGGGTGTTTATGATCAGAGGACACAGATAGAGTGGATGTGGAGAGGATGTTTCCTATAGTGGGGGAGTCCAGGACCAGAAGGCACAGATAGAGTGGATGTGGAGAGGTTGTCTCCTATAGTAGGGGAATTTAGGGCCAGAGGACACAGATAGAGTGGATGTGGAGAGGATATCTCCTATAGTGGGGAGTATAGGACCAGAGGTCACAGATAGAGTGGATGTGGAGAGGATGTCTCCTGTAGTGGGGGAGTTTATGATCAGTGGACGCAGATAGAGTGGATGTGGAGAGGATGTTTCCTATAGTGGGGGAGTCTAGGGCCAGAGGACACAGATAGAGTGGATGTGGAGTGGATGTCTCCTATAGTGAGGGGGTTTAGGTTCAGAGGGCACAGATAGAGTGGATGTGGAGAGAATGTCTCCTATATGGTGGGTTAAGGCCAGAGGACACAGATAGAGTGGGTGTGGAGAGGATATCTCCTATAGTGGGGGGGGTCTAGGGCCAGAGGACACAGACAGAGTGGATCTGGAGAGGATGTCTCCTATAGTGGGGGAGAATAGGGCCAGAGGACACGGATAGAGTGGATGTTGAGAGGATGTCTCCTATAATGGGGGTGTTTATGATCAGAGGACACAGATAGAGTGGATGTGGAGAGGATGTTTCCTATAGTGGGGGAGTCCAGGACCAGAAGGCACAGATAGAGTGGATGTGGAGAGGTTGTCTCCTATAGTAGGGGAATTTAGGGCCAGAGGACACAGATAGAGTGGATGTGGAGAGGATGTCTCCTATAGTGGTGGAGTTTAGGATCAGTGGACGCAGATAGAGTGGATGTGGAGAGGATGTCTCCTATAGTGGTGGAGTTTAGGATCAGTGGACGCAGATAGAGTGGATGTGGAGAGGATGTCTCCTATAGTGGGGGAGTCTAGGGCCAGAGGACACGGATAGAGTAGATGTGGAGAGGATGTCTCCTATAGTGGGGGAGTCTAGTGCCAGAGGGGACAGACAGAGTGGATGTGGAGAGGATGTCTCTTATACTGGGGGAGTCTCAGGCCAGAGGGCACAGATAGAGTGGATGTGGAGTGGATGTCTCCTATAGTGAGGGGGGGTCTAGGGCCAGAGGACACAGATAGAGTGGATGTGGAGAGGATGTCTCCTATAGTGTGGGAGTCCTGGACCAGAGGGCACAGATAGAGTGTATGTGGAGAGGATGCTTCCTATAGTGGGGGAGTCGAGGGCGAGAGGACACAGACAGAGTGGATGTAGAGAGGATGTCTCCTATAGTGGGGGAGTTTAGGATCAGAGGACACAGACAGAGTGGATGTGGACAGGATGTATTCTATAGTGGGGGAGTATAGGACCATAGGGCACAGATAGAGCGGATGTGTAGAGGATGTCTCCTATAGTGAGGGAGTTTAGGGCCAGAGTGCTCAGATAGAGTGGATGTGGAGAGGATGTCTCCTATAGTGGGGGAGTTTAGGGCCAGAGTGCTCAGATAGAGTGGATGTGGAGAGGATGAATTCTATAGTGGGGGAGTCTAGGACCATAGGGCACAGATAGAGCGGATGTGGAGAGGATGTCTCCTATAGTGGGGGAGTTTAGGGCCAGAGTGCTCAGATAGAGGGGATGTGGAGAGGTTGTCTCCTACATTGGGGGAGTCTAACACCAGAGGGCACAGATAGAGTGGATGTGGAGAGGATGTTTCCTATAGTTGGGGAGTCTAGGGCCAGAGGGCACAGATAGAGTGGATGTGGAGTGGATGTCTCCTATAGTGAGGGGGTTTAGGATCAGAGGACACAGATAGAGTGGATGTGGAGAGAATGTCTCCTATATGGTGGGTTAGGGCCAGAGGGCACAGATAGAGTGGGTGTGGAGAGTATATCTCCTATAGTGGGGGGGTCTAGGGCCAGAGGACACAGATAGAGTGGATGTGGAGAGGATGCCTCCTATACTGGGAGAGATTAGGATCACAGATAGAGTGGATGTGGAGAGGATGTCTCCTATAGTGGGGGAGTCTAGGACAAGAGGGCACAGATAGAGCGGATGTGGAGAGGATGTCTCCTATAGTGGTGGAGTTTAGGAAAAGTGGACGCAGATAGAGTGGATGTGGAGAGGATGTTTCCTATAGTGGGGGAGTCTAGGACCAGAAGGCACAGAGAGAGTGGATGTGGAGAGGATATCTCCTATAGTGGGGAGTATAGGACCAGAGGTCACAGATAGAGTGGATGTGGAGAGGATGTCTCCTGTAGTGGGGGAGTTAATGATCAGAGCACACATATAGAGTGGATGTGGAGTGGATGTCTCCTATAGTGGGGGAGTCTGGGGCCAGAGGACACGGATAGAGTAGATGTGGAGAGGATGTCTCCTATAGTGGGGGAGTCTAGTGCCAGAGGACACAGACAGAGTGGATCTGGAGAGGATGTCTCCTATAGTGGGGGAGAATAGGGCCAGAGGACACGGATAGAGTGGATGTTGAGAGGATGTCTCCTATAATGTGGGTGTTTATGATCAGAGGACACAGATAGAGTGGATGTGGAGAGGATGTTTCCTATAGTGGGGGAGTCCAGGACCAGAAGGCACAGATAGAGTGGATGTGGAGAGGTTGTCTCCTATAGTAGGGGAATTTAGGGCCAGAGGACACAGATAGAGTGGATGTGGAGAGGATATCTCCTATAGTGGGGAGTATAGGACCAGAGGTCACAGATAGAGTGGATGTGGAGAGGATGTCTCCTGTAGTGGGGGAGTTTATGATCAGTGGACGCAGATAGAGTGGATGTGGAGAGGATGTTTCCTATAGTGGGGGAGTCTAGGGCCAGAGGACACAGATAGAGTGGATGTGGAGTGGATGTCTCCTATAGTGAGGGGGTTTAGGTTCAGAGGGCACAGATAGAGTGGATGTGGAGAGAATGTCTCCTATATGGTGGGTTAAGGCCAGAGGACACAGATAGAGTGGGTGTGGAGAGGATATCTCCTATAGTGGGGGGGGTCTAGGGCCAGAGGACACAGACAGAGTGGATCTGGAGAGGATGTCTCCTATAGTGGGGGAGAATAGGGCCAGAGGACACGGATAGAGTGGATGTTGAGAGGATGTCTCCTATAATGGGGGTGTTTATGATCAGAGGACACAGATAGAGTGGATGTGGAGAGGATGTTTCCTATAGTGGGGGAGTCCAGGACCAGAAGGCACAGATAGAGTGGATGTGGAGAGGTTGTCTCCTATAGTAGGGGAATTTAGGGCCAGAGGACACAGATAGAGTGGATGTGGAGAGGATGTCTCCTATAGTGGTGGAGTTTAGGATCAGTGGACGCAGATAGAGTGGATGTGGAGAGGATGTCTCCTATAGTGGTGGAGTTTAGGATCAGTGGACGCAGATAGAGTGGATGTGGAGAGGATGTCTCCTATAGTGGGGGAGTCTAGGGCCAGAGGACACGGATAGAGTAGATGTGGAGAGGATGTCTCCTATAGTGGGGGAGTCTAGTGCCAGAGGGGACAGACAGAGTGGATGTGGAGAGGATGTCTCTTATACTGGGGGAGTCTCAGGCCAGAGGGCACAGATAGAGTGGATGTGGAGTGGATGTCTCCTATAGTGAGGGGGTTTAGGATCAGAGGACACAGATAGAGTGGATGTGGAGAGGATATCTCCTATAGTGGGGGGGGGTCTAGGGCCAGAGGACACAGATAGAGTGGATGTGGAGAGGATGTCTCCTATAGTGTGGGAGTCCTGGACCAGAGGGCACAGATAGAGTGTATGTGGAGAGGATGCTTCCTATAGTGGGGGAGTCGAGGGCGAGAGGACACAGACAGAGTGGATGTAGAGAGGATGTCTCCTATAGTGGGGGAGTTTAGGATCAGAGGACACAGACAGAGTGGATGTGGACAGGATGTATTCTATAGTGGGGGAGTCTAGGACCATAGGGCACAGATAGAGCGGATGTGGAGAGGATGTCTCCTATAGTGGGGGAGTTTAGGGCCAGAGTGCTCAGATAGAGTGGATGTGGAGAGGAAGTCTCCTATAGTGGGGGAGTTTAGGGCCAGAGTGCTCAGATAGAGTGGATGTGGAGAGGATGTATTCTATAGTGGGGGAGTCTAGGACCATAGGGCACAGATAGAGCGGATGTGGAGAGGATGTCTCCTATAGTGGGCGAGTTTAGGGCCAGAGTGCTCAGATAGAGTGGATGTGGAGTGGATGTCTCCTATAGTGAGGGGGTTTAGGATCAGAGGACACAGATAGAGTGGATGTGGAGAGAATGTCTCCTATATGGTGGGTTAGGGACAGAGGACACAGATAGAGTGGGTGTGGAGAGTATATCTCCTATAGTGGGGGGGTCTAGGGCCAGAGGACACAGATAGAGTGGATGTGGAGAGGATGTCTCCTATACTGGGAGAGATTAGGATCACAGATAGAGTGGATGTGGAGAGGATGTCTCCTATAGTGGGGGAGTCTAGGACCAGAGGGCACAGATAGAGCGGATGTGGAGAGGATGTCTCCTATAGTGCTGGAGTTTAGGAAAAGTGGACGCAGATAGAGTGGATGTTGAGAAGATGTTTCCTATAGTGGGGGAGTCTAGGACCAGAAGGCAGAGAGAGTGGATGTGGAGAGGATATCTCCTATAGTGGGGAGTATAGGACCAGAGGTCACAGATAGAGTGGATGTGGAGAGGATGTCTCCTGTAGTGGGGGAGTTAATGATCAGAGCACACAGATAGAGTGGATGTGGAGAGGATGTCTCCTATAGTGGGGGAGTCTAAGGCCAGAGGACACGGATAGAGTAGATGTGGAGAGGATGTCTCCTATAGTGGGGGAGTCTAGTGCCGGAGGACACAGACAGAGTGGATCTGGAGAGGATGTCTCCTATAGTGGGGGAGAATAGGGCCAGAGGACACGGATAGAGTGGATGTTGAGAGGATGTCTCCTATAATGGGGCTGTTTATGATCAGAGGACACAGATAGAGTGGATGTGGAGAGGATGTCTCCTATACTGGGAGAGATTAGGATCACAGATAGAGTGGATGTGGAGAGGATGTCTCCTATAGTGGGGGAGTCTAGGACCAGAGGGCACAGATAGAGCGGATGTGGAGAGGATGTCTCCTATAGTGCTGGAGTTTAGGAAAAGTGGACGCAGATAGAGTGGATGTGGAGAAGATGTTTCCTATAGTGGGGGAGTCTAGGACCAGAAGGCAGAGAGAGTGGATGTGGAGAGGATATCTCCTATAGTGGGGAGTATAGGACCAGAGGTCACAGATAGAGTGGATGTGGAGAGGATGTCTCCTGTAGTGGGGGAGTTAATGATCAGAGCACACAGATAGAGTGGATGTGGAGAGGATGTCTCCTATAGTGGTGGAGTTTAGGATCAGTGGACGCAGATAGAGTGGATGTGGAGAGGATGTTTCCTATAGTGGGGGTGTCTAGGGCCAGAGGACACAGATAGAGTGGATGTGGAGTGGATGTCTCCTATAGTGAGGGGGTTTAGGTTCAGAGGACACAGATAGAGTGGATGTGGAGAGAATTTCTCCTATATGGTGGGTTAAGGCCAGAGGACACAGATAGAGTGGGTGTGGAGAGGATATCTCCTATAGTGGGGGGGGTCTAGGGCCAGAGGACACAGATAGAGTGGATGTGGAGAGGATGTCTCCTATACTGGGAGAGATTAGGATCACAGATAGAGTGGATTGGGAGAGGATGTCTCCTATAGTGGGGGAGTCCAGGGCCAGAGGACACAGATAGAGTGTATGTGAAGAGGATGCTTCCTACAGTGGGGGAGTCTAGGGTGAGAGGGCACAGATAGAGTGAATGTGGAGAGGATGTCTCCAAAAGTGGGGGAGGTTAGGATTTGAGGATAAATATACATTGGATGCGGAGAGGATGTATCCAATAGAGGGGGAGTTCGGGATCAGAGGAAACTGATAGATTGGATGTGGAGAGAATGTCTCCTATACTGGGAGAGATTAGGATCACAGATAGAGTGGATGTGGAGAGGATGTCTCCTATACTGGGGGACTTTAGGATCAGAGGACACAGACAGAGTGGATGTGGAGAGGATGTCTCCTATATTGGGGGAGTTTAGGATCAGAGGACACAGACAGAATGGATGAGGAGAGGATGTATTCTATAGTGGGAGAGTCTAGGACCATAGGGCACAGATAGAGCAGATGTGGAGAGGATTTCTCCTATAGTGGGGGAGTCGAGGGCCAGAGGACACGTATAGAGTGGATGTGGAGAGGATGTATCCTATAATGGGGGTGTTTATGATCAGAGGACACAGATAAAGTGGATGTGGAGAGGATGTTTCCTATAGTGGGGGAGGCCAGGACCAGAAGGCACAGATAGAGTTGATGTGGAGAGGTTGTCTCCTATAGTAGGGGAGTTTAGGGCCAGAGGACACAGATAGAGTGGATGTGGAGAGGATGTTTCCTATAGTTGGGGAGTCTAGGGCCAGAGGGCACAGATAGAGTGGATTTGGAGTGGATGTCTCCTATAGTGAGGGGGTTTAGGATCAGAGGACACAGATAGAGTGGATGTGGAGAGAATGTCTCCTATATGGTGGGTTACGGCCAGAGGACACAGACAGAATGGATGAGGAGAGGATGTATTCTATAGTGGGAGAGTCTAGGACCATAGGGCACAGATAGAGCAGATGTGGAGAGGATGTCTGCTATAGTGGGGGAGTCCAGGGCCAGAAGACACGGATAGAGTGGATGTGGAGAGGATGTCTCCTATAATGGGGGTGTTTATGATCAGAGGACACAGATAAAGTGGATGTGGAGAGGATGTTTCCTATAGTGGGGGAGGCCAGGACCAGAAGGCACAGATAGAGTGGATGTGGAGAGGTTGTCACCTATAGTAGGGGAGTTTAGGGCCAGAGGACACAGATAGAGTGGATGTGGAGAGTATATCTCCTATAGTGGGGAGTATAGGACCAGAGGTCACAGATAGAGTGGATGTGGGGAAGATGTCTCCTGTAGTGGGGGAGTTTATGATCAGAGCACACAGATAGAGTGGATGTGGAGAGGATGTCTCCTATAGTGGGGGAGTTTAGGGCCAGAGGGCACAGATAGAGTGTATGTGAAGAGGCTGCTTCCTATAGTGGGAGAGTCTAGGGCGAGAGGGCACAGATAGTGTGAATGTGGAGAGGATGTCTCCAAAAGTGGGGGAGTTTAGGATTTGAGCATACATATACATTGGATGCGGAGAGGATGTATCCAATAGAGGGGGAGTTCAGGATCAGAGGACACAGATAGATTGGATGTGGAGAGGATGTCTCCTATACTGGGAGAGATTAGGATCACAGATAGAGTGGATGTGGAGAGGATGTCTCCTATAGTGGGGGACTTTAGGATCAGAGGACACAGACAGAGTGGATGTAGAGAGGATGTCTCCTATAGTGGGGGAGTTTAGGATCAGAGGACACAGACAGAGTGGATGTGGAGAGGATGTATTCTATAGTGGGGGAGTCTAGTGCCAGAGGATACAGACAGAGTGGATGTGGAGAGGAAGTCTCCTATAGTGGGGGAGTCCAGGGCCAGAGGACACAGATAGAGTGTATGTGAAGAGGCTGCTTCCTATAGTGGGGGAGTCTAGGGCGAGAGGGCACAGATAGTGTGAATGTGGAGAGGATGTCTCCAAAAGTGGGGGAGTTTAGCATTTGAGGATACATATACATTGGATGCGGAGAGGATGTATCCAATAGAGGGGGAGTACAGGATCAGAGGACGCAGATAGATTGGATGTGGAGAGGATGTCTCCTATACTGGGAGAGATTAGGATCACAGATAGAGTGGATGTGGAGAGGATGTCTCCTATAGTGGGGGAGTTTAGGATCAGAGGACTCAGACAGAGTGGGTGTGCAGAGGATGTATTCTATAGTGGGGGAGTCTAGGACCATAGGGCACAGATAGAGCGGATGTGGAAAGGATGTCTCCTATAGTGGGGGAGTTTAGGGCCAGAGTGCTCAGATAGAGTGGATGTGGAGAGGATGTCTCCTATAGTGGGGGAGTTTAGGGCCAGAGTGCTCAGATAGAGTGGATGTGGAGAGGATGAATTCTATAGTGGGGGAGTCTAGGACCATAGGGCACAGATAGAGCGGATGTGGAGAGGATGTCTCCTATAGTGGGGGAGTTTAGGGCCAGAGTGCTCAGATAGAGTGGATGTGGAGAGGATGTCTCCTGTAGTGGGGGAGTTTATGATCAGAGCACACAGATAGAGTGGATGTGGAGAGGATGTTTCCTATAGTTGGGGAGTCTAGGGCCAGAGGGCACAGATAGAGTGGATGTGGAGTGGATGTCTCCTATAGTGAGGGGGTTTAGGATCAGAGGACACAGATAGAGTGGATGTGGAGAGGATGTCTCCTATACTGGGAGAGATTAGGATCACAGATAGAGTGGATGTGGAGAGGATGTCTCCTATATAGTGGGTTAGGGCCAGAGGACACAGATAGAGTGGGTGTGGAGAGTATATCTCCTATAGTGGGGGGGTCTAGGGCCAGAGGACACAGATAGAGTGGATGTGGAGAGGATGTCTCCTATACTGGGAGAGATTAGGATCACAGATAGAGTGGATGTGGAGAGGATGTCTCCTATATTTTTTTTTTTATTATTTTTTTTTAAAGCTATTATTAATGCTTTTTGAGTTAGTGATTTAGATGCATATCATATTATTACTGAGTTAAGTATTGTATGTAATGAGTTTTTGCTACAACAAGTGTATGGGACATTGGAAAAAATGTTGAATTTCCCCATGGGGATGAATAAAGTATCTATCTATCTATCTATCTATCTATCTAGTGGGGGAGTCTAGGACCTGAGGGCACAGATAGAGTGGATGTGGAGAGGATGTCTCCTATAGTGGTGGAGTTTAGGAAAAGTGGACGCAGATAGAGTGGATGTGGAGAGGATGTTTCCTATAGTGGGGGAGGCCAGGACCAGAAGGCACAGATAGAGTTGATGTGGAGAGGTTGTCTCCTATAGTAGGGGAGTTTAGGGCCAGAGGACACAGATAGAGTGGATGTGGAGAGGATGTTTCCTATAGTGTGGGAGTCTAGGACCAGAAGGCACAGAGAGAGTGGATGTGGAGAGGATATCTCCTATAGTGGGGAGTATAGGACCAGAGGTCACAGATAGAGTGGATGTGGAGAGGATGTCTCCTGTAGTGGGGGAGTTAATGATCAGAGCACACATATAGAGTGGATGTGGAGTGGATGTCTCCTATAGTGGGGGAGTCTGGGGCCAGAGGACACGGATAGAGTAGATGTGGAGAGGATGTCTCCTATAGTGGGGGAGTCTAGTGCCAGAGGACACAGACAGAGTGGATCTGGAGAGGATGTCTCCTATAGTGGGGGAGAATAGGGCCAGAGGACACGGATAGAGTGGATGTTGAGAGGATGTCTCCTATAATGGGGGTGTTTATGATCAGAGGACACAGATAGAGTGGATGTGGAGAGGATGTTTCCTATAGTGGGGGAGTCCAGGACCAGAAGGCACAGATAGAGTGGATGTGGAGAGGTTGTCTCCTATAGTAGGGGAATTTAGGATCAGTGGACGCAGATAGAGTGGATGTGGAGAGGATGTCTCCTATAGTGGTGGAGTTTAGGATCAGTGGACGCAGATAGAGTGGATGTGGAGAGGATGTCTCCTATAGTGGGGGAGTCTAGGGCCAGAGGACACGGATAGAGTAGATGTGGAGAGAATGTCTCCTATACTGGGAGAGATTAGGATCACAGATAGAGTGGATGTGGAGAGGATGTCTCCTATACTGGGGGACTTTAGGATCAGAGGACACAGACAGAGTGGATGTGGAGAGGATGTCTCCTATATTGGGGGAGTTTAGGATCAGAGGACACAGACAGAATGGATGAGGAGAGGATGTATTCTATAGTGGGAGAGTCTAGGACCATAGGGCACAGATAGAGCAGATGTGGAGAGGATTTCTCCTATAGTGGGGGAGTCGAGGGCCAGAGGACACGTATAGAGTGGATGTGGAGAGGATGTATCCTATAATGGGGGTGTTTATGATCAGAGGACACAGATAAAGTGGATGTGGAGAGGATGTTTCCTATAGTGGGGGAGGCCAGGACCAGAAGGCACAGATAGAGTTGATGTGGAGAGGTTGTCTCCTATAGTAGGGGAGTTTAGGGCCAGAGGACACAGATAGAGTGGATGTGGAGAGGATGTTTCCTATAGTTGGGGAGTCTAGGGCCAGAGGGCACAGATAGAGTGGATTTGGAGTGGATGTCTCCTATAGTGAGGGGGTTTAGGATCAGAGGACACAGATAGAGTGGATGTGGAGAGAATGTCTCCTATATGGTGGGTTACGGCCAGAGGACACAGACAGAATGGATGAGGAGAGGATGTATTCTATAGTGGGAGAGTCTAGGACCATAGGGCACAGATAGAGCAGATGTGGAGAGGATGTCTGCTATAGTGGGGGAGTCGAGGGCCAGAAGACACGGATAGAGTGGATGTGGAGAGGATGTCTCCTATAATGGGGGTGTTTATGATCAGAGGACACAGATAAAGTGGATGTGGAGAGGATGTTTCCTATAGTGGGGGAGGCCAGGACCAGAAGGCACAGATAGAGTGGATGTGGAGAGGTTGTCTCCTATAGTAGGGGAGTTTAGGGCCAGAGGACACAGATAGAGTGGATGTGGAGAGTATATCTCCTATAGTGGGGAGTATAGGACCAGAGGTCACAGATAGAGTGGATGTGGGGAAGATGTCTCCTGTAGTGGGGGAGTTTATGATCAGAGCACACAGATAGAGTGGATGTGGAGAGGATGTCTCCTATAGTGGGGGAGTCTAGGGCCAGAGGACACGGATAGAGTGGATGTGGAGAGGATGTCTCCTATAGTGGGGGAGTCTAGGGCCAAAGGGATCAGATAGAGTGGATGTGGAGAGGATGTCTCCTATAGTGGGGGAGTTTAGGGCCAGAGGGCACAGATAGAGTGTATGTGAAGAGGCTGCTTCCTATAGTGGGAGAGTCTAGGGCGAGAGGGCACAGATAGTGTGAATGTGGAGAGGATGTCTCCAAAAGTGGGGGAGTTTAGGATTTGAGCATACATATACATTGGATGCGGAGAGGATGTATCCAATAGAGGGGGAGTTCAGGATCAGAGGACACAGATAGATTGGATGTGGAGAGGATGTCTCCTATACTGGGAGAGATTAGGATCACAGATAGAGTGGATGTGGAGAGGATGTCTCCTATAGTGGGGGACTTTAGGATCAGAGGACACAGACAGAGTGGATGTAGAGAGGATGTCTCCTATAGTGGGGGAGTTTAGGATCAGAGGACACAGACAGAGTGGATGTGGAGCTGATGTATTCTATAGTGGGGGAGTCTAGTGCCAGAGGATACAGACAGAGTGGATGTGGAGAGGAAGTCTCCTATAGTGGGGGAGTCCAGGGCCAGAGGACACAGATAGAGTGTATGTGAAGAGGCTGCTTCCTATAGTGGGGGAGTCTAGGGCGAGAGGGCACAGATAGTGTGAATGTGGAGAGGATGTCTCCAAAAGTGGGGGAGTTTAGGATTTGAGGATACATATACATTGGATGCGGAGAGGATGTATCCAATAGAGGGGGAGTACAGGATCAGAGGACGCAGATAGATTGGATGTGGAGAGGATGTCTCCTATACTGGGAGAGATTAGGATCACAGATAGAGTGGATGTGGAGAGGATGTCTCCTATAGTGGGGGAGTTTAGGATCAGAGGACTCAGACAGAGTGGGTGTGGAGAGGATGTATTCTATAGTGGGGGAGTCTAGGACCATAGGGCACAGATAGAGCGGATGTGGAAAGGATGTCTCCTATAGTGGGGGAGTTTAGGGCCAGAGTGCTCAGATAGAGTGGATGTGGAGAGGATGTCTCCTATAGTGGGGAAGTTTAGGGCCAGAGTGCTCAGATAGAGTGGATGTGGAGAGGATGAATTCTATAGTGGGGGAGTCTAGGACCATAGGGCACAGAGAGAGTGGATGTGGAGAGGATATCTCCTATAGTGGGGAGTATAGGACCAGAGGTCACAGATAGAGTGGATGTGGAGAGGATGTCTCCTGTAGTGGGGGAGTTAATGATCAGAGCACACATATAGAGTGGATGTGGAGTGGATGTCTCCTATAGTGGGGGAGTCTGGGGCCAGAGGACACGGATAGAGTAGATGTGGAGAGGATGTCTCCTATAGTGGGGGAGTCTAGTGCCAGAGGACACAGACAGAGTGGATCTGTTGAGGATGTCTCCTATAGTGGGGGAGAATAGGGCCAGAGGACACGGATAGAGTGGATGTTGAGAGGATGTCTCCTATAATGTGGGTGTTTATGATCAGAGGACACAGATAGAGTGGATGTGGAGAGGATGTTTCCTATAGTGGGGGAGTCCAGGACCAGAAGGCACAGATAGAGTGGATGTGGAGAGGTTGTCTCCTATAGTTGGGGAATTTAGGGCCAGAGGACACAGATAGAGTGGATGTGGAGAGGATATCTCCTATAGTGGGGAGTATAGGACCAGAGGTCACAGATAGAGAGGATGTGGAGAGGATGTCTCCTGTAGTGGGGGAGTTTATGATCAGTGGACGCAGATAGAGTGGATGTGGAGAGGATGTTTCCTATAGTGGGGGAGTCTAGGGCCAGAGGACACAGATAGAGTGGATGTGGAGTGGATGTCTCCTATAGTGAGGGGGTTTAGGTTCAGAGGGCACAGATAGAGTGGATGTGGAGAGAATGTCTCCTCTATGGTGGGTTAAGGCCAGAGGACACAGATAGAGTGGGTGTGGAGAGGATATCTCCTATAGTGGGGGGGGTCTAGGGCCAGAGGACACAGACAGAGTGGATCTGGAGTGGATGTCTCCTATAGTGGGGGAGAATAGGGCCAGAGGACACGGATAGAGTGGATGTTGAGAGGATGTCTCCTATAATGGGGGTGTTTATGATCAGAGGACACAGATAGAGTGGATGTGGAGAGGATGTTTCCTATAGTGGGGGAGTCCAGGACCAGAAGGCACAGATAGAGTGGATGTGGAGAGGTTGTCTCCTATAGTAGGGGAATTTAGGGCCAGAGGACACAGATAGAGTGGATGTGGAGAGGATGTCTCCTATAGTGGTGGAGTTTAGGATCAGTGGACGCAGATAGAGTGGATGTGGAGAGGATGTCTCCTATAGTGGTGGAGTTTAGGATCAGTGGACGCAGATAGAGTGGATGTGGAGAGGATGTCTCCTATAGTGGGGGAGTCTAGGGCCAGAGGACACGGATAGAGTAGATGTGGAGAGGATGTCTCCTATAGTGGGGGAGTCTAGTGCCAGAGGGGACAGACAGAGTGGATGTGGAGAGGATGTCTCTTATACTGGGGGAGTCTCAGGCCAGAGGGCACAGATAGAGTGGATGTGGAGTGGATGTCTCCTATAGTGAGGGGGTTTAGGATCAGAGGACACAGATAGAGTGGATGTGGAGAGGATATCTCCTATAGTGGGGGGGGGTCTAGGGCCAGAGGACACAGATAGAGTGGATGTGGAGAGGATGTCTCCTATAGTGTGGGAGTCCTGGACCAGAGGGCACAGATAGAGTGTATGTGGAGAGGATGCTTCCTATAGTGGGGGAGTCGAGGGCGAGAGGACACAGACAGAGTGGATGTAGAGAGGATGTCTCCTATAGTGGGGGAGTTTAGGATCAGAGGACACAGACAGAGTGGATGTGGACAGGATGTATTCTATAGTGGGGGAGTCTAGGACCATAGGGCACAGATAGAGCGGATGTGGAGAGGATGTCTCCTATAGTGGGGGAGTTTAGGGCCAGAGTGCTCAGATAGAGTGGATGTGGAGAGGAAGTCTCCTATAGTGGGGGAGTTTAGGGCCAGAGTGCTCAGATAGAGTGGATGTGGAGAGGATGTATTCTATAGTGGGGGAGTCTAGGACCATAGGGCACAGATAGAGCGGATGTGGAGAGGATGTCTCCTATAGTGGGCGAGTTTAGGGCCAGAGTGCTCAGATAGAGTGGATGTGGAGTGGATGTCTCCTATAGTGAGGGGGTTTAGGATCAGAGGACACAGATAGAGTGGATGTGGAGAGAATGTCTCCTATATGGTGGGTTAGGGACAGAGGACACAGATAGAGTGGGTGTGGAGAGTATATCTCCTATAGTGGGGGGGTCTAGGGCCAGAGGACACAGATAGAGTGGATGTGGAGAGGATGTCTCCTATACTGGGAGAGATTAGGATCACAGATAGAGTGGATGTGGAGAGGATGTCTCCTATAGTGGGGGAGTCTAGGACCAGAGGGCACAGATAGAGCGGATGTGGAGAGGATGTCTCCTATAGTGCTGGAGTTTAGGAAAAGTGGACGCAGATAGAGTGGATGTGGAGAAGATGTTTCCTATAGTGGGGGAGTCTAGGACCAGAAGGCAGAGAGAGTGGATGTGGAGAGGATATCTCCTATAGTGGGGAGTATAGGACCAGAGGTCACAGATAGAGTGGATGTGGAGAGGATGTCTCCTGTAGTGGGGGAGTTAATGATCAGAGCACACAGATAGAGTGGATGTGGAGAGGATGTCTCCTATAGTGGGGGAGTCTAAGGCCAGAGGACACGGATAGAGTAGATGTGGAGAGGATGTCTCCTATAGTGGGGGAGTCTAGTGCCGGAGGACACAGACAGAGTGGATCTGGAGAGGATGTCTCCTATAGTGGGGGAGAATAGGGCCAGAGGACACGGATAGAGTGGATGTTGAGAGGATGTCTCCTATAATGGGGCTGTTTATGATCAGAGGACACAGATAGAGTGGATGTGGAGAGGATGTTTCCTATAGTGGGGGAGTCCAGGACCAGAAGGCACAGATAGAGTGGATGCGGAGAGGCTGTCTCCTATAGTAGGGGAATTTAGGGCCAGAGGACACAGATAGAGTGGATGTGGAGAGGATATCTCCTATAGTGGGGAGTATAGGACCAGAGGTCACAGATAGAGTGTATGTGGAGAGGATGTCTCCTGTGGTGGGGGAGTTTATGATCAGAGCACACAGATAGAGTGGATGTGGAGAGGATGTCTCCTATAGTGGGGGAGTCTAGGGCCAGAGGACACGGATAGAGTGGATGTGGAGAGGATGTCTCCTATAGTGGGGGAGTCTAGGGCCAGAGGGCACAGATAGAGTGGATGTGGAGAGGATGTCTCCTATAGTGGTGGAGTTTAGGATCAGTGGACGCAGATAGAGTGGATGTGGAGAGGATGTTTCCTATAGTGGGGGTGTCTAGGGCCAGAGGACACAGATAGAGTGGATGTGGAGTGGATGTCTCCTATAGTGAGGGGGTTTAGGTTCAGAGGACACAGATAGAGTGGATGTGGAGAGAATTTCTCCTATATGGTGGGTTAAGGCCAGAGGACACAGATAGAGTGGGTGTGGAGAGGATATCTCCTATAGTGGGGGGGGTCTAGGGCCAGAGGACACAGATAGAGTGGATGTGGAGAGGATGTCTCCTATACTGGGAGAGATTAGGATCACAGATAGAGTGGATTGGGAGAGGATGTCTCCTATAGTGGGGGAGTCCAGGGCCAGAGGACACAGATAGAGTGTATGTGAAGAGGATGCTTCCTACAGTGGGGGAGTCTAGGGTGAGAGGGCACAGATAGAGTGAATGTGGAGAGGATGTCTCCAAAAGTGGGGAAGTTAGGATTTGAGGATAAATATACATTGGATGCGGAGAGGATGTATCCAATAGAGGGGGAGTTCGGGATCAGAGGAAACTGATAGATTGGATGTGGAGAGAATGTCTCCTATACTGGGAGAGATTAGGATCACAGATAGAGTGGATGTGGAGAGGATGTCTCCTATACTGGGGGACTTTAGGATCAGAGGACACAGACAGAGTGGATGTGGAGAGGATGTCTCCTATATTGGGGGAGTTTAGGATCAGAGGACACAGACAGAATGGATGAGGAGAGGATGTATTCTATAGTGGGAGAGTCTAGGACCATAGGGCACAGATAGAGCAGATGTGGAGAGGATTTCTCCTATAGTGGGGGAGTCGAGGGCCAGAGGACACGTATAGAGTGGATGTGGAGAGGATGTATCCTATAATGGGGGTGTTTATGATCAGAGGACACAGATAAAGTGGATGTGGAGAGGATGTTTCCTATAGTGGGGGAGGCCAGGACCAGAAGGCACAGATAGAGTTGATGTGGAGAGGTTGTCTCCTATAGTAGGGGAGTTTAGGGCCAGAGGACACAGATAGAGTGGATGTGGAGAGGATGTTTCCTATAGTTGGGGAGTCTAGGGCCAGAGGGCACAGATAGAGTGGATTTGGAGTGGATGTCTCCTATAGTGAGGGGGTTTAGGATCAGAGGACACAGATAGAGTGGATGTGGAGAGAATGTCTCCTATATGGTGGGTTACGGCCAGAGGACACAGACAGAATGGATGAGGAGAGGATGTATTCTATAGTGGGAGAGTCTAGGACCATAGGGCACAGATAGAGCAGATGTGGAGAGGATGTCTGCTATAGTGGGGGAGTCGAGGGCCAGAAGACACGGATAGAGTGGATGTGGAGAGGATGTCTCCTATAATGGGGGTGTTTATGATCAGAGGACACAGATAAAGTGGATGTGGAGAGGATGTTTCCTATAGTGGGGGAGGCCAGGACCAGAAGGCACAGATAGAGTGGATGTGGAGAGGTTGTCTCCTATAGTAGGGGAGTTTAGGGCCAGAGGACACAGATAGAGTGGATGTGGAGAGTATATCTCCTATAGTGGGGAGTATAGGACCAGAGGTCACAGATAGAGTGGATGTGGGGAAGATGTCTCCTGTAGTGGGGGAGTTTATGATCAGAGCACACAGATAGAGTGGATGTGGAGAGGATGTCTCCTATAGTGGGGGAGTCTAGGGCCAGAGGACACGGATAGAGTGGATGTGGAGAGGATGTCTCCTATAGTGGGGGAGTCTAGGGCCAAAGGGATCAGATAGAGTGGATGTGGAGAGGATGTCTCCTATAGTGGGGGAGTTTAGGGCCAGAGGGCACAGATAGAGTGTATGTGAAGAGGCTGCTTCCTATAGTGGGAGAGTCTAGGGCGAGAGGGCACAGATAGTGTGAATGTGGAGAGGATGTCTCCAAAAGTGGGGGAGTTTAGGATTTGAGCATACATATACATTGGATGCGGAGAGGATGTATCCAATAGAGGGGGAGTTCAGGATCAGAGGACACAGATAGATTGGATGTGGAGAGGATGTCTCCTATACTGGGAGAGATTAGGATCACAGATAGAGTGGATGTGGAGAGGATGTCTCCTATAGTGGGGGACTTTAGGATCAGAGGACACAGACAGAGTGGATGTAGAGAGGATGTCTCCTATAGTGGGGGAGTTTAGGATCAGAGGACACAGACAGAGTGGATGTGGAGAGGATGTATTCTATAGTGGGGGAGTCTAGTGCCAGAGGATACAGACAGAGTGGATGTGGAGAGGAAGTCTCCTATAGTGGGGGAGTCCAGGGCCAGAGGACACAGATAGAGTGTATGTGAAGAGGCTGCTTCCTATAGTGGGGGAGTCTAGGGCGAGAGGGCACAGATAGTGTGAATGTGGAGAGGATGTCTCCAAAAGTGGGGGAGTTTAGGATTTGAGGATACATATACATTGGATGCGGAGAGGATGTATCCAATAGAGGGGGAGTACAGGATCAGAGGACGCAGATAGATTGGATGTGGAGAGGATGTCTCCTATACTGGGAGAGATTAGGATCACAGATAGAGTGGATGTGGAGAGGATGTCTCCTATAGTGGGGGAGTTTAGGATCAGAGGACTCAGACAGAGTGGGTGTGGAGAGGATGTATTCTATAGTGGGGGAGTCTAGGACCATAGGGCACAGATAGAGCGGATGTGGAAAGGATGTCTCCTATAGTGGGGGAGTTTAGGGCCAGAGTGCTCAGATAGAGTGGATGTGGAGAGGATGTCTCCTATAGTGGGGGAGTTTAGGGCCAGAGTGCTCAGATAGAGTGGATGTGGAGAGGATGAATTCTATAGTGGGGGAGTCTAGGACCATAGGGCACAGATAGAGCGGATGTGGAGAGGATGTCTCCTATAGTGGGGGAGTTTAGGGCCAGAGTGCTCAGATAGAGTGGATGTGGAGAGGATGTCTCCTGTAGTGGGGGAGTTTATGATCAGAGCACACAGATAGAGTGGATGTGGAGAGGATGTTTCCTATAGTTGGGGAGTCTAGGGCCAGAGGGCACAGATAGAGTGGATGTGGAGTGGATGTCTCCTATAGTGAGGGGGTTTAGGATCAGAGGACACAGATAGAGTGGATGTGGAGAGGATGTCTCCTATACTGGGAGAGATTAGGATCACAGATAGAGTGGATGTGGAGAGGATGTCTCCTATATAGTGGGTTAGGGCCAGAGGACAAAGATAGAGTGGGTGTGGAGAGTATATCTCCTATAGTGGGGTGTCTAGTGCCAGAGGACACAGATAGAGTGGATGTGGAGAGGATGTCTCCTATACTGGGAGAGATTAGGATCACAGATAGAGTGGATGTGGAGAGGATGTCTCCTATATTTTTTTTTATTATTTTTTTTTAAAGCTATTATTAATGCTTTTTGAGTTAGTGATTTAGATGCATATCATATTATTACTGAGTTAAGTATTGTATGTAATGAGTTTTTTGCTACAACAAGTGTATGGGACATTGGAAAAAATGTTGAATTTCCCCATGGGGATGAATAAAGTATCTATCTATCTATCTATCTATCTATCTAGTGGGGGAGTCTAGGACCTGAGGGCACAGATAGAGCGGATGTGGAGAGGATGTCTCCTATAGTGGTGGACTTTAGGAAAAGTGGACGCAGATAGAGTGGATGTGGAGAGGATGTTTCCTATAGTGTGGGAGTCTAGGACCAGAAGGCACAGAGAGAGTGGATGTGGAGAGGATATCTCCTATAGTGGGGAGTATAGGACCAGAGGTCACAGATAGAGTGGATGTGGAGAGGATGTCTCCTGTAGTGGGGGAGTTAATGATCAGAGCACACATATAGAGTGGATGTGGAGTGGATGTCTCCTATAGTGGGGGAGTCTGGGGCCAGAGGACACGGATAGAGTAGATGTGGAGAGGATGTCTCCTATAGTGGGGGAGTCTAGTGCCAGAGGACACAGACAGAGTGGATCTGGAGAGGATGTCTCCTATAGTGGGGGAGAATAGGGCCAGAGGACACGGATAGAGTGGATGTTGAGAGGATGTCTCCTATAATGGGGGTGTTTATGATCAGAGGACACAGATAGAGTGGATGTGGAGAGGATGTTTCCTATAGTGGGGGAGTCCAGGACCAGAAGGCACAGATAGAGTGGATGTGGAGAGGTTGTCTCCTATAGTAGGGGAATTTAGGGCCAGAGGACACAGATAGAGTGGATGTGGAGAGGATGTCTCCTATAGTGGTGGAGTTTAGGATCAATGGACGCAGATAGAGTGGATGTGGAGAGGATGTCTCCTATAGTGGTGGAGTTTAGGATCAGTGGACGCAGATAGAGTGGATGTGGAGAGGATGTCTCCTATAGTGGGGGAGTCTAGGGCCAGAGGACACGGATAGAGTAGATGTGGAGAGGATGTCTCCTATAGTGGGGGAGTCTAGTGCCAGAGGGCACAGACAGAGTGGATGTGGAGAGGATGTCTCTTATACTGGGGGAGTCTCGGGCCAGAGGGCACAGATAGAGTGGATGTGGAGTGGATGTCTCCTATAGTGAGGGGGTTTAGGATCAGAGGACACAGATAGAGCGGATGTGGAGAGGATGTCTCCTATAGTGGTGGAGTTTAGGAAAAGTGGACGCAGATAGAGTGGATGTGGAGAGGATGTTTCCTATAGTGGAGGAGTCTAGGACCAGAAGGCACAGAGAGAGTGGATGTGGAGAGGATATCTCCTATAGTGGGGAGTATAGGACCAGAGGTCACAGATAGAGTGGATGTGGAGAGGATGTCTCCTGTAGTGGGGGAGTTAATGATCAGAGCACACAGATAGAGTGGATGTGGAGAGGATATCTCCTATAGTGGGGGAGTCTAGGGCCAGAGGACACGGATAGAGTAGATGTGGAGAGGATGTCTCCTATAGTGGGGGAGTCTAGGGCCAGAGGACACGGATAGAGTGGATGTTGAGAGGATGTCTCCTATAATGGGGCTGTTTATGATCAGAGGACACAGATAGAGTGGATGTGGAGAGGATGTTTCCTATAGTGGGGGAGTCCAGGACCAGAAGGCACAGATAGAGTGGATGTGGAGAGGTTGTCTCCTATAGTGGGGGAGTCTATGGCCAGAGGGCACAGATAGAGTGGATGTGGAGAGGATGTCTCCTATAGTGGTGGAGTTTAGGATCAGTGGACGCAGATAGAGTGGATGTGGAGAGGATGTTTCCTATAGTGGGGGAGTCTAGGGCCAGAGGACACAGATAGAGTGGATGTGGAGTGGATGTCTCCTATAGTGAGGGGGTTTAGGATCAGAGGACACAGATAGAGTGGATGTGGAGAGAATGTCTCCTATATGGTGGGTTAAGGCCAGAGGACACAGATAGAGTGGGTGTGGAGAGGATATCTCCTATAGTGGGGGGGGTCTAGGGCCAGAGGACACAGATAGAGTGGATGTGGAGAGGATGTTTCCTATAGTGGGGGAGTCCTGGACCAGAGGGCACTGATAGAGTGTATGTGGAGAGGATGCTTCCTATAGTGGGGGAGTCGAGGGCGAGAGGGCACAGATAGAATGAATGTGGAGAGGATGTCTCCTATAGTGGGGGAGTTTAGGGCCAGAGTGCTCAGTTAGAGTGGATGTGGAGAGGATGTATTCTATAGTGGGGGAGTCTAGGACCATAGGGCACAGATAGAGCGGATGTGGAGAGGATGTCTCCTATAGTGGGCGAGTTTAGGGCCAGAGTGCTCAGATAGAGTGGATGTGGAGTGGATGTCTCCTATAGTGAGGGGGTTTAGGATCAGAGGACACAGATAGAGTGGATGTGGAGAGAATGTCTCCTATATGGTGGGTTAGGGACAGAGGACACAGATAGAGTGGGTGTGGAGAGTATATCTCCTATAGTGGGGGGGTCTAGGGCCAGAGGACACAGATAGAGTGGATGTGGAGAGGATGTCTCCTATACTGGGAGAGATTAGGATCACAGATAGAGTGGATGTGGAGAGGATGTCTCCTATAGTGGGGGAGTCTAGGACCAGAGGGCACAGATAGAGCGGATGTGGAGAGGATGTCTCCTATAGTGGTGGAGTTTAGGAAAAGTGGACGCAGATAGAGTGGATGTGGAGAGGATGTCTCCTATATTTTTTTTTATTATTTTTTTTTAAAGCTATTATTAATGCTTTTTGAGTTAGTGATTTAGATGCATATCATATTATTACTGAGTTAAGTATTGTATGTAATGAGTTTTTGCTACAACAAGTGTATGGGACATTGGAAAAAATGTTGAATTTCCCCATGGGGATGAATAAAGTATCTATCTATCTATCTATCTATCTATCTAGTGGGGGAGTCTAGGACCTGAGGGCACAGATAGAGCGGATGTGGAGAGGATGTCTCCTATAGTGGTGGAGTTTAGGAAAAGTGGACGCAGATAGAGTGGATGTGGAGAGGATGTTTCCTATAGTGTGGGAGTCTAGGACCAGAAGGCACAGAGAGAGTGGATGTGGAGAGGATATCTCCTATAGTGGGGAGTATAGGACCAGAGGTCACAGATAGAGTGGATGTGGAGAGGATGTCTCCTGTAGTGGGGGAGTTAATGATCAGAGCACACATATAGAGTGGATGTGGAGTGGATGTCTCCTATAGTGGGGGAGTCTGGGGCCAGAGGACACGGATAGAGTAGATGTGGAGAGGATGTCTCCTATAGTGGGGGAGTCTAGTGCCAGAGGACACAGACAGAGTGGATCTGGAGAGGATGTCTCCTATAGTGGGGGAGAATAGGGCCAGAGGACACGGATAGAGTGGATGTTGAGAGGATGTCTCCTATAATGGGGGTGTTTATGATCAGAGGACACAGATAGAGTGGATGTGGAGAGGATGTTTCCTATAGTGGGGGAGTCCAGGACCAGAAGGCACAGATAGAGTGGATGTGGAGAGGTTGTCTCCTATAGTAGGGGAATTTAGGGCCAGAGGACACAGATAGAGTGGATGTGGAAAGGATGTCTCCTATAGTGGTGGAGTTTAGGATCAGTGGACGCAGATAGAGTGGATGTGGAGAGGATGTCTCCTATAGTGGTGGAGTTTAGGATCAGTGGACGCAGATAGAGTGGATGTGGAGAGGATGTCTCCTATAGTGGGGGAGTCTAGGGCCAGAGGACACGGATAGAGTAGATGTGGAGAGGATGTCTCCTATAGTGGGGGAGTCTAGTGCCAGAGGGCACAGACAGAGTGGATGTGGAGAGGATGTCTCTTATACTGGGGGAGTCTCGGGCCAGAGGGCACAGATAGAGTGGATGTGGAGTGGATGTCTCCTATAGTGAGGGGGTTTAGGATCAGAGGACACAGATAGAGCGGATGTGGAGAGGATGTCTCCTATAGTGGTGGAGTTTAGGAAAAGTGGACGCAGATAGAGTGGATGTGGAGAGGATGTTTCCTATAGTGGAGGAGTCTAGGACCAGAAGGCACAGAGAGAGTGGATGTGGAGAGGATATCTCCTATAGTGGGGAATATAGGACCAGAGGTCACAGATAGAGAGGATGTGGAGAGGATGTCTCCTGTAGTGGGGGAGTTAATGATCAGAGCACACAGATAGAGTGGATGTGGAGAGGATGTCTCCTATAGTGGGGGAGTCTAGGGCCAGAGGACACGGATAGAGTAGATGTGGAGAGGATGTCTCCTATAGTGGGGGAGTCTAGGGCCAGAGGACACGGATAGAGTGGATGTTGAGAGGATGTCTCCTATAATGGGGCTGTTTATGATCAGAGGACACAGATAGAGTGGATGTGGAGAGGATGTTTCCTATAGTGGGGGAGTCCAGGACCAGAAGGCACAGATAGAGTGGATGTGGAGAGGTTGTCTCCTATAGTGGGGGAGTCTATGGCCAGAGGGCACAGATAGAGTGGATGTGGAGAGGATGTCTCCTATAGTGGTGGAGTTTAGGATCAGTGGACGCAGATAGAGTGGATGTGGAGAGGATGTTTCCTATAGTGGGGGAGTCTAGGGCCAGAGGACACAGATAGAGTGGATGTGGAGTGGATGTCTCCTATAGTGAGGGGGTTTAGGATCAGAGGACACAGATAGAGTGGATGTGGAGAGAATGTCTCCTATATGGTGGGTTAAGGCCAGAGGACACAGATAGAGTGGGTGTGGAGAGGATATCTCCTATAGTGGGGGGGGTCTAGGGCCAGAGGACACAGATAGAGTGGATGTGGAGAGGATGTTTCCTATAGTGGGGGAGTCCTGGACCAGAGGGCACTGATAGAGTGTATGTGGAGAGGATGCTTCCTATAGTGGGGGAGTCGAGGGCGAGAGGGCACAGATAGAATGAATGTGGAGAGGATGTCTCCTATAGTGGGGGAGTTTAGGGCCAGAGTGCTCAGATAGAGTGGATGTGGAGAGGATGTATTCTATAGTGGGGGAGTCTAGGACCATAGGGCACAGATAGAGCGGATGTGGAGAGGATGTCTCCTATAGTGGGCGAGTTTAGGGCCAGAGTGCTCAGATAGAGTGGATGTGGAGTGGATGTCTCCTATAGTGAGGGGGTTTAGGATCAGAGGACACAGATAGAGTGGATGTGGAGAGAATGTCTCCTATATGGTGGGTTAGGGACAGAGGACACAGATAGAGTGGGTGTGGAGAGTATATCTCCTATAGTGGGGGGGTCTAGGGCCAGAGGACACAGATAGAGTGGATGTGGAGAGGATGTCTCCTATACTGGGAGAGATTAGGATCACAGATAGAGTGGATGTGGAGAGGATGTCTCCTATAGTGGGGGAGTCTAGGACCAGAGGGCACAGATAGAGCGGATGTGGAGAGGATGTCTCCTATAGTGGTGGAGTTTAGGAAAAGTGGACGCAGATAGAGTGGATGTGGAGAGGATGTTTCCTATAGTGGGGGAGTCTAGGACCAGAAGGCACAGAGAGAGTGGATGTGGAGAGGATATCTCCTATAGTGGGGAGTATAGGACCAGAGGTCACAGATAGAGTGGATGTGGAGAGGATGTCTCCTGTAGTGGGGGAGTTAATGATCAGAGCACACAGATAGAGTGGATGTGGAGAGGATGTCTCCTATAGTGGGGGAGTCTAGGGCCAGAGGACACGGATAGAGTAGATGTGGAGAGGATGTCTCCTATAGTGGGGGAGTCTAGGGCCAGAGGACACGGATAGAGTGGATGTTGAGAGGATGTCTCCTATAATGGGGCTGTTTATGATCAGAGGACACATTAAGAGTGGATGTGGAGAGGATGTTTCCTATAGTGGGGGAGTCCAGGACCAGAAGGCACAGATAGAGTGGATGTGGAGAGGTTGTCTCCTATAGTAGGGGAATTTAGGGCCAGAGGACACAGATAGAGTGGATGTGGAGAGGATATCTCCTATAGTGGGGAGTATAGGACCAGAGGTCACAGATAGAGTGGATGTGGAGAGGATGTCTCCTGTAGTGGGGGAGTTTATGATCAGAGCACACAGATAGAGTGGATGTGGAGAGGATGTCTCCTATAGTGGGGGAGTCTAGGGCCAGAGGACACGGATAGAGTGGATGTGGAGAGGATGTCTCCTATAGTGGGGGAGTCTAGGGCCAGAGGACACAGATAGAGTGGATGTGGAATGGATGTCTCCTATAGTGAGGGGGTTTAGGATCAGAGGACACAGATAGAGTGGATGTGGAGAGAATGTCTCCTATATGGTGGGTTAAGGCCAGAGGACACAGATAGAGTGGGTGTGGAGAGGATATCTCCTATAGTGGGGGGGGTCTAGGGCCAGAGGACACAGATAGAGTGGATGTGGAGAGGATGTTTCCTATAGTGGGGGAGTCCTGGACCAGAGGGCACAGATAGAGTGTATGTGGAGAGGATGCTTCCTATAGTGGGGGAGTCTAGGGCCAGAGGGCACAGATAGTGTGAATGTGGAGAGGATGTCTCCTATAGTGGGGGAGTTTAGGGCCAGAGTGCTCAGATAGAGTGGATGTGGAGAGGATGTCTCCTATAGTGGGGGAGTTTAGGGCCAGAGTGCTCAGATAGAGTGGATGTGGAGAGGATGAATTCTATAGTGGGGGAGTCTAGGACCATAGGGCACAGATAGAGCGGATGTGGAGAGGATGTCTCCTATATTGGGGGAGTCTAACACCAGAGGGCAGAGATAGAGTAGATGTGGAAAGGATGTCACCTATAGTGGGGGAGTTTATGGCCAGAGGGCACAGATAGAGTGGATGTGGAGTGGATGTCTCCTATAGTGAGGGGGTTTAGGATCAGAGGACGCAGATAGACTTGATGTGGAGAGAATGTCTCCTATATGGTGGGTTAGGGCCAGAGGACACAGATAGAGTGGGTGTGGAGAGGATGTCTCCTAAAGTGGGGGAGTCCTGGACCAGAGGGCACAGATATAGTGTATGTGGAGAGGATGCTTCCTATAGTGGGGGAGTCTAGGGCGAGAGGGCACAGATAGAATGAATGTGGAGAGGATGTCTCCAAAAGTGGGGCATTTTAGGATTTGAGGATACATATGCATTGGATGCGGAGAGGATGTATCCAATAGAGGGGGAGTTCAGGATCAGAGGACACAGATAGATTGGATGTGGAGAGGATGTCTCCTATACTGGGAGAGATTGGGATCACAGATAGAGTGGATGTGGAGAGGATGTCTCCTATAGTGGGGAGTCTAGGACCAGAGGGCACAGAAAGAGCGGATGTGGAGAGGATGTCTCCTATAGTGGGGGAGTCTAGGACCAGAGGGCACAGAAAGAGCGGATGTGGAGAGGATGTCTCCTATAGTGGAGGGGTTTAGGATCAGAGGACACAGATAGAGTGGATGTGGAGAGAATGTCTCCTATATGGTGGGTTAAGGCCAGAGGACACAGATAGAGTGGGTGTGGAGAGGATATCTCCTATAGTGGGGGGGGTCTAGGGCCAGAGGACACAGATAGAGTGGATGTGGAGAGGATGTTTCCTATAGTGGGGGAGTCCTGGACCAGAGTGCACAGATAGAGTGTATGTGGAGAGGATGCTTCCTATAGTGGGGGAGTCGAGGGCGAGAGGGCACAGATAGAATGAATGTGGAGAGGATGTCTCCAAAAGTGGGGCATTTTAGGATTTGAGGATACATATGCATTGGATGCGGAGAGGATGTATCCAATAGAGGGGGAGTTCAGGATCAGAGGACACAGATAGATTGGATGTGGAGAGGATGTCTCCTATACTGGGAGAGATTAGGATCACAGATAGAGTGGATGTGGAGAGGATGTCTCCTATACTGGGAGAGATTAGGATCACAGATAGAGTGGATGGGGAGAGGATGTCTCCTATAGTGGGGGAGTCCAGGGCCAGAGGACACAGATAGAGTGTATGTGAAGAGGATGCTTCCTACAGTGGGGGAGTCTAGGGTGAGAGGGCACAGATAGAGTGAATGTGGAGAGGATGTCTCCAAAAGTGGGGGAGGTTAGGATTTGAGGATAAATATACATTGGATGCGGAGAGGATGTATCCAATAGAGGGGGAGTTCGGTATCAGAGGACACAGATAGATTGGATGTGGAGAGGATGTCTCCTATACTGGGAGAGATTAGGATCACACATAGAGTGGATGTGGAGAGGATGTCTCCTATACTGGGGGACTTTAGGATCAGAGGACACAGACAGAGTGGATGTGGAGAGGATGTCTCCTATATTGGGGGAGTTTAGGATCAGAGGACACAGACAGAATGGATGAGGAGAGGATGTATTCTATAGTGGGAGAGTCTAGGACCATAGGGCACAGATAGAGCAGATGTGGAGAGGATTTCTCTTATAGTGGGGGAGTCGAGGGCCAGAGGACACGGATAGAGTGGATGTGGAGAGGATGTATCCTATAATGGGGGTGTTTATGATCAGAGGACACAGATAAAGTGGATGTGGAGAGGATGTTTCCTATAGTGGGGGAGGCCAGGACCAGAAGGCACAGATAGAGTGGATGTGGAGAGGTTGTCTCCTATAGTAGGGGAGTTTAGGGCCAGAGGACACAGAAAGAGTGGATGTGGAGAGGATATCTCCTATAGTGGGGAGTATAGGACCAGAGGTCACAGATAGAGTGGATGTGGGGAAGATGTCTCCTGTAGTGGGGGAGTTTATGATCAGAGCACACAGATAGAGTGGATGTGGAGAGGATGTCTCCTATAGTGGGGGAGTCTAGGGCCAGAGGACACGGATAGAGTGGATGTGGAGAGGATGTCTCCTATAGTGGGGGAGTCTAGGGCCAAAGGGATCAGATAGAGTGGATGTGGAGAGGATATCTCCTATAGTGGGGGAGTTTAGGGCCAGAGGGCACAGATAGAGTGGATGAGGAGAGGATGTCTCCTATAGTGGGGGAGTCTAGGGCGAGAGGGCACAGATAGTGTGAATGTGGAGAGGATGTCTCCAAAAGTGGGGGAGTTTAGGATTTGAGGATACATATACATTGGATGCGGAGAGGATGTATCCAATAGAGGGGGAGTTCAGGATCAGAGGACACAGATAGATTGGATGTGGAGAGGATGTCTCCTATACTGGGAGAGATTAGGATCACAGATAGAGTGGATGTGGAGAGGATGTCTCCTATAGTGGGGGACTTTAGGATCAGAGGACACAGACAGAGTCGATGTAGAGAGGATGTCTCCTATAGTGGGGGAGTTTAGGATCAGAGGACACAGACAGAGTGGATGTGGAGAGGATGTATTCTATAGTGGGGGAGTCTAGTGCCAGAGGACACAGACAGAGTGTATGTGGAGAGGAAGTCTCCTATAGTGGGGGAGTTTAGGGCCAAAGGGCTCAGATAGAGTGGATGTGGAGAGGATGTCTCCTATAGTGGGGGAGTTTAGGGCCAGAGGGCACAGATAGTGTGAATGTGGAGAGGATGTCTCCAAAAGTGGGGGAGTTTAGGATTTGAGGATACATATACATTGGATGCGGAGAGGATGTATCCAATAGAGGGGGAGTACAGGATCAGAGGACGCAGATAGATTGGATGAGGAGAGGATGTCTCCTATACTGGGAGAGATTAGGATCACAGATAGAGTGGATGTGGAGAGGATGTCTCCTATACTGGGGGACTTTAGGATCAGAGGACACAGACAGAGTGGATGTAGAGAGGATGTCTCCTACAGTGGGGGAGTCTAGGACCATAGGGCACAGATAGAGCGGATGTGGAGAGGATGTCTCCTATAGTGGGGGAGTTTAGGGCCAGAGTGCTCAGATAGAGTGGATGTGGAGAGGATGTCTCCTACATTGGGGGAGTCTAACACCAGAGGGCACAGATAGAGTGGATGTGGAGAGGATGTTTCCTATAGTTGGGGAGTCTAGGGCCAGAGGGCACAGATAGAGTGGATGTGGAGTGGATGTCTCCTATAGTGAGGGGGTTTAGGATCAGAGGACACAGATAGAGTGGATGTGGAGAGAATGTCTCCTATATGGTGGGTTAGGGCCAGAGGACACAGATAGAGTGGGTGTGGAGAGTATATCTCCTATAGTGGGGGGGTCTAGGGCCAGAGGACACAGATAGAGTGGATGTGGAGAGGATGTCTCCTATACTGGGAGAGATTAGGATCACAGATAGAGTGGATGTGGAGAGGATGTCTCCTATAGTGGGGGAGTCTAGGACCAGAGGGCACAGATAGAGCGGATGTGGAGAGGATGTCTCCTATAGTGGTGGAGTTTAGGAAAAGTGGACGCAGATAGAGTGGATGTGGAGAGGATGTTTCCTATAGTGGGGGAGTCTAGGACCAGAAGGCACAGAGAGAGTGGATGTGGAGAGGATGTCTCCTATAGTGGGGAGTATAGGACCAGAGGACACAGATAGAGTGGATGTGGAGAGGATGTCTCCTGTAGTGGGGGAGTTAATGATCAGAGCACACAGATAGAGTGGATGTGGAGAGGATGTCTCCTATAGTGGGGGAGTCTAGGGCCAGAGGACACGGATAGAGTAGATGTGGAGAGGATGTCTCCTATAGTGGGGGAGAAAAGGGCCAGAGGACACGGATAGAGTGGATGTTGAGAGGATGTCTCCTATAATGGGGGTGTTTATGATCAGAGGACACAGATAGAGTGGAAGTGGAGAGGATGTTTCCTATAGTGGGGGAGTCCAGGACCAGAAGGCACAGATAGAGTGGATGTGGAGAGGTTGTCTCCTATAGTAGGGGAATTTAGGGCCAGAGGACACAGATAGAGTGGATGTGGAGAGGATATCTCCTATAGTGGGGAGTATAGGACAGAGGTCACAGATAAAGTGGATGTGGAGAGGATGTCTCCTGTAGTGGGGGAGTTTATGATCAGAGCACACAGATAGAGTGGATGTGGAGAGGATGTCTCCTATAGTGGGGGAGTCTAGGGCCAGAGGACACAGATAGAGTGGATGTGGAGAGGATGTCTCCTATATTGGGGGAGTCTAACACCAGAGGACAGAGATAGAGTGGATGTGGAAAGGATGTCACCTATAGTGGGGGAGTTTATGGCCAGAGGGCACAGATAGAGTGGATGTGGAGTGGATGTCTCCTATATGGTGGGTTAGGGCCAGAGGACACAGATAGAGTGGGTGTGGAGAGGATGTCTCCTAAAGTGGGGGAGTCCTGGACCAGAGGGCACAGATAGATTGGATGTGGAGAGGATGTCTCCTATACTGGGAGAGATTGGGATCACAGATAGAGTGGATGTGGAGAGGATGTCTCCTATAGTGGGGAGTCTAGGACCAGAGGGCACAGATAGAGTGGATGTGGAGAGGATGTCTCCTATAGTGGTGGAGTTTAGGATCAGTGGACGCAGATAGAGTGGATGTGGAGAGGATGTTTCCTATAGTGGGGGAGTCTAGGACCAGAAGGAACAGATAGAGTGGAAGTGGAGAGGATGTCTCCTATAGTAGGGGAGTTTAGGGCCAGAGGACACAGATAGAGTGGATGTGGAGAGGATATCTCCTATAGTGGGGAGTATAGGACCAGAGGTCATAGATAGAGTGGATGTGGGGAAGATGTCTCCTGTAGTGGGGGAGTTTATGATCAGAGCACACAGATAGAGTGGATGTTGAGAGGATGTCTCCTATAGTGGGGGAGTCTAGGGCCAGAGGACACGGATAGAGTGGATGTGGAGAGGATGTCTCCCATAGTGGGGGAGTCTAGGGCCAAAGGGATCAGATAGAGTGGATGTGGAGAGGATGTCTCCTATAGTGGGGGAGTTTAGGGCCAGAGGGCACAGATAGAGTGGATGAGGAGAGGATGTCTCCTATAGTGGGGGAGTCCAGGGCCAGAGGACACAGATAGAGTGTATGTGAAGAGGCTGCTTCCTATAGTGGGGGTGTCTAGGGCGAGAGGGCACAGATAGTGTGAATGTGGAGAGGATGTCTCCAAAAGTGGGGGAGTTTAGCATTTGAGGATATATATACATTGGATGCGGAGAGGATGTATCCAATAGAGGGGGAGTTCAGGATCAGAGGACACAGATAGATTGGATGTGGAGAGGATGTCTCCTATACTGGGAGAGATTAGGATCACAGATAGAGTGGATGTGGAGAGAATGTCTCCTATAGTGGGGGACTTTAGGATCAGAGGACACAGACAGAGTGGATGTAGAGAGGATGTCTCCTATAGTGGGGGAGTTTAGGATCAGAGGACACAGACAGAGTGGATGTGGAGAGGATGTATTCTATAGTGGGGGAGTCTAGTGCCAGAGGACACAGACAGAGTGGATGTGGAGAGGAAGTCTCCTATAGTGGGGGAGTTTAGGGCCAAAGGGCTCAGATAGAGTGGATGTGGAGAGGATGTCTCCTATAGTGGGGGAGTTTAGGGCCAGAGGGCACAGATAGAGTGGATGAGGAGAGGATGTCTCCTATATTTGGGGAGTCCAGGGCCAGAGGACACAGATAGAGTGTATGTGAAGAGGCTGCTTCCTATAGTGGGGGAGTCTAGGGCGAGAGGGCACAGATAGTGTGAATGTGGAGAGGATGTCTCCAAAAGTGGGGGAGTTTAGGATTTGATGATACATATACATTGGATGCGGAGAGGATGTATCCAATAGAGGGGGAGTACAGGATCAGAGGACGCAGATAGATTGGATGTGGAGAGGATGTCTCCTATACTGGGAGAGATTAGGATCACAGATAGAGTGGATGTGGAGAGGATGTCTCCTATAGTGGGGGACTTTAGGATCAGAGGACACAGACAGAGTGGATGTAGAGAGGATGTCTCCTATAGTGGGGGAGTTTAGGATCAGAGGACACAGACAGAGTGGATGTGGAGAGGATGTATTCTATAGTGGGGGAGTCTAGGACCATAGGGCACAGATAGAGTGGATGTGGAGAGGATGTCTCCTACATTGGGGGAGTCTAACACCAGAGGGCACAGATAGAGTGGATGTGGAGAGGATGTTTCCTATAGTTGGGGAGTCTAGGGCCAGAGGGCACAGATAGAGTGGGTGTGGAGAGTATATCTCCTATAGTGGGGGGTCTAGGGCCAGAGGACACAGATAGAGTGGATGTGGAGAGGATGTCTCCTATACTGGGAGAGATTAGTATCACAGATAGAGTGGATGTGGAGAGGATGTCTCCTATAGTGGGGGAGTCTAGGACCAGAGGGCACAGATAGAGCGGATGTGGAGAGGATCTCTCCTATAGTGGTGGAGTTTAGGAAAAGTGGACGCAGAGAGAGTGGATGTGGAGAGGATGTTTCTTATAGTGGGGGACTCTAGGACCAGAAGGCACAGAGAGAGTGGATGTGGAGAGGATATCTCCTATAGTGGGGAGTATAGGACCAGAGGTCACAGATAGAGTGGATGTGGAGAGGATGTCTCCTGTAGTGGGGGAGTTAATGATCAGAGCACACAGATAGAGTGGATGTGGAGAGGATGTCTCCTATAGTGGGGGAGTCTAGGGCCAGAGGACACGGATAGAGTAGATGTGGAGAGGATGTCTCCTATAGTGGGGGAGTCTAGGGCGAGAGGGCACAGATAGTGTGAATGTGGAGAGGATGTCTCCAAAACTGGGGGAGTTTAGGATTTGAGGATACATATACATTGGATGCGGAGAGGATGTATCCAATAGAGGGGGAGTACAGGATCAGAGGACGCAGATAGATTGGATGTGGAGAGGATGTCTCCTATACTGGGAGAGATTAGGATCACAGATAGAGTGGATGTGGAGAGGATGTCTCCTATAGTGGGGGACTTTAGGATCAGAGGACACAGACAGAGTGGATGTAGAGAGGATGTCTCCTATAGTGGGGGAGTTTAGGATCAGAGGACACAGACAGAGTGGATGTGGAGAGGATGTATTCTATAGTGGGGGAGTCTAGGACCATAGGGCACAGATAGAGCGGATGTGGAGAGGATGTCTCCTATAGTGGGGGAGTTTAGGGCCAGAGTGCTCAGATAGAGTGGATGTGGAGAGGATGTCTCCTACATTGGGGGAGTCTAACACCAGAGGGCACAGATACAGTGGATGTGGAGAGGATGTTTCCTATAATTGGGGAGTCTAGGGCCAGAGGGCACAGATACAGTGGATGTGGAGAGGATGTCTTCTATAGTGGGGGAGTCTAGGACCAGAGGGCACAGATAGAGCGGATGTGGAGAGGATGTCTCCTATAGTGGGGAGTATAGGACCAGAGGTCACAGATAGAGTGGATGTGGGGAAGATGTCTCCTGTAGTGGAGGAGTTTATGATCAGAGCACACAGATAGAGTGGATGTGGAGAGGATGTCTCCTATAGTGGGGGAGTCTAGGGCCAGAGGACACGGATAGAGTGGATGTGGAGAGGATGTCTCCCATAGTGGGGGAGTCTAGGGCCAAAGGGATCAGATAGAGTGGATGTGGAGAGGATGTCTCCCATAGTGGGGGAGTTTAGGGCCAGAGGGCACAGATAGAGTGGATGAGGAGAGGATGTCTCCTATAGTGGGGGAGTCCAGGGCCAGAGGACACAGATAGAGTGTATGTGAAGAGGCTGCTTCCTATAGTGGGGGTGTCTAGGGCGAGAGGGCACAGATACTGTGAATGTGGAGAGGATGTCTCCAAAAGTGGGGGAGTTTAGCATTTGAGGATACATATACATTGGATGCGGAGAGGATGTATCCAATAGAGGGGGAGTTCAGGATCAGAGGACACAGATAGATTGGATGTGGAGAGGATGTCTCCTATACTGGGAGAGATTAGGATCACAGATAGAGTGGATGTGGAGAGGATGTCTCCTATAGTGGGGGACTTTAGGATCAGAGGACACAGACAGAGTGGATGTAGAGAGGATGTCTCCTATAGTGGGGGAGTTTAGGATCAGAGGACACAGACAGAGTGGATGTGGAGAGGATGTATTCTATAGTGGGGGAGTCTAGTGCCAGAGGACACAGACAGAGTGGATGTGGAGAGGAAGTCTCCTATAGTGGGGGAGTTTAGGGCCAAAGGGCTCAGATAGAGTGGATGTGGAGAGGATGTCTCCTATAGTGGGGGAGTTTAGGGCCAGAGGGCACAGATAGAGTGGATGAGGAGAGGATGTCTCCTATATTTGGGGAGTTCAGGGCCAGAGGACACAGATAGAGTGTATGTGAAGAGGCTGCTTCCTATAGTGGGGGAGTCTAGGGCGAGAGGGCACAGATAGTGTGAATGTGGAGAGGATGTCTCCAAAAGTGGGGGAGTTTAGGATTTGATGATACATATACATTGGATGCGGAGAGGATGTATCCAATAGAGGGGGAGTACAGGATCAGAGGACGCAGATAGATTGGATGTGGAGAGGATGTCTCCTATACTGGGAGAGATTAGGATCACAGATAGAGTGGATGTCGAGAGGATGTCTCCTATAGTGGGGGACTTTAGGATCAGAGGACACAGACAGAGTGGATGTAGAGAGGATGTCTCCTATAGTGGGGGAGTTTAGGATCAGAGGACACAGACAGAGTGGATGTGGAGAGGATGTATTCTATAGTGGGGGAGTCTAGGACCATAGGGCACAGATAGAGTGGATGTGGAGAGGATGTCTCCTACATTGGGGGAGTCTAACACCAGAGGGCACAGATAGAGTGGATGTGGAGAGGATGTTTCCTATAGTTGGGGAGTCTAGGGCCAGAGGGCACAGATAGAGTGGGTGTGGAGAGTATATCTCCTATAGTGGGGGGTCTAGGGCCAGAGGACACAGATAGAGTGGATGTGGAGAGGATGTCTCCTATACTGGGAGAGATTAGGATCACAGATAGAGTGGATGTGGAGAGGATGTCTCCTATAGTGGGGGAGTCTAGGACCAGAGGGCACAGATAGAGCGGATGTGGAGAGGATCTCTCCTATAGTGGTGGAGTTTAGGAAAAGTGGACGCAGATAGAGTGGATGTGGAGAGGATGTTTCTTATAGTGGGGGACTCTAGGACCAGAAGGCACAGAGAGAGTGGATGTGGAGAGGATATCTCCTATAGTGGGGAGTATAGGACCAGAGGTCACAGATAGAGTGGATGTGGAGAGGATGTCTCCTGTAGTGGGGGAGTTAATGATCAGAGCACACAGATAGAGTGGATGTGGAGAGGATGTCTCCTATAGTGGGGGAGTCTAGGGCCAGAGGACACGGATAGAGTAGATGTGGAGAGGATGTCTCCTATAGTGGGGGAGTCTAGGGCGAGAGGGCACAGATAGTGTGAATGTGGAGAGGATGTCTCCAAAAGTGGGGGAGTTTAGGATTTGAGGATACATATACATTGGATGCGGAGAGGATGTATCCAATAGAGGGGGAGTACAGGATCAGAGGACGCAGATAGATTGGATGTGGAGAGGATGTCTCCTATACTGGGAGAGATTAGGATCACAGATAGAGTGGATGTGGAGAGGATGTCTCCTATAGTGGGGGACTTTAGGATCAGAGGACACAGACAGAGTGGATGTAGAGAGGATGTCTCCTATAGTGGGGGAGTTTAGGATCAGAGGACACAGACAGAGTGGATGTGGAGAGGATGTATTCTATAGTGGGGGAGTCTAGGACCATAGGGCACAGATAGAGCGGATGTGGAGAGGATGTCTCCTATAGTGGGGGAGTTTAGGGCCAGAGTGCTCAGATAGAGTGGATGTGGAGAGGATGTCTCCTACATTGGGGGAGTCTAACACCAGAGGGCACAGATACAGTGGATGTGGAGAGGATGTTTCCTATAATTGGGGAGTCTAGGGCCAGAGGGCACAGATACAGTGGATGTGGAGAGGATGTCTCCTATAGTGGGGGAGTCTAGGACCAGAGGGCACAGATAGAGCGGATGTGGAGAGGATGTCTCCTATAGTGGTGGAGTTTAGGAAAAGTGGACGCAGATAGAGTGGATGTGGAGAGGATGTTTCCTATAGTGGGGGAGTCTAGGACCAGAAGGCACAGAGAGAGTGGATGTGGAGAGGATATCTCCTATAGTGGGGAGTATAGGACCAGAGGTCACAGATAGAGTGGATGTGGAGAGGATGTCTCCTGTAGTGGGGGAGTTAATGATCAGAGCACACAGATAGAGAGGATGTGGAGAGGATGTCTCCTATAGTGGGGGAGTCGAGGGCCAGAGGACACGGATAGAGTAGATGTGGAGAGGATGTCTCCTATAGTGGGGGAGTCTAGTGCCAGAGGACACAGACAGAGTGGATCTGGAGAGGATGTCTCCTATAGTGGGGAAGAATAGGGCCAAAGGACACGGATAGAGTGGATGTTGATAGGATGTCTCCTATAATGGGGGTGTTTATGATCAGAGGTCACAGATAGAGTGGATGTGGAGAGGATGTTTCCTATAGTGGGGGAGTCCAGGACCAGAAGGCACAGATAGAGTGGATGTGGAGAGGTTGTCTCCTATAGTAGGGGAATTTAGGATCAGAGGACACAGATAGAGTGGATGTGGAGAGGATATCTCCTATAGTGGGGAGTATAGGACAAAGGTCACAGATAGAGTGGATGTGGAGAGGATGTCTCCTGTAGTGGGGGAGTTTATGATCAGAGCACACAGATAGAGTGGATGTGGAGAGGATGTCTCCTATACTGGGGGAGTCTAGGGCCAGAGGACACGGATAGAGTGGATGTGGAGAGGATGTCTCCTATAGTGGGGGAGTCTAGGGCCAGAGGACACAGATAGAGTGGATGTGGAGAGGATGTCTCCTATATTGGGGGAGTCTAACACCAGAGGGCACTGATAGAGTGGATGTGGAAAGGATGTCACCTATAGTGGGGGAGTTTATGGCCAGAGGGCACAGATAGAGTGGATGTGGAGTGGATGTCTCCTATAGTGAGGGGGTTTAGGATCAGAGGACGCAGATAGACTTGATGTGGAGAGAATGTCTCCTATATGGTGGGTTAGGGCCAGAGGACACAGATAGAGTGGGTGTGGAGAGGATGTCTCCTAAAGTGGGGGAGTCCTGGACCAGAGGGCACAGATATAGTGTATGTGGAGAGGATGCTTCCTATAGTGGGGGAGTCTAGGGCGAGAGGGCACAGATAGAATGAATGTGGAGAGGATGTCTCCAAAAGTGGGGCATTTTAGGATTTGAGGATACATATGCATTGGATGCGGAGAGGATATATCCAATAGAGGGGGAGTTCAGGATCAGAGGACACAGATAGATTGGATGTGGAGAGGATGTCTCCTATACTGGGAGAGATTGGGATCACAGATAGAGTGGATGTGGACAGGATGTCTCCTATAGTGGGGAGTCTAGGACCAGAGGGCACAGATAGAGCGGATGTGGAGAGGATGTCTCCTATAGTGGGGGAGTTTAGGGCCAGAGGGCACAGATAGAGTGGATGTGGAGAGGATGTCTCCTATAGTGGTGGAGTTTAGGATCAGTGGACGCAGATAGAGTGGATGTGGAGAGGATGTTTCCTATAGTGGGGGAGTCTAGGACCAGAAGGCACAGATAGAGTGGAAGTGGAGAGGATGTCTCCTATAGTAGGGGAGTTTAGGGCCAGAGGAATCAGATAGAGTGGATGTGGAGAGGATATCTCCTATAGTGGGGAGTGTAGAACCAGAGGTCACAGATAGAGTGGATGTGGAGAGGATGTCTCCTATAGTGGGGGAGTCTAGGGCCAGAGGACACGGATAGAGTAGATGTGGAGAGGATGTCTCCTATAGTGGGGGAGTCTAGTGCCAGAGGGCACAGACAGCGTGGATGTGGAGAGGATGTCTCCTATAGTGGGGGTGTCTAGGGCCAGAGGACACGGATATAGTGGATGTGGAGAGGATGTCTCCTATAGTGGGGGAGTCTAGGGCGAGAGGGCACAGATAGTGTGAATGTGGAGAGGATGTCTCCAAAACTGGGGGAGTTTAGGATTTGAGGATACATATACATTGGATGCGGAGAGGATGTATCCAATAGAGGGGGAGTACAGGATCAGAGGACGCAGATAGATTGGATGTGGAGAGGATGTCTCCTATACTGGGAGAGATTAGGATCACAGATAGAGTGGATGTGGAGAGGATGTCTCCTATAGTGGGGGACTTTAGGATCAGAGGACACAGACAGAGTGGATGTAGAGAGGATGTCTCCTATAGTGGGGGAGTTTAGGATCAGAGGACACAGACAGAGTGGATGTGGAGAGGATGTATTCTATAGTGGGGGAGTCTAGGACCATAGGGCACAGATAGAGCGGATGTGGAGAGGATGTCTCCTATAGTGGGGGAGTTTAGGGCCAGAGTGCTCAGATAGAGTGGATGTGGAGAGGATGTCTCCTACATTGGGGGAGTCTAACACCAGAGGGCACAGATACAGTGGATGTGGAGAGGATGTTTCCTATAATTGGGGAGTCTAGGGCCAGAGGGCACAGATACAGTGGATGTGGAGAGGATGTCTCCTATAGTGGGGGAGTCTAGGACCAGAGGGCACAGATAGAGCGGATGTGGAGAGGATGTCTCCTATAGTGGGGAGTATAGGACCAGAGGTCACAGATAGAGTGGATGTGGGGAAGATGTCTCCTGTAGTGGAGGAGTTTATGATCAGAGCACACAGATAGAGTGGATGTGGAGAGGATGTCTCCTATAGTGGGGGAGTCTAGGGCCAGAGGACACGGATAGAGTGGATGTGGAGAGGATGTCTCCCATAGTGGGGGAGTCTAGGGCCAAAGGGATCAGATAGAGTGGATGTGGAGAGGATGTCTCCCATAGTGGGGGAGTTTAGGGCCAGAGGGCACAGATAGAGTGGATGAGGAGAGGATGTCTCCTATAGTGGGGGAGTCCAGGGCCAGAGGACACAGATAGAGTGTATGTGAAGAGGCTGCTTCCTATAGTGGGGGTGTCTAGGGCGAGAGGGCACAGATAGTGTGAATGTGGAGAGGATGTCTCCAAAAGTGGGGGAGTTTAGCATTTGAGGATACATATACATTGGATGCGGAGAGGATGTATCCAATAGAGGGGGAGTTCAGGATCAGAGGACACAGATAGATTGGATGTGGAGAGGATGTCTCCTATACTGGGAGAGATTAGGATCACAGATAGAGTGGATGTGGAGAGGATGTCTCCTATAGTGGGGGACTTTAGGATCAGAGGACACAGACAGAGTGGATGTAGAGAGGATGTCTCCTATAGTGGGGGAGTTTAGGATCAGAGGACACAGACAGAGTGGATGTGGAGAGGATGTATTCTATAGTGGGGGAGTCTAGTGCCAGAGGACACAGACAGAGTGGATGTGGAGAGGAAGTCTCCTATAGTGGGGGAGTTTAGGGCCAAAGGGCTCAGATAGAGTGGATGTGGAGAGGATGTCTCCTATAGTGGGGGAGTTTAGGGCCAGAGGGCACAGATAGAGTGGATGAGGAGAGGATGTCTCCTATATTTGGGGAGTCCAGGGCCAGAGGACACAGATAGAGTGTATGTGAAGAGGCTGCTTCCTATAGTGGGGGAGTCTAGGGCGAGAGGGCACAGATAGTGTGAATGTGGAGAGGATGTCTCCAAAAGTGGGGGAGTTTAGGATTTGATGATACATATACATTGGATGCGGAGAGGATGTATCCAATAGAGGGGGAGTACAGGATCAGAGGACGCAGATAGATTGGATGTGGAGAGGATGTCTCCTATACTGGGAGAGATTAGGATCACAGATAGAGTGGATGTGGAGAGGATGTCTCCTATAGTGGGGGACTTTAGGACCAGAGGACACAGACAGAGTGGATGTAGAGAGGATGTCTCCTATAGTGGGGGAGTTTAGGATCAGAGGACACAGACAGAGTGGATGTGGAGAGGATGTATTCTATAGTGGGGGAGTCTAGGACCATAGGGCACAGATAGAGTGGATGTGGAGAGGATGTCTCCTACATTGGGGGAGTCTAACACCAGAGGGCACAGATAGAGTGGATGTGGAGAGGATGTTTCCTATAGTTGGGGAGTCTAGGGCCAGAGGGCACAGATAGAGTGGGTGTGGAGAGTATATCTCCTATAGTGGGGGGTCTAGGGCCAGAGGACACAGATAGAGTGGATGTGGAGAGGATGTCTCCTATACTGGGAGAGATTAGGATCACAGATAGAGTGGATGTGGAGAGGATGTCTCCTATAGTGGGGGAGTCTAGGACCAGAGGGCACAGATAGAGCGGATGTGGAGAGGATCTCTCCTATAGTGGTGGAGTTTAGGAAAAGTGGACGCAGATAGAGTGGATGTGGAGAGGATGTTTCTTATAGTGGGGGACTCTAGGACCAGAAGGCACAGAGAGAGTGGATGTGGAGAGCATATCTCCTATAGTGGGGAGTATAGGACCAGAGGTCACAGATAGAGTGGATGTGGAGAGGATGTCTCCTGTAGTGGGGGAGTTAATGATCAGAGCACACAGATAGAGTGGATGTGGAGAGGATGTCTCCTATAGTGGGGGAGTCTAGGGCCAGAGGACACGGATAGAGTAGATGTGGAGAGGATGTCTCCTATAGTGGGGGAGTCTAGGGCGAGAGGGCACAGATAGTGTGAATGTGGAGAGGATGTCTCCAAAAGTGGGGGAGTTTAGGATTTGAGGATACATATACATTGGATGCGGAGAGGATGTATCCAATAGAGGGGGAGTACAGGATCAGAGGACGCAGATAGATTGGATGTGGAGAGGATGTCTCCTATACTGGGAGAGATTAGGATCACAGATAGAGTGGATGTGGAGAGGATGTCTCCTATAGTGGGGGACTTTAGGATCAGAGGACACAGACAGAGTGGATGTAGAGAGGATGTCTCCTATAGTGGGGGAGTTTAGGATCAGAGGACACAGACAGAGTGGATGTGGAGAGGATGTATTCTATAGTGGGGGAGTCTAGGACCATAGGGCACAGATAGAGCGGATGTGGAGAGGATGTCTCCTATAGTGGGGGAGTTTAGGGCCAGAGTGCTCAGATAGAGTGGATGTGGAGAGGATGTCTCCTACATTGGGGGAGTCTAACACCAGAGGGCACAGATACAGTGGATGTGGAGAGGATGTTTCCTATAATTGGGGAGTCTAGGGCCAGAGGGCACAGATACAGTGGATGTGGAGAGGATGTCTCCTATAGTGGGGGAGTCTAGGACCAGAGGGCACAGATAGAGCGGATGTGGAGAGGATGTCTCCTATAGTGGTGGAGTTTAGGAAAAGTGGACGCAGATAGAGTGGATGTGGAGAGGATGTTTCCTATAGTGGGGGAGTCTAGGACCAGAAGGCACAGAGAGAGTGGATGTGGAGAGGATATCTCCTATAGTGGGGAGTATAGGACCAGAGGTCACAGATAGAGTGGATGTGGAGAGGATGTCTCCTGTAGTGGGGGAGTTAATGATCAGAGCACACAGATAGAGAGGATGTGGAGAGGATGTCTCCTATAGTGGGGGAGTCGAGGGCCAGAGGACACGGATAGAGTAGATGTGGAGAGGATGTCTCCTATAGTGGGGGAGTCTAGTGCCAGAGGACACAGACAGAGTGGATCTGGAGAGGATGTCTCCTATAGTGGGGAAGAATAGGGCCAAAGGACACGGATAGAGTGGATGTTGATAGGATGTCTCCTATAATGGGGGTGTTTATGATCAGAGGACACAGATAGAGTGGATGTGGAGAGGATGTTTCCTATAATTGGGGAGTCTAGGGCCAGAGGGCACAGATACAGTGGATGTGGAGAGGATGTCTCCTATAGTGGGGGAGTCTAGGACCAGAGGGCACAGATAGAGCGGATGTGGAGAGGATGTCTCCTATAGTGGCGAGTATAGGACCAGAGGTCACAGATAGAGTGGATGTGGGGAAGATGTCTCCTGTAGTGGAGGAGTTTATGATCAGAGCACACAGATAGAGTGGATGTGGAGAGGATGTCTCCTATAGTGGGGGAGTCTAGGGCCAGAGGACACGGATAGAGTGGATGTGGAGAGGATGTCTCCCATAGTGGGGGAGTCTAGGGCCAAAGGGATCAGATAGAGTGGATGTGGAGAGGATGTCTCCCATAGTGGGGGAGTTTAGGGCCAGAGGGCACAGATAGAGTGGATGAGGAGAGGATGTCTCCTATAGTGGGGGAGTCCAGGGCCAGAGGACACAGATAGAGTGTATGTGAAGAGGCTGCTTCCTATAGTGGGGGTGTCTAGGGCGAGAGGGCACAGATAGTGTGAATGTGGAGAGGATGTCTCCAAAAGTGGGGGAGTTTAGCATTTGAGGATACATATACATTGGATGCGGAGAGGATGTATCCAATAGAGGGGGAGTTCAGGATCAGAGGACACAGATAGATTGGATGTGGAGAGGATGTCTCCTATACTGGGAGAGATTAGGATCACAGATAGAGTGGATGTGGAGAGGATGTCTCCTATAGTGGGGGACTTTAGGATCAGAGGACACAGACAGAGTGGATGTAGAGAGGATGTCTCCTATAGTGGGGGAGTTTAGGATCAGAGGACACAGACAGAGTGGATGTGGAGAGGATGTATTCTATAGTGGGGGAGTCTAGTGCCAGAGGACACAGACAGAGTGGATGTGGAGAGGAAGTCTCCTATAGTGGGGGAGTTTAGGGCCAAAGGGCTCAGATAGAGTGGATGTGGAGAGGATGTCTCCTATAGTGGGGGAGTTTAGGGCCAGAGGGCACAGATAGAGTGGATGAGGAGAGGATGTCTCCTATATTTGGGGAGTCCAGGGCCAGAGGACACAGATAGACTGTATGTGAAGAGGCTGCTTCCTATAGTGGGGGAGTCTAGGGCGAGAGGGCACAGATAGTGTGAATGTGGAGAGGATGTCTCCAAAAGTGGGGGAGTTTAGGATTTGATGATACATATACATTGGATGCGGAGAGGATGTATCCAATAGAGGGGGAGTACAGGATCAGAGGACGCAGATAGATTGGATGTGGAGAGGATGTCTCCTATACTGGGAGAGATTAGGATCACAGATAGAGTGGATGTGGAGAGGATGTCTCCTATAGTGGGGGACTTTAGGACCAGAGGACACAGACAGAGTGGATGTAGAGAGGATGTCTCCTATAGTGGGGGAGTTTAGGATCAGAGGACACAGACAGAGTGGATGTGGAGAGGATGTATTCTATAGTGGGGGAGTCTAGGACCATAGGGCACAGATAGAGTGGATGTGGAGAGGATGTCTCCTACATTGGGGGAGTCTAACACCAGAGGGCACAGATAGAGTGGATGTGGAGAGGATGTTTCCTATAGTTGGGGAGTCTAGGGCCAGAGGGCACAGATAGAGTGGGTGTGGAGAGTATATCTCCTATAGTGGGGGGTCTAGGGCCAGAGGACACAGATAGAGTGGATGTGGAGAGGATGTCTCCTATACTGGGAGAGATTAGGATCACAGATAGAGTGGATGTGGAGAGGATGTCTCCTATAGTGGGGGACTTTAGGACCAGAGGACACAGACAGAGTGGATGTAGAGAGGATGTCTCCTATAGTGGGGGAGTTTAGGATCAGAGGACACAGACAGAGTGGATGTGGAGAGGATGTATTCTATAGTGGGGGAGTCTAGGACCATAGGGCACAGATAGAGTGGATGTGGAGAGGATGTCTCCTACATTGGGGGAGTCTAACACCAGAGGGCACAGATAGAGTGGATGTGGAGAGGATGTTTCCTATAGTTGGGGAGTCTAGGGCCAGAGGGCACAGATAGAGTGGGTGTGGAGAGTATATCTCCTATAGTGGGGGGTCTAGGGCCAGAGGACACAGATAGAGTGGATGTGGAGAGGAAGTCTCCTATACTGGGAGAGATTAGGATCACAGATAGAGTGGATGTGGAGAGGATGTCTCCTATAGTGGGGGAGTCTAGGACCAGAGGGCACAGATAGAGCGGATGTGGAGAGGATCTCTCCTATAGTGGTGGAGTTTAGGAAAAGTGGACGCAGATAGAGTGGATGTGGAGAGGATGTTTCTTATAGTGGGGGACTCTAGGACCAGAAGGCACAGAGAGAGTGGATGTGGAGAGGATATCTCCTATAGTGGGGAGTATAGGACCAGAGGTCACAGATAGAGTGGATGTGGAGAGGATGTCTCCTGTAGTGGGGGAGTTAATGATCAGAGCACACAGATAGAGTGGATGTGGAGAGGATGTCTCCTATAGTGGGGGAGTCTAGGGCCAGAGGACACGGATAGAGTAGATGTGGAGAGGATGTCTCCTATAGTGGGGGAGTCTAGGGCGAGAGGGCACAGATAGTGTGAATGTGGAGAGGATGTCTCCAAAAGTGGGGGAGTTTAGGATTTGAGGATACATATACATTGGATGCGGAGAGGATGTATCCAATAGAGGGGGAGTACAGGATCAGAGGACGCAGATAGATTGGATGTGGAGAGGATGTCTCCTATACTGGGAGAGATTAGGATCACAGATAGAGTGGATGTGGAGAGGATGTCTCCTATAGTGGGGGACTTTAGGATCAGAGGACACAGACAGAGTGGATGTAGAGAGGATGTCTCCTATAGTGGGGGAGTTTAGGATCAGAGGACACAGACAGAGTGGATGTGGAGAGGATGTATTCTATAGTGGGGGAGTCTAGGACCATAGGGCACAGATAGAGCGGATGTGGAGAGGATGTCTCCTATAGTGGGGGAGTTTAGGGCCAGAGTGCTCAGATAGAGTGGATGTGGAGAGGATGTCTCCTACATTGGGGGAGTCTAACACCAGAGGGCACAGATACAGTGGATGTGGAGAGGATGTTTCCTATAATTGGGGAGTCTAGGGCCAGAGGGCACAGATACAGTGGATGTGGAGAGGATGTCTCCTATAGTGGGGGAGTCTAGGACCAGAGGGCACAGATAGAGCGGATGTGGAGAGGATGTCTCCTATAGTGGTGGAGTTTAGGAAAAGTGGACGCAGATAGAGTGGATGTGGAGAGGATGTTTCCTATAGTGGGGGAGTCTAGGACCAGAAGGCACAGAGAGAGTGGATGTGGAGAGGATATCTCCTATAGTGGGGAGTATAGGACCAGAGGTCACAGATAGAGTGGATGTGGAGAGGATGTCTCCTGTAGTGGGGGAGTTAATGATCAGAGCACACAGATAGAGAGGATGTGGAGAGGATGTCTCCTATAGTGGGGGAGTCGAGGGCCAGAGGACACGGATAGAGTAGATGTGGAGAGGATGTCTCCTATAGTGGGGGAGTCTAGTGCCAGAGGACACAGACAGAGTGGATCTGGAGAGGATGTCTCCTATAGTGGGGAAGAATAGGGCCAAAGGACACGGATAGAGTGGATGTTGATAGGATGTCTCCTATAATGGGGGTGTTTATGATCAGAGGACACAGATAGAGTGGATGTGGAGAGGATGTTTCCTATAATTGGGGAGTCTAGGGCCAGAGGGCACAGATACAGTGGATGTGGAGAGGATGTCTCCTATAGTGGGGGAGTCTAGGACCAGAGGGCACAGATAGAGCGGATGTGGAGAGGATGTCTCCTATAGTGGGGAGTATAGGACCAGAGGTCACAGATAGAGTGGATGTGGGGAAGATGTCTCCTGTAGTGGAGGAGTTTATGATCAGAGCACACAGATAGAGTGGATGTGGAGAGGATGTCTCCTATAGTGGGGGAGTCTAGGGCCAGAGGACACGGATAGAGTGGATGTGGAGAGGATGTCTCCCATAGTGGGGGAGTCTAGGGCCAAAGGGATCAGATAGAGTGGATGTGGAGAGGATGTCTCCCATAGTGGGGGAGTTTAGGGCCAGAGGGCACAGATAGAGTGGATGAGGAGAGGATGTCTCCTATAGTGGGGGAGTCCAGGGCCAGAGGACACAGATAGAGTGTATGTGAAGAGGCTGCTTCCTATAGTGGGGGTGTCTAGGGCGAGAGGGCACAGATAGTGTGAATGTGGAGAGGATGTCTCCAAAAGTGGGGGAGTTTAGCATTTGAGGATACATATACATTGGATGCGGAGAGGATGTATCCAATAGAGGGGGAGTTCAGGATCAGAGGACACAGATAGATTGGATGTGGAGAGGATGTCTCCTATACTGGGAGAGATTAGGATCACAGATAGAGTGGATGTGGAGAGGATGTCTCCTATAGTGGGGGACTTTAGGATCAGAGGACACAGACAGAGTGGATGTAGAGAGGATGTCTCCTATAGTGGGGGAGTTTAGGATCAGAGGACACAGACAGAGTGGATGTGGAGAGGATGTATTCTATAGTGGGGGAGTCTAGTGCCAGAGGACACAGACAGAGTGGATGTGGAGAGGAAGTCTCCTATAGTGGGGGAGTTTAGGGCCAAAGGGCTCAGATAGAGTGGATGTGGAGAGGATGTCTCCTATAGTGGGGGAGTTTAGGGCCAGAGGGCACAGATAGAGTGGATGAGGAGAGGATGTCTCCTATATTTGGGGAGTCCAGGGCCAGAGGACACAGATAGAGTGTATGTGAAGAGGCTGCTTCCTATAGTGGGGGAGTCTAGGGCGAGAGGGCACAGATAGTGTGAATGTGGAGAGGATGTCTCCAAAAGTGGGGGAGTTTAGGATTTGATGATACATATACATTGGATGCGGAGAGGATGTATCCAATAGAGGGGGAGTACAGGATCAGAGGACGCAGATAGATTGGATGTGGAGAGGATGTCTCCTATACTGGGAGAGATTAGGATCACAGATAGAGTGGATGTGGAGAGGATGTCTCCTATAGTGGGGGACTTTAGGACCAGAGGACACAGACAGAGTGGATGTAGAGAGGATGTCTCCTATAGTGGGGGAGTTTAGGATCAGAGGACACAGACAGAGTGGATGTGGAGAGGATGTATTCTATAGTGGGGGAGTCTAGGACCATAGGGCACAGATAGAGTGGATGTGGAGAGGATGTCTCCTACATTGGGGGAGTCTAACACCAGAGGGCACAGATAGAGTGGATGTGGAGAGGATGTTTCCTATAGTTGGGGAGTCTAGGGCCAGAGGGCACAGATAGAGTGGGTGTGGAGAGTATATCTCCTATAGTGGGGGGGTCTAGGGCCAGAGGACACAGATAGAGTGGATGTGGAGAGGATGTCTCCTATACTGGGAGAGATTAGGATCACAGATAGAGTGGATGTGGAGAGGATGTCTCCTATAGTGGGGGAGTCTAGGACCAGAGGGCACAGATAGAGCGGATGTGGAGAGGATCTCTCCTATAGTGGTGGAGTTTAGGAAAAGTGGACGCAGATAGAGTGGATGTGGAGAGGATGTTTCTTATAGTGGGGGACTCTAGGACCAGAAGGCACAGAGAGAGTGGATGTGGAGAGGATATCTCCTATAGTGGGGAGTATAGGACCAGAGGTCACAGATAGAGTGGATGTGGAGAGGATGTCTCCTGTAGTGGGGGAGTTAATGATCAGAGCACACAGATAGAGTGGATGTGGAGAGGATGTCTCCTATAGTGGGGGAGTCTAGGGCCAGAGGACACGGATAGAGTAGATGTGGAGAGGATGTCTCCTATAGTGGGGGAGTCTAGGGCGAGAGGGCACAGATAGTGTGAATGTGGAGAGGATGTCTCCAAAAGTGGGGGAGTTTAGGATTTGAGGATACATATACATTGGATGCGGAGAGGATGTATCCAATAGAGGGGGAGTACAGGATCAGAGGACGCAGATAGATTGGATGTGGAGAGGATGTCTCCTATACTGGGAGAGATTAGGATCACAGATAGAGTGGATGTGGAGAGGATGTCTCCTATAGTGGGGGACTTTAGGATCAGAGGACACAGACAGAGTGGATGTAGAGAGGATGTCTCCTATAGTGGGGGAGTTTAGGATCAGAGGACACAGACAGAGTGGATGTGGAGAGGATGTATTCTATAGTGGGGGAGTCTAGGACCATAGGGCACAGATAGAGCGGATGTGGAGAGGATGTCTCCTATAGTGGGGGAGTTTAGGGCCAGAGTGCTCAGATAGAGTGGATGTGGAGAGGATGTCTCCTACATTGGGGGAGTCTAACACCAGAGGGCACAGATACAGTGGATGTGGAGAGGATGTTTCCTATAATTGGGGAGTCTAGGGCCAGAGGGCACAGATACAGTGGATGTGGAGAGGATGTCTCCTATAGTGGGGGAGTCTAGGACCAGAGGGCACAGATAGAGCGGATGTGGAGAGGATGTCTCCTATAGTGGTGGAGTTTAGGAAAAGTGGACGCAGATAGAGTGGATGTGGAGAGGATGTTTCCTATAGTGGGGGAGTCTAGGACCAGAAGGCACAGAGAGAGTGGATGTGGAGAGGATATCTCCTATAGTGGGGAGTATAGGACCAGAGGTCACAGATAGAGTGGATGTGGAGAGGATGTCTCCTGTAGTGGGGGAGTTAATGATCAGAGCACACAGATAGAGAGGATGTGGAGAGGATGTCTCCTATAGTGGGGGAGTCGAGGGCCAGAGGACACGGATAGAGTAGATGTGGAGAGGATGTCTCCTATAGTGGGGGAGTCTAGTGCCAGAGGACACAGACAGAGTGGATCTGGAGAGGATGTCTCCTATAGTGGGGAAGAATAGGGCCAAAGGACACGGATAGAGTGGATGTTGATAGGATGTCTCCTATAATGGGGGTGTTTATGATCAGAGGACACAGATAGAGTGGATGTGGAGAGGATGTTTCCTATAGTGGGGGAGTCCAGGACCAGAAGGCACAGATAGAGTGGATGTGGAGAGGTTGTCTCCTATAGTAGGGGAATTTAGGATCAGAGGACACAGATAGAGTGGATGTGGAGAGGATATCTCCTATAGTGGGGAGTATAGGACAAAGGTCACAGATAGAGTGGATGTGGAGAGGATGTCTCCTGTAGTGGGGGAGTTTATGATCAGAGCACACAGATAGAGTGGATGTGGAGAGGATGTCTCCTATACTGGGGGAGTCTAGGGCCAGAGGACACGGATAGAGTGGATGTGGAGAGGATGTCTCCTATAGTGGGGGAGTCTAGGGCCAGAGGACACAGATAGAGTGGATGTGGAGAGGATGTCTCCTATATTGGGGGAGTCTAACACCAGAGGGCACTGATAGAGTGGATGTGGAAAGGATGTCACCTATAGTGGGGGAGTTTATGGCCAGAGGGCACAGATAGAGTGGATGTGGAGTGGATGTCTCCTATAGTGAGGGGGTTTAGGATCAGAGGACGCAGATAGACTTGATGTGGAGAGAATGTCTCCTATATGGTGGGTTAGGGCCAGAGGACACAGATAGAGTGGGTGTGGAGAGGATGTCTCCTAAAGTGGGGGAGTCCTGGACCAGAGGGCACAGATATAGTGTATGTGGAGAGGATGCTTCCTATAGTGGGGGAGTCTAGGGCGAGAGGGCACAGATAGAATGAATGTGGAGAGGATGTCTCCAAAAGTGGGGCATTTTAGGATTTGAGGATACATATGCATTGGATGCGGAGAGGATATATCCAATAGAGGGGGAGTTCAGGATCAGAGGACACAGATAGATTGGATGTGGAGAGGATGTCTCCTATACTGGGAGAGATTGGGATCACAGATAGAGTGGATGTGGACAGGATGTCTCCTATAGTGGGGAGTCTAGGACCAGAGGGCACAGATAGAGCGGATGTGGAGAGGATGTCTCCTATAGTGGGGGAGTTTAGGGCCAGAGGGCACAGATAGAGTGGATGTGGAGAGGATGTCTCCTATAGTGGTGGAGTTTAGGATCAGTGGACGCAGATAGAGTGGATGTGGAGAGGATGTTTCCTATAGTGGGGGAGTCTAGGACCAGAAGGCACAGATAGAGTGGAAGTGGAGAGGATGTCTCCTATAGTAGGGGAGTTTAGGGCCAGAGGAATCAGATAGAGTGGATGTGGAGAGGATATCTCCTATAGTGGGGAGTGTAGAACCAGAGGTCACAGATAGAGTGGATGTGGAGAGGATGTCTCCTATAGTGGGGGAGTCTAGGGCCAGAGGACACGGATAGAGTAGATGTGGAGAGGATGTCTCCTATAGTGGGGGAGTCTAGTGCCAGAGGGCACAGACAGCGTGGATGTGGAGAGGATGTCTCCTATAGTGGGGGTGTCTAGGGCCAGAGGACACGGATATAGTGGATGTGGAGAGGATGTCTCCTATAGTGGGGGAGTCTAGGGCGAGAGGGCACAGATAGTGTGAATGTGGAGAGGATGTCTCCAAAAGTGGGGGAGTTTAGGATTTGAGGATACATATACATTGGATGCGGAGAGGATGTATCCAATAGAGGGGGAGTACAGGATCAGAGGACGCAGATAGATTGGATGTGGAGAGGATGTCTCCTATACTGGGAGAGATTAGGATCACAGATAGAGTGGATATGGAGAGGATGTCTCCTATAGTGGGGGACTTTAGGATCAGAGGACACAGACAGAGTGGATGTAGAGAGGATGTATTCTATAGTGGGGGAGTGTAGGACCATAGGGCACAGATAGAGCGGATGTGGAGAGGATATCTCCTATAGTGGGGAGTATAGGACCAGAGGTCACAGATAGAGTGGATGTGGAGAGGATGTCTCCTGTAGTGGGGGAGTTAATGATCAGAGCACACAGATAGAGTGGATGTGGAGAGGATGTCTCCTATAGTGGGGGAGCCTAGGGCCAGAGGACACGGATAGAGTAGATGTGGAGAGGATGTCTCCTATAGTGGGGGAGTCTAGTGCCAGAGGACACAGACAGAGTGGATGTGGAGAGGAAGTCTCCTATAGTGGGGGAGTTTAGGGCCAAAGGGCTCAGATAGAGTGGATGTGGAGAGGATGTCTCCTATAGTGGGGGGGGTTAGGGCCAGAGGGCACAGATAGAGTGGATGAGGAGAGGATGTCTCCTATATTGGGGGAGTCCAGGGCCAGAGGACACAGATAGAGTGTATGTGAAGAGGCTGCTTCCTATAGTGGGGGAGTCTAGGGCGAGAGGGCACAGATAGTGTGAATGTGGAGAGGATGTCTCCAAAAGTGGGGGAGTTTAGGATTTGAGGATACATATACATTGGATGCGGAGAGGATGTATCCAATAGAGGGGGAGTACAGGATCAGAGGACGCAGATAGATTGGATGTGGAGAGGATGTCTCCTATACTGGGAGAGATTAGGATCACAGATAGAGTGGATGTGGAGAGGATGTCTCCTATAGTGGGGGACTTTAGGATCTGAGGACACAGACAGAGTGGATGTAGAGAGGATGTCTCCTATAGTGGGGGAGTTTAGGATCAGAGGACACAGACAGAGTGGATGTGGAGAGGGTGTATTCTATAGTGGGGGAGTCTAGGACCATAGGGCACAGATAGAGCGGATGTGGAGAGGATGTCTCCTATAGTGGGGGAGTTTAGGGCCAGAGTGCTCAGATAGAGTGGATGTGGAGAGGATGTCTCCTACATTGGGGGAGTCTAACACCAGAGGGCACAGATACAGTGGATGTGGAGAGGATGTTTCCTATAGTTGGGGAGTCTAGGGCCAGAGGGCACAGATAGAGTGGGTGTGGAGAGTATATCTCCTATAGTGGGGGGGTCTAGGGCCAGAGGACACAGATAGAGTGGATGTGGAGAGGATGTCTCCTATAGTGGGGGAGTCTAGGACCAGAGGGCACAGATAGAGCGGATGTGGAGAGGATGTCTCCTATAGTGGTGGAGTTTAGGATAAGTGGACGCAGATAGAGTGGATGTGGAGAGGATGTTTCCTATAGTGGGGGAGTCTAGGACCAGAAGGCACAGAGAGAGTGGATGTGGAGAGGATATCTCCTATAGTGGGGAGTATAGGACCAGAGGTCACAGATAGAGTGGATGTGGAGAGGATGTCTCCTGTAGTGGGGGAGTTAATGATCAGAGCACACAGATAGAGAGGATGTGGAGAGGATGTCTCCTATAGTGGGGGAGTCTAGGGCCAGAGGACACGGATAGAGTAGATGTGGAGAGGATGTCTCCTATAGTGGGGGAGTCTAGTGCCAGAGGACACAGACAGAGTGGATCTGGAGAGGATGTCTCCTATAGTGGGGAAGAATAGGGCCAAAGGACACGGATAGAGTGGATGTTGAGAGGATGTCTCCTATAATGGGGGTGTTTATGATCAGAGGACACAGATAGAGTGGATGTGGAGAGGATGTTTCCTATAGTGGGGGAGTCCAGGACCAGAAGGCACAGATAGAGTGGATGTGGAGAGGTTGTCTCCTATAGTAGGGGAGTTTAGGGCCAGAGGACACAGATAGAGTGGATGTGGAGAGGATATCTCCTATAGTGGGGAGTTTAGGACAAAGGTCACAGATAGAGTGGATGTGGAGAGGATGTCTCCTGTAGTGGGGGAGTTTATGATCAGAGCACACAGATAGAGTGGATGTGGAGAGGATGTCTCCTATACTGGGGGAGTCTAGGGCCAGAGGACACGGATAGAGTGGATGTGGAGAGGATGTCTCCTATAGTGGGGGAGTCTAGGGCCAGAGGACACAGATAGAGTGGATGTGGAGAGGATGTCTCCTAAAGTGGGGGAGTCCTGGACCAGAGGGCACAGATATAGTGTATGTGGAGAGGATGCTTCCTATAGTGGGGGAGTCTAGGGCGAGAGGGCACAAATAGAATGAATGTGGAGAGGATGTCTCCAAAAGTGGGGCATTTTAGGATTTGAGGATACATATGCATTGGATGCGGAGAGGATGTATCCAATAGAGGGGGAGTTCAGGATCAGAGGACACAGATAGATTGGATGTGGAGAGGATGTCTCCTATACTGGGAGAAGTTGGGATCACAGATAGAGTGGATGTGGAGAGGATGTCTCCTATAGTGGGGAGTCTAGGACCAGAGGGCACAGATAGAGCGGATGTGGAGAGGATGTCTCCTATAGTGGGGGAGTTTAGGGCCAGAGGGCACAGATAGAGTGGATGTGGAGAGGATGTCTCCTATAGTGGTGGAGTTTAGGATCAGTGGACGCAGATAGAGTGGATGTGGAGAGGATGTTTCCTATAGTGGGGGAGTCTAGGACCAGAAGGCACAGATAGAGTGGAAGTGGAGAGGATGTCTCCTATAGTAGGGGAGTTTAGGGCCAGAGGAATCAGATAGAGTGGATGTGGAGAGGATATCTCCTATAGTGGGGAGTGTAGGACCAGAGGTCACAGATAGAGTGGATGTGGAGAGGATGTCTCCTATAGTGGGGGAGTCTCGGGCCAGAGGACACGGATAGAGTAGATGTGGAGAGGATGTCTCCTATAGTGGGGGAGTCTAGTGCCAGAGGGCACAGACAGCGTGGATGTGGAGAGGATGTCTCCTATAGTGGGGGAGTCTAGGGCCAGAGGACACGGATATAGTGGATGTGGAGAGGATGTCTCCTATAGTGGGGGAGTCTAGGGCGAGAGGGCACAGATAGTGTGAATGTGGAGAGGATGTCTCCAAAAGTGGGGGAGTTTAGGATTTGAGGATACATATACATTGGATGCGGAGAGGATGTATCCAATAGAGGGGGAGTACAGGATCAGAGGACGCAGATAGATTGGATGTGGAGAGGATGTCTCCTATACTGGGAGAGATTAGGATCACAGATAGAGTGGATATGGAGAGGATGTCTCCTATAGTGGGGGACTTTAGGATCAGAGGACACAGACAGAGTGGTTGTAGAGAGGATGTATTCTATAGTGGGGGAGTCTAGGACCATAGGGCACAGATAGAGCGGATGTGGAGAGGATGTCTCCTATAGTGGGGGAGTTTAGGGCCAGAGTGCTCAGATAGAGTGGATGTGGAGAGGATGTCTCCTACATTGGGGGAGTCTAACACCAGAGGGCACAGATAGAGTGGATGTGGAGAGGATGTTTCCTATAGTTGGGGAGTCTAGGGCCAGAGGGCACAGATAGAGTGGATGTGGAGTGGATGTCTCCTATAGTGAGGGGGTTTAGGATCAGAGGACACAGATAGAGTGGATGTGGAGAGAATGACTCCTATATGGTGCGATAGGGCCAGAGGACACAGATAGAGTGGGTGTGGAGAGTATATCTCCTATAGTGGGGGGGTCTAGGGCCAGAGGACACAGATAGATTGGATGTGGAGAGGATATCTCCTATACTGGGAGAGATTAGGATCACAGATAGAGTGGATGTGGAGAGGATGTCTCCTATAGTGGGGGAGTCTAGGACCAGAGGACACAGATAGATTGGATGTGGAGAGGATATCTCCTATACTGGGAGAGATTAGGATCACAGATAGAGTGGATGTGGACAGGATGTCTCCTATAGTGGTGGAGTTTAGGAAAAGTGGACGCAGATAGAGTGGATGTGGAGAGGATGTCTCCTATAGTGGGGGACTTTAGGATCAGAGGACACAGACAGAGTGGATGTAGAGAGGATGTCTCCTATAGTGGGGGAGTTTAGGATCAGAGGACACAGACAGAGTGCATGTGGAGAGGATGTATTCTATAGTGGGGGAGTCTAGGACCATAGGGCACAGATAGAGCGGATGTGGAGAGGATGTCTCCTATAGTGGGGGAGTTTAGGGCCAAAGGGCTCAGATAGAGTGGATGTGGAGAGGATGTCTCCTATAGTGGGGGAGTTTAGGGCCAGAGGGCACAGATAGAGTGGATGAGGAGAGGATGTCTCCTATATTGGGGGAGTCCAGGGCCAGAGGACACAGATAGAGTGTATGTGAAGAGGCTGCTTCCTATAGTGGGGGAGTCTAGGGCGAGAGGGCACAGATAGTGTGAATGTGGAGAGGATGTCTCCAAAAGTGGGGGAGTTTAGGATTTGAGGATACATATACATTGGATGCGGAGAGGATGTATCCAATAGAGGGGGAGTACAGGACCATAGGGCACAGATAGAGCGGATGTGGAGAGGATGTCTCCTATAGTGGGGGAGTTTAGGGCCAGAGTGCTCAGATAGAGTGGATGTGGAGAGGATGTCTCCTACATTGGGGGAGTCTAACACCAGAGGGCACAGATAGAGTGGATGTGGAGAGGATGTTTCCTATAGTTGGGGAGTCTAGGGCCAGAGGGCACAGATAGAGTGGGTGTGGAGAGTATATCTCCTATAGTGGGGGGGTCTAGGGCCAGAGGACACAGATAGAGTGGATGTGGAGAGGATGTCTCCTATACTGGGAGAGATTAGGATCACAGATAGAGTGGATGTGGAGAGGATGTCTCCTATAGTGGGGGAGTCTAGGACCAGAGGGCACAGATAGAGTGGATGTGGAGAGGATATCTCCTATAGTGGGGGAGTCTAGGACCAGAAGGCACAGAGAGAATGGATGTGGAGAGGATATCTCCTATAGTGGGGAGTATAGGACCAGAGGTCACAGATAGAGTGGATGTGGAGAGGATGTCTCCTGTAGTGGGGGAGTTAATGATCAGAGCACACAGATAGAGTGGATGTGGAGAGGATGTCTCCTATAGTGGGGGAGTCTAGGGCCAGAGGACACGGATAGAGTAGATGTGGAGAGGATGTCTCCTATAGTGGGGGAGTCTAGGGCCAGAGGACACAGACAGAGTGGATCTGGAGAGGATGTCTCCTATAGTGGGGAAGAATAGGGCCAGAGGACACGGATAGAGTGGATGTTGAGAGGATGTCTCCTATAATGGGGGTGTTTATGATCAGAGGACACAGATAGAGTGGATGTGGAGAGGATGTTTCCTATAGTGGGGGAGTCCAGGACCAGAAGGCACAGATAGAGTGGATGTGGAGAGGATGTCTCCTATAGTGGGGGAGTTTAGGGCCAGAGTGCTCAGATAGAGTGGATGTGGAGAGGATGTCTCCTACATTGGGGGAGTCTAACACCAGAGGGCACAGATACAGTGGATGTGGAGAGGATGTTTCCTATAGTTGGGGAGTCTAGGGCCAGAGGGCACAGATAGAGTGGGTGTGGAGAGTATATCTCCTATAGTGGGGGGGTCTAGGGCCAGAGGACACAGATAGAGTGGATGTGGAGAGGATGTCTCCTATAGTGGGGGAGTCTAGGACCAGAGGGCACAGATAGAGCGGATGTGGAGAGGATGTCTCCTATAGTGGTGGAGTTTAGGATAAGTGGACGCAGATAGAGTGGATGTGGAGAGGATGTTTCCTATAGTGGGGGAGTCTAGGACCAGAAGGCACAGAGAGAGTGGATGTGGAGAGGATATCTCCTATAGTGGGGAGTATAGGACCAGAGGTCACAGATAGAGTGGATGTGGAGAGGATGTCTCCTGTAGTGGGGGAGTTAATGATCAGAGCACACAGATAGAGAGGATGTGGAGAGGATGTCTCCTATAGTGGGGGAGTCTAGGGCCAGAGGACACGGATAGAGTAGATGTGGAGAGGATGTCTCCTATAGTGGGGGAGTCTAGTGCCAGAGGACACAGACAGAGTGGATCTGGAGAGGATGTCTCCTATAGTGGGGAAGAATAGGGCCAAAGGACACGGATAGAGTGGATGTTGAGAGGATGTCTCCTATAATGGGGGTGTTTATGATCAGAGGACACAGATAGAGTGGATGTGGAGAGGATGTTTCCTATAGTGGGGGAGTCCAGGACCAGAAGGCACAGATAGAGTGGATGTGGAGAGGTTGTCTCCTATAGTAGGGGAGTTTAGGGCCAGAGGACACAGATAGAGTGGATGTGGAGAGGATATCTCCTATAGTGGGGAGTTTAGGACAAAGGTCACAGATAGAGTGGATGTGGAGAGGATGTCTCCTGTAGTGGGGGAGTTTATGATCAGAGCACACAGATAGAGTGGATGTGGAGAGGATGTCTCCTATACTGGGGGAGTCTAGGGCCAGAGGACACGGATAGAGTGGATGTGGAGAGGATGTCTCCTATAGTGGGGGAGTCTAGGGCCAGAGGACACAGATAGAGTGGATGTGGAGAGGATGTCTCCTAAAGTGGGGGAGTCCTGGACCAGAGGGCACAGATATAGTGTATGTGGAGAGGATGCTTCCTATAGTGGGGGAGTCTAGGGCGAGAGGGCACAAATAGAATGAATGTGGAGAGGATGTCTCCAAAAGTGGGGCATTTTAGGATTTGAGGATACATATGCATTGGATGCGGAGAGGATGTATCCAATAGAGGGGGAGTTCAGGATCAGAGGACACAGATAGATTGGATGTGGAGAGGATGTCTCCTATACTGGGAGAGATTGGGATCACAGATAGAGTGGATGTGGAGAGGATGTCTCCTATAGTGGGGAGTCTAGGACCAGAGGGCACAGATAGAGCGGATGTGGAGAGGATGTCTCCTATAGTGGGGGAGTTTAGGGCCAGAGGGCACAGATAGAGTGGATGTGGAGAGGATGTCTCCTATAGTGGTGGAGTTTAGGATCAGTGGACGCAGATAGAGTGGATGTGGAGAGGATGTTTCCTATAGTGGGGGAGTCTAGGACCAGAAGGCACAGATAGAGTGGAAGTGGAGAGGATGTCTCCTATAGTAGGGGAGTTTAGGGCCAGAGGAATCAGATAGAGTGGATGTGGAGAGGATATCTCCTATAGTGGGGAGTGTAGGACCAGAGGTCACAGATAGAGTGGATGTGGAGAGGATGTCTCCTATAGTGGGGGAGTCTCGGGCCAGAGGACACGGATAGAGTAGATGTGGAGAGGATGTCTCCTATAGTGGGGGAGTCTAGTGCCTGAGGGCACAGACAGCGTGGATGTGGAGAGGATGTCTCCTATAGTGGGGGAGTCTAGGGCCAGAGGACACGGATATAGTGGATGTGGAGAGGATGTCTCCTATAGTGGGGGAGTCTAGGGCGAGAGGGCACAGATAGTGTGAATGTGGAGAGGATGTCTCCAAAAGTGGGGGAGTTTAGGATTTGAGGATACATATACATTGGATGCGGAGAGGATGTATCCAATAGAGGGGGAGTACAGGATCAGGGGACGCAGATAGATTGGATGTGGAGAGGATGTCTCCTATACTGGGAGAGATTAGGATCACAGATAGAGTGGATATGGAGAGGATGTCTCCTATAGTGGGGGACTTTAGGATCAGAGGACACAGACAGAGTGGTTGTAGAGAGGATGTATTCTATAGTGGGGGAGTCTAGGACCATAGGGCACAGATAGAGCGGATGTGGAGAGGATGTCTCCTATAGTGGGGGAGTTTAGGGCCAGAGTGCTCAGATAGAGTGGATGTGGAGAGGATGTCTCCTACATTGGGGGAGTCTAACACCAGAGGGCACAGATAGAGTGGATGTGGAGAGGATGTTTCCTATAGTTGGGGAGTCTAGGGCCAGAGGGCACAGATAGAGTGGATGTGGAGTGGATGTCTCCTATAGTGAGGGGGTTTAGGATCAGAGGACACAGATAGAGTGGATGTGGAGAGAATGACTCCTATATGGTGCGATAGGGCCAGAGGACACAGATAGAGTGGGTGTGGAGAGTATATCTCCTATAGTGGGGGGTTCTAGGGCCAGAGGACACAGATAGATTGGATGTGGAGAGGATATCTCCTATACTGGGAGAGATTAGGATCACAGATAGAGTGGATGTGGAGAGGATGTCTCCTATAGTGGGGGAGTCTAGGACCAGAGGGCACAGATAGAGCGGATGTGGACAGGATGTCTCCTATAGTGGTGGAGTTTAGGAAAAGTGGACGCAGATAGAGTGGATGTGGAGAGGATGTCTCCTATAGTGGGGGACTTTAGGATCAGAGGACACAGACAGAGTGGATGTAGAGAGGATGTCTCCTATAGTGGGGGAGTTTAGGATCAGAGGACACAGACAGAGTGCATGTGGAGAGGATGTATTCTATAGTGGGGGAGTCTAGGACCATAGGGCACAGATAGAGCGGATGTGGAGAGGATGTCTCCTATAGTGGGGGAGTTTAGGGCCAAAGGGCTCAGATAGAGTGGATGTGGAGAGGATGTCTCCTATAGTGGGGGAGTTTAGGGCCAGAGGGCACAGATAGAGTGGATGAGGAGAGGATGTCTCCTATATTGGGGGAGTCCAGGGCCAGAGGACACAGATAGAGTGTATGTGAAGAGGCTGCTTCCTATAGTGGGGGAGTCTAGGGCGAGAGGGCACAGATAGTGTGAATGTGGAGAGGATGTCTCCAAAAGTGGGGGAGTACAGGACCATAGGGCACAGATAGAGCGGATGTGGAGAGGATGTCTCCTATAGTGGGGGAGTTTAGGGCCAGAGTGCTCAGATAGAGTGGATGTGGAGAGGATGTCTCCTACATTGGGGGAGTCTAACACCAGAGGGCACAGATAGAGTGGATGTGGAGAGGATGTTTCCTATAGTTGGGGAGTCTAGGGCCAGAGGGCACAGATAGAGTGGGTGTGGAGAGTATATCTCCTATAGTGGGGGGGTCTAGGGCCAGAGGACACAGATAGAGTGGATGTGGAGAGGATGTCTCCTATACTGGGAGAGATTAGGATCACAGATAGAGTGGATGTGGAGAGGATGTCTCCTATAGTGGGGGAGTCTAGGACCAGAGGGCACAGATAGAGCGGATGTGGAGAGGATGTCTCCTATAGTGGTGGAGTTTAGGAAAAGTGGACGCAGATAGAGTGGATGTGGAGAGGATATCTCCTATAGTGGGGGAGTCTAGGACCAGAAGGCACAGAGAGAATGGATGTGGAGAGGATATCTCCTATAGTGGGGAGTATAGGACCAGAGGTCACAGATAGAGTGGATGTGGAGAGGATGTCTCCTGTAGTGGGGGAGTTAATGATCAGAGCACACAGATAGAGTGGATGTGGAGATGATGTCTCCTATGGTGGGGGAGTCTAGGGCCAGAGGACACGGATAGAGTAGATGTGGAGAGGATGTCTCCTATAGTGGGGGAGTCTAGGGCCAGAGGACACAGACAGAGTGGATCTGGAGAGGATGTCTCCTATAGTGGGGAAGAATAGGGCCAGAGGACACGGATAGAGTGGATGTTGAGAGGATGTCTCCTATAATGGGGGTGTTTATGATCAGAGGACACAGATAGAGTTGATGTGGAGAGGATGTTTCCTATAGTGGGGGAGTCCAGGACCAGAAGGCACAGATAGAGTGGATGTGGAGAGGTTGTCTCCTATAGTAGGGGAATTTAGGGCCAGAGGACACAGATAGAGTGGATGTGGAGAGGATGTCTCCTATAGTGGGGGAGTCTAGGGCCAGAGGACACGGATAGAGTGGATGTGGAGAGGATGTCTCCTATAGTGGGGGAGTCTAGGGCCAGAGGACACAGATAGAGTGGATGTGGAGAGGATGTCTCCTATATTGTGGGAGTCTAACACCAGAGGGCACTGATAGAGTGGATGTGGAAAGGATGTCACCTATAGTGGGGGAGTTTATGGCCAGAGGGCACAGATAGAGTGGATGTGGAGTGGATGTCTCCTATAGTGAGGGGGTTTAGGATCAGAGGACGCTGATAGACTTGATGTGGAGAGAATGTCTCCTATATGGTGGGTTAGGGCCAGAGGACACAGATAGAGTGGGTGTGGAGAGGATGTCTCCTAAAGTGGGGGAGTCCTGGACCAGAGGGCACAGATATAGTGTATGTGGAGAGGATGCTTCCTATAGTGGCGGAGTCTAGGGCGAGAGGGCACAGATAGAATGAATGTGGAGAGGATGTCTCCAGAAGTGGGGCATTTTAGGATTTGAGGATACATATGCATTGGATGCGGAGAGGATGTATCCAATAGAGGGGGAGTTCAGGATCAGAGGACACAGATAGATTGGATGTGGAGAGGATGTCTCCTATACTGGGAGAGATTGGGATCACAGATAGAGTGGATGTGGAGAGGATGTCTCCTATAGTGGGGGAGTTTAGGGCCAGAGGGCACAGATAGAGTGGATGTGGAGAGGATGTCTCCTATAGTGGGGGAGTTTAGGGCCAGAGGGCACAGATAGAGTGGATGTGGAGAGGATGTCTCCTATAGTGGTGGAGTTTAGGATCAGTGGACGCAGATAGAGTGGATGTGGAGAGGATGTTTCCTATAGTGGGGGAGTCTAGGACCAGAAGGCACAGATAGAGTGGAAGTGGAGAGGATGTCTCCTATAGTAGGGGAGTTTAGGGCCAGAGGACACAGATAGAGTGGATGTGGAGAGGATATCTCCTATAGTGGGGAGTGTAGGACCAGAGGTCACAGATAAAGTGGATGTGGAGAGGATGTCTCCTATAGTGGGGGAGTCTAGGGCCAGAGGACACGGATAGAGTAGATGTGGAGAGGATGTCTCCTATAGTGGGGGAGTCTAGTGCCAGAGGGCACAGACAGCGTGGATGTGGAGAGGATGTCTCCTATAGTGGGGGAGTCTAGGGCCACAGGACACGGATATAGTGGATGTGGAGAGTATGTCTCCTATAGTGGGGGAGTCTAGGGCGAGAGGGCACAGATAGTGTGAATGTGGAGAGGATGTCTCCAAAAGTGGGGGAGTTTAGGATTTGAGGATACATATACATTGGATGCGGAGAGGATGTATCCAATAGAGGGGGAGTACAGGATCAGAGGACGCAGATAGATTGGATGTGGAGAGGATGTCTCCTATACTGGGAGAGATTAGGATCACAGATAGAGTGGATATGGAGAGGATGTCTCCTATAGTGGGGGACTTTAGGATCAGAGGACACAGACAGAGTGGTTGTAGAGAGGATGTATTCTATAGTGGGGGAGTCTAGGACCATAGGGCACAGATAGAGCGGATGTGGAGAGGATGTCTCCTATAGTGGGGGAGTTTAGGGCCAGAGTGCTCAGATAGAGTGGATGTGGAGAGGATGTCTCCTACATTGGGGGAGTCTAACACCAGAGGGCACAGATAGAGTGGATGTGGAGAGGATGTTTCCTATAGTTGGGGAGTCTAGGGCCAGAGGGCACAGATAGAGTGGATGTGGAGTGGATGTCTCCTATAGTGAGGGGGTTTAGGATCAGAGGACACAGATAGAGTGGATGTGGAGAGAATGACTCCTATATGGTGCGATAGGGCCAGAGGACACAGATAGAGTGGGTGTGGAGAGTATATCTCCTATAGTGGGGGGGTCTAGGGCCAGAGGACACAGATAGATTGGATGTGGAGAGGATATCTCCTATACTGGGAGAGATTAGGATCACAGATAGAGTGGATGTGGAGAGGATGTCTCCTATAGTGGGGGAGTCTAGGACCAGAGGGCACAGATAGAGCGGATGTGGACAGGATGTCTCCTATAGTGGTGGAGTTTAGGAAAAGTGGACGCAGATAGAGTGGATGTGGAGAGGATGTCTCCTATAGTGGGGGACTTTAGGATCAGAGGACACAGACAGAGTGGATGTAGAGAGGATGTCTCCTATAGTGGGGGAGTTTAGGATCAGAGGACACAGACAGAGTGCATGTGGAGAGGATGTATTCTATAGTGGGGGAGTCTAGGACCATAGGGCACAGATAGAGCGGATGTGGAGAGGATGTCTCCTATAGTGGGGGAGTTTAGGGCCAAAGGGCTCAGATAGAGTGGATGTGGAGAGGATGTCTCCTATAGTGGGGGAGTTTAGGGCCAGAGGGCACAGATAGAGTGGATGAGGAGAGGATGTCTCCTATATTGGGGGAGTCCAGGGCCAGAGGACACAGATAGAGTGTATGTGAAGAGGCTGCTTCCTATAGTGGGGGAGTCTAGGGCGAGAGGGCACAGATAGTGTGAATGTGGAGAGGATGTCTCCAAAAGTGGGGGAGTTTAGGATTTGAGGATACATATACATTGGATGCGGAGAGGATGTATCCAATAGAGGGGGAGTACAGGACCATAGGGCACAGATAGAGCGGATGTGGAGAGGATGTCTCCTATAGTGGGGGAGTTTAGGGCCAGAGTGCTCAGATAGAGTGGATGTGGAGAGGATGTCTCCTACATTGGGGGAGTCTAACACCAGAGGGCACAGATAGAGTGGATGTGGAGAGGATGTTTCCTATAGTTGGGGAGTCTAGGGCCAGAGGGCACAGATAGAGTGGGTGTGGAGAGTATATCTCCTATAGTGGGGGGGTCTAGGGCCAGAGGACACAGATAGAGTGGATGTGGAGAGGATGTCTCCTATACTGGGAGAGATTAGGATCACAGATAGAGTGGATGTGGAGAGGATGTCTCCTATAGTGGGGGAGTCTAGGACCAGAGGGCACAGATAGAGCGGATGTGGAGAGGATGTCTCCTATAGTGGTGGAGTTTAGGAAAAGTGGACGCAGATAGACTGGATGTGGAGAGGATATCTCCTATAGTGGGGGAGTCTAGGACCAGAAGGCACAGAGAGAATGGATCTGGAGAGGATGTCTCCTATAGTGGGGAAGAATAGGGCCAGAGGACACGGATAGAGTGGATGTTGAGAGGATGTCTCCTATAATGGGGGTGTTTATGATCAGAGGACACAGATAGAGTGGATGTGGAGAGGATGTTTCCTATAGTGGGGGAGTCCAGGACCAGAAGGCACAGATAGAGTGGATGTGGAGAGGTTGTCTCCTATAGTAGGGGAATTTAGGGCCAGAGGACACAGATAGAGTGGATGTGGAGAGGATGTCTCCTATAGTGGGGGAGTCTAGGGCCAGAGGACACGGATAGAGTGGATGTGGAGAGGATGTCTCCTATAGTGGGGGAGTCTAGGGCCAGAGGACACAGATAGAGTGGATGTGGAGAGGATGTCTCCTATATTGTGGGAGTCTAACACCAGAGGGCACTGATAGAGTGGATGTGGAAAGGATGTCACCTATAGTGGGGGAGTTTATGGCCAGAGGGCACAGATAGAGTGGATGTGGAGTGGATGTCTCCTATAGTGAGGGGGTTTAGGATCAGAGGACGCTGATAGACTTGATGTGGAGAGAATGTCTCCTATATGGTGGGTTAGGGCCAGAGGACACAGATAGAGTGGGTGTGGAGAGGATGTCTCCTAAAGTGGGGGAGTCCTGGACCAGAGGGCACAGATATAGTGTATGTGGAGAGGATGCTTCCTATAGTGGCGGAGTCTAGGGCGAGAGGGCACAGATAGAATGAATGTGGAGAGGATGTCTCCAGAAGTGGGGCATTTTAGGATTTGAGGATACATATGCATTGGATGCGGAGAGGATGTATCCAATAGAGGGGGAGTTCAGGATCAGAGGACACAGATAGATTGGATGTGGAGAGGATGTCTCCTATACTGGGAGAGATTGGGATCACAGATAGAGTGGATGTGGAGAGGATGTCTCCTATAGTGGGGGAGTTTAGGGCCAGAGGGCACAGATAGAGTGGATGTGGAGAGGATGTCTCCTATAGTGGGGGAGTTTAGGGCCAGAGGGCACAGATAGAGTGGATGTGGAGAGGATGACTCCTATAGTGGTGGAGTTTAGGATCAGTGGACGCAGATAGAGTGGATGTGGAGAGGATGTTTCCTATAGTGGGGGAGTCTAGGACCAGAAGGCACAGATAGAGTGGAAGTGGAGAGGATGTCTCCTATAGTAGGGGAGTTTAGGGCCAGAGGACACAGATAGAGTGGATGTGGAGAGGATATCTCCTATAGTGGGGAGTGTAGGACCAGAGGTCACAGATAAAGTGGATGTGGAGAGGATGTCTCCTATAGTGGGGGAGTCTAGGGCCAGAGGACACGGATAGAGTAGATGTGGAGAGGATGTCTCCTATAGTGGGGGAGTCTAGTGCCAGAGGGCACAGACAGCGTGGATGTGGAGAGGATGTCTCCTATAGTGGGGGAGTCTAGGGCCACAGGACACGGATATAGTGGATGTGGAGAGTATGTCTCCTATAGTGGGGGAGTCTAGGGCGAGAGGGCACAGATAGTGTGAATGTGGAGAGGATGTCTCCAAAAGTGGGGGAGTTTAGGATTTGAGGATACATATACATTGGATCCGGAGAGGATGTATCCAATAGAGGGGGAGTACAGGATCAGAGGACGCAGATAGATTGGATGTGGAGAGGATGTCTCCTATACTGGGAGAGATTAGGATCACAGATAGAGTGGATATGGAGAGGATGTCTCCTATAGTGGGGGACTTTAGGATCAGAGGACACAGACAGAGTGGTTGTAGAGAGGATGTATTCTATAGTGGGGGAGTCTAGGACCATAGGGCACAGATAGAGCGGATGTGGAGAGGATGTCTCCTATAGTGGGGGAGTTTAGGGCCAGAGTGCTCAGATAGAGTGGATGTGGAGAGGATGTCTCCTACATTGGGGGAGTCTAACACCAGAGGGCACAGATAGAGTGGATGTGGAGAGGATGTTTCCTATAGTTGGGGAGTCTAGGGCCAGAGGGCACAGATAGAGTGGATGTGGAGTGGATGTCTCCTATAGTGAGGGGGTTTAGGATCAGAGGACACAGATAGAGTGGATGTGGAGAGAATGACTCCTATATGGTGCGATAGGGCCAGAGGACACAGATAGAGTGGGTGTGGAGAGTATATCTCCTATAGTGGGGGGGTCTAGGGCCAGAGGACACAGATAGATTGGATGTGGAGAGGATATCTCCTATACTGGGAGAGATTAGGATCACAGATAGAGTGGATGTGGAGAGGATGTCTCCTATAGTGGGGGAGTCTAGGACCAGAGGGCACAGATAGAGCGGATGTGGACAGGATGTCTCCTATAGTGGTGGAGTTTAGGAAAAGTGGACGCAGATAGAGTGGATGTGGAGAGGATGTCTCCTATAGTGGGGGACTTTAGGATCAGAGGACACAGACAGAGTGGATGTAGAGAGGATGTCTCCTATAGTGGGGGAGTTTAGGATCAGAGGACACAGACAGAGTGCATGTGGAGAGGATGTATTCTATAGTGGGGGAGTCTAGGACCATAGGGCACAGATAGAGCGGATGTGGAGAGGATGTCTCCTATAGTGGGGGAGTTTAGGGCCAAAGGGCTCAGATAGAGTGGATGTGGAGAGGATGTCTCCTATAGTGGGGGAGTTTAGGGCCAGAGGGCACAGATAGAGTGGATGAGGAGAGGATGTCTCCTATATTGGGGGAGTCCAGGGCCAGAGGACACAGATAGAGTGTATGTGAAGAGGCTGCTTCCTATAGTGGGGGAGTCTAGGGCGAGAGGGCACAGATAGTGTGAATGTGGAGAGGATGTCTCCAAAAGTGGGGGAGTTTAGGATTTGAGGATACATATACATTGGATGCGGAGAGGATGTATCCAATAGAGGGGGAGTACAGGACCATAGGGCACAGATAGAGCGGATGTGGAGAGGATGTCTCCTATAGTGGGGGAGTTTAGGGCCAGAGTGCTCAGATAGAGTGGATGTGGAGAGGATGTCTCCTACATTGGGGGAGTCTAACACCAGAGGGCACAGATAGAGTGGATGTGGAGAGGATGTTTCCTATAGTTGGGGAGTCTAGGGCCAGAGGGCACAGATAGAGTGGGTGTGGAGAGTATATCTCCTATAGTGGGGGGGTCTAGGGCCAGAGGACACAGATAGAGTGGATGTGGAGAGGATGTCTCCTATACTGGGAGAGATTAGGATCACAGATAGAGTGGATGTGGAGAGGATGTCTCCTATAGTGGGGGAGTCTAGGACCAGAGGGCACAGATAGAGCGGATGTGGAGAGGATGTCTCCTATAGTGGTGGAGTTTAGGAAAAGTGGACGCAGATAGACTGGATGTGGAGAGGATATCTCCTATAGTGGGGGAGTCTAGGACCAGAAGGCACAGAGAGAATGGATGTGGAGAGGATATCTCCTATAGTGGGGAGTATAGGACCAGAGGTCACAGATAGAGTGGATGTGGAGAGGATGTCTCCTGTAGTGGGGGAGTTAATGATCAGAGCACACAGATAGAGTGGATGTGGAGAGGATGTCTCCTATGGTGGGGGAGTCTAGGGCCAGAGGACACGGATAGAGTAGATGTGGAGAGGATGTCTCCTATAGTGGGGGAGTCTAGGGCCAGAGGACACAGACAGAGTGGATCTGGAGAGGATGTCTCCTATAGTGGGGAAGAATAGGGCCAGAGGACACGGATAGAGTGGATGTTGAGAGGATGTCTCCTATAATGGGGGTGTTTATGATCAGAGGACACAGATAGAGTGGATGTGGAGAGGATGTTTCCTATAGTGGGGGAGTCCAGGACCGGAAGGCACAGATAGAGTGGATGTGGAGAGGTTGTCTCCTATAGTAGGGGAATTTAGGGCCAGAGGACACAGATAGAGTGGATGTGGAGAGGATGTCTCCTATAGTGGGGGAGTCTAGGGCCAGAGGACACGGATAGAGTGGATGTGGAGAGGATGTCTCCTATAGTGGGGGAGTCTAGGGCCAGAGGACACAGATAGAGTGGATGTGGAGAGGATGTCTCCTATATTGTGGGAGTCTAACACCAGAGGGCACTGATAGAGTGGATGTGGAAAGGATGTCACCTATAGTGGGGGAGTTTATGGCCAGAGGGCACAGATAGAGTGGATGTGGAGTGGATGTCTCCTATAGTGAGGGGGTTTAGGATCAGAGGACGCTGATAGACTTGATGTGGAGAGAATGTCTCCTATATGGTGGGTTAGGGCCAGAGGACACAGATAGAGTGGGTGTGGAGAGGATATCTCCTAAAGTGGGGGAGTCCTGGACCAGAGGGCACAGATATAGTGTATGTGGAGAGGATGCTTCCTATAGTGGCGGAGTCTAGGGCGAGAGGGCACAGATAGAATGAATGTGGAGAGGATGTCTCCAGAAGTGGGGCATTTTAGGATTTGAGGATACATATGCATTGGATGCGGAGAGGATGTATCCAATAGAGGGGGAGTTCAGGATCAGAGGACACAGATAGATTGGATGTGGAGAGGATGTCTCCTATACTGGGAGAGATTGGGATCACAGATAGAGTGGATGTGGAGAGGATGTCTCCTATAGTGGGGGAGTTTAGGGCCAGAGGGCACAGATAGAGTGGATGTGGAGAGGATGTCTCCTATAGTGGGGGAGTTTAGGGCCAGAGGGCACAGATAGAGTGGATGTGGAGAGGATGTCTCCTATAGTGGTGGGGTTTAGGATCAGTGGACGCAGATAGAGTGGATGTGGAGAGCATGTTTCCTATAGTGGGGGAGTCTAGGACCAGAAGGCACAGATAGAGTGGAAGTGGAGAGGATGTCTCCTATAGTAGGGGAGTTTAGGGCCAGAGGACACAGATAGAGTGGATGTGGAGAGGATATCTCCTATAGTGGGGAGTGTAGGACCAGAGGTCACAGATAAAGTGGATGTGGAGAGGATGTCTCCTATAGTGGGGGAGTCTAGGGCCAGAGGACACGGATAGAGTAGATGTGGAGAGGATGTCTCCTATAGTGGGGGAGTCTAGTGCCAGAGGGCACAGACAGCGTGGATGTGGAGAGGATGTCTCCTATAGTGGGGGAGTCTAGGGCCACAGGACACGGATATAGTGGATGTGGAGAGTATGTCTCCTATAGTGGGGGAGTCTAGGGCGAGAGGGCACAGATAGTGTGAATGTGGAGAGGATGTCTCCAAAAGTGGGGGAGTTTAGGATTTGAGGATACATATACATTGGATGCGGAGAGGATGTATCCAATAGAGGGGGAGTACAGGATCAGAGGACGCAGATAGATTGGATGTGGAGAGGATGTCTCCTATACTGGGAGAGATTAGGATCACAGATAGAATGGATGTGGAGAGGATGTCTCCTATAGTGGGGGACTTTAGGATCAGAGGACACAGACAGAGTGGATGTAGAGAGGATGTCTCCTATATTGGGGGAGTTTAGGATCAGAGGACACAGACAGAGTGGATGTGGAGAGGATGTATTCTATAGTGGGGGAGTCTAGGACCATAGGGCACGGATAGAGCGGATGTGGAGAGGATGTCTCCTATAGTGGGGGAGTTTAGGGCCAGAGTGCTCAGATAGAGTGGATGTGGAGAGGATGTCTCCTACATTGGGGGAGTCTAACACCAGAGGGCACAGATAGAGTGGATGTGGAGAGAATGTCTCCTATATGGTGGGTTAGGGCCAGAGGACACAGATAGAGTGGGTGTGGAGAGTATATCTCCTATAGTGGGGGGGTCTAGGGCCAGAGGACACAGATAGAGCGGATGTGGAGAGGATGTCTCCTATAGTGGTGGAGTTTAGGAAAAGTGGACGCAGATATAGTGGATGTGGAGAAGATGTTTCCTATAGTGGGGGAGTCTAGGACCAGAAGGCACAGAGAGAGTGGATGTGGAGAGGATATCTCCTATAGTGGGGAGTATAGGACCAGAGGTCACAGATAGAGTGGATGTGGAGAGGATGTCTCCTGTAGTGGGGGAGGTAATGATCAGAGCACACAGATAGAGTGGATGTGGAGAGGATGTCTCCTATAGTGGGGGAGTCTAGTGCCAGAGGACACAGACAGAGTGGATCTGGAGAGGATGTCTCCTATAGTGGGGAAGAATAGGGCCAGAGGACACAGATAGAGTGGATGTTGAGAGGATGTCTCCTATAATGGGGGTGTTTATGATCAGAGGACACAGATAGAGTGGTTGTGGAGAGGATGTTTCCTATAGTGGGGGAGTCCAGGACCAGAAGGCACAGATAGAGTGGATGTGGAGAGGATGTCTCCTGTAGTGGGGGAGTTTATGATCAGAGCACACAGATAGAGTGGATGTGGAGACGATGTCTCCTATAGTGGGGGGGTCTAGGGCCAGAGGACACAGATAGAGTGGAAGTGGAGAGGATGTCTTCTATAGTGGGGGAGTTTAGGATCAGAGGACACAGATAGAGTGGATGTGGAGAGGATGTGTCCTATAGTGAGGGAGTTTTGGATCAGAGGACACAGATAGAGTGGATGTGGAGAGAATGTCTCCTATTGTCAGGTAGTTTAGGATCAGAGGACACAGATAGAGTGGATGTGGATAGGATGTCTCCTATAGTGCGGGAGTCTAGGACCAGAGGACGCAGATACAGTGGATGTGGAGAGGATTTCTCCTATAGTGGGGGAGTCTAGGGCCAGAGGGCACAGATAGAGTGGGTTTGGAGAGGATGTCTCCTATAGTGCGGGTGTCTAGGACCAGAGGACACAGATAGAGAGGATGTGGAGAGAAGGTCTCCTATAGTGGGGGAGTCTAGGACCCGAGGACACAGATAGAGTGGATGTGGAGAGGATGTCTCCTATAGTGGGGGAGTATAGGTTCAGAGGACACAGATAGAGTGGATGTGGAGAGGATGTCTCCTATAGTGGGGGAGATTAGGGTCAGGGGACACAGATAGAGTGGATGTGTAGAAGATGTCTCCTATAGTGGGGGTGTTTAGAATCAGAGGACACAGATAGAGTGGATGTGGAGTGGATGTCTCCTGTAGTGGGGGAGTTTAGGATCAGAGGACACAGATAGAGTGGATGTGGAGAGGATGTCTCCTATAGTGAGGGGGTGTAGGATCAGAGGACACAGATAGAGTGGATGTGGAGAGGATGAATCCTATAGTGGTGGAGTCTAGACCAGAGGATTCAGATAGAGTGGATGTGGAGAAGATGTCTCCTATAGTGAGGGAGTATTGGATCAGAGGACACAGATAGAGTGGATGTGGATAGGATGTCTCCTATAGTGGGGGAGTCTGGTGCCAGAGGGCACAGATAGAGTGTATCTGGAGAGGATGCTTCCTATAGTGGGGGAGTCTTGGGCCAGAGGACACAGATAGAGCGGATGTGGAGAGGATGCTTCCTATAGTGGGGGAGTCTAGGGCCAGAAGGCACAGATAGAGTGGATGTGGAGAGGATGTTTCCTATAGTGATGGAGTTTCGGGCCAGAGGACACAGATAGAGCGGATGTGGAGAGGATGCTTCCTATAGTGGGGGGGTCTAGGGCCAGAGGACACAGATAGAGTGGAAGTGGAGAGGATGTCTTCTATAGTGGGGGAGTTTAGGATCAGAGGACACAGATAGAGTGGATGTGGAGAGGATGTGTCCTATAGTGAGGGAGTTTTGGATCAGAGGACACAGATAGAGTGGATGTGGAGAGAATGTCTCCTATTGTCAGGTAGTTTAGGATCAGAGGACACAGATAGAGTGGATGTGGATAGGATGTCTCCTATAGTGCGGGAGTCTAGGACCAGAGGACGCAGATACAGTGGATGTGGAGAGGATTTCTCCTATAGTGGGGGAGTCTAGGGCCAGAGGGCACAGATAGAGTGGGTTTGGAGAGGATGTCTCCTATAGTGCGGGTGTCTAGGACCAGAGGACACAGATAGAGAGGATGTGGAGAGAAGGTCTCCTATAGTGGGGGAGTCTAGGACCCGAGGACACAGATAGAGTGGATGTGGAGAGGATGTCTCCTATAGTGGGGGAGTATAGGTTCAGAGGACACAGATAGAGTGGATGTGGAGAGGATGTCTCCTATAGTGGGGGAGATTAGGGTCAGGGGACACAGATAGAGTGGATGTGTAGAAGATGTCTCCTATAGTGGGGGTGTTTAGAATCAGAGGACACAGATAGAGTGGATGTGGAGTGGATGTCTCCTGTAGTGGGGGAGTTTAGGATCAGAGGACACAGATAGAGTGGATGTGGAGAGGATGTCTCCTATAGTGAGGGGGTGTAGGATCAGAGGACACAGATAGAGTGGATGTGGAGAGGATGAATCCTATAGTGGTGGAGTCTAGACCAGAGGATTCAGATAGAGTGGATGTGGAGAAGATGTCTCCTATAGTGAGGGAGTATTGGATCAGAGGACACAGATAGAGTGGATGTGGATAGGATGTCTCCTATAGTGGGGGAGTCTGGTGCCAGAGGGCACAGATAGAGTGTATCTGGAGAGGATGCTTCCTATAGTGGGGGAGTCTTGGGCCAGAGGACACAGATAGAGCGGATGTGGAGAGGATGCTTCCTATAGTGGGGGAGTCTAGGGCCAGAGGGCACAGATAGAGTGGATGTGGAGAGGATGTTTCCTATAGTGATGGAGTTTCGGGCCAGAGGACACAGATGGGGTAGATGTGGACAGGATGTTTCCTATAGTGGAGGAGTCAATGACCAGAGGACACATATAGAGTGGATTTGGGTAGGATTTCTCTATAGTGGGGGAGTTTATGGCCAGAGGACTCAGATAGAGAGGATGTGGAAAGGATGTCTCCTATATTGGGGGAGGTTAGGGCCAGAGGACTCAGATAGAGAGGATGTGGAAAGGATGTCTCCTATATTGGGGGAGGTTAGGGCCAGAGGGCACAGATAGAGTGGATGTGGAGAGGATGTTTCCTATAGTGGGGGAGTCTAGGGCCAGAGGACACAGATAGAGTGGATGTGGAGAGGATGTCTCCTATAGTGGGGGAGTTTAGGATCAGAGGACACAGATAGAGTGGATGTGGAGAGGATGTCTCCTATAGTGAGGGAGTTTTGGATCAGAGGACACAGATAGTGTGGATGTGGAGAGAATGTTTCCTATAGTGGGTGAGTTTATGACCAGAGGACACAGATAGAGTGGATGTGGAGAAGATGTCTCCTACAGTGGGTGTGTTTTGGATCAGAGGGCACAGATAGAGTGGATGTGGAGTGGATGTCTCCTGTAGTGGGGGAGTTTAGGATCAGAGGACACAGATAGAGTGGATGTGGATAGGATGTCTCCTATAGTGGGGGAGTCTAGGGCCAGACGACACAGATAGAGTGGATGTGGATAGGATATCTCCTATGGTGGGGGATTTTAGGATCAGAGGACACAGATAGAATGGATGTGGATAGGATGTCTCCTATATTGGGGGAGTCTAGGGACAGAAGACACAGATAGAGTGGAAGTGGAGAGGATGTCTTCTATAGTGGGGGAGTTTAGGATCAGAGGACACAGATAGAGTGGATGTGGAGAGGATGTGTCCTATAGTGAGGGAGTTTTGGATCAGAGGACACAGATAGAGTGGATGTGGAGAGAATGTCTCCTATAGTCAGGTAGTTTAGGATCAGAGGACACTGATAGAGTGGATGTGGATAGGATGTCTCCTATAGTGCGGGAGTCTAGGACCAGAGGACGCAGTTAGAGTGGATGTGGAGAGGATGTCTCCTATAGTGGGGGAGTGTAGGTTCAGAGGACACAGATAGAGTGGATGTGGAGAGGATGTCTCCTATAGTGGGGGAGTCTAGGGCCAGAGGACACAGATACAGTGGATGTGGAGAGGATTTCTCCTATAGTGGGGGAGTCTAGGGCCAGAGGGCACAGATAGAGTGGGTTTGGAGAGGATGTCTCCTATAGTGCGGGTGTCTAGGACCAGAGGACACAGATAGAGTGGATGTGGAGAGAAGGTCTCCTATAGTGGGGGAGTGTAGGTTCAGAGGACACAGATAGAGAGTATGTGGAGAGGATGTCTCCTATAGTGGGGGAGTTTAGGGCCAGTGGGCACAGATAGAGTGGGTTTGGAGAGGATGTTTCCTTTAGTGGGGGAGTCTAGGACCCGAGGACACCGATAAAGTGGATGTGGAGAGGATGTCTCCTATAGTGGGGGAGTATAGGTTCAGAGGACACAGATAGAATGGATGTGGAGAGGATGTCTCCTATAGTGGGGGAGTCTAGGGCCAGAGGGCACAGATAGATTGGATGTGGAGAGGATGTCTCCTATAGTGGAGGAGTCTAGTGTCAGGGGACACAGATAGAGTGGATGTGTAGAAGATGTCTCCTATAGTGGGGGTGTTTAGAATCAGAGGACACAGATAGAGTGGATGTGGAGTGGATGTCTCCTGTAGTGGGGGAGTTTAGGATCAGAGGACACAGATAGATTGGATGTGGAGAGGATGTCTCCTATAGTGAGGGGGTGTAGGATCAGAGGACACAGATAGAGTGGATGTGGAGAGGATGAATCCTATAGTGGTGGAGTCTAGACCAGAGGATTCAGATAGAGTGGATGTGGAGAAGATGTCTCCTATAGTGAGGGAGTCTAGGTCCAGAGGACACAGATAGAGTGGATGTGGAGAGGATGTCTCCTACAGTGGGGGAGGTTAGGGCCAGAGGGCACAGATAGAGTGGATGTGGAGAGGATGTTTCCTATAGTGGGGGAGTTTAGGACCAGAGGACACAGATAGAGTGGATTTGGAGAGGATGTCTCCTATAGTGGAGGAGTCTAGTGTCAGAGGACACAGATAGAGTGGATGTGGAGAAGATGTCTCCTATAGTGGGGGAGTCTAGGGCCAGAGGACACAGATAGAGTGGATGTGGATAGGTTGTCTCCTATAGTGGGGGAGTCTAGGGCCAGAGGACACAGATAGAGTGGATGTGGAGAGGATGTCTCCTATAGTGGGGGATTTTAGGATCAGAGGACACAGATAGAGTGGATGTGGATAGGATGTCTCCTATATTGGGGGAGTCTAGGGCCAGAGGACACAGATAGAGTGGATGTGGAGAGGATGTCTCCTATAGTGGGGGAGTTTAGGATCAGAGGACACAGATAGAGTGGATGTGGATAGGATGTCTCCTATAGTGGGGGAGTTTAGGATCAGAGGACACAGATAGAGTGGAGGTGGATAGGATGTCTCCTATAGTGGGGGAGTCTAGGGCCAGAGGGTACAGATAGTGTGGTTGTGGAGAGGAGGTTTCCTATAGTGGGGAGTCTAGGACCAGAGGGCACAGATAGAGTGGATGTGGAGAAGATGTTTCCTATAGTGGGGGAGTTTTGGATCAGAGGACACAGCCTCAGAATAGTGAGGTGCCCTTTTAGAACAGAGGTGAGGAGGAATTTCATTAGGCAGAGAGTGCTGGATCTATGAAATTCGTTGCCACAGGCAGCTAAGGAAGGTAAGTCTGTATCCATATTTATGGCAGAGGTTAATAGATTCTTGAATGGTCAGGGCATGAAGGGTCGTGGGGAAAAGGCAGGAGATTTGGGCTGAAGAAGAATGGGTTAGCTTTGTAGAAGTGGCAGAGCAGTCCTCATGTGCCAAATGGCCTAATTCTGCCGCTGTATCTTTTGGTCTTATGGTCTTATAATGGGGAGGCCAGTGCCCATGATGGAGCTGGCTGGGTCTATAACCCTCTGCAGATTTCTCCAATCCTGTGTATTAGTGTCTCCATACCAGACAGTGATGTAACCAGTCAATGTTCTCCATGACACATCTGTAGAAATTTGCTAGTCTTTGGTGACGTACTAAATCTGTTCAAACTCCTAATAAAATATATAGCTGCTGGCATGCTTTCTTCGTAATTGGATCAATAAATTGTAACCAGGATAGATCTTCAGAGATCTTGACGCCCAGGAACTTGAAGCAGCTCACTCTTTCCACTGCTGATCACTCAATGAGGACTGATGTGTGTTCTTCTGATTTCCCCTTCCTAACATCCACAATGAATTCCTTTGTCTTGTTAATATTACTTCTCCTCTGACTGACCCATTCATAATCTTTAAGACCTCCATTTAGTCTTCTCTTTTCTGAAAAATGACCCGGTCTGTTCACATGCTTCCAATTCCGTCAATCCTTTTAAATCTTTTTCAAACTTTATTCCTTGTTTCTACACTCTATAGAGTACTGTGCACAGTACTCTAAATGCAAACGGGCTAGGATCAGACCCGTTAAACTCCAACTCCACTGGTCTTGAAGTCTGTGCACAAGTAATAAGTTTCTTTGTTTTACCGAGGAAATAGGAGCAAAGATGGATATGTAAATTGCCCCTCAAGCCCACTCGCTCCTCACTGTGAATGTGTCTGATTTGCTGTTGCCATCAGCTTCCCTTTACTTCTCTGTCAGGCCCTGATGTCACTGGAGCCTATCAATATCAACCAATCATATGTGTAATGGCTAGTCCCAACCTTCATTCATTCATCTATCTATCTATCTATCTATCTATCTATCTATCTATCTATCTATCTATCTATCTATCTATCTATCTATCTATCTATCTATCTATCTATCCATCTATCGAATATATATATGAAAATTCTGCTCAGTCTTAAACACAGGTCTTACCTCTTACCTCTGGGTAACTAGACTCCTTTACCTTCACAACCATTCCAGATGAAACATCCCTTCATCACCTTCATTGTCAATCACGCAAAAGGTCATATATTTTTTATTTTACTAAAGGGATTTGGAAACCCAATCTAGTTAATATTTCCTCACAGGATAAACCCTTCATACCTGGAAACAATCTAGTAAACTTTCTGGGGGCAAGTATCCTATAAATTAGGGGAAAAAAGCTACTGTCTCATAAAAGTCTGCTTAGTTGCAGCAAAACTCTTCAACTTTTATACTATGTCATCCTTGGAATATGGACTGACATTTCCTTTGCCTTCCTCTTTACTTGCTGTATCTCCATGCTGACTTTCTGTATTTCATGTATGAAGTACCCCTGTCTGAATACCACCATTCACCTAATGTTAATATCACTTAACATTAAAACTAATATTCTACCTTTCTCTTCTACCTATCAAACTGGATAACGTCACATCTTTCCACATTAAATGTCATCAATTCTCCATCTCCATTAACATTTCCAATGTATCATTTTAATCACTTTGCGTTTTACTTACATGCATCAATGTTTAGAATAAATTTATTATCAAAGTATATGTATGTCACCATATACTACCCTGAGGTTCATTTTCTTGCAGGCATTCACAAAGAAGTACAATAGAATAAATGAAAAACTACACACAAAGACTAGCAAACAACCAATGTGCTAAAGACAACCAATTCTGCAAATACTAAAAGAAAAAACAGGGATTAATAAATAATATTGAGAATAGGAGATGTAAAAACCTCGAAATTGAATCTGTTGGTTGTGACCTCAGTGATGAGGTGAGTGAATTTATCCCCTTTGGTTCAGGAGCCTAATGGTTGAGAAGTAATAGCTGTTCTTGAACTTGGTGCTGTTGGACCTAAGGTTCCTGTATCACCCTCATGATGACAGCAGTGAGAAGAGAGCATGGCCTGGATGGTGGGGGTCCTTGATGATGGATGACGCTTTCCTAATACAGCACTCCTTGTAAATGTGCTTAATGGTGGGGAGTGATGGAGTGGGCTGTGTCTGCTTCCTTTCATAGGCTTTTCCGTTCGAATGTTTCCATACCAGGCCATGATGAAAGCAGTCAGTATACTATCCACCTGTCAGTACCTCCAGTTGAACTTTTTCTTTTTGTGTGTGTTTTCCCTCTAGCCGTCAGTCTGTGGTTTTTTATTGCCGTGTGCTCTTGTTTGTTTTCATGCCCCATGTGCTCCTGTTCTACTCCGGCCCCTGTATTACTGAGTACTCCACCCCTCACCTGTTTCTCATTATTAATTGTTTTGCTGCCACCCATGTCTCATTGTGCTCCACCTATCATCTGCCTCTCTGTTTATTGCTCAGTTTATTTTAGTCCTATGTTTTCACCTGATTGTGCCAGTGAGTTTTCCTGAGCTTGTCCAGCATTTGTATCTGTACTCTGTCTGTCTGAATATTGACTCTGCCTGTTTCCTGATTCTGGTTTTTGGATTTCTCTGAATGCTTTGATCTCTGCCTAAACTTTGACACCAACTTTGTTTGCACCTTGGGATTTGTTACTCAATTAATATCACTGTGTGAACAGTACTAGGTCTGCGATTGGATCCCTACTCTAGCGTCCTAACACCGCCATATAAAGTGTTAGATGACATGTTGAACCTTCACAAACTAAGAAGGTAGCAGTGCTGCCATGCCTTCTTTGCAAAAGCACCTTTGTGCTGTCACGGGAAATGATAACTCCAAGGAATTTGGAATTCAAGTTAATTGGCTCTCTCTGCCTCTGAGGTCTGACTTATCTACCCCTGCAGTCAATAGTCAGCTCTTTGGTTTTGCTGACGTTGAGTGAGATGTTAAATAACTCTGATCCACCCTTCTAAGGGGTGTGAAGTCCAAATATTCAGAAACATGCTTTTCATTCTTTGGGAAAGGCAATAAAAGACAACAAGGTTAGGGTGAGCCTCAGGACGTGTACACAACCTATGGAAGTCTAGAACTGGAACAGACATCAAGAGATATTTCACTTTGCTTTTGATCTTTGTCTGCAAGTGATCTTTTGAACAAGTTGCCAGTTTGGTATCTCTTGACTTTTATTCAATGTATTTCTAGGTGAGGTACAATCAAAAGGTAGAAAAAGTGGGTGAAAACCAAGATGTAGCATAGCTGCATTTTATATATGGGCAGTGCCATGTAAATTTACATTTAGTACAGGAAAACAAAAGGATCAACTGTATTTGCCATGTACACTTACCTGTATCGGTAATTTGCTGTGGTGTGTTGGTCAGGGTGCAAGATGCAACCAAAATCAACACATTCAACAATTAAAGAATTACATAAAACCCAAACTTAGAGGTTAAGGTATGGAATAAAATGTGCATAGATACATAAATAACAGCATGAATTTACAATGTAAACAGCGTTATAAAAGGTGGTTTAAGGTATTTACAGTGCAGTGACAATGTAATAGAGGGTAGTGGGTGTGTCTAACTAGAATGATTGATCAGATTAACTACCTGTGGGGAAAAAGATTTGTGATTGCATGATTTTTTTGTAATTTCCCTATTGTAATTTCCAGAAAGAAACAGTTTAGCAATGATAATTCCTGTCCGTTTCTTTGTCCTGGGCACAGACAAGTCCAACAGCCGATGACCTTTACTGCTGACCTGACAGTTCACTGTAATTTTTGTACATTGTGAGAAGATGCTACACCAAACCACACAGTAATGGCTGTTGTAAAGATGTTGTCTATGATTTCTAAATCTGATATGTAAAAGGCATTACACATGGATTGAAGTATAGGAAGCATGTGCTAAAGTGAGAGGTTAAGGATTAGGAATGTGATTTCTGCATAATTTGTCTATTTAGTGTGGATTAATAATGAATGCAGTCCTGGGTAGGTCTGTAGTCTAGTGTAGTTTTTTTCTGTGCTGTTTTCACGTAGTTCAGTCTAGTTTTTGTACTGTTTCATGTAGCACCATGGTCCTGAAAAACGTTGTCTCATTTTTACTGCGCACTGTACCAGCAGTTATGGTCGAAATGGCAATAAAAAGTGACTTGACTTGAATGAAGATAACTTTAAACCAGATCATCACCATGAATAAAACCTTTAGCTCTCTGCAATCGGGCCAACCCTTCACTGGGCCACAGAGGAAATGCTCTGGCCTGAGAGCAGTGCAGAAGGAGTTACAAGGCTCTGTTTGTTAAGTAATTGACAATAAAGGTCATTTTATATCGCTGCCTTAGAGGCTGGTTCCAAGGGATTCTGTATGTTGGTCTGTCGTATTCCTGAGTCTTGATGTACTGTAGTTACAACATAAAATATAAAATCCAGAAATGAAACACAGAAGAAATGTTGCCCATTATAGCAACATGGAACTTGGTTTAGTACAAGTAATGTCTGGAACTTTATTTCAGGCTAATCAATGACATTAGGATGCAGCTACAGACTGACCTGATAAGAATTTACATTTGAATGTAACCCTGTCACTGTAGGCTTGTAACAAGTTAGCTGTTTGCTGTGAATACAAACTAACAGCAACGTGATTCCACAATGCATGGGGAATAATTATGAAAAGACCATTTCCAATAAATAAACAGGTCTAGGGTGGAAATGATTCGGGTAAACACAAAACATTAAAGTGTGAATGTTTCTTCCAAGGGAAAATAAGACAGTTACCTGTATGAATACTGACGCAACCATGTAAATTTACTGTTCACCAGGAAGCAATAATTTAGCTCACACTAGTATAAACTCAGATTAAAATTGTATTGACAAAATATTTTATACTATAACAAACAAAATAAAGAAAAGGACCATCATTTATATATGTCTATATCGTGCACTCAACCATTGAAGCTCATTATTGCATAATCAATCCAGTTTGCTTCACTTTGTTTATTCATCGTACTGAAATGGTTCTGCGCTGAAGCATCAGTCCAAACAAAAAAAATTTACACAATGTACAAGGAAAATGGCATTAAACTTTCCCCAATGCCGTGTGCTAGCTGTCTAATTGAAAGTTTTCTGCACATTCTAGGTGAAGCCATAGTCTGCATGAGGATTGTCTGACTTCTGTATCTGTCCTTCCAAATTCGGTTCTGTGAGCGCTTCACCACGTTCTTCTGCTATATTTGTTGTCTGTTTCTTTCCTTCATCTTTCTTCAAAACTCCTTCAGTCCCACACTCTCTCCAGAAAATCACAAGACAAATCCTATTGACTAATTACAACAAGCCTAAACTAATTAACTATTTTTTTTAATTTTAAACAGCAAAAAAAATGAAATACTCAATTGTACAATATAATTAAAGGACACATTTATATATAGATTTCATTTTGAGATCTGCAGAAAATAAAATACCCATGGCATAACTGTATTAATAAACTAAAGGATGATCTTAAACCAGGGTATTACATTCTTCCCCCACCAAAATAGGGATATCCTCTTGAATTTGTAAACCTTTGGAACTTATCAAAATCATTATTATTAACACAACACTTACACAAATAACAATAATAGTTCACACTTATGTTCTGACAGTAGTCAGGCATATGGTTTAAAGCATTCAATTGAATTAAGTGATTACAGGACTTCCAATTCATTTGTAAACATATCTCACCATTGAGATTGACACAACTCTCAGATTTCCAGATTTGTCATATGCCAGCCTATCTGGAGGCTCCCTGACTCTCGGAGATCTTCTTATCTCAGTTTTAGTTCCTTTAATTTCATCTGCCTTTAATAGTTGATTCTTAGTCACCATTTCGTCAATTTGAGTCTTTCCTTGTGACCTTTCATGTCTACTTTGAGATGTCTCGTCCTGTCTATATTGGAGTCCATTTCCATTTCACGATCCACTATCACTTCTGGCTGTCCAATGGTTGTATACCCCAGGTCTAGACTGAAAGGCTCTGACATCTAATCATCAGCTGCTCTTGGGAGTTTTGCATAAGGTAAGTCATAACACATTCCAATTTCCTCATCTTCTGAGTCTGGGTATATTAAATGTATTTGCCTGGTTTCTCTTTTGACCGTATCATCTTCAAGGCGATCCTCAGCCTGAGTGATTCAACGAGACATTGCTAGACATGCCAAGAGAAAGAGCAGGTGTAATCAGCTTATTGGACGTTTGGTACACTGTTACAACAGTACCCAGAATGAAGCCACTGGCTATTTGCCATACTGTTTGCCAAACTTATCGTCAGTTTGTTTCTTTTGTTTTTTCCTTCTCCTTTGCAGAGTTCTTTTTACTAGGTGTAGCCTCTATGTCACACTCTGGGTCAATATATACTAGATGGTTCTGATGGAGAATTTATCCAGGACTATTTACGTCTTCTGGTTTCAACTGAAAAACTGGCAAGTTTGGCATCTACCTCTTCACTACGTAAGGTGGACAAACCCAGCAGTCGGCCAACTTGTGCTTCTCTTGTAGCTTGAAATTTCTTATTAGAACTCCATCTCCGGGCATGAGTTGAGAAGATTTATTCTTCTGATCATATCTGTTCTTGCTTTCATTTTCTAGCTGAAAACGGTGCCAATTCATAAGCTCTTTGCTGTTCCTTCTTCACACCGGACACATATTTGAGCTGTTTTCTGTGGCAAGTCCTCACTAGAGGTTCCAAAGTAAAGATCCACAGGTAGTCTGGCCATGTCCAAACTTCAAACAGTATGGCAAATAGCCAGCAGCTTCATTCAGTAGCCAGTAGCTGAGGATCGCCTTGATGATAAGTTTGGCAAACAGTATGGCAAATAGCCAGCAGCTTCATTCAGTAGCCAGTAGCTGAGGATCGCCTTGAGGATGATAAGGTGCTGGGTTTGTCCACCTTACGTAGTGAACTCTGCAAAGGAGAAGGAAAAAACAAAAGAAACAAACTGACGATAAGTTTGGCAAACAGTATGGCAAATAGCCAGTGGCTTCATTCTGGGTACTGTTGTAACAGTGTACCAAACGTTCAATACGCTGATTACACCTGCTCTTTCTCTTGGCATGTCTAGTAATGTCTCGTTGAATCACTCAGGCTGAGGATCGCCTTGAGGATGAGACGGTGTTGTCCCTGACTTCTCAACTCCAAGAATGTGCAATGACTCATGTATGAGATGGTTCTCAACATCTCTTCCTGATCACTGTGCATGCATCCTGGGAGGCCATAATGAATGAAGCATTTCCCCCACAACTGTGGGTGCTCTCTGATCCTTTGTGGGGAAGGCTTGAGTGTATCTGGTGCAGTGATCAGTGATGACCAAGACAGTTGTAGTGTTACTTGGACTGGGCTCTATGGAAAGAAAATCCATATACTCTAGATCGAGTGGCCCAGTGCTTTGCATGTGACACAAAGGAATAAATCGTTTAGGTGGCATCTTTCTCTGAATACAATAAATGCATGACTTACAGTAATCTTCAACTTCAGGCTTTATTCGTGGCCAACAGAAACTATCTTTCGCTAACCTGTAAGTCTTGTCAAATCCCAGATGATCTGAATCATCATGAAGTGACCTCAGTAAAATCTTCCTGTACTTCTCAGGCAAAATCAACTGAAAATGTTGAGTTCTATTTGGAAGAGAAGAACCCCTGTATAAAACTTTGTTCCTCAACTCCAGTATTCCCACTCTCTCATCAGTACGGGTATAATAGGATGTTTTATCTGCTCAACTTTTGGAATATCTCCCTTGAAAATGGCTGACCTGATTTCACCTGTACAAGGGTAATCTCGCTGGGCTACTGACAATTCAGCAGGGCTCTGGCCCATATTCTGTGTAGTCAGGTTGCAAAATGCTTGGGGAATTGCATGGCTAGAGGTGTCCGAATAATCGACAACTCTATCAGGCGATAGCCTTTACTCTGACTGACCAACTGTGGAAAACTGGTACACTGCTTTAACACCTGGGGCAGGAACGTTAGGAATCTCATAGGAGTGCCATGATAATACATCCACATCAATGCTCTGAATTCCCGGCCTATACTTAAGGCTGAAATCATCGACAGATAATGCCACCAGCCAGCAATGATCTGTGGCATCGAATTTTGCTGAGGTTAAAATATAAGTTAGTGGGTTGTTGTCAGTTCTCACCTCAAACTTGGCACCGTGTAGATAGTCATTGAGTTTGTCTTCCACTGCCCATTTTGAAGCCAGAACCTCTAATTTGTGAGCAGGGTAGTTTCCTTCGGATGCCGACACACCCCGGCTAATGAGAGCAACAGATCTCAGGCCTTCACTTTGGTCTTGGTATAAAATGCTGCCTAACCCTTCATGGTTAGTGTCTGTATGCAATACATATGAAAACTGGGGGTTTGCAAAGGTGCTTTAGTCAGTAATTCTTTAAACATCAGAAAAGCCTCCTCACACTTCGCATCCCATCTTTCCCCGAAAAGCTCCAAAGGGTTAAGATAAGCCTTGGCTTCTTCTTCATTTGGCTTCCCTCCTTTCGACACTGAGAGAAGACAGCCACACAGGAGTTGATTCAAAGAGTGGCTCACTCTCGAGCAGTTCTTCACAAATCTCCACTACTACCCACAGAATCCAGGGAGTGAGCACAGATCTTTCACAATTCTGGGTCTTGGTCATGTGGTTACTGCCTCTATCTTAGAAGGATCTGTAGCCACTCCTTTTTACGAGACTATGTGTCCTACATAGCTGAATGTCAAACTCACAGAACTGGCACTTGTCCAGTGAGTTGTAAACCTTCAGCTTTCAGACGCTCTAACACCTTCAGTAGTCTTGTCTCATGACCCATACACTACAAGATCAACCAAGTACACAAGTACTTCAAGCAGGTTCATGTCTCCAACAGTCTGCTCCATGTCGTGGTGGAAAGCAGCTGGTGCTCCTGATATACCCTGCGGCATCCTTTCAAACTGGAGAAATCTGAGTGCATATGAATGCTGCCTTTTTAATCAGATTCACTCATTGATATTCAGTAATACCACTTCTTAGATCCAATACACCCAACTATTAGCTTCAACTATTTGCATCCTCAATCTGTGGAACTGTATATTGGTCTGGGATTGTATGTCTGTTCAGCGTTCCATAATCAACAAACATTCATATTTCCCATTCTTTTTCCTCACAAGCACTATAGGTGTTCAGAGGGACTCCTCGACTCTGATAATTCCAGCTTCCTTAAGTTTCAGCAGGTGCTGCTGAACACCTACAATCTCTGCTGGTGCTAACCGGCGAGACCCCCCCCCCCCCCCCCCCCGGGAAAGGTGTGTTCTCCGTCACTCTGATAGAGTGCTGAGGACTCTTGGGGCAACTATCGTCAAACTTGTCAATAGAAAAGGCGTCTTTCCATTCCAAATTTCTATCAGTTAATCTCTTTTTCCGTTCTGGTATTGCTGAGTCATCAAAGCTGAATGACTTTGATGTCAACTTTTCCGATACTGGAAGTTGTTTCTCTTTTTCTCTCGCTGAAAAGCTCGAAGCTGCCACCTCAGGAAAGAGATGTGCAACCTGCATGCCTGCTGGAGAGTAACGTCTCTTCATAAGGTGTTGCTGACAATCAGACAGCCAAGGATTCCTGCAGTTCAGCTTTCACCAGCAGGAGCATCCACAACAATGGCTGGGGTGCCGGGCAGTCCCAAAGATCTAACTACTCCACCAGGACGTAAAGTAACTGGTTTAGAGTGGGTATACCACACAGCACCTCTTTAATTCTCATTATCCTGCATAGGAGAAACTTGTACATTTTCAAAAACATCTCCGAATACAGGGTGAATAGACAGGATTCACAGAAAGTTCTCATGCTCCCGTGAGCCTTCTCAAAATTGAAGTATTTGTTCCCACAAGAATGGAAGCTTTCCCTTGTACAGCCAGACCACTAGTGTATCAATAGTCTCAGTTACCCCAGCATCTGCTTCCAAAAACTCCAGTTTCACTGACAAGTGAACATCGTAAAGGTAATTATCAGCACTAAACCCACAAATCTCAAGAGCACTGATAGGACTCAATGGAAAATGCATCAAATACCAGTTGTGAAAGGATCTGTAAAATAACTTGAGAACCTGTGTGTGGTGAACTACGTATACCTGCCTGGACACGCCCCTCTGCTGACTGCTCCTGTGGCTCCTCCCACTGACCCCTGAAAAAGGCCATTGGAGGCACTGCTCCTCCCTGAGTCTCCAGGATGTTGTGTGGTGGTCTCTTGCAGCTAATAAAAGCCTATCGTTCGCCTCCCGTCTCCGAGAGTTATTGATGGTGCATCACTGTGTCGGTATGGGTCTAGCATAAATGCTTTCAATCTGTATAGATACAGTACATCAGAACTTGGCCCTACTAAGCCTTCAGGAGTAGGGTTTTGCACTTTATTATTTCTGTTGATACACTGATTAGAACATATTTGATCCAGGGCATCAGTCTGTTCCAGTACTGGATCCCTCTGTGGTTTCCCATTTTCTTTTTCAGTTTGATTAACCATTGGTTTACTTTCCAAAGATTTTCCTGTCCCTCATAGTCGCACTGGAAATGCCCGGCTTCTCCACATTTGTAGCAGAAAATACCCAGCCTGTCCTCAGTCAAGAACCCTTTGTAGCAGCATTCCTCTGCTTTGTGATTTTCACAGGTCAGTCAGCTTTTCCCATGGACATGTCACATTAGCATACATCAGCTGAGTCACCTCCATGGCAGGGTCCTTTAAACTCTCTACTTTATATTGTCAAAGCACTGCCATTCACCTCGTAAATAAGATGTCTGCTCAGCCCAAGCCTCATATTCTTTTTCTTCATTTAGTGTGGCTTTGACTCCAGAGAACATTCTCAGCTTACGATGACCTTGGATCTCAGAAGGTATGCTTTGGCATTTATCAACCAGTGATGCGATCGCAGAAACCAGCTCAGAATTTAGATCAACAGCTGAAGGACTTAGTAGATTTTTAACACAATTCACCCTTGTGTTTAGCATGAGTATCTTCCTTTATTCCTCAGAAAAGGGAACAAGTTAGACCGAAAATCTTCACCCTCAGCAGCATCCATATCCTGGTACCTTAATTATGATGCACTTTAAATTGTACAAAAAAAATTCACTTGTGTAACACTGGCTAGAACACAAATAGCCATGGTACAGCATTCATGCAGCAGTAAATCATACAAGCATTCTATCATGGACAATGCCCCCAAAAATGTAACGTTTTCAGTGTAGGCTTGTAGCAAGTTAGCTATTTATTGTGAATACAAGCTAACAGCAACATAACTCCACAATGCACGGGGAATAACAATGCAAAGGCCATTTCTAGTAAACAAACAATTATAGTGTAGATATAATTTGGGTAAACACAAAATTAAAGTTTGAATATTTCTTCTAAGGGAAAATAAGACAATTACCAGTATGAATAAGGACACAGCCATGTAAATTTTCTGTTCACCAAGAAGCAATAACTTAGCTCACACTAATATAAATTCAGATTGAAATGGTATTGACAAAATATTTTAAACTATAACAAACAAAAATTTTTAAATGGCCATCATTTATATATCGTGCTATAATCATTGGAGCACATTATTGCGTAATCAATCCAGTTTGCTTCACTTCGTTTATTCATGGTACTGAAACGGTTCTGCACTGAAGGACCAGTCTGCACAAAAAAAATCTACACAACGACCAAGGAAAATGGCATTAAACATTCCCTAATGCTGTGTGCTGGCTGTCTAACTGAAGGTTATCTGCACATTCTTGGTGAAACGATAGTCTGCATGAGGATTGTCTGACGTCGGTATCTGTCCTTCTAAATTTGGTTCTGTGAGTGCTTCACCACGTTCTTCTGCTATATTTTTTGTCTGTTTCTTTCTTCCATCTTTCTCCAAAGCTCCTTCAGTCCCGCACTCTCTCCAGAAAATCACAAGACAAATCTAATTGACTAATTACAAGCCTAACTTAATTAACTAATTTTTTAATTTTAAGCATCAAAAATGAAATACTCAATTGTACACTAATTAAAGGAACACTTTTTATGTATGGATTTCATTTTGAGGAGATCCACAGAAAATAAAATGCCAGTCAGTATTAATAAAATAAAGGGTGGTCCTAAACCAGGATTTTACATAAAAGTGCTTACCACATCTTCCGTCCAAGCCGAAGTGCTTCACAATTAGTTTATAAAAAATTCAGAAGTATATTACAGCCACCATAGTGATCTATGTGGGAGTACAGTTAGACGAGAAGCTAGACTGGACTGCCAACACAGATGCCTTGTGCAGGAAGGCACAGAGTCGACTGTACTTCCTTAGAAGGTTGGCGTCATTCAATGTCTGTAGTGAGATGCTGAAGATGTTCTATAGGTCAGTTGTGGAGAGCGCCCTCTTCTTTGTGGTGGCGTGTTGGGGAGGAATCATTAAGAAGAGGGACACCTCACGTCTTAATAAGCTGGTAAGGAAGGCGGGCTCTGACGTGGGCAAAGTACTGGAGAGTTTAACATCGGTAGCTGAGCGAAGGGCGCTGAGTAGGCTACGGTCAATTATGGAAAACTCTGAACATCCTCTACATAGCACCATCCAGAGACAGAGAAGCAGTTTCAGCGACAGGTTACTATCGATGCAATGCTCCTCAGACAGGATGAAGAGGTCAATACTCCCCGATGCCATTAGGCTTTACAATTCAACCGCCAGGACTTAAGAACTTTTTAAAAGCTATTATTAATGCTTTTTGAGATAGTGATTTAGATGAATATCATATTTTTTTACTGAGTTAAGTATTGTATGTAATTAGTTTTGCTACAACAAGTGTATGGGACATTGGAAAAAAAGTTGAATTTCCCCATGGGGATGAATAAAGTATCTATCTATCTATCTATCTATCATCTGATCTTCAAGTCTCCTGTCGCCAAGTCCATTAAGCTAAACTTCTCAGACATGTAAACATATATTAAATGAAAGGCTCTTTTCCCACTCCTTCCCCTGCTACACAACCTATCTTATTGCTCACAACAAAGGAAGTGTGACATTTGGTGTTTTTTCCAATTCTCATTGTCCAGGTGATAATTATGGTCTCGCTCTTGATCCACTGAAGTTACGGCAACAGCAACGCACCACGACAACCAACCCGTGGATGCTTCCCACCAGACGAGCCTGGCCAACTGACCACATCTTCGTCTCCACTCCCACCTACAACTACACATACAATGACTACAGGAAGTTCTTCACTGACATTGGATATGAAGATGGCTGGTACAAATGGCAAAATGGAAAAGACCTTCTATCTGACTTGCCTCCACCAGGGGTGGATGTTTACTGTATGTACGGAGTAGGAGTCCCAACACCTGTCACATATATATACGATGAAAGCTTTCCTTCGAGCCAGCCTGTGCAGATTGTCTACGGTGACGGAGACAATACCGTTAGCAAGAAGAGCTTATCTCTTTGCAGAGAGTGGAGAGACCAGCAAAAGCAGAAAGTTCATGTTATAGAATTGCCTGGCATGCGTCATTTAGACCAGATTTATGAAATTCATGCATTAGAAGCAATTCAAAATGTATTGTTAGGAAATTATTCCCAGCAAGAAGAAGGTTCCAGGAGATAGACATGTTTTCTCTCAGAGATAAATTGGCCTGATTCAGACACCTTCACCTTCAGACTGAAAGCAGCTGCCCTGAGAGCATCTAAAGAGCTTTTCACTGGAATTTCAGCTACTTTTACCTTCATCCTGAGTTGTTTCAGCACTGAGATCTTGAAATTATTAAAGGTCGCGCTGATTTAAACATGGTTGGTATGAGCTACGCTTTTATTTCAGAAATGTAAACCTAGACATAAGCCAGAGGCATAGTGACAAAAAATGTTTAATAAATTCATTCTGCTTTTCTGGCTGATACATTTTTAACCTTTTCAAAATAAATTAATGGCACCTCAATATTCCAGAGAAATGTTACATTAAAAGATTTAAATTCTTTAATAATACCAGTAGTTTTAATATCATGCCTCGTGAAGTTACTGTATAATTTAGAGAATGACAATTTGTGTATGATGACTGATTATACTTTTAAAGAAATAGTGGATTCCTAATTGTAAGAATCCATTTACCTTTCCAACTGCAGTCTCTGCATGCTGTGTATAAAGACTGATAGTTCTCTGAATTATCAATCAAAACTATTGATCCAAATACCGGTTGATACACTTTGTAAAAAGCATCCAAAGATAGAGTCAGCTTGCGTCAATCAACAAGTGCAGGGAGTTTGAGAAGTGTTAAAATGTGTAACATTGCTTGGAATGAGACGGCACAGACTGTCAGTGGTGTCAGGGCCAGATACAGGGACATTGGTAAACTAATTGCCAGTAAATGTGGGACATTGGGTGCCCCAGGTAACAAAAAAGCTTCAAGTTCATTCCAGCTCAGTTCTTTTGAAAATTATGGGATGTTATAGTTTGAAATTCAGACTCAGAGGTCAGGAGAAATATTTCACTATTACATAGTTGTTCCAAAAGTCAACTATGGAATGCAAGTTCTTGAAGCACAAACTGTAAAATAAGTTTGTGTATGTCCTAATAGTTGAACCCACCCACCCTAAGTTACCACATATGCTCAGAAAGGACATTACAATCGGGATCCTCAGGAAGGAGGTTGACATAACATTCAGAGTACAGGTAATGCAAAAGACCATAAGACAAAGGAGCAGAAGTCGGTCATTCGGCCCATCGATTCTGCTCCGCCATTTCATCATGAGCTGATCCAATCTCCCCTTTAGTCCCATTCCCCCGCCTTCTCACCATAACCTTTGATGCCCTGACTACTCAGATATCTATCAATCTCTGCCTTAAATACACCCAATGACTTGGCCTCCACTGCCGCCCATGGCAACAAATTCCATAGATGAGCGCCCTGCAATCCTCAAGTCATGTCCTCTCGTACTAGACTCCCCCACCATGGGAAACAACTTTGCCAAATCCACTCTGTCCATGCCTTTCAACATTCAAAATGTTTCTATGAGGTCCCCTCTCATTCTTCTAAACTCCAAGGAGTACAGTCCAAGAGCGGTCAAACGTTCCTCATATGTTAACCCTCTCATTCCCGGAATCATTCTAGTGAATCTTCTCTGAACCCTCTCCAATGTCAGCACATCCTTTCTTAAATAAGGAGCCCAAAACTGCACACAGTATTCCAAGTGAGGTCTTACCAGTGCCTTATAGAGCCTCAACATCACATCCCTGCTCCTATACTCTATTCCTCTAGAAATGAATGCCAACATTGCATTCGCCTTCTTCACTACTGACTCAACCTGGAGGTTAACCTTAAGGGTATCCTGCACGAGGACTCCCAAGTCCCGTTGCATCTCAGAACTTTGAATTCTCTCCCCATTGAAATAATAGTCTGCCTGTTTATTTCTTTTACCAAAGTGCATGACCGTACACTTTCCGACATTGTAATTCATTTGCCACTTCTTTGCCCATTCCCCTAATCTATCCGAGTCTCTCTGCAGACTCTCTGTTTCCTCAGCACTACCAGCCCCTCCACCTATCTTTGTATCATCAGCAAACGTAGCCACAAAGCCATTTATTCCATAATCCAAATCATTGATATACAACGTAAAAAGAAGCAGCCCCAACACAGACCCCTGTGGAACACCACTGGTAACCAGTAGCCAACCAGAATGGGATCTCTTTATTCCCACTCTCTGTTTCCTGCCAATCAACCAACGCTCTATCTACATATGTAACTTTCCCATAATTCCATGGGCTCTTATCTTGTTTAGCAGCCTCATGTGCGGCACCTTGTCAAAGGCCTTCTGAAAATCTAAATACACAACATCCACTACATCTCCCTTGTCTAGCCTACTTGTAATTTCCTCAAAAAATTGCAATAGGTTTGTCGGACAGGATTTTCCTTTAAGGAAACCGTGCTGAGTTCTGCCTATCTTGTCATATGCCTCCAGGTACTCCGTAACCTCATCCTTGACAATCGACTCCAACAACTTTCCAACCACCGATGTCAAGCTAACAGGTCTATAATTTCCTTTTTGCTTCCTTGCCCCCTTTTTAAATAGCAGCGTGACATTTGCAATCTTCCAGTCCTCCGGAACCAGGCCAGAATCTATCGACTTTTGAAAGATCATTGCTAATGCCTCCACAATCTCCACTGCTACTTCCTTCAGAACACGAGGGTGCATTCCATCTGGTCCAGGAGATTTATCTACCCTTAGACTATTCAGCTTCCTGAGTACTTTTAAAAGGTGTATTTAAATAGCATACATCTCACTAGTGAAAAATTACAAACTAAAGCAACTTAAATAATTAAGTAATGATTAATAATCAAGACTTTGATATGGACATTGAGAAAACCACAGACTCTGACATCATGGGAAGGGAGATGTATGTCTAGAAGGTGCTATTAGTAAAATCATGTTGAAGTTAAGACAAATTCCAGTGAAGATACATAAACATTAGGACAAATGGAACGCGCAGTCCTGCTAATGGGCAAAAGGCAAGGCCACAGCTTATATCATTGGCTTGTGAAGCACAATATCTGTGGTGGGTTCAGAGTGACAAAATGTGTTGAGGATGGATTGGAAAAAAATATACACTCTCGGTCACATTATTAGGTACATCTGTACACCTTGTTAATGAACGCAAATATTGAATCAGCCATTCATGCAGTAGTACTCAGTGCTAAACAGACATGTTTTAGAACAGAAATGAGGAGGAATTTTTTAACCATGGAATTCATTGTCACCGATGGCTGCGTGGGAGGCAAACTCACTATATTTAAAGTGGAGACTGATAAGTTCTTGATTATTAAGGATATCAAAGGCTAGGGGAAGGATGAAGGAGAATGGGGTTGAAATTGATAATAAGTCAGCCGTGATGGAGTAGGTGGAGCAGACTCGATGGGCCAAATGTCCTATCTTTCATGGTCGTATGATCTTATATGACATGTAAAATTGGTGGCGGTATCATATATTGATAATGGGACTTAAGGCAGAGAAGAATTTCTGGCTCAGCAGAGATTATTAAGTGACATTCATTAAGTATTAGCAATGCCCTGAGGTACACTTCAAGATTTATACATTGAATTAGCAGAGGATAAAATCTGCACTACATTAGACAAGTTTCATGCTTGTACTCAGGTCAATCTTGAAAAGAAAGCTAAAACTGCTTGACAACCAACACCAACGACGCTTACACCAGGTAACTAAGACAAATCTGGCTGCAGGGGATCCACCAGGGTTTTTGTAATCTGGATAATATCCTACTTCCACAGAGGTGGAAAAACCCTCAGAAACTGGAAGAAATGTTCAAAAGCCTTCATCAACATGAAGTCGCTTAATAAAAGCAAATGTGCCTCTCTCTAGCGGGAAGTAGTTTATTTAGATCTGTGAGTGGATGAAGACGGGCTTCAGTCAGTGAAAAAGGAAGTTGGAACCATCATTGATAGGACACAGGTTCATGATACCGAAGGAATTGTAGAACTAGACAGGATACAAAGGTGGGCTGAGAAGTGGCAGATGAAGTTCAATACACAAAAGTGTAAAGTGATGCACTTTGGATGGTCCAATTTGATGGCAGGATACAAGATTAATGGCAGGATTTTTAATAATGTGGAAGAACCAAGGAACAGACCATAGAACATAGAACATTACAGCACAGAAACAGGCCTTTTGGCCCTTCTTGGCTGTGCCAAACCATTTTTCTGCCTAGTCCCAATGACCTGCACCTGGACCATATCCCTCCATACACCTCTCATCCATGTACCTGTCCAAGTTATTTTTAAATGTTAACAATGAGCCTGCATTTAATACTTCATCTGGCAACTCATTCCACACTCCCACCACTGTCTGAGTGAAGAAGCCCCCCCCCCCCCCCAATGTTCCCTTTAAATTTTTCCCCTTCACCCTTAACCCATGTCCTCTGGTTCATCATCAACCCCTGATGAAGTTAATAACTCATCAGGAGTGATTGATAAGTTTGTGACGTAAGGTAGAAGGAGATGAGTTATTAACTTCAAACTTTCTGCATAATCACTCAAAGAGTTGAACTGCATGTGCATGTAATGAGAGCTGTATAGCTCATCTTCTACCTTGGGCCACAAACTTATCAATCACCCATCTGTGGACACTTTCTGGAGGTCCAAGATCCGTATGCTCCACAACTGCTCGACTAAGTGTGTAAGTGTAGGGGGGGGACTATGTTGAAATATAAACGTGCTATGTTTTCTAAAATTGTCTCCTTCTATCTTAGACCATGAACTTATCAATCACCCCTCGTATAATGAACCCCTCACATGCCTTGGGAGGGTTGCCTGATGACCTGCACTTAGAAGATCATGCCGTATATCCACAGTATGTCAGGACTTCAAAATGCAAACTTCTGATGCATCCCTCCAGGTGTGGAAGTATATAGCTATAATAATCACCTTATTAAAGAAGTGTTGTTAGGTAAAACAATTTAGATTTAAGTTAAATTCAGAAACTCCCTTTAAACAAAATGCAGAAGTCCTTTCATATATATAATTGCATTTAAACACATTAAATAAACAGTGGGAACATTTAAAACACAGATATAAAGATCATGTACTGAAACCTGGCTCTCTTTACATCAGGTTACATTGGTAAAACACGAAGCTGTTAGCAACCCTTTCAGTATCATGATCTGTATTTTCTTTCAAGGAAGTTACTTTATAAAAGTTGAATGCTTACTTTCTACATACAGTCAAACCCTTAGATTTACAAGTTATTTATGTTTAGGACATTTGTTAATTGCTGCATATTACTGTATAGCCTGAATTGAAATGTTGCGATTTTCGAATCTTGGCGTGCGATGAAATGGATACTGAGCTGCACTGTAGAGATTAAAAAGTATGGGACCTGATTTGATTGATATTGGAAACAATCATATTCTTTCAGTTCTCCTATCATCCAAAAAAACTATAAGGAAGAGAAAAAGTGAGCCAGCCCCAACACAACAAATTCATCCTTCAGTCATATACCGTACCGCAGATCGAGGCTTATGGTAAAGTCTGTGAAATCCCACAGATGAATGAACTGTACAGTTTTGGGTTATTTCTTACCTGACATCACAAAGTATGTCAGTTTCCACTAGTTTTACAATCTGCCAAGAACATTCCTATAAGGAATGACAGTGAGGTACATTGAAAATATGCCTAACGTTTAAGCAAATATTTTTAAATCAATAGTATTACATGGCCCTGGTGCTTTTTTTATGGATGTGAAAATCTATACAATATAGGAAAGCATATTAATTTTAATATTGGCAAAGATAAGCAAGGATCTGAAATCAATGTTAATTGTTTGGCTTTTGCCACAACAACCACCTACCTAAAACCTTTTTCAAAGCCTTACTGCACTTCCCTTAGCTGTGTCCAGATCAAAGAAATCAGTAATTAGGTCACACAATTAAATATCTGTTCAGACCAAGTGGGCAGTTCAGCATCACATCCCATTGCATCTCTCTCTTTAGGTTCAAATGATAAATAAAAGCCACTTCATTCTCATTTTTTGACTAAATATTGAAGAGATCTACTTTCCCAAAACTTCTGTTGGGAAATAGCACTTACTACAGGTTAGGGGTTAGGAGTGAAGAGGGCTTTGTTCGTGGATGTTGACAGAAGACAACAAATAAACAAGACACAGCTGAGAAGGCAGAAACTCATACCACTGAACTGATTAGACAAAGATTAAGTGGTCCAGATAATATGTATCCAACTAAGCAGATTTTGCTATTTTTTTGCTGAAACTGATTTGTAATTGCTAATCATTTTTAAAAATAAGCTTTTTCAGGAGAACAGATCATTTCCAGTGCGTTCATTGCTGACGTAGACCTTCTTGTTCTCTGCATATGACTTTGCACCACTGACACTGCCACTCAGCTTCTGCTGGTGAATTCACAGGCAATGAAGACCTGGCAAAGCAGCATTAGAGGTGGTGATACTGTATGTCACATCCAGGGGTGCTCTGAGATAGTTCTCACCAAGAAAATGGTTAATTTTGTCACTTCACTTGGTTTAATTTAAATAAATTTTAATAAAAGCATTTTCTTCATAAAGGGTAGCACAGTGGTACTGATAGTTGAGATACTGACTAACAGCTCCAGTGATGTGGATTTAATCTGACATAAGACCATAAGATTCAGGAGCAGAATTAGGCCATTTGGCCCATTGAATCTGCCCCACCTTTTCACCATGACTGATCCAATTTCTCTCTCAGCCCCAATCTCCTGCCTTCTCCCCGTAACCCTTCATGCCCTGACCAATCAAGAATCTATTATGGTAAATATACGTGAAGACGTGGTCTCCACAGCTGCCTGTGGCAAAGAATTCCACAGATCCACCACTCCCTAGCTAAAGAAATTCCTCTCATCTCTGTTCTAAAAGGATGCCCCTCTATTCTGAGGCTGTGTCCTCTAATCTCCCACCATAGGAAACGTCCTCTCCACATCCACTCTAACAAGGCCTTTCACCACTCGATAGGTTCTATGTGGTCATCCTTCAATCTTCTGAACTCTAGTGAGCCAGAGCCATCAAACGCTCTTCATATAAGCCATTCAATCCTGGAATCATTTTTGTGAACATCCTTTGAACCCTCTCTAGTTTCAGCACATCCTTTCTAAGATAAGGAGCCCCAAACTGCTCACAATACTCCGTGAGGCCTCACCAGTGCTTTATAAAGTCTCAATATTACATCCTTGCTTTTCTATTTTAGTCCTCTTGAAATGAATGCAAATATTGCATTTGCCTTCCTCACCACAGAGTCAACCTGCAAATTAGCCTTTGGGGAACCCTGCACAGCTGGTACAATTTGTGTGGAATTTGCACATTCTTCCCACTTTCTGTGATTTCTTCCATGTCTCGAAATATGAGAAATGGTAAGTTAATTATCTGCAGTAAATTGTTCCTACTGTATGAGTAGGTGGCAGTCTCTGGAACCTAAATAAGTATTATCTTCCTTTCAGTTCATTACACCTCTACCTGCAAACTTGGAAACTGTACCCTGAACACACGGGTCCATATCATTAAAGCATATTAAGAAAATCACTAGCCTGGTACCGGCCCCATTTCTCTTAATCTGAAAACAATCTTCCACTATTAATTTTAAGTCTAATGAAAGATCACTTAAACTCATCATCAATAATTTTTATCTCTCCTGAAATACCACTGAGTATCCACAGTATTTTCCATTTTCTTTCATTGGTACACTCAGTTCATGTTGTTAGCTACTTACTGCCCATGACACCACTGGAGTTTAGGGCAGTTATGAAGATCCTCCATCTCTGCTGGCATTCAGGGCTTCCTTCATCACGTCAGTAGCTTCCTCATGGTTTTCACTACCGTCAGTCATGCAAGACCCGGGTGGAGACTCAGGAATACTATCATATTCAGAAATCTTCATTGCTGTTTCCATAACAACTTTGTTCTACCAGTCAGGATTATTAGACCCGAGATGAACCTTTGAAGATGGAGGACCGGAGGACCACTAGTAGTCTAGCCTCTACCCTTTGACCTGTTGGCATGGGTGACCCTACCAAGAGCCAAAGCATAAACCCTTGGCTCCAGCCAACATAGCCCTCCAAGTCATTGAGGCACACAAGCCTCCAAACCACGGCAAAGTCGTGGTCCTCTTGGAGGTCCATGTTTTCATGGCCCTTTTATTCCATGATCTCCATGCTTGATATCAAGTCCATTATATGATACTGAAGCAAACATAAATACTAAAGTAGTTTTGCATTTATAGCAGCCTGTATTTGTAAGGCACTTTTTCTGAATCTCAGGACATCCAATAGCACTTTACATTACTTTTGTAAGTGGCAATAAATTCTACATAAATTTCCATGGGCTCAAATGGAAATTAGTCTTGTTTGCAATGTACATCTTCTGAACATTAACGCAATGACCCCAGAAAAGTCACAACATGGAAAGAGATCACGGGGGAGTGGGGGGGGGGGGCTGTTAACAGGAAATTAGGGAAATTCGTGTTTAACTATTCTGTTGGAATCATTAAAAGTTTTTATTGGAAGAATGGATAAGGACAAACCAGTTAATGTGGTGCTCTTGGACCTTTGGAAGGTCTCTAATAAGGTGCTGCACAAGACGTGATTAAAGAAGATAAGAGTGCACAATGTTGGACAGATTGAGCAATGGTCTGAAACCAGATAGGATTTAATGTGAGTTAGCAGCTTGTGACCAGCGGGTTGTAAATAAGAACCCAGGTGAAATCCAGCACTGGGCCCCTCAAGCCTTCCCTGCCATTCTCAACTGATCTAGCCCAGGCCTCGTCCCATCTGTGCCAGCACCCTCAATTTCCCAGCTTCTCAAAAATGTAATAATAAAGTTCTGAGAAAGCGTCTTTAATCTGAGAGGCTAACTGCGTCTTATTCCACAGGCTAAGTGTTTCCCTGCATTTTCTACTTTTCACAGTTATAAATAAATTCTATTATCAAAGTACGTACATGTCACCATCTACAGTACAACCCCGAGATGCATCTTCCTGTGGGCCAGCATCCTCAACAAGTCTATAGAACAGTAACTATAATAGAATCAATGAACGACCTAGCAATTTAAAGTAACTAACCCTTCTCCATCTCTGATCCTCCGATGAGGACTGGCTCATGGACCTTCTCCTAAAGTCTAAAATCAGCTCCTTGGTCTTGCTGACCAATGCATATTTTCACTAATCATAAGCAACAGCACAAAACCAGATTGCTCTCTTTTCATTTATGACCACGAGTCTGCAACCAGGAATAATTAACTCCTTCTTTCTACAGATCTGTCTGACCAGCATTTTATGGCCTGGTAAGAGATTCAGATTAATTTGTCACATACACCAAAGTGCAATGGCATACCTTGCACGCATGTAACCGTGTACTGTATTTTGATCATTTCTACTATTAGTTGTGAAAGAAAGGCTTCGGTTTATTTTCTGTTGACTGACCAAGACAGATTCTCAATTTAAGAGACAAGAGACTGCAGACGCCAGAATCTGGAGCAACACGCAAAACGCTAGAGGTCGGGCAGCGTCCAGGAAATGGCCTGTTGACATTGTAGGTTTGGGTGAAGGGTGGTCAGTGATAGATATGCTGCTAGCTCTTGCCTCCCCCCTGTCCTTGGAAGGTCCGCCCCCGAACCGCGAGCGGCCGCTGTCTGCCCGCAGACGCTGAGCGCCGTCATCCCGGGGGCGGCGCCGCGCCGCGGGCTCGATTGATAAGGCCTGGCGACGTTACCCTGCGCCTTGCTGGGCGGGCGGCCGAGCAGCCGAGCAGCCGAGCGTGGTGTTTGTCATGGCCGGGCCGAGCCACATCGGAGCCCGGCGATCGCTCCACTGAGTCCGGCGTGCTCCTTCCACCGGCCGCTGCCTGCTGCCCGCTCCCGTCGCCTGGGTGATGATCCCCAACCTCTGCCTCTTCCTCTCTCTGCTGGCGGCTGCCTTCCCCGCCATCCTCCCCTCCGGCTCCGGGGACAAGTTACCTTCGCGGCGCCTTTTGGATGCGACCAGACCGCCCGTGGTGCTGGGTGAGTGCAGCGGCTTTGTATTTTAACCATTTCTCGGGACCGTCCCTCGGGTTTATCGAGTGAAACAAACCGCCGTCTGTTCATTTTTTTTAAAATTTGGCTCTGAGCTGCTTTTTCCTTTTCAACGTGAACACGCGAGATCGAGTTTGGTAAATAACTTCCCTGGTGTTATTTAGTTATCGGAGACCAAGCACTCCAGCCTTCGGTGTGTTTTCCTAACGCTTACTTAGATCTGACATTGGATGTTTCTGGAGTTGTGTCGCCGTTTCTAAATAATGTTGTCCCGATGCTTTCTCCCCCCTCGGCTCTGCCGCGGCTGTGATTTACGGGCTGGGCTTTTATCAGGACCGGTCCAGGGGAGTCGTGACTCCCCGTGCTTGTGATCTCGCTCATTTCCTCAACTCCCTAGTGCGTGTAAAGTTCCAAGTAAATTTTTTTTATCAAAGTACATATGGCTGCATGTACAACCCTGAGTAAACACAGTGTAAACACAAGGTACACTGCAGATGCTGGGGTCAAATCAACACGTACAAACAAGCTGGATGAATTCAGCAGGTCGGGCAGCATCAGTTGAAATGAGCAGTCAACGTTTCGGGCCGAGACCCTTCGTCAGGACATTCATTTTCTTGTGGGCATAATGTTTACGAGGGTTTCTAGAAGTACCAACCCTGTGTTTGTTTCATTCACTTCTCCAAGCACTTTACGGGATAGTGTGAGGCGGCGGTGGGGACGGATTTGCACGAGAACCTGTCGTCTGTCTGAAGAGGAGAGGAAAGGTTTGGTGTTGTGTAATCTCCCCTTGGCATCCCAGGAATCGGCTGCGTGATTCGCGACGGGACTCTTCCAGCAGTTTCCTGGTCCCATGACTCGATTCTGGATGAGTCCCGACGTGCTTTGCAGTCAGTCTCGGTGGTAATGGAGCAAAGTGGGAATAGTCGCACTGAGGGACTGCAGTCATCGATGTAGAGTTTTGGTGGTCTTTCTCAGGAGATAAATTGGTCAGGACACCGGGGTGCACTTCCTGAAGTAATGTCATGAGACTGAAATATGTAGGACAATTGTAATCAGCTATCAACTGATTCAGTACTGTACCTTCATTTTGGGGGAGATAACCTGGTGCCCTTACCCAGGCACCAGTGTCTGGAGCCAAGTATCTTGGTCTGAAAATGAGAAATCAGCCATTTGGGACAGAATTGTGAAGAAACTTCTTCACTGCACAGGAATGCAGCAGGGGCTGTTTTGCAGGGGTATATTCTAGAGTTGGACTGCCCAACCTTTTTTATGCTATGGAGGCTTACCATTAATCAAGGGGTCTGGGGACTCCAGGTTGGGAACCCCTGTTCTAGAGAGAACAATAAATAGATCTTTTAGACCAGGGGTGTCAAACTCATTTTAGGTCACGGGCCGGATTGAGCAAAATGCAGCTTCATGCGGGCCGGATCAGTCGGACGCGTGTGAACGCAGCTTTCGTTGCCTCCGTTTTTTCAGCCTGCTCTCATGTGTCTCAGTCTCTGCTATAACTACAAAGTGTTTCACTTTACAAATTCCGTTTCTTATGAAGAAGACTGCCGAATAAACACTAAAAACCCTGAAAACCTGGTACCTGAATAAACTCAGCATTAGCCATATCATACGCCATAGGCACTTCGATTACTGGGGCCAGCTTTAATAGTAATTAGATATTATCTCACGGGCCAAAGATAATTCCACCGCCCGCGGGCCTTGAGTTTGACATGTATGTTTTAGACTGCCAGTGAATCAGTGACGTGAAATTGGTGCAGGAGAGTTGAACTAAGAAGATTAGATGTGACGCTGTTGAATAGAGACACAGGTGCAATTGGTTTAGTTGCCCAATTCCACTATTTCTTGTGTTTGTAACCATCCTTGCACATGGCCTGACAAGGTACTTGTCTTGGGGGCAACTTAAATTGGACAATGAATGCTGATTGAATTGGTGCTGCCCTCATCAGTGATGCCCTAATTACATGGATGTCTTAAACTAAACTACTAAGCCACTTTGCCACTTATTCCAACTGCGCTTCCTGTCCATTTACCAAATATTACCTTTGGACCATGTGTACAACGATCTTTAGTGTACAGCTTATCGAATACATTTTGAAAATCCAAGTCTACATCTATTAGCTTGCCCTTGTAGCTAGCACAGTAGACATCCTCAGGAAAATCTCGTATTAGATTTCACTTTCATAGTTTTGTGATGACAGTGCATTGGGGATGCATGAAGGAATTAAAACTTGCCAGCAGGAACATGTATGGGCCTTTCTCAAATAATGTTTGGAATTATAACGTTTGAATATAGGTCCATGATCTTGCATCGTAGATTTTATTTAGGTGATGCTTCTCCGTGCCTTCTAACTTTCCACACGCAGTTGCTCACGCTGATCACATTGTGACTCCCTTACATCTGCTGTCACTTCCCTACTAATAGATTCCAACTTTTTTCTGACACCTGCTGTCAGGCCAACCTGCTTCTATTGTTGGATCCTGATACTTTTGTGACTCAAAAGCTCTTCGGAAATTAAGAATGAGGCTTAAGACTTGTTGCTTACAGCTATGTTATTAAATGTGACAAGAGCAGAAGATCCAGATTCAAATTGCATGACACCTGGTACTGAAAGCTAAGAAGTTTTGAGGAAAAATATAGGAACAAGTATACTTTAATTATTGGACAATTCACTGAACAGTTGTATGTGTATACCTGTAGGTTATATAAACTTCAAGCAAACAGAAAAGCTAAACTCTAAGAAAAAATAGTAATTCTACACTCCCAATCCAACACTGTCTTGCCTTGCTTTCTTGAAAAGCAGTAAAATGTTTGTATGCATGGGATACTCCAAAATTTTGGAAGATCATCATTGTGTTCACCATCTCTATTTTTTAACAGTGCAACTTTTTAAAAAAATTTTATGAATTATTTTAAAATCTCCACCTTCATTAGACCCCTGGTTAAAGTTCTTTAACCATGATGCCTTCCATAATAGGACCTCGGCCACTTCCCTATTTCCTATTTTGATTGATACTGCCAACGTATCCACAAGTACTTTTTCAACTTCACATTATACTGTGATGCATTATCTAATGGACAAGTGCCGGATGCTAGCTGTAAGTTTGGCTGGGCAATCAGTGGACTTTATCTCATGAGAAAGAACCTTGTGGGTAGAGTTTTTATTCTCGTTTGTTTGACTATTAGTGCAAGTCATCTGCTAATTATATAGAAATTAGTGAAAAATTGGTAAATGCAGAACTATCTTGAAGTCATCTTTTGTGTCAGTGACCCAGTCAGACTGGAGCACCTAATTTAGAATGACATACTAACTTAGGCAGCGTCATGTAGACTGATACCTCATCTTTCTGATGAGATTTTAATTGCTTCACTAAAGAGGCCTGGGTGAATGTTAAAAAAATCATAGCCTCCTTTTTTTTTCTTTTTGAAGAGCAGCAACAAACTTTTTGCTACACTTTTGTCCTATGAACTGGGCCAGAGAGAGCATAGAAACTGACCAAAGTTGCTGAATGTGGGGTCTGGTATGCAGATTGACTAGAATATTTGGCTGCATTGCAAGAGTAGTTGTATGTTTCAGAAAAGATTAATTAGTTCCAAATCAGAATTAATATCACCAGCATATATTGTGCAATTTGTTAACCTTTTATGGCAGCAGTACAATGAAATGTGTGATAAATATGAGGAAAAACTTGCATTACATTAACTATATATATATATATATATATATAGTTAAAATAAGTAGTGCAAGAAAGTAGAAATGTAGTAAGGTAGTTTTCATGGGTTTGATGTCCATTTTAAAAACCAAATGGCAGAGGGGAAGAAGTTATTTCTGAATCTCTGAGCACATGCCTTCAGGCTTCTGTACCTCCTTCCCATCAGTAACGGTGTGAAGAGAGCATGTTCTCTTGGTGGTGGGGATCCTTAATGATGGATGCTGCCTTCCTAAAGCACTGCTCCTTGATCATGTCTTGGATACCATGGAGGCCAGTACCCATGATGGAGCTGACTAATTTTATAAGTTTCTGCAACTTATTTCGATCTTGTGCAGAAGCCCCCACCCTATACCAGACAGTGATGGAGCCAATCAGAATGTTCTCTGCAGTACCTTATGTAGAAGTTTTTGAGTATTTTGGTTAACAAACCGAATCTCCTCAAACCCCTAATGAAACATAGCCACTGGTTTGCCTTCTTTGTAGCTGCATCAATATCATACATTTAGGTTTGGTCCTCGGATATTGACACCCAGAAATTTGAAATTGCTCACATGGTCCACTTCTGATTCCTCTGAGGATTGGTTTGTGTTCCCTCATCTTGCCCTTCCTGAAGTCCAAACTTTATAAACACAATTTGGCACACAGTGATTGTGATGATAAACCAAATGAATCAAATCTTGCTTAGATTTAATGGTGTTTGGGGAAAGGCTGTTTCATTAAGAGAAAGGACTAATATTGATGTGTTTCACAATAGAATAACAGCTGGGTATTTTTCACTGAATTGTCACCAGAATATATTTAAAAAGAATTTGAGTATGAAACATCTTGCTGTGTGAGATTTGTGGTCATAGTGTGGATAAAGTGCTGTTACTTTGTCCCTTGCAGCTCTGCTATATTTATAAGTGCCAGGAAGAAGTGGAGAAAGCATTTTACATTTCCTTTTGAATCATTCTCAGCAAGGTTGACTTGTATTGCTGCTTTTCAGTTTCCCAGTTTCTGCTGCCCTTTGCAAATTTAACATTCCTCTTTTTTTGTTGCCGTGAGGGGGATTAGTTCTGGGAATTAAATATTTATGCTACGTGGGCTTCCAGTGCCACTGTTAATCAGAAAGCATGTACTCACTCACCAGAGAGGAAGTGGTTTCAAGGATGCTGGGTATGCCTTATGAGGAGAGAGTGAGTAGACTAGGGCAGTACACTCCAGAGGTTAGAAGAGGAGATGGTCTTAAGAATTATACAACACGCTCTCAGATCCTTTGGCTCAACCTGTCCCCACTGATCAAGTGACCCACAAATATCATCAAAAAGTTCTTAAAGGGTGTGAGGAGTTCATTGTCTTTGCTGAGGATCAGAGACCACAGTGAGAAGATGTAGGCCGTTTAGGATCTTCAGTTGGAGGGTTTCTGAATCTGGACTCCTCTACCCTGGAGCACAGTGGGAGTTGACCCTGAGATGGAAAACCCATATAACGATATAACAATTACAGCACAGAAACAGGCCATCTTGGCCCTTCTAGTCCGTGCTGAACACTTACTCTCACCTAGTCCCACCTACCTGCACTCAGCCCATAACCCTCCATTCCTTTCCTGTCCATATACCTATCCATTTTTTTTTTAAATGACAAAATCGAACCTGCCTCTACCACTTCTACTGGAAGCTCATTCCACACAGCTACCACTCTCTGAGTAAAGAAATTCCCCCTTGTGTTACCCCTAAACTTTTACCCCTGAACTCTCAACTCATGTCCTCTTGTTTGAATCTCCCCTACTCTCAATGGAAATAGCCTATCCATGTCAACTCTATCTTTCCCATCATAATTTTAAATACCTCTATCAAGTCTCCCCTCGACCTTCTACACTCCAAAAAATAAAGACCTAACTTGTTCAACCTTTCCCTGTAACTTAGGTGCTGAAACCCAGGTAACATTCTAGTAAATCTCCTCTGTACTCTATTTTGTTGACATCTTTCCTATAATTTGGTGACCAGAACTGTACACAATACTCCAAATTTGGCCTCAACAATGCCTTGTACAATTTTAACATTACATCCCAACTCCTATACTCAATGCTCTGATTTATAAAGGCCAGCATACCAAAAGCTTTCTTCACCACCCTATCCACATGAGATTCCACCTTCAGGGAACTATGCACCATTATTCCTAGATCAATCTGTTCTACTGCATTCCTCAATGCCTTACCATTTACCATGTATGTCCTATTTTGATTATTCCTACCGAAATGTAGCACCTCACACTTGGAAGCATTAAACTCCGTCTGCCATCTTTCAGCCCACTCTTCTAACTGGCCTAAATCTCTCTTCAAGCTTTGAAAACCTACTTCAATATCCACAACACCACCTATCTTAATATCATCTGTATATTTATTAATCCAATTTACCACCCCATCATCCAGATCATTAATGTATATGACAAACAACATTGGAAACAGTACAGATCCCTGAGGCACACCACTAGTCACCGGCCTCCAACCTGACAAACAGTTATCCACCACTACTCTCTGGCATCTCCCATCCAGCCACTGTTGAATCCATTTTACTACTTCAATATTAATACCTAATGATTGAACCTTCCTAACTAACCTTCCGTGTGGAACCTTGTCAAAGGCCTTACTTGTAGACAACATCCACTGCTTTACCCTCATCAACTTTCCTAGTAACCTCTTCAAAAAATTCAATAAGATTTGTCAAACATGACCTTCCACGCACAAATCCATGTTGACTGTTCCTAATTAGACCCTGTCTATCCAGATAATTATATATACCATCTCTAAGAATGCTTTCCATTAATTTACCCACCACTGACATCAAACTTACAGGCTGATAATTGCTAGATTTACTCTTAGAACCCTTTTTAAACAATGGAACCACATGAGCAATATGCCAATCCTCCGGCACCATCCCTGTTTCTAATGACATTTGAAATATTTCTGTCAGAGCCCCTTGCTATTTCTACAGTAACTTCCCTCAAGGTCCTAGGGAAAATCCTGTCAGGACCTGGAGACTTATCCACTTTTATATTCTTTAAAAGCTCTAGTACTTCCTCTTCAATCATCATAGTTTCCATAACTACCTTACTTGTTTCCCTTACCTTACACAATTCAATATCCTTCTCCTTAGTGAATACCGATGGGGGGTGGGGGGGTGGAAAGTAGTTCAAAATCTCCCCCATCTCTTTTGGCTCCACACATAGCTGTCCACTCACTATCCTTTTGCTATTAATATAATTGTAGAAACCCTTTGGATTTATTTTCACCTTACTTGCCAAAGCAATCTCGTATCTTTTAGCTTTTCTAATTTCTTTCTTAAGATACTTTTTACATTCTTTATATTCCTCCAGCACCTCATTTACTCCATGCTGCCTATATTTATTGTAGATATCTCTCTTTTTCCTAACCAAGTTTCCAATATCCCTTGAAAACCATGGCACTCTCAAACTTTTAACCTTTCCTTTCAACCTAACAGGAACATAAAGATTCTGTACCCTCAAAATTTCACCTTTAAATGACCTCCATTTCTCTATTACATCCTTCCCATAAAGCAAATTATCCCAGTCCACTCCTTCTAAATCCTTTTGCATCTCCTCAAAGTTAGCCTTTCTCCAATCAAAAATCTCAACCTGGGTCCAGTCCTATCCTTCTCCATAATTATATTGAAACTAATGGTATTGTGATCACTGGACTCGAAGTGCTCCCCAACACATACCTCCAACACCTGACCTATCTCATTCCCTAACCAGAGATCCAACAATGCCCCTTCTCTAGTTGGTACCTCTATGTATTGCTGCAAAAAAGCTATCCTGCACACATTTTACAAACTCCAAACCATCTAGCCCTTTTACAGAATGGGCTTCCCAGTCTATGTGTGGAAAATTAAAATCTCCCACAATCACAACCTTGTGCTTGCTACAAATATCTGCTATCTCCTTACAAATTTGGTCCTCCAATTCTTGCTCCCTATTAGGTGGTCTATAATACACCCCTATAAGTGTTACTACACCTTTCCCATTCCTCAGTTCCACCCAAATAGTCTCCCTAGACGAGCCCTCTAATCTATCCTGCCAGAGCACTGCTGTAATATTTTCTTGGACAAGCAATGCAACACCTCCTCCTCTTGCCCCTCCGATTCTATCACACCTGAAGCAATGAAATCCAGGAATACTTAGTTGCCAATCACTCCCCTCCTGCAACCATGTTTCACTAATAGCTACAACATCATATTTCCAGGTATCAACCCATGCTCTAAGCTCGTCCACCTTTCTTACAATGCTCCTAGCATTAAAATAGATGCATTTAAGAAATTCTCCACCTCTTCCTCTCTGTTTATCCCTAACGGTGCAAACAACTTTATCGTTTTCTTCCTTCTCCCCTACATCTTCGATCTGAGCGCTCCCCTTCTCTGTCACCTGCCTATCCTTCCTCACACACTGTCTGCTAGCTTTCTCTATTTGTGAACTAACCTCCTCTCCCCTAGTCTCTTCAAATTGATTCCCCCCCCCCCCCAACCATTCTAGTTTAAAGTCATCCCAGTAGCCTTAGCAAATCTCCCCACCAGGATATTGGTCCCCCTGGGATTCAAGTGCAACCCGTCCTTTTTGTACAGGTCACACCTGCCACAAAAGAGGTCCCAATGATCCAGAAACTTGAATCCCTGCCCCCTGCTCCAATCCCTCAGCCACGCATTTATCTTCCACATCATTCCATTCCTACTCTCACGGTCGCTTGGCACAGGCAGGGATTACTACCTTTGCGGTCCTTCTTCTCAACTCCCTTCCTAACTCCCTATACTCTTTCAGGACCCCTTCCCTTTTCCTACCTATGTCATTGGTACCTATATGTACCACATCCTGGATCCTGGCACCAGGGAGGCAAACTACCATCCGGGTCTCCTGACTGCGTGCACAGAATCACCTATCTGACCCACTAACTATCGAGTCCCCTATCACTACTGCCCTCCTCTTCCTTTCCCTACCCTCCTGAGCTACAGGGCCGGACTCTGTGCCAGAGGCATGGCCACTGTTGCTTCCCCCAGGTAGGCTGTCCCCCCCCCACTGCCAACAGTACTCAAACAGGAGTACTTATTGTCAAGGGGTACAGCCACCGGGGTACTCTCTAGTACTTGACTCTTCCCTTCCCTCTTCTAACCGTGACCCACTTGTCTGCCTCCCGTGGCCCCGGTGTGACCACCTGCCTGTAACTCTTCTCTATCAACTCCTCACTCTCCCTGATCAGAGGAAGATCATCGAGCTGCAGCTCCAGTTCCCTAACATGGTCCCTTAGGAGCTGCAGATCAGCACACCTGGCGCAGATGTGGACGTCCGGGAAGCTAGGAGACTCCAGGACCTCCCACATCCGACACCAAGAACAACAAGCTGCCCTCACACTCATACTTCCCCCTTTCCTCAAATAACAGGAAAAACTGAAACCTAAACCTACCTTGCCTTGCCCGCTTCCGCCTAAGCCCGTTGAGCCCAAGCCCTTAAGCCTTCACTCTGCTCCCGTCTCACTCCACTGTCCGCAAACGACGCTGCTCGCTGTATGAGGTTGTGTCCTTTTTAAATCTTCCCCGCTTCTCTACCCGATGTCACACGCCTGCGCAGTCCCGCCTCTCTTAACTCCAATGAGAAGAAGAAAAAATCAAGATGGCTCCTGCCGCACTCCCGTTCTGATCCTCCGACTTCCTTCTCCAAATGAAACCCAATTCCGGATTTCTGCCCTTTTTAAATCTTCCCCGCTTCACTGCCCAATGTCACACGCCTGCGCAGTCCGGCCTCTCTTAACTCCGATGAGAAGAAGAAAAATCAAAATGGCTCCCACCGCACTCCCGTTCTGATACTCCGACTTCCTTCTCCAAAAACAGACAGGATCTGTTCCTGCAGGCTGGCTTGAAAGACAGAGATGGCTGACTTTTGTCTCATGTCCTTAAATAGTCTTGCTTTCATAGCAGGTAATACTCCCACAACATTATTGCACTTGAACAGCAAAGGAATCCCATTTGCACCCTTTTTTGTAAAAAAAAAAAGGTAAATTGCTGAATTGGCACAAAAGAAGATGTTTTCAATGTCTTACTGCTTGTCCATCATAAAATGGTGTCAATGAGCTAATTCCTCCTGCCACGCTCATCATGCCAATAATGTTTTTGCAGGGATTTTGTACCCTTGCTGGGTGAAGTTGCAAATTAGTATTGAATCAAAGTAGTTAATACTGTTAATATAACATTGTTAGATTTATCAGGGATCTTAACTGCTAATTGGGAAGGTGGGAACAAAGCCAATGTATGCTTGTTGAGTAAAACAATGAGGTGAAGGATGGATGGAAGCCACTAATGTGGAGTGAGACAATTAAATGGATGTTTGGAGAAATGATTTGATGTAACAGCAGGAAACTGCTGTTGATCCAGCTAAAGGAGAAAGGGACTTGTTGGGTGGAATGTTATATCCAAACCTTCTGAAAAATCTTTGCATGCAACTTTGGATTGTGAGACCATAAGAGACAGAAGCAGAATTGGGCCATTCAGCCCATCAAGTCTGCCTTGCCAGTCCATCATTTATTATCCCTCTCAACCCCATTCTCTTGCCTTCTCCCCATAACCTTTGATGCCCTTACTAATCAAGAATGTGTTGACCTCCCTTATAAATACACCTGATGATTTGGGCTCCATAGCCATCTATGGCAGTGAATTCCACAGACACCACCCTCTGGCTAAAGATATTCCTCCTCATCTCTGGTCTCATGGAATATCCTTCTATTCCAAGTCTGGGTCCTCTGGTCCTGGACTTCCCCCACTATAAAAACATCTTCTCAATATCCACTCTATCTACGCCTTTCAATATTCGATAGTTTTCAATGAGATCTCCCCCACCGCACCATTCTTCGAAACTTAAGTGGATACAGGCCCCGAGCCATCAAATGCTTTAACCCTTTCATTCCCAGGATCATTGATGTGGAATATAATTAGGTGGCTGAGGTTGGTCTGATGTGTGCTGGTGCAGTATCTGCTTAAAGTGGTCGATGCTTGTGGGGAAAATTGGTGTGTGTAAAATTGTTCGAGGCTTGTAACATCTGTCTGAGAAGAAATGGGAACCTGGTTTAAAGACATCTGGAGCACAGTGCTCCGACTGTATACTGGAGCACCAGTCTTCACTCAGTGACCACTTCATTAAACACATGTATTAAACATTTTATTAAACACCTCTTCTTTAATGCAAGTATGTAATCAGCCAATCAATGCATTAAAGCATGCAGACATGGTCAAGAGGTTCATTTGTTGTTCAAACTAAGTATTGGAATGGTGAAGAAATTAGATCTAAGTGACTGTGGAATGATTGTTAGTGTCAGACAGGCTAGTTTGGGTATCTCACAAGCTGCTAATCTCCCAGGATTTTTAGGCACAACAGTCTAGAGTTTACAGAAGATCGTGCTTAAAAACATCAAGTGAGTGGCAGTTCTGTGGGCGAAAACACCTTATTAAAGAGAGAGATCAGAGGAGAATGGCCAGACTGGTTCAAGCTGACAGGAAGGCGAAGTAGCTCAAATAACTACGCATTACAACAGTGGTGCGCCGAAGAGCATCTGTGAACACACGGCTTGTAAACAGGCTACAGCAGCAGAAGACCACGAACATGCACTCAGTGACCACCTTATTAGGTGCAGGATTACCTCATAAAGTTGCCACTGAGTGTATATACTTCTGCTCAGAACTCTGGCTTGAGACTTGACCCCTGAACCATCTGACACAGATGGATGCGTGCATTGAGTGACGATGACCAGAAGCGGGCACATTCAACTGACTTGTATTTGCAGAGCAGAGGACAGAGTTGTGAACACGAGATGTTGCTCTAGGCCAGGGGTTCCCACCCTGTAGTACACAGACCCGTTGGTCAATGGTAGTAAGAAAGAAAGGTTGGGAGCCCCTGCACAAGGCAGACAGAATTTGTGATACAACCACGTGCTAACTGTAAATAGCAACACGCACAAAATGTTGGAGGAACTCAGCAGGTTAGGCAGCATCAGTGAAGAGGAATAAACAGTCAGAATTTCGTGTTAAGACCCTTCATTGGGTCTCAGCCTGAAATATCGACTGTTATTCCTCTCCATGGATCCTGCCTGACCTGCTGAGTTCCTCCAGCGTTTTGTGTGCACTTCTCTGGAACTCCAGCATCTGTCGAACCTCTTGACTTTGAGTTATAATTAGGAGATCTTTTGGTATTGAATTAAATGTCTGGTCTGAATATTGAATAGTCATAGAACACTACAGCAGAATACCTCTTCCCACCCTGCCAGATGTAAAAATGCTATTCCCTATTCCCAGTTCCTCCATCTCGGCTGCATCTGCTCCCAGGATGAGGCTTTCCTTTCCAGGACATCTCAAATGCCCTCTTTCTTTAAAAATTGTGGTTTCCCTTCTGCCGTCATCAGTGATGCCCTCACCCGCATCTCCTCCATTTCCCGCACTTCGGCCCTCACCCCCATCCTCCCGTCACCACAACAGGGACAGGGTTCCCCTTGTCCTCACCTACCACCCCACCAGCCTCCGGATCCAGCATATTATCCTCCGCAACTTCTGCCACCTTCAACAGGACCCCACCACCAAGCACATCTTTCCCTCTCTACCCCTTTCAGCTTTTCGCAGGGATCGTTCTCTCCGCGACTACCTGGTCCACATGTCCCTCCCCCAGATCTCCCACCTGGCACTTATCCCTGTAAGCGCAAATGCTACACCTGTCCCTACACCTCCTCTCTTACCACCATTCCGGGCCCCAGACAGTCCTTCCAGGTGAGGCAACACTTCACTTGTGAATCTGTTGGTCATCAATTGCATCCGGTGTTCCTGGTACGGCCTCCTCTACATCGGCGAGACCCGACGCAGATTGGGGGACCGCTTCGTTGAGCACCTCCACTCCGTCCGTCACAACAGACAGGATCTCCCGGTTGCCACCCACTTCAACTCTCCCTTTCATTCCCATTCGGATATGTCCATACACGGCCTCCTCTACTGCCATGATGAGGCCAAACTCAGGTTGGAGGACCAACACCTCATATACCGCCTGGGTAGTCTCCAGCCCCTTGGTATGAACATCGAATTCTCCAGCTTCCGGTAATTCCCTCCCCCTCCCTTCCGCCATCCCACTTTCACTCTGCCTCCTCTTCTAGCTGCCTATCACCTCCCTCATGGTTCTGCCTTCTTCTATTACCCATAGTGCTTTCCCCTTGCATTCCTCCTTCACCTCTCCTGCCTATCCCCTCCCTGCTTCCCCTCCCCCACCCCTTGATCTTTCCTCTGATTGGTTTTTCACCTGGCACCCACCAGCCTTCTCCTTACCATCCACCCCCCCCCCCAGCTTCTTTATAGGGCCCCCGCCCCCTCCCTCTTCAGTCCTGACGAAGGGTCTCGGCCCGAAACGTTGACTGCTCGTTTCCACGGACGCTGCCCGACCTGCTGAGTTCCTCCAGCGTGTTTGTACGTGTTGATTTGACCACAGCATCTGCAGTGTACCTTGTGTTTAGCAGAATAAAAAGGACCTTCGGCCAATCTAGTCCATGCTGCCTAGAATCTGAATCTGGAGGAAAGAGGTGCCTTTATTTATTCACCTCTAGCTGGAGACTGGTGACATATTTCAGTGTTGCACACTGTAATAGTGAGCAGAAAAGAAAGGAGTCCAGTTCCAATTTCCATTAATTGGTAGCAAGTTCCAATCAAGTTGGCTTCCCTTTTGCATTATGAACAATATAGGAGTATGCCAGGCAGCACCCATGAACTTCCGTCTTGTGACTGGCTGCTTCCGGGTGTCCGTGAAATATGCTCATCATTGCATGCTCCTTAAAGGAAATCAAATGGTCAGAGAAATTGGATCAATTTACTGTGGACATTGTCACGTTTTGTGACTTCAAACAACGGATCCAAAGGAAAACGAGAGCTGAGAGATGCAAGTCTTAGTTTGTGTTTACTTTAAGCAAGGTGTGCACTTGTCACATGCCAGCAACGCGATGTGTGCAATTTGTGTATTTTTACATATAACCTGTAATGAATTATTTAAACTAATCATCAGTAAGGGTTGGGAAGTGTGGCTGTGAGACAAATTCCTTCTTAGAAAGCCGGAACATGGCGGGGGAGGGGGGGGTGTGGAGAGATTATTCTTAACTCAGCCCACTGAGGCGGGGTGCTGAGTTATGTGTAAAAATCTCCAGCGGGGCTTCTTTAAGAGACTTCCTCTCTGAAATGTGATAATACACTGAAAAAGATGATTAGTGTGAAAGTAACAGTGGTTTATTATAAAAGGAAATCTCCAAATTGTTATTGGCTTATCTCGGGGATGTGAACTTCCTCTCTCACAGAGTGAGAGAGAGAGAATCATAAACACAAGATTCTGCAGATGCTGGAAATCCAGAGCAACACACACAAAATGCTGGAAGAACTCAACAGACCCAGCATCTATGAAGAGGAATAAATGGTCGACATTTAGGGCCAAGTCCTGATGAAGGGTCTGTGTATTCCTCTCCATAGATAATGCCTGACCTGCTAGGTTCTCCAGCATTTTGTGTGTGATGCCAGCTAAGTCGTTGCTTCTTGCCTATTCAGAAGATGATGTAAGCCATCCAATTGTTTTGGAGAAGAAAATTGCTATTTATCTTGGTACCTTTACAGACGATAGATAAGCCAAACATCGCCCAACCGGTAATTCGCTCTTCCAGGAAGCTGAGCAGGTAACTCTTGCACAACAAGCTTTCGCAGGTTAACTTTGCTAACAAATTGTTGGGAAGTATGGCAGTTCCACTGGGAATTTCTGTCATGCACCCTAGCGTCGAGAAGTTCCAGATCCCCGAGTCTCTGACAGGTGGGCTTCAGTGATTTCTAGGATACTTGCATCACACGGCGTTGCTTGCTATTCCCCACATTTAGCAGAGCGCCTGGCTGCTGTACCTGTGTCTAGTCTGAACTGATGTTGAATAGCGAGTCCCCTCCTCTGAAGCAATGGGGCGATGTGTTTGCATCAATGATTTAATTCTTTAAAATTTTTCCATTTGCTTAGGAAATTTTTCAATAGGTTCCAAATGTGTTTGAAAGTTCTGATGGTAAGCAAAGTTTGGGGTGAGGCTTTGCCTACAATTTACCAGCCATTTCGCTTGTGGAGTGGTCTCGAAAGTGACTGCTGTACATCACACAGTGCCAGGAAGCTGGAGCGTCCCCATTTTGTATTTAGTACCCAAGTTTTCAATCTGCAGCAGGTAGGTTCTGCATTTTCCTGTGTGTCAGCTGCAAGCCTGGGTACTTCAGTAAACTGGTTAACCAGAAATCTTCTTTTACTGGTATTGATTGGGGAGTGAGTAACAGCCAGGGTGCCCAGAGTAATCCTTCCCTCTCTATCAGGGAGTTCTTTACTTCCACTCAAGAGGCCAGGCAGAGTCTTGGTTCAGAGTTCCATCAGGAGATGGCTGCATGTGATGGTCACTTCCCCGAGATGGGAATCTGGAATCTTGTGCTCAGAGTAGAATTCGAGTCTGCAGCCTTTCTGATCCATTGTAAGTGAACCGGGCCCCAACTACAGTTGACCTTGGGTACAGAGTTAATTCCCCAGCTGATCTGCAAGTGGTATTTTGCATAAAATAGAAATCTGTAAGAGATTTTTTAAGGACTAGACTGAAGCACAGTGGGATGAGGTCTCCTCTGCCTACCTCCTTGTCAGTGAGTGTACCGTCGGTTGAAAATAAGATTGACGATCTCAGGGCAAGGCTGCTGTATCAGAGGCAGATCTCAATTGTTCATTGCATTGAGACTTGCTTAGCATTGAAGACGTGGATGCGTCTATCGGACCAGAAGGTTTTAATATTTTCAGAGTGGATCGAGCCTCACATTCTGGTAAGGAAAGGGGTGACAGCGTATGCTTTTTAGTCAATTCTCATTGGTGCACGGACGTTGGGGTTATGTCGACTTCTTGATCCCCTGACTTAGAGCTACTAACGATTAAATGTAGACCATTCTGCTTGCCTCAGGAGTTCTCATCCGTGATCCTGACTGCAGTTTACATACCTCCAGCAAGCACTTGTGAAAATGCATGATGCTGTCTGTAAACAAGAAACAGCCCATCCCGATGCATTTCAAATTATAGTCGGTGACTTTAACATGGCCTGTTTGAAGAAAAGCCTGCCCAATTACCACCAGCACGTAACGTGGTCACCAGAGGTCCCTGCAGACCAGGCCACTGCCTATCACTCCTTCTCGAGACCACATTTTGGCAAGTTGGATCATTCAGCTGTACTCCTGCTACCTGCATTCAGACAGAGCCTGAAGATCAAGGCTCCAGTGATCAAGACAACCAGAGGTGGTCACGGGAGGCTGAGGTACGTTTACAGGATTGCCTTGAGTCAGTGGACTGGACCATGTTCACAAAGTCGTCTGAGGATCTGAATGACTACACCAGGGTCGTTACAGACTTTATTAAAACAGCTGTGAATGATTGTGTGCCCACAAAATTGTTCAGGGTTTTCCCCAATCAGAGGCCCTAGATGAATAATAAAATCCAAAACCGCTGAGAGCTGGATTAGAGGCATTCAAGTCTGGAGATCCAGAATGCTACAAGAAATGCAGGTATGATCTCCAGAAAGCCATCTTTTGGACAAAGTGGAGATTCCAGACTAGACTGGAATCAATGAGGGCTGCTCGACAGCTGTGACAGGATTTGAATGCCATAACTTCCGACAAAGCTACATCTTGTGATGTAGAGGACAGCAGAGCTTCACTTCCAGATGAGCATCTATGCTCACTCTGACACCAGAACAGGAAAGAACCATTGCACACCCCAGTGTCTCCTGAAGATCCTGTGGTCTCAATATCTGAAGGTGATGTGCGGGGTGCCTTTAAGAGAGTGAATCCAAGGAAAGCATCCATTCAGGACGGAGGACCTGGCTGAGTACTCAAGACCTGTGTCGACTAGCTGGCTGCTGTATTCACGGGTATCCTTAGCCTCTCGCTCCAGCAGTGTGTGTTACCCATCTGCTTCAAGCAGGCTTCAATCGTATCAGTCCCCAGGAAGAGCATTGTAACCTATCTAAATGACTATGGCCCAGTGGCACTTGCATCCGCAGTGTTGAAGTGTTTTGAGAGTCTGGTGTCGAATTATATCGGCTTCTCTCTGAATGGTGTCTTGGATTCTGTTCCAGTTCACCTACTGAAGCAACAGGTCTACAGCAGATGCTGTCTCGTTGGCTCTTTGCACAACCCTGGAGCATCTGAACAGCAAAGATGCATACATCAGAATGCTCTTTAACAATTGCAGCTTGGCATTTTTTTTTTAAATTTTTTTATTAGTTTTTCAAAACATTTTACAAATTAAAAACCCCAAATCCCAATGAGGAGCATTAATACAGTGCAAAATTAAGCATACAATAACAATATGCTACAAAGGAAGAGAATTTAACAAAAAAGCACCTAAATTAAAGACAAGTGAGCTTAGTGTCCTCCCCAAGCCCCACAACACAAGAAAAAAACAACAACAACTCCAGACCAACCACCACACAATATAAAGAGTATAGGTCAGGACAGTCAAACTCCCAGACTGTGAATACACTTAGCAACAGAGGATAATAATGCCTACTACCAGGGGAAAAAAAAGGGAGCTGAAAGCAAGGGACCGAAAAGAAGAAAAAAAAAGAAAAAAAAACCCTAGTCAAGAGGAAGGTTATGAAAGTACTCGATAAAAGGCCCCCAGACCTTATGGAACTTTAGATCCGAATTAAGAACTGAATAATGAATTTTTTCGAGGTCCAAGCAGGCCATAATGTCGTTAAGCCATTGCGCATGAGTGGGCGGGGCAACATCTCTCCATCTAAGGAGGATCAAGCGTTTAGCCAGGAGAGAGGCAAAGGATAGTATTCGGCATTTGGTCGGACCCAGACATAAATCAGTCTCGCCCCAAAAACCGAACAGAGCAATTAAGGGGTTTGGTTCTAGGTGCTGATTCAGAATACCCGATAATGTAGTGAAGACATCTTTCCAGAATTTCTCCAAGCTAGGACAGAGCCAGTACATATGGATGAGAGAGGCCACGCCCCTCTTGCATTTATCACAGAGCGGACTAATGCCAGGGTAGAATCGAGATAGTTTAGATTTAGACATATGGGCTCTATGAACAATCTTAAACTGTAAAAGGCAATGGTGAGCACAAAGAGAGGTTGAGTTAACCGATTTGAGAACTGAGTCCCAGCTCTCCTCGGATAAGGAGATATTTAAAACCTGCTCCCAGGCCATTTTAATTTTATCCACGGGCCCATCGTAAGGCCGCTAGTTTATCTCGGATAATTGATATTAAACCTTTACCTAGTGGATTAATGGAAAAAAATAGGTCCATAGCATTTTTCGCAGGCATTTCAGGAAAGTTAGGAATTAAAGGAGCAATAAAGTGTCGGATTTGGAGATATCTGAAAAAGTGAGCGTTAGGCAGGTTGAACTTAACAGAGAGCTGCTGAAAAGAAGCGAAGCGATTATCAATGAAGAGATCTTCAAAATGTCTAATGCCCTTCCTGTACTAAACATGGAATGCTGAATCATACGTAGTAGGTAAAAAAAAAAAAAAGGTGATTATGTGCGACAGGGCTAGAAACGGAAAACCCCTGGAAACCATAGCATTTCCTGAACTGAGCCCATATACGCAAAGTGTGTCTGACAAGAGGATTAGCTATTGATCTGGGCAGACTACTAGGGAGTGCAGAGCCAAGAAGTGCAGATATAGATAATTCTTTAGTGGAGCTCAGCTCCATTGCCACCCAGTTAGGGCACTCGGGTTGGCTGTGGAAGAAAGACCAGAAGGTAGCACAACGTATATTAGCTGCCCAATAATATAAGCGAAAGTTAGGTAAAGCCATGCCACCCTCTTTTTTAGATTTTTGGAGGTGGATTTTATTAATTCTAGAGCGCTTATTCTGCCACAGATATGACAAAATAATAGAGTCTAAGGAATCAAAAAAAGATTTGGGAATAAAAATTGGGATAGATTGAAATAAGTATAAAAATTTGGGGAGAACATACATTTTAACAACATTAATACGACCTACCAAAGACATAGATAGAGGTGACCATTGTACCAGACTCTGTTTTATAGCATATGAAAGATTGACAAAGTTTTCACGAAAGAGATCTTTAAACTTCCTTGTGACTGTAATTCCAAGATAAGTAAATTGATTATGGACTACTTTAAAAGGGAGATCATGCAATATTAGTTCTTGTGCTTCTTTATTAATTGGGAAAAGTTCACTCTTATGTAAATTAAGTTTATAGCCAGAGATCTGGCTAAACTGGTCAAGAAGTGAAAACATTAGAGGTAAGGATGTAGACGGATTTGAGAGAAAGAGTAATAAGTCATCAGCATAGAGAGAAACTTTATGCTCAACACCCCCTCTCCAAATCCCAGTCAATTCAGGACAGTTTCGAAATGCTATCGCCAGAGGTTCTATAGCCAAATCAAAGAGAAAGGGACTTAAGGGGCATCCCTGACAGGTGCCACGTTTGAGATTAAATACTTGGGATTTCTGAAAATTAGTTAAAACAGAAGCAGTAGGACACAGGTACAGCAATTGGATCCAAGAGATGAAACTTTGGCCGAGGTCAAATTTTTCTAAGACTGCAAAAAGGTAGTTCCACTCTATACGATCAAATGCTTTCTCCGCATCGAGGGAAATAACACATTCAGGGGTCCCAGTTGGAGCTGAGTATAAAATATTAAATAGACGCCGAATGTTAAAAAAAGGGAGACGGTTTTTAATAAAGCCTGTTTGGTCATCAGAGATAATGGAGGGAATTACGGTTTCTAATCTATGAGCCAACACTTTAGCTAAGATCTTTACATCAACATTGAGCAGAGAGATCGGCCTGTACGAGGAACACTCTTTGCCCTTTTTTAAAAGAAGGATAATAGATGCCTCATTGAAAGAGGGTGGCAATTTGCCGTAATTAAACGAGTCAGATAATACTGAAAGTAACTGAGGAGAAAGAAGTGAAGAGAATGATTTATAAAATTCTACAGGGAACCCATCAGGTCCAGGAGATTTCCCTGAGGACAGTGCAGAAATTGCAAAAGATATTTCTTCTGCTGATATAGGCGCATTGAGTTTGGCTTTGAAATCAGATGAAAGTGAGGGGATATTCAGATTCTGTTTAAAAAAAAAAAAAAAAATAAAAAAAAAAATTGATCAACAGAGATATTGTCATTCAGAGATTCAGAGGAATAAAGCCGAGAATAAAAATTTTTAAATGCGTCATTAATTTCTAAATGATCCGATGTAAAGTCTCCGTTCTCCTTCCGGATCTTTGTAATATGTTGTTTGGCTTTGGAACGCCTCAGCTGATTGGCTAGGAATTTACCAGACTTATCCCCATGAATGTAAAAGCGACTCTTGCTTTCGAGAAGTTGGCGTTCGACAGGTTGAGTGGACAGAAGGTTAAATTTAGTTTGGAGTTCAACGCACTTCTTGTATAATTCAGGGTTCTTAGTTTGGGCATATATTTGATCCAAATCTTTAATCTGGTTAATGAGGTCTGATCAATCTGCACGGGATCTTCTGTTGAGATTTGCTGTGTAAGAGATTATTTGACCCCTCAAATATGCTTTCATGGCTTCCCAGACAATCTGGGATGGCACTTCAGGTGATGTATTAGTGTTAAAATAAAAGGTTATCTAATCCTTAATAAATTTTACAAAATCATCATCCGATAATAAAGTTGAATCAAACCGCCAGTGTTTATTCCTCTGAGGGAGACCAGGAAAGTTCAGAGAGAGGGTAATTGGGGCATGGTCAGAAATCAGTATACTCTGATAGTCACAAGAGTGGGCAAATGGGATAAGTTGGTTATCGAGTAAGAAATGGTCAATTCTAGTGAAGGTATGGTGAACATGTGAGAAAAAAGAATAATCTCTCTCCGTAGGATGGAGGAAACGCCATATATCAGAGATACCAAAATTAGAGAGAAACGATTGGATAGCTAAGGCAGATTTAGTAGGTGATCTGGTAACAGAGGATGATCGATCCAGTTTAGGATCCAACCAACAGTTGAAGTCACCACCCAGTATAAGAGAGTATGAGTTTAAGTCTGGTAGTGAGGAAAAAAACCGTTCAAAAAAGTTAACATCATCAAAGTTGGGGGCATACAGGTTTGCTAGTGCAACTTTAGTGTTATATAGTTTACCAGAAACAATAATAAAACGGCCATTTGTATCAGATATTTTATTATGGAATTCAAAAGGAATATTTGAGTTAATAAGAATGGAGACTCCCCTAGCTTTAGCGGCAAAGGATGAATGAAAATGCTGACCTGCCCACTTTAACAGAAGCCGGGAGTTATCAAAACAACGAATATGAGTTTCTTGAAGGAAAGCAATGTCAGCTTTGAGTTGTTTGATATGTGCGAATACCTTCCTCCTTTTAACAGGGTGATTCAATCCCTTTACATTCCAGCTCACGAATTTAAGTGCACTAGCCATTATCAATTATTAATGCATAAAAGGCAGCTGGCATATAAAAAGTCAAGCAGTACAATAGCAGTCTGGGAGCAGAAATGTAAACATAGATTCGTAAAATCAAAACATATACATGTCCTGAGCAATAAAGAGAAACAATAAATACAGTGAGTGATGTTGGAACTGGAAAATACACCCCACCCACACAACCCAAAACTAGACGGCTACCAAAACAAGTAGCTAGCTCTACCAAAAAAATTAACCCAAGTACAACTTCCAGATCTGTGTCATTAACAACAGTTCCGTATAAATACTATAGCAAATAGTAACTAGTTTATGCACTAGAAAACATAACTACAGATTAGAACACCTTCTGCAGAAATATAAAACTTAATACAGAGAAAATCGGAAGAAAACCATAACTAACCTACCCGTGAAAAATTATAGAAGAATAAAGTAAGAGAAGGGGGAAAAAAAGGTTTAAAAAAAAAGGAGAGGAAGGGGAAAATTATAAATTCAAGACGAGTATTTATCAACCATTTACAGAGAGGAGAGGAAAAAAATCAGAGATTAGAAAAAAGGGGTGAAGAAAAGAAAAAAAGAAAATAAATAAATATTTTAAAAAAGGAAAAATAAATCAGCAATTAAACTGTGAACCAACAAACAGGGAGGCCTTCACTAAAGACTTCGAACCTCCAAAACAAGTTAGAGTCAGTTGTAGAACTCTGTAGGTAAAGTTATACAAGAATAAAAATAGATTACACACACACCAAATCCCGGGAGAGATTGTCAACAGCCCTTAGAGTTTCAATGAATAATGTCTGAGTGATTCAAGTGAAGTCTGAGTCCAGAAAAAGTAATTTTACTACGAGGAGTACTTATCCACCATTTTAGGAGGTCCGATCGGATTCCGAAGATGACTGGATAGCCGGAAGACTTGCCACAAATGCTTCAGCTTCCTTCGCTGATTTGAACCACTTGTATTTTCCAGTATTAAGCTTGATTCGTAGATCGGCAGGATTGCGAAGAGAGGGTTTAAAACCACGATCAAAAAGCACTTTCATTGCGCCTTTAAACTCAGCGCGCATCTTTAAGGTCTGAAGTGCAAAATCTTCCACAAAGCGAATGGTTGTATCCTGGAAAGGAAAAGACCCCCTGCGACGTGCCTCTAGAATCAGACTGTGTTTTACCTGGTATTGATGGAAACACAAGATTACTGGTCGCGGATGGGAGCCCAGAATTCCGGGGGGAACGTAAACTCTGTGTGCCCGTTCGCGCTCGGGCGGGTTCGGAAGCAAATCTTTCCCAAATATCTCACAGAGAAACTTGGCGAAAAACTTCATGGTTGGTCCATGTTTGGTCGCCTCTGGCAATCCAAGAATTCTGAGATTGCAGCGTCTGCTGCGATTTTCGAGATCCACCATTTTGGAAAGAAGTTTGTTAGATTTTTCCTCTAAGCTGGAACAGAGAGTCTCCAAGTATCGAACACGACTTTCTAAATCTTCAGAAGTCGAATCGATGCGAGATAGTTGTTCGGCATGTTTGTCCACTTTATCGTTGATCCGATCCAGTTTGTCTTCCAACTGTTTGAAAGCGGTTTTAAATTCCTTTAAAATTTTGTCTCGGAGCTTTCCGAGCGCAACCAGGGTCTCGTCTGAGGGAGCCATAGCTTCCTTTCTCCCGGATTTAGAACTCTTGCTAGACATTGATAGATAGTTAGATACTTTATTCATCCCCATGGGGAAATTCAACTTTTTTTCCAATGTCCCATACACTTGTTGTAGCAAAACTAATAACATACAATACTTAACTCAGTAAAAAAATATGATATGCATCTAAATCACTATCTCAAACAGCATTAATAATAGCTTTTAAAAAGTTCTTAAGTTAGGTAAGTTAAGTTAGGTAACATAAGTTAGGTATGTTCACAGGCAAGTAAGAGATACCGAAAAAATTCCTAACTAAGGTTTAAAAAATGGAGACATTTAGTGCAAAGATAGCGACAGTAATGGAACAAAAGTTCGGAGCAGCTAAACAATCGCCATCGTACCGGAAGTCGTGCAGCTTGGCATTTAACACCATCATCCCTCAAAACTTATCAGTAAACTCCAGGACCTGCGTCTCAATACCCCCTTGTACAATTGGATCCTGGATTTCCTCACCTGTGGACCTCAGTCAGTTCAGATTGGCAAAAGCATCTCCTCCACGATCTCCATCAGCACCAGAGGGCTGTGTGTTTAGTCCCCTGCTCTACTCACTCTACACCTGCGACTGTGCGGCCAAGCACAGCTCCAACACCAGATACAAGTTTGCTGATGACACCACTGTTGTGGGCTGTATCAAAGGGGGTGAGGAATGAGGGAGATTGAAAACTTGGCTGAGTGGCATAATAACAACCTCTCACTCAATGTCAGTAAGACCAAGGAACTGATTGTAGACTTTAGGAGAGTGAAACCAGAGGTCCATGAGTAATCAACGGAGGATCAGAGGTGGAGAGGGTCAGTAACTCTAAATTTCTAGGTATCACCATCTCTGAGGAACTGCCCTGGACCCATCATATAAATATTATTGCAAAGAAAGCACAGCAGTGCCTCTACTTCCTCGAGTCTGTGGAGGTTTGGCATGTCATCAAAACCCTTGACAAACTTCTACAGACGTGTGGTGGAAAGTGTGCTGACTGGCTGCATTCCAGCCTGGTACAGAAACACCAATGCTTTTGAGCGGAAAATCCCACAAAGGATAGTGGATTCAGCCCAGTACATCACGGGTAAAACCCTTCCAACCATTGAGCACACCTACATGAAATGTTGCCACAGAAAAGCAGCATCCATCATCAAAGATCCTCACCACCCAGGCCATGCTCTTTTCTTGCTGCTGTCGTCAGGTAGAAGGCAGAAGAGCCTCAGGACTCGCACCACCATGTTCAAGAATGTTTACTACCCCTCAACCATCAGGCTCTTGAACAAAAGGGGATAACTACACTCAGTTAAGGACTCTGTTATATTGTTATTTCATACTCGTAATTTATTGCTATTTGTTTATATCTGCATTTGCACAGTTTGTTTACTGTTCCTGATGTTTACAGGTACTGTTCTATAGATTTGATAAGTATGCTCACAGAGGAATCATCTCAAGGTTGTATGTGGTGACATGTCTGTACTATGATAATAAATTTTACTTTGAACTTTGAACAAATTGAGGTAAAGGTCCAAAAGGAGTTGAAATGCCCTTCCTGCTCTGTGTACAGACTCGTCATCAGTAATGGTTGAGGAGCATAACTGAAGGAACATGGGGAAAAACGATTCTTAGCCCACTGAGGCTGGGTGTTGATTTCTGTGTGGAAACCTCTAGCAGGGGCTTTGAGAGACTTCCTCTGTGAACTGTGTTAATATTGAGACTTTTTAATTACTTTCAGTCATTTGTGCCCCAGAATTCCCAGAAGCCAATGACTTTTTCTCTATTTGACCTTTGCCAGCAATGCAACTCAAACATTCACTTAGTTTCAATAACACAGACGTCAACACCTTGCCTGGTCTTTAGAAGATGGCCGGCTGAGTCGTTCCAATCCACTCTGGTTTGTGAAGCAAGTGGTTTGTTTCGAGATGGAGTCAGAGCAAAAGGAGTAAAGTCAAGAGCGGAGGAGTTTCAGGGCCCATCCCACCTAAACTGGGAGCGAGGTCTGATCGGTCCAGGCGTGGGGCCAGTTTAGAAGGGTCGGGTACGGGGTGGAACATGGCGGTGGGGTCCAGGCCCAGAACACATCGATGTGATGGGGCCCAGGCCCTAGTGTGGGGAACGACCCAATGTTTGGGCAATTGAAATGCTGGATCAGATGGACTTCAAAGGCAGTCTGTTGGGATGGGAGGTGTGGATCGGGCCAGTTCTGCTCTCTGCTCCATCATGTTTACTGCACTCTCCACAGAGAGAGAGTCTACGGACTCACTTTTGTTCTGAATGCTGTTGCTTGCTTTTATTGTTTGCATAATTTGTGGGGGGGTTTCCCCCTCTCTCTGCATTGGGTGTTTGTTGGTCTTTTTCAATGGGTTCTTTCAGGTTTCTTGTGGCTGCCTGTAAGGGACCGAATCTCTGGGTTGTTTAATTTATACATACTCTGATAATAAATGTACTTTGAACTTTAAACCGCTTCAAGAAGCTTCATTTTGTCGGCTGCCTCGTTGTTTGACTCTTGTCTGATCAAACTGGAGAATTCCTGGGATCTGTGCTTTTGAGATTAGAGTCAGAAGGGGTTGTTCAAACATTGAACCTTTGGAAAATGTAGACAGATCTCTGATCGACTGATTTAGGCAGAATATTTTTAAATTTGCAAGATAAGACTATGTCTTTAAATATTTCAATTTTAATCCACAAAAATAAGATTGGGTGAGTCAGCTATCAAAAGCTTTATCAAATTTAGTCAGAATATGAATTATAAATGTGGGTAAATCATAAATTTTGTATGCTTTAAATCATTTCACTGATTTGGAGTTGTATCTCCTGTATTTACAAAAGGTAATACAACCCTGGTCTGACTCCTTTCTGACAAAGTATTAATGAATTATGGTTACTTGCTTTGGGAATATTGTATTGTCACCTGTGAAGTACGAGGTAAAGTGACTTTAATGATGGCATTCTGCCAAAAAATACATCAACTCTGTCGTGGTTACTTGAAAACAAACCAAAATGCTGAGAGACTGAGTATGAGAGTTGACACTGTGTGACCCGCCCAAAGTAACTACCAGTAAGTTCCAAGTCAAAAAAAGTGCATTTATCCTTTATTATGAACCCAGTAAAAAACGGATGATCTTGTAGAGATAAAAAGCTAACAAAACTAAATTAGCGATATAGTGAAAATAATGTAGTTAGGGTTCTTTGTGATTATAAACACAAATTTTTCTCTTCATTCATTTCCCTTAATGTACAGAGCTATACTTTATGACCCATTTGCCTGACGTGCAGTGAGATGTAAAGTTTGGATGAGGCCAAGTTAAATCCAAAATGGATTTTAAAAAATTTGTTTATAATCACTATCAATGGTCTCCCAATTGTACGCAAGGACATGCTGAGGTTGCCTCTCGTGGCTCTATAATGAGAATGTGCTTACGTACAATTGGGGAGACCATTGATAGTGATTATAAACACAAATTTTTTATCCATTTTGGATTTAATGTGGCCTCATCCAAACTTTACATCTCACTGCACGTTGGTCATGTGACACTGAGCTGGGTGCTGTGATCAGAGGAAGCAGGCAAAGCTGGCCTCTGAATTCAGACTTGGTCAAGCACTGGTTCCTTTTCCACTCCCAGTGTCTTTGCATTTTTGGGCGGAGTGAGTGAGCTGATTGCTATGCAATTGATTCAATTCTTGGGTTGTAACTTTGTCTTGGAATTTGACAGTTCCAGGTGACCTGGGAAACCAGCTGGAGGCCAAGCTGAACAAGCCTAGCGTAGTTCACTACCTGTGTGCAAAAAAAACCGAAGATTACTTCACTCTGTGGCTGAACCTTGAGCTGCTTCTGCCCCTTGTCATTGACTGCTGGATCGACAATATGAGGTAAGGGGGCAAAAGATACTCGGCACAGTCAGAATGTGCTTCCTGCTGCCAAATTCATGGGGGTGGCCAGGCCTGGTATCATTTTCAGTTCCTCCTAGGCAGCATGATACTGCCTAGGAAGCTGGTTTCTTATTGACCATGAGACATGGGAGGCATTTGGCCCATCACATCTGCTCCACCATTTCATCATCATTTTAATCTGCCTCTACCCCATTCTCCTGCCCTCTCCCTGTAACCTCTGACATCCTACTAATCAAGAACCTATCAACCCATTGACTGGGCCTCCACTGCCATCTGTGGCAGTAAAGTCCACAGATTCAGCAGCTTCTGGTTAAAGAAATCTTTCATCATCCATGTTCTGAAGTGCCCTCTGGTTCCAGACCTTCCCATTATAGGAAACATCCTCTCCATGTCCACTCGATCTTGGCCTTTCAATATTCAGTAGATTTCAGTAAGATCTCTCCTCATTCTTAACTTCAGTGAATATGGGTCCAAAGCCATCACACACTCCTTGTTCATTAACCCTTTCATTCCAAGGAACTTCCTTGTAAACCACCTCTGGACTCTCTCCAATACTTTTTTAGACAAGAGACCCAAGACTGTTCACAGCTGGTTTAGTGTGTGCCTCTTCAAGGAAGCAACATGCTTGGGCAAATAAAATAAACGAGCTGCTGGAGGAGAGAAATGGACAGTCGACATTCCGGATCAAGATCCTGGAAGGAAGTAGGGAGATGGCCAGTATATAGACGTGATGGGGAGCAATGGGGCAAGGAATAGCAAGTGAGGGGTGGTAGATTGGCAGGTGGGGACGGAATGGGTGGAGGTAACCGTGCTGGGCAGTGAGAGATAGAGATGATAAAGAGCTGCAGATTCTGGAATCTGATAAGAAAGGGAAGTGAGGAGTGCAATCATAAGGGGATGGTCAGGTGGGCAGGGAAACAGTGATGGGAGTGGAATTTTGAAGAACAGATTTGCAGAGCGATCACAGACTGTTGCAAGAAGCACAAGAGCATGACAGCAACGCACACAATGCTGGAGGAACTCGGCAGGCCAGGCAGGGGGAGAAAGGTAAACGGTCGATGTTTCGGGCCAGGACTTCATCAGGAATGGGGGAGAAAGATGGGGTCAGAGTAAGAAGATGGGGCAGGGGAGGAGAAGTACCAGGTGGTAGCTACCTATCACCTACCACCCGTGCTTCTTCCTCCCCTCTTTTTTCTTTCTCCAGTCCTGCTGAAGGATCTCGGCCCGAAACATCAACTGTACCCTTCTCCATAGATGCTGCCTGATCTGAGTTCCTCCAGCATTTTGTGTGTGTTGCTCAGATTTCCAGCATCTGCAGATTTTCTCAAGGTAGGTGATTTTAACTTTCCACACTTTGACTGGGACTCCCATACTATAAAAAGGACTGGATGGGAAAGAGTTTGTCAAATGTATTCCTTTGAAGTTTCAAATAGAGGGTGTGTGATACTAGATCTATTAGGAAATGAGACAGGGCAGGTGACAGAGGTTTGTGTAGGGAAACACTCTAGTGATCATATTGCCATTAGTTTCAAGGTAATTATGGAAAAAGATAGATCTGATCTGTGAGATATAGCCACAGAATTAGGCCATTTGGCCCATCGAGTCTGCACCACCATTTCATCGTGGTTGATCCATTTTTCCTCTCAGCCCCAGTCTCCTGCCCCCCCCCCATCTCCGTCCTCACCCCCTCCCGTATCCCTTCATGTCCTGACCAATCGTGAACCTATCAACCTCTGCCTTAAATGTACATAGAGCCTTGGCCTCCACAGCTGCCTGTGGCAAAGAATTCCGCAGACAGGGTACAGAGTTTGTATGTTCCCGTCAGCAGGTTTTGTGGAACCTTGGCTTTCAGGAGGTATTGAGGCCCTGGTTAAGAGGTTGCATAGCAGGTGTAGGCAAGCAGGAACAAATGAGTTACTTAAGGAGTTTAAGAAATGCAAGAGAACACTTAAAGAAATCAGGAGGGCTGAAAGAAGGTCTGAAGTTGCCCTAGCAGACAAGGTAAAGTTGAATCCGAGGGGCTTCTACAGATGTATTAAGAGCAAAAGGACAGCAAGGGACAAGGGTCCTCTGGACAAGCAGTGTGGTAATCTATGCATGGAGCTGGAAGAGATGGGGGAGATCTTAAATGGATCTTTTGCGTCTGTATTTGCTCAGGAGTCTATAGATTGAGGCAAATCAACAGCAACGTCGTGGACCCTATACAGATGACAGTGGAGGGGTGTTTGCTGTCTTGAGGCAAATAAATCCCCAGAGCCTGACAAGGTGTTCCCTCAGACAGTTTGGGAGGAAAATGCAGAAATTGCAAGGGTCCTAGTTGGAGATATCACCTTTTTAAGACAGAATATAGATTTTTTTGTTTCTTACTTTTCCTCACCAGCAGTCTCCTGCTGCACCCTGTCAGGGTGCACTTACCCATGTAGGTTTCGTTCACAATAACCTCAATCATTCAGCCCAAACCGGGGCTTTCCATCTGTCATTTCCCAGACCATCTCAACAGGACATAGCTAGAACAACCCATTATCATTAACCTGATTAATGCTGGCACTTATCATTGCTGTGGTCATTAACCTCTAGATTTGTTTTTGTGCTTATATTTGATTAATTGGCACTAACTGGATAAACATGCTTCCTTCTGTCTATTTTCCTTTTTGGATCTTGAGTCTGGGTCAGACTCAAGATCTACTGAGGTGCTTGCCCCAGTACAGCTAATCACAAGATTACAACTCACTTTTCATGACCTTAGGAGAACCAAAGCATTCAGAATGCTTTTTGAGACATGAGAATTTTCCCTCTCTAATTGCCCTTGAGAAGGTGCAGGGAGCTGCTGGCTAAATCTGCTGCAGTCCTTTCAACAAAGGTAGCCCCACAGCACTGTAGGACTTCCCGAAATGGTGGGCTTAGGGGGAAGCTATAGGTGGTGGTGTTCCCAAGTGCCTGAATTTTTTTCCTTTCTTGGTTGGAGAGGTCATGGGTTTGGGAGGTGCTTGGTGCCAGGAGCAATCTGCAGTGCATTTTGTAGCTGAAGATGGCAGCATTGCGGTTACAACGTCAGCTGTAAGATCGAAGTTCAGTTCCCGCTGCAGTCCGTAAACAGCTGTATGTTCTCCCCATGACCACACGGATTTCCTCCGGGTGCTTCGGTTTCCTCCCACGTTGTAAAGAAGTACTGTTCAGGTTAGTGAGTTGTGGGCATGCTATGTTGGCACCGGAAGTGTGATCCAGCACAACTCTCACTGACTTGATTTGACGAAAATGATGCATTTCACTAAATGGAAGCTAAACTTCAATCCTTGAAGAGATTAGCTTTATCTGTCACACACTGTGTATATTGAAACGTACAGTGAGATGCAACACTTCAGGCACCAAAATAGCATGTTCACAAGAGACCGCAGTTCCTGAAATCTGGAGCAAAAGGCAGGTTTCTGGGAGGAGTCAGCTAGCGAGATGAGGGTTGGACAGTGGGAGAGCTGGCAACCAACAAGGTCCCATATCAAAAATGTGGTAATAATCAGTTAACTGGGATTGCTCAGGGATCCTGCTGTGTGGCATAATTGCTCACCCAAATGTCAGCATGCACTTGGGGAAAGCAACTTATTGACTGTGAGGGTTTTGTAATTAGTGATGTCGCCCATCCACAGTGATAATGTTAGGGCAGGCCACCACTGTTAACATTGGGGATTGGTACCTTGCTGATCTGAGGTGTGTCTGCAGCATTGTCTTAAAATCTGTTGCTATGCTGTTGAGATGTACTCAGTGGCCACTTACCTCTACATCTTGGCCACACACACAAAATGCTGGAGGAACTCAGCAGGCCAGGCAGCATCTACGGAAAAGAGTACAGTTGACGTTTTGGGCCGAGACCCTTCATCAGGACTGGAATGGAAGAGGGCAAGTCAGAGTAAGAGGTGAGAGGGAGGGGAAAAGGTTCAAAGTGGTGGGTGATAGGTGAAACTGGGGGGTGGGGGATGGTAAAGAGCTGGGAAATTGATTGGTGAAAGAGAGAGAGAGAGCTGGAGAAGGGGGGTGGAATCTGATGTGAGAGGATAGAAGACCATGAAAGAGGGGGAGGTAGGAGGAGTATCAGAGGGAGCTGATGGGCAGGTAAGGAAATAAGGTGGGGGGGGAGACAAATGGGGAATGGTGAAGGACAGGAGGGTGTGCAGTTACTGGAAGTCTGAAAAACTGATGTTCATGCAATCGGGTTGAGATCCCCATCTTAAAAAATATATATATATTTTGCTTCTGCATCATTTACGAGTGAAAATTACGGAGCAGCCAGCTGCCTTGCCACTGTGATTCTCCGAGGTGACCTTCTCCTGCAGTTCCGACTGCACGATTAGTGTACACCTGTTCACCTCGTTAATGCAAATATCTAATCAGCCAATCATGTGGCAGCAACTCAACGCACAAAAGCATGGAGACATGGTCAAGAGACCAAACTTCAGAATGGGGAAGGAATGTGATCTAAGTGACTTCAGCCATGGAATGACTGTTGGTGCCAGACGGGGTGGTTTGAGGATCTCAGAAGCTGCTGATCTCCTGGGGTTTTCCTGCACAACAGTCTGTAGAGTTTACAGGCGGTGGTGCGAGAAACAAAACAGCTATTGAGCGATAGTTCCGTGGGTGAAATGAGAGGTCAGCGGTGAATGGACAGACTGGTTCACACTGCCAGGAAAACAACAGGAACTCAAGTGATCACACATTACAACAGCAGCGGGTGTGCAGTAGGGCACCTCTTAGTGCAGAACATGTTGAATCCTGAAGTGGATGGGCAGCAGCAGAAGGCAACGAACCTGCACTCAGTGTATACAACATTCTCCTGAGTGTAGTCACTGCAACTCGAGCACAGTTCTTCAAGTCTGAGCAGCACTTAATATAAATAAATCAGAAAGTGTTTTAATTTATACTTATTTTATAAATATCCAGTGATGCTTGGCTAATGAATATTAATAAACTATTTTCTGCTCTTACTGGAATTAAGCCAGTTATCTCTCTTTACATCAAAGGAATGTGTACTTTATGAAACTAGATTCTTGGCATATGTTAAATTTCTTCTCCATAGGAACCAGAATAATAGACATTCTACAGCAGAGTGAATCTGAATGTGTAATGGAGTCAATCCTTTAATGTCCCCCTGTCATAAAAATTAATATTTTGATTCTGCATTATTTACGAGTGAGTTGTGTTCAGTGAAGCTTACGGAGCAGCCAGCTGCCTGTTCTCTCCAATCCTTCTGCAGCTCTGACTGCACAATTAGTCTAATACCATCATCGACAGGCCAGGTCTTCCCAGTTGGAGCTAACAGGGTAATGAAACCAGTCATGCTATTGCTCGGTTTATCTTTTGAAGTCACGGTAAAGATATAAAACAAGACTGCTTATTCACAAGATCTGTGTTGCTGTAACTCTTGAGTGTCATGGGGCTGGTCACATGCTACAGTGATAACCGCGTTTTGCAAAGCAGGGTGGGGCTTATCCGGCCATGAGCATACCAAATATTTGGCATCTGTCAAATAGAGAAACTGAATGGAATTAACAGGCTGAGCATTGACACAAAGAGTTTCTTGGTAGTGACAAAGTAAGGGAAGGCCCTGGGTTAGAGTCATAGAGCTCTAAAGCACAGAAACAGGCAATTCAGCATGTCTAATCTATGCCAAACTATTAATCTGCCTAGTCCCAGCAACCTGCACCCGGACCATGGGCCTCCATACCTCTACAATCCACGTACTAATTCAAATTTCTCTTGAATGGTGAAATCAACCCCACATGCACCATTTAGTGCCAAGGTCAGTGTTACCAAGGGAGTCTCAGCAGCTCCATTGATATTCATGGCTGTTACAATGATCAAGTTCCCAGCCTTTGACCAGTCACAGAAACAACATGGTTAACCACATTAACCATAGCATGTAGGCAGCAAATGACTCTTCACTCCCAGCAGTGTTCACACCAAGGCATGAGACACCAACCAATGTCATAGAGCTTCCTATATTTACAGCTGGATAAGTGCAGCTCTATTAGTAAGTGAGGCTCAACACTATCCAAACAGGCAGATTGCTTGTTTCAGGATTCACCCCACTCTGCAGCCCTGCCACCCTGAAGGACAAAGGTGGCAGCCTCGTGAGAAGGGCTCATCACGAAAGTCTCCAAATTATTGACTCTCCTGGCATTGAAATCCATTGCTTCCCCTTCATCACCAGAGGCAAAAAGAGGAGGAGTTTGGAGAGGGTTAGCTTTCGTTATTCTGGGGCTGTCTCTTTCATATCACTTTGAGAGTACTCTGGTCATGTGTACTTGAGCAGTTCAAGGCTGTATCAGCACCATCTTTTCGGGGCCAGTGAGGGAGATGCAGTAGATGTTAACCATTGGTCCGTGCCTTTCTGGTTAGTAACGTGGGGAGGAGGGACCACATGCGCATTTGAAGTGTCTTTTAAAGAGCAGCTTTACCTCAGACTTTAGTGGTAGAGTTTCTGGGGAATTGGACCAAGGCTGCCAAAGTGGATTATTCAGAAACCAGAGTCGAAGGGGTGTAGAGTCATAGATTAAGTGCTGGGGCAAGTTGGTTGTAGGGAGGTGGTATCACCATGGTGAGGTTTAAATACCAACAGTGCACTAGAATGAGTGGTGGACTAGGTCTCCGTGTAGGTTGGTGGGGAGGGACGTAGTGGGAAAACTGGGTTTGCCCGTAATGAGCCTGACCAGAGTGACTGATGAGCCAGCTGCATGAGCAATAACTGCTGGGGAAAATATCAGATGGTTTAGGGCTCTGCAGAGGTGAGAGTTGTTAGGATTAAAGGAAGGGAACGGGAAATGAGCTCTGTAACCAGTTCCGATAAGTGAGCATATGAGGAGATCAGAGGAAATGATGAAAGACAAAGTAATTAAATGAGCCAGACAATACTTACTACTCGGCATCGGAGTTCTGCTCTTCATAGCACTGTTGCTTATGTGATTAAGGGTAGCGATATTGCATAGCTTGTAAGGACGTACGGAAACATCCCCATGAAGAAATACTTTTCTTGCTGTGTTGCAGCCAGAGAAGCCTTGATGTGATTGAGCCCATTGTACCAACCCCGCAGGAAGGGTGATCGAGCAATATCTTAACAGCCGAGCTGATGACTGTGCAGAGCCACAGGGAGTGGGGTGACCTACTAAAAGTTGCCCAGGTGTCTGTAGAAACCAGCAAGCATTGAGAATTTGGAATTTGAACAGGAGAGAAAAGGAATGATGTTTAGGGCTGTCAAATTGAAAAGATAAATCTGGATTTATCTGGAGCACTTTCCATTCCTTCTGGGCATCCCAGGTACGACCGCCAGGCTACAGTGGTACTCTCCTTGTCTGTGGGTCTGACAGTGGGATTGAAGTTGGAGCTCTAGATTTCCAGCATCTGCCGAGTCTCTTGTGTCCAGAAATTAATTTCCACTTTGATACAGGTTTCATGGGCTGGTTGACATCTTCTCTGTGTTAATTTTGTAGCCAGTAAAGATGGTAATTTGGTGACAGAAGCTGCTGAGTCACTGAAGCAAGCAAGCGTGGGGTTTTGTGATAAACTGTGGTTTATCATTCATTAAGCAACCCAGCGATGCCTCTTGTTTCAAAATGAGTTACTAGTTAGGTTGGAATAGTTAACTGTAAGCAATTCACTGCAATTATTGCACATTTTAAAACGGCAGTGTGTGGCAAACCAAGCTCAATTAAAAAAAATATATAAGACCTACCTGTATATAGATTTTTCAAATTTATGCTTTGGAGCACTGGATGTCAATATAACATTATGTGAACTTTTACTCCTGGGCTGTGACAACCACTCAAAAGATTTTGCCAGTGCTAGGGCCTCGACTGGGTAAAATTGCAACCTGATGAAGACGTCACCACATAAATCTAGTGTAACCATGTAAATGAGATGCAAGTTTGAAGCTTCTCTCTGGGAGAAAGACTTGGGTGTCGTAGAACATAATTTCTGAAAGTTTTTGACTTACCAGTTGAGGTTCTCTCAAAAGCAGGTACAGAGACTTTAGAACACTGCTCGATGCAGGGTAGCACAGTAGTTAGCATGGTACCAGCGACCCGGGTTCAATTCCCACTGTTGCCTAGAAACAGTTTGTACGTTCTCCCCGTGACGACGTGGGTTTCCTCTGGGTGCTCCGGTTTCCTCCCACAGTCTAAAGACCTACCATTCGGTAGGTTACTTGGTCACAGTAAATTGCCCTGTGGTTGAGCTGGGGTTAAGTCGGGCATTGCTGGGTGGCATGACTCAAAGGGATGTTCTGTAGCTCAAGATAAATAAAGAAATGATCAGATATGAAGTTGTTCACTGTCCCATGTTGCTTTCTGCTTAAACCTCACTGGACTGAGAAAATGGAGTAAACAATTCAAAGCAGGACCATTAAATTATTTTTTTAATCTTAAAAGCCTTTCCCTATGTAGGAGTAGGTTTTTGAGGCTATTAAGTATTTTCACAAAATGCTGTAGCATTATTGAGGCATGTTATTCCAGTCTTTTTCAGAAAATTGATCCTTTAAGTTCAGATGGCTTAATTACAAACTCTACTCCAGGCTTCTTCCAGGGAATATTAGTTTACCAATAATATTATCTCCCTTAATGTGTTTTTGACACATTAAGCTAATCTCCATGTGGGTAGAATGTGATAGTGTCAATAAGAATATCCTGTTTTCTGCGTGTTAATGCCCTCTTCCAGGCATCAGAAGATGTTAGCTTATGTAACTGCCAAATGAATGTATCCCTTGATAGGCAGTTTTCAAGTACAGCATTTTTAATAAAAAATTTTTATTGAATTTTCAAATAGTTACAGAAGGAAAAAAAATATCAACCCTCCCCCCCCCCCCCCCCCCCCCAACATATCCTTGTAGAAAGAGAAGAAAAAAGAAAGAAAGAGTGCCTGGATATCGGAAGATCCCCACATGCTCCACGGAGTTCATAATAGCTTTAGTGTATATATATTTATTTATTTCCCCAAATAACCAATAATTTTATCTTTGGAGCACCTATATATTTAATCCTATCTTTTGTAAATAAGGGCGCCAAATTTTCAGAAATATTTCATATTTATCTCTTAAATTATAAGTGATTTTTTTTTCAAGTGGAATGCAGCTGAAAATTTCATTCTTCCAACGATCTATACTTAAGTATAAATCCGATTTCCAAGTAACTGCAATAGCCTTTTTGGCTACTGCCAATGCAATTTTTATGAATTCTTTCTGATATTTATTCAGTTTGGATTTCGGTTTTATCCCTTCAATATTGCCTAGTAAAAATAATGTTGGATTATGTGGAAGTTGTGTTCCAATAATTTGTTCCAATAAAACTCTTAAATTTGTCCAAAAAGGTTGAATTTTAAAACAAGACCAAGTAGAGTATAAAAAAAAAAGTACCAATTTCTTGATTACATCGGAAACATTGATCAGATAAATTTGGGTTTAATTTATTTATTTTTTGTGGTGTAATATATAATTGATGTAAAAAATTAAATTGCACTAATCTTAACCGGACATTTGTTGTATTTGTCATACTGTCAAGTCATAGTCTTGACCAACTTGTTTCTTTAATTTTAATATTCAAATCACTTTCCCATTTTTGTCTTGACTTATGAATTCCTTGTTTAATTGCCTGTTTTTGAATCAAACTATACATACAAGAAATAATTTTTTTTAATTTTTCCCTTTTGAATTAAAGTTTCTATTTCATTAGGTTTCGGCAATAACATTGTTTGACCCAATTTATCTCTTTTAAATAAGCCCTTAATTGGAAATAACAAAAAAGTGTTGTTTGATATTTTGTATTTATTCTTTAATTGATCAAATGACATTAATATACCTCCTTCAAAACAATCTCCTATATATCTAATCCCTTTTTGAAACCAATTGTATAAAAGTTGGTTATCCATTGTAAAAGGAATAAGTTTATTTTGTATTAAAGGTCTCTTTGCTAATAAAGATTTCTTTATCTCATCATCAACATTTATCTTATCCCATAAATCAATCAAATGTTTTAATATAGGAGATTCTTTCTTTTCCCGTATCCATTTAGATTCCCACTTGTATATAAAATCTTCTGGTATATTTTCTCCTATTTTATCTAATTCTATTCTAATCCATGCCGGTTTATCTTCATCAAAAAAAGATGCAATAAATCTAAGTTGATTTGCTTTATAATAATTCTTAAAGTTTGGAAGTTGTAACCCTCCTAGGTCAAATTTCCACGTCAATTTTTCCAACGATATTCTTTACATCTTGCCCTTTCCAAAGGAACTTCCTCACTCATTTATTTAATTCTTGAAAAACTTCTGCGGTAATTGTATTGGTAGTGTTTGGAATAAATATTGTAATCTAGGGAATATATTCATTTTTACAGCATTTACTCTGCCTACTAATATTATTGGTAATGTAATCCATTTATCAAGATCTTCTTGAATTTTTTTCAATAATGGTAAATTTAATTTATATAAATTCTTTATATCATCATCAACTCTTATACCTAAATATTTTATACCATTTATCGGCCATCTAAATTGAGTTATTAGTCGACATTGACTATAATCTCCTTTAGTAAGGGGTAGAATTTCACTTTTATCCCAATTTATTTTGTAGCCTGATATTTTCCCATATTCTTCCAATCTAGAAGATAATTTACGCAGCGAATTCAATGGGTTTGTTAAATAAAGCAAAACATGGTCAGCAAATAAATAAATCTTATATTCCTCCTGGTTAACTCTGAAACCCATAATATCTGGGTCTGTTCTAATTAATTCAGCTAATGGTTCTATTGCCAATACAAATAAAGCAGGTGATAATGGACAACCTTGTCTAGTTGACCTTGTTAACTGAAATGATGTTGAAATTTGACCACTTGTCACTACTTTAGCTTTGGGATTAGTATTTAAGGTTTTAACCCATTTTATAAAAGATACTCCTAATCCATATTTTTCCAATACCTTAAATAAAAAATCCCATTCCAATCTATCAAATGCTTTTTCTGCATCTAAGGCAACTGCCACACTCATTTCCTCCCACTTTTGTGCCAAATGAATTATGCTAAGTAACCGAGTTACATTATCTGCCGATTGTCTATTTTTGATAAATCCTGTTTGATCCATATGTATTAATTTTGGTAAGTATTTAGATAATCTATTAGATAAAATTTTTGCTATTATGTTATAGTCGGTATTCAACAAAGAAATAGGTCTATATGATGTTGGCTTTAAAAGATTATCTTTTTTTGGCAATACTATTAAAATAGCTGTCGAAAAAGATTCTGGAAGTTTATGCGTTCTTTCCGCTTGGTATATTAACTCCATAAAAGGAGGAATTAGTAAATCTTTAAACTTTTTATAAAATTCGGGCGGAAAACCATCTTCTCCTGGGGATTTATTACTCTGAAGTGATCCTAGAGCTTCTTCGACCTCTTTTAATGTAAAAGGCATATCTAATCCCTTCTGTTCTTCCGACTTCAATTTTGGAAGAGTTATTTGTGATAAAAACCTTTCTATCTTGACATTATCATTTTGTGATTCTGATTGATACAATTCAGAATAAAAATTCTTAAAAGTTTCATTAATTTCTAAAGGTTTATAAGTAATTTTATTTACACTTGTTCTAATTGCATTTATCGTTTTGGAAATCTGGTCTGTTTTTAACTGCCAAGCAAGAATCTTGTGTGATCTTTCACCTAGTTTGTAATATCTCTGTTTAGTTCTCATAATTGCTTTTTCTGTTCAGTATGTCTGAAGTGTATTATATTGTAACTTCTTGTTAACAAGTTGTCTTTGTTTTTCTTCTGTCATATATCTTTGCGATTCTTTTTCTAATTTTGTAATCTCTTTTTCCAATTGATCTATTTCTACCATATATTCCTTCTTAATTTTAGAAGTATAACGTATTATCTGGCCTCTCAAATATGCCTTCATTGCTTCCCATACTATAAATTTATCATTAACTGAATGTAAATTTGTATCTTAAAAAAAACTGAATCTGCTTTTTCATGAAACCACAAAAATCTTGACATTTTTAATAATATTGAATTAAATCTCCATCTGTAAATCAATTCCTCTTTATCCATCATTATCAATGTCATTGTCAAGGGGGAGTGATCTGACAATATTCTTATTTTATATTCCATATTTTTCACTCTGTCTTGAATATTCATTGATAATAGGAAAAAATCTATCCTTGGATAAGTTTTATGTCTATTTGAATAAAATGAGTAATCTCTTTCTTTTGGATTAATTCTTCTCCATATATCAATCAAATTTAGATCTTTCATCAATGCTAAAGTTAATTTTGCTACTTTTGATTTTGTAACAACCTTTGTTGATCTATCTAAAACTGGGTCTAGACAAAAATTTAAAATCTCCACCTATTAATATTTTGTCATGTGCGTCAGCCAAATTCAAAAAGGCCTCTTGTATAAATTTTACATCATTTTCATTTGGTGCATAAATATTCATAAGAGTCCATAGTTCTGAAAAAATTTGACAATGTATAATTACATATCTCCCCGCAGAATCAATGAATACATTTTGTATTTTAATTGGTAAAGTTTTATTAACCAAAATTGCAACTCCCCTCGCCTTTGAATTAAATGAAGCTGCCATAACATTTCCAACCCAATCTCTTTTTAATTTCTGATGTTCTATCTCTGTTAAGTGTGTTTCTTGTTTAAAAAAAAAAGCTATATCTATTTTCATTTTCTTAATGTATGTTAAAATTCTTTTTCTTTTCACTGTTCCATTAAGCCCATTAACATTAAAACTTTAAAAATTCAGTAAATTTGTCATTATTTTTAACAGGGTTACTCCAGTCTATAGTAATACCTAACTTTTCAACTTTCGTAGTACCTTGGGGAATCTTTTTAAAATTCTCAGTGTTGCTATGTGTCTTTCCCCCCCCCCACCCCCCCCCCCCGATTGTCCAGGCAAAGAAAGAAAGATTAAAGAAAAATAGATTATAAAGAAAAAAATAACAAAATACCCCCCTACTAATGTTGTGAATTAAAAAAAAACACAACATTACTCCCCTCCGTTGTACGGGTCATGGCAATCACCATGATTACACACGTGAATCCCGTAGCAATCGATCCGAAGTTCCCCCAGCTCCCCCGTAACATAAAAAAGTATATATAAGAGAAGAAAAAAATATCACTACTCTCAATTAATATTTCTCAAATTTTTTCCTTTCTCCCCCTGTATTGTATAATTAAGAATATATTTAAATATTCTTCTGTCCTTAAACATCCATCAACTCCATTCACTGTCCCTGTCTTCATCTTTAATCCATTTCACTTTTAAATCTGGCAGTGATTAGCAAATATTTGGGAGTTCTTGTGCAAATTCTTCCGCATCCCGATAATCAGTAAAAAAAATCTTCTTTTTCCGTCATCCAAAAAAATTATCAGGGTTGCCGGGTGGCGCAATATAAATTTATAACCCTTTTCCCATAAAACTTTTTTCGCTGAGTTAAATTCTTTCTTTCTCTTCAAAAGGTCATAACTTATATCAGGATAGAAAAGAACTGTTTTCCCTTCTATCATCAATGGCCCGTTTCTCTTTCTGGCACGTTGGGCAGCCGCCTTCAGGATCTTTATCTTGATATCTTAAGCATTTTATCAAGATTGATCGTGGGTTTTGATCGAAGGCTCTGTGAGCCCTTTGAATTTCAATTAACTGGGTTCCTTCTTCCATTTCCAAAATTTCCGGAATCCATTTTTGAAAAAAATTTATTGGATCCTCTCTCTCTATACCTTAAGTCCAACCATCTTAATATTATTTCGTCTGCTAAAATTTTCAAGTACATCCACTTTTTCCAACAACCGTTTTCTTTCTGATGTCCAGGCAGAAATATTATCTTCCGTTTTATTCACTCTATCAATGGTGTCTCCCATTGTTACTTCCAAGTTTTTAATTTTCTTGTCCATTTTGTCCTGTCTTTTCATCATTTTATCAAACATAATCTTCAAATTTTTAATATCTTTTTTATTACTTTTAATGCTTTTAATTCGTGTATTATTTGCACCAAAGATTTTTTTATGTCTCCAATATCACTGCCAACCTCTTCCTGTTGCTCTTCTTTGTTTGTCTCTTCATCTTCATCTGATTTATCCAGAGAATCTGATTCCACCTCATATTCACTTTCACTGTCCGTTCCGATCATAGCTGGGATTTGTAGTTTGGGTTGCTCGTGTTTGCGCATGCCCCTTCCTTCACGCATGCGCAATTCCTGTTGCTCTTTTTAGGAAATGGCTGATGTTGCTGCAGTTTCCTGTTCTGTATCGCCGGAGGTAAATTGCACTTGAGCCCGAGGCTCTTTGATGGCGGTCGGCCTTGATTCTTTTCCAACTTGTGTTGTCTTCAAAGTAGTAGTTTTCTTCTGCTTCTGTTTAGGAGACATATCTTAAAACAATCCTGAGTAGTATAAGTAATTTTTTAAAAAATTTACTAACTTTTCATCACTTAAACATTATTTTACTGGTTTTTTACGGGAGAGCTGGATTTCCATGTCTCGATCCTACGCCATCATGTGACATCCCCCCAAGTACTGCATTTTTGATGAGGGGCAAATTCTGATAGAGCTATTGTGATAAAGGATAAAATTCTGTTTGAATCCTGAAGATACTACACAAAGAAACTGAAGGTGACTTTTAACTTGAAATGGCTGACAGTTCATGCTGACTGACATTTAATGGCTAACATGCACTTTTAGCAGTTTTGCTTCCATTAGCGTGAGAATTTGCCTTCTAAAGCGAGTGAGCCAATGCCCTTAATGTCAGCCCAAGCCTTGGGTGGGTGACAGGCTTTCCATCTGCACGTTGGGCAAAGATTCAACTCTGACAATCTGAGTGGCAAAGCAGGACTTAAAGACTTCAGATCTATTGGTGTCTGCGGGCAGGGGTTAAGTGAGGAGGCAACTGGAAAAAGCAATTTTTTTTTTTTTGGTTTGTAGGCTTGTTTACAACACAACAACAAAAACAACAGAAACCCCACCTGGAGTTGATGTGAGAATTCCCGGATTTGGGAAAACCTACCCAATGGAATTCCTGGATCCCAGCAAAAGAGCTGTGGGTAAGTTCAGTTCAATATGGATCAAGGGATCGATGCATCAGCCCCCGTTAATGTTTCAGAAAGTTACCCATTCAGGATCTCATGGAGAACATAATTTGCCTGGGTTTGTATAAAGCAAGAGGCCTGGAACAAGATTTTCTCAGTAAGTACATTTAATGTCAAATGTATACAATATACATCCTGAAATTCTTTTTCTTCGTAAACAGCCATGAAAACAGAGGAGTGCCCCAAAGAATGAATGACAGTTAAACGTAATAGTCGAAATAGGACATACATGGTAAATGGTAGGGCATTGAGGAATGCAGTAGAACAGAGTGATCTAGGAATAATGGTGCATAGTTCCCTGAAGGTGGAATCCCATGTGGATAGGGTAGTGAAGAAAACTTTTGGTATGTTGGCCTTTATAAATCAGAGCATTGAGTATAGGAGTTGGGATGTAATGTTAAAATTGTACAAGGCATTGGTAAGGCCAAATTTGGAGTATTGTGTACAGTTCTGGTCACTGAATTATAGGAAAGATGTCAACAAAATAGAGAGAGCACAGAGGAGATTTACTAGAATGTTACCTGGGTTTCAGCACCTAAGTAAGTTACAGAGAAAGGTTGAACAAGTTAGGTCTTTATTCTTTGGAGTGTAGAAGGTTGAGGGGGGACTTGATAGAGGTATTTAAAATTATGAGGGGGATAGATAGAATTGACGTGGATAGGCTTTTTCCATTGAGAGTAGGGGAGATTCAAACAAGAGGACATGAGTTGAGAGTTAGGGGGCAAAAGTTTAAGGGTTACACGAGGGGGAATTTCTTTACTCAGAGAGTGGTAGCTGTGTGGAACGAGCTTCCAGTAGAAGTGGTAGAGGCAGGTTTGGTATTGTCATTTAAAGTAAAATTGGATAGGTATATGGACAGGAAAGGAATGGAGGGTTATGGGCTGAGTGTGGGTTAGTGGGACTAGGTGAGAGTAAGCATTTGGCACGGACTAGAAGGGCTGAGATGGCCTGTTTCTGTGCTGTAATTGTTTGCTGCGTTGTTCCAGAGGTCACAGAAATCGCCATATGGTGTTCTGGTACGTTTTGTGGATAGACTGAGAGAGGCAGAAAGAATGGCCCCAAGGTACGGGGAACGAGGGGTATGTGAAGTTACCGTGAATGCAGAGTGGCATTTAGAAGTGGTTCCTCTCAAAGCCAGGGAAATACTTGGAGGCCACTCCCGTTTAAGATGGAGCTGGTGAGACGTGGTGACGCTTCACTGGCAGCAAACAAATCTACCACTTGACTGCTTACGTCCTTTCTGGGCAACAGCCACTGCATTCAGTAGCCTGCATCTTCCCTTTCAGACTTCCGCTTTCAAACCACATGTATGAGTTGGCAGTTTTGTGGTGTTCTGGGGGAATTCAGTGAACTGGAGTCGTGAAGGTGAGGCAGGTTTGGGCCTAGTCGAGGTGGCAGGGCTTGGGCTCAAGTGAGGAATGAGCCAGTGTTCAGCGAGCCGCTCAATCAGCTTTACTCATCTGGGTGCTGAATTGATGCTCTGAGGTTGGCTGCAGCGATGAACGGGCTTTGTGCTTGTGGACTCACTTCCATAAACTTTAGTTGAGAGTTTTACTTGTTCACCTTTTATTGTTTGCAGGATTTGTTCCTTTTTCCGCATATTGGGTGTTTGGCGGGGTTTTTTAAATTGGGTTCTATTGGGTTTCCTTATTTTCTGCCTGCCTGTAAGAAGACACATTTCAAGGTTGTACATATACTTTGAGTTTTGAGCTTTGAAATTAAGTCAATTAATCTAGACCGCATGGTTCTCAAACAGCAGTGATCTGTTTGGCCATTCTTGAGGAAATTGATACTGGTCGAGATTCACAAAAACCGTTGGTGCTTATCTTTTAATAGTGCCACAGTCATTCATCTTCTGCATCTGCTGTTCCTGATATCGATGAGATCCAACGTAGATCAGGGACCACTTCGTCAAGTGCCTTCACTGTCTGCCATAAGGCCACTCTCGGGTTGGGGGAGGGGGCAGCACCTCGAATTCCATCTGGGTAGCCTCCAATCTGATAGCATGAAGGTCAATTTCTCTAACTCTGGGTAATTTCTTCCCTCTCCCCTTTTTCTACACATCTCTTATCCTTCTCATCACTTGCCTGTCACCTCCCTCTGCTCCTCCTCATTCCCCTTCTCCCATAGTCCACTCTCCAATCAGATTCCTCCTTCATCCCTTTGCCACTTCCCCCTCCCATACCTATCCACCTTGCCCCTCACTTGATCTCACCTCTCACCTGCCAGCTTGTACTCCTTCCCCTCCCACTACCACCTTTTTCTTTCCCCTTTTTCCCCCTTCCTTTCCAGTCCTGATGAAGGGTCCTAGCCCAAAATATCAGCTGTTTATTCCCCTCCACAGGTGCTGCCTGACCTGCTGAATTCCTCCAGCATTTTGTGGTGTTCACCCTTCCCTTCACTGAGGAAGCAGGGGCTTAGTTTAAAGATCTTGTTTGAAAATGGGAACTTCATTAACGTGGTAGTTAAGTTACTGGATCAGCAATCCAGTGGCCGGGTCTGATAATATAGGGACATCAAACCTCAACAGACAGCTAAGTATTCTGGGAGTGGGTGGGAGGGGCAAAGGTCACCAGTAGTGGAACATTCATCAGCCAGGTCATAACAAAAATCCACCCGACCCGCTCACGTTTTCACGGCTACCTGTACCTGGCCTTATCTGTTGAGGACTTGACGTCTTTGGAACGTGGGGAAGAATGAGGGCCCACACGGTCACGGGGAAGGACCTGCAAACTCCCCACAGATAGCAAGGGGAATCAGTGGTGTTGTACATAACTGTGCTGCCCTCTGGCAGTGGGGCCAAGCTAACCTGGGTTTACAGACAGTGACCGATTTAGAAAGAGTAACTTGTATTTCACATCCCTGGGAGTTATTGATGAACCCAAGCAGGCGGATTGCTGAAGAACCAGCTGGGAGTGTGCCCTTAAATCCAATAGATTCACTTCTAAAAATTATTTCAGAAATGTACTTTATTCATATTATAGTAAACAGAATTGGTAAAGACATTTCTCTACATGCAATGAAATGTTCAGTAGGGCCCTAGAGTATGCTCATTCCCCACAGAGCTTCTGTAGTGGCTCCACCAAACTTCAGTCCCTCTCTCAGCAGGACGCCTGCTCTCTGGAGTATGCCAGTTGGCAGCATTCACTTGCACTGGAAATCCAGTGGGCTTCGGGCACCCGGAAGCGTGCCTTGCGCCAAGCTGATGATCTTCTGGCCGCAGGCGTTTGTCTTGGTGTGTATCCCAGGTTCCAGCTGCTTAGGACGAGACTCAACAAGAACCGTTCCGTTCTCTTCCAGACCTTCTTGGCAAATGCATCATCTACAAGGAGGTGGACGATCCACAGCCATCTCAAAGGCAGCGTCCTTTAGGAGCGAGACTCGTGAAGGATCTGATAGGGAGGACCACTTTCACTAACAGCCCCTCTGCCAATGAGGTTCTAGTGCTTGTCTGAGTTCTGGCAACAGGAATTCTGCCAAATGCCTGTACAGGATTCACCAACTCTTCCTCCTCTTTGTACTGACTACTAGCCGGTGCCTTTAAAATGGTTTGTGTATATAAATTGTCCCTATGCACGATTTGGTCAGTGACCCAGTCTGTCCCAGGTTTAGCTTGCTGATACTCGTGTGAGGAACTCGGGGTCATTTCGCCACACAGGCGCCACTGTTTAAATGCTCAATATATCCATGCAAACCGTTGGAAGAATTGATTTGAGAACCTTTGGTGTTGTGCCAGTGTAGTTACTGTCCTATCAAAATAAGTTCCGAGCCAGGATGCCTGGAGCGCCGTGATGTGGAGGGAAAATCCTGAGCTTCCCTGGGATGTGCCCCAGAGCTCCAGCAAGCCTGCAAATTAAAAAAGCCAGCTGAGCCTGAGAGTCTTGTCAGAAGGCATCAGAGACTTTGTCTCCAGTTGAATGAGATAAAAGGGCGTTATCAACACCAATCTTTGCACATTGATTCAACCCACTGAAGAGCAGGCTACCCTTTCTCCCAGGTATTAACTCATTGAAGCGCTGCTTGGAGAGATATTTTGGAGCCAAAGGTAGATGGTAGGGATGCATTGAACGAGTGAGAGGGAAATGGTGTTGTGCCGAGTAAAGTGGCGCACAAATGCAACATTGAGCAGGTTATAGGGGTTGGTTCTGTGTTGTATATTTCATGTGGCCATGCCCTCCCTGCATTCCTACGATAGGTCCTTAGATTGTACATTTCCTGGCCGCGCTTGTGTGTTTGTTAGATGTGGGGTTTGCGCTAGCTCGAGAATTCAGTAGTTCCCAGTTTGCGAAAATCAAGTACACTTGTCATCTTGTAAACACTCTCTGGTCTTGGATCAAGTTTCTGAGAAAGAAGGACTCTCCTTTTTCATGCCTGAGTGTGTGAAGGTGTGGTACAGGCAAAGAAGAACTTCTGAAATGCAGCCATTGTCACCACGTGGGAAATGCAGCAGCCATTTTATGAAGGGCAAGCTGCTGGAACTGACAATCTGAGGTCCATGTTTTTCTTTTAAAACATTATTGGCAGAAGAATCTATGTTGGGAATAATTCCCTTCTGCTTTATAGAACCTGGGATCTTACACCCACATGAACATGTATTGAGCCACTTTTTAATACCTTATTTGGGAGGTGGCATGTGGAAATGAAGTACTTCTTGGTATTGCAATCATAATAATCTCTTGGGCACTTAGCAAAGGCCTATAAAAAGAAGCAAGGTGTAAGAGGAATGGCCACACCAGCTCAACAGGCTTGGGCAAGCGCAGGCCGAGGTTATAAGTAAGTTCCTAGTAAGTATTTTTTACTCACCCTCTCTTTGTCTGCGTTAGTGGTACGTTCTTTATGTGGGAACTTTGGAAGGTGTCCAGTCTCCTTGATAACTACATCTTGCTGAAGCTTATCAAGCTGCAGGTCCTTAGACACCATGTTAAGGAACTGGAGATGCAGCTTGATGACCTTCGGCTCACCAGAGAGTGCGGAGGTGTTTGACTGGAGCTCTCGCAAAGGTAGTCAACCCTAGGTGACAGTCAGGAGAGGGAAAGGGAATAGACAGGCAGTGTAGTACTCCTGTGGGCTTTCCCCTCAATAATAATAAACCAATTTGGATGCTGTTGGGGAGGACGACCTGCTGGGGGAAAGCCACAGCAACTGGGTGAGTTTGCCTCTGAGGCTCAGAAGGGAGGGGTGCGGTGGTGATAGGGGATTCTATAGTCAAGGGAGCAGACTAGAGGAGACTCCAAGACGGTATGTTGTCTCCCAGGTGCCAGGATCAGGTCCACAGCATTTTAAAGTGGGAGGGTGAGCAGTCGGATGTCACTGCACAGATTGGTACCAATGCCATGGGTAGGAAATGGGAGGAGGGCCTGAAGAGAGTTAGGTAGAATGCTGAAAAACAGGACTTCTCTGGATTGCTGTCTGTACCACGTGCCAGTGAGGGTAAGAATAGAATGATTCGGCAGATGAATGTGTGGTTGAGGGGTTAGCGCAGGCAGCGGGGTTTCAGATTTCAGGATCATTGGGATCTCTTCTGGGAAAGTATGACCTGGTTAAGCCTGAACCCAAGGGGAATCAACATCCTTATGGTCAGGTGTTCTCGAGCTCTTGGTGAGGGTTTAAACTAATTTGGCAGGGGGTGGGAACCAGAGTGATAGGTGGTGGACGGGGCGGTTGCAGTGTGTACTGAGACTGTGAGGAAGAGCAGGCAGATAATAGGGAATGATTCCAGTCAATGGGATAAGTTGAAATGTGACATGGAGTCAAAATCAAAAAGGGTGATGAATACAGGACTAAAGGTGTGGTATTTGAACGCACACAGTATATGGAATAAGGTACGTTAAGTGATCTTGCAGCGCAGTGGTCCCCGATCAAAGCATGTGCTACCGGGCCGCGAGGAAACGATATGAGTCAGCTGCACCTTTCCTCATTCCCTGTCACGTGACAGAAAATACGACGAGTCGTACATAAAAAATGGCTTTAATGCGACTGGTGACTCGCATGCTCCAAGCCCCCTGTGTGTGATATGTGGAGACAAGCTGTCTAATGAGGCAATGAAACCCTCAAAACTGCTTCAGCACCTTGAGTCCAAGCACCCTGCACTTCAAGACAAACGCGTTGAGTTTTTTGAGCAGAAAAACGTGAGCAAGCGGGACAGAAGCAAGAGCTGAGAGCCACCACCTCCACAAATGCTGCTGCTCTGAGAGCATCGTACTTAGTGGCTAGCCATATTGCTAAGGCTAAGGAGCCTTTCACTGTTGGTGAAGAATTGATTCTGCCTGCTGCCAGGGACATGTGCCGTGAACTGTTGGGAGAAGCTGCAGCACAGGTTTCTCTTTCAGCTACCAGTTTCAAGGAGAATCAATGACACGGCGGAGGACATCGAAGCACAGCTGTTGGAACGGCTTAACGAGTCACCATGGTATGCTATCCAGGTCAACGAGTTTACTGATGTCGACAACAAGGCAATACTGCTGGTTTATGTGCGATATATATTTCATTCAACGTGCACAAGGATATGTTGTGTGTACTGCTGCTGCCAACTAACACAACTGGGGCAGAACTATTCAAGTCATTCTGTGTTGGAATATGCACAGACGGGGCTGCAGCTATGACTGGACGGCTGTCTGGTTTCACTACCCGAGTCAAAGAGGTTGCTCCTGAATGCCAGTCTACACACTGTGTTATACACAGGGAAATACTGGCTAGTGAAAAAAATGTCACCTGATCTTAACAGCATATTGAGTGATGTTGTTGAAGTTATCAATCACATCAAAGTAAAAGCCCTTAACTCACGTCTGTTTGAGCAGCTTTGCAAGGAAATGGATGCAGAGCACAAATGCCTTCTCTTACACACTGAAGTCAGGTGGCTATCAAGGGGGAGAGCCCTGGCCAGGGTTTTTGAGTTAAGAGAGCCGCGACAGAGATTCCTTTCAGGAGAAAAGTCACCACTGGCAGCACACTTCAGTGACGAGGAGTGGATAGCAAAACTCACTTATCTGTGTGACATCTTCAACCTACTCGGGGAGAATGACAATTGTCTTCAAGTTGGCAGATAAAGTGTCTGCTTTCAAAGCCAAACTGGAATTGTGGGGACAGCGAGTAGACAGGGGCATATTTGACATGTTCCCAATATTAGCTGGGATTTTGGGAGAGAGGCTTCACCGTCCTTCTCACAGCTGGTGCACGATCACCTATCTTCACTGTCGACAGAATTCGAGCATTACTTCCCAACTGCAAGTGACCCAAGACATGTATAGGAATGGGTCCATGACAATAGACAATAGACAGTAGGTGCAGGAGTAGGCCATTCGGCCCTTCTAGCCAGCACCGCCATTCACTGTGATCATGGCTGATCATACACAATCAATAGACAATAGGTGCAGAAGTAGACCATTTGGCTCTTCGAGCCTGCACCGCCATTTTGAGATCATGGCTGATCACCTACCATCAATACCCAGTTCCTGCCTTGTCCCCATATCCCTTGATTCCCCTATCCATAAGATACCTATCTAGCTCTTTCTTGAAAGCATCCAGAGAATTGGCCTCCACTACCTTCCGAGGCAGTGCATTCCAGACCCCCACAACTCTCTGGGAGAAGAAGTTTTTCCTTAACTCTGTCCTAAATGACCTACCCCTTATTCTCAAACCATGCCCTCTGGTACTGGACTCTCCCAGCATCTGGAACATATTTCCTGCCTCTATCTTGTCCAATCCCTTAATAATCTTATGTTTCAATCAGATCCCCTCTCAATCTCCTTAATTCCAGTGTGTACAAGCCCAGTCTCTCTAACCTTTCTGCGTAAGACAGTCCAGACATCCCAGGAATTAACCTCGTGAATCTACGCTGCACTTCATGTACAGCCAGGATGTCCTTCCTTAACCCTGGAGACCAAAACTGTACACAATACTCCAGGTGTGGTCTCACCAGGGCTCTGAACAAATGCAAGAGGATTTCCTTGCTCTTGTACTCAATTCCCTTTGTAATAAAGGCCAACATTCCATTAGCCTTTTTCACTGCCTGCTGCACTTGCTCATTCACCTTCAGTGACTGATGAACAAGGACTCCTAGATCTCTTTGTATTTCTCCCTTACCTAACTCGACACTGTTCAGATAATAATCTGCCTTCCTGTTCTTACTCCCAAAGTGGATAACCTCACACTTATTCACATTCAATCAGTACCCCGTTCCTGCCCTCTCCCCATATCCCTTGACCCCGCTATCTATAAGAGCTCTATCTAACTCTCTCTTGAATGCATCCAGAGACTTGGCCTCCACTGCCTTCTGGGGCAGAGCATTCCACATATCCACCACTCTCTGGGTGAAAAAGTTTTTCCACATCTCTGTTCTAAATGGCCTACCCCTTATTCTTAAACTGTGGCCTCTAGTTCTGGACTCACCCATCAGCGGGAACATGCTTCCTGCCTCTATCTTGTCCAATCCCTTAATAATCTTATGTTTCAATCAGATCCCCTCTCAATCTCCTTAATTCCAGTGTGTACAAGCCCAGTCTCTCTAACCTTTCTGCGTAAGACAGTCCAGACATCCCAGGAATTAACCTCGTGAATCTACGCTGCACTTCATGTACAGCCAGGATGTCCTTCCTTAACCCTGGAGACCAAAACTGTACACAATACTCCAGGTGTGGTCTCACCAGGGCTCTGAACAAATGCAAGAGGATTTCCTTGCTCTTGTACTCAATTCCCTTTGTAATAAAGGCCAACATTCCATTAGCCTTTTTCACTGCCTGCTGCACTTGCTCATTCACCTTCAGTGACTGATGAACAAGGACTCCTAGATCTCTTTGTATTTCTCCCTTACCTAACTCGACACTGTTCAGATAATAATCTGCCTTCCTGTTCTTACTCCCAAAGTGGATAACCTCACACTTATTCACATTCAATCAGTACCCCGTTCCTGCCCTCTCCCCATATCCCTTGACCCCGCTATCTATAAGAGCTCTATCTAACTCTCTCTTGAATGCATCCAGAGACTTGGCCTCCACTGCCTTCTGGGGCAGAGCATTCCACATATCCACCACTCTCTGGGTGAAAAAGTTTTTCCACATCTCTGTTCTAAATGGCCTACCCCTTATTCTTAAACTGTGGCCTCTAGTTCTGGACTCACCCATCAGCAGGAACATGCTTCCTGCCTCCAGCGTGTCTAATCCCTTAATAATCTTATATGTTTCAATCAGATCCCCTCTCATCCTTCTAAATTCCAGTGTATACAAGCCCAGTCGCTCCAATCTTTCAACATATGATAGTCCCGCCATTCCAGGAATTAACCTTGTGAACCTACGCTGCACTCCCTCAATAGCAAGAATGTCCTTCCTCAAATTTGGAGACCAAAACTGCACACAATACTCCAGGTGTGGTCTCACCAGGGCCCTGTACAGTTGCAGAAGGACCTCTTTACTCCTATACTCAATTCCTCTTGTTATAAAGGCCAGCATGCCATTAGCTTTCTTCACTGCCTGCTGTACCTGCATGCTTGCTTTCATTGACTGATGTACAAGAACACCCAGATCTCGTTGCACTTCCCCTTTTCCTAACTTGACTCCATTTAGATAGTAATCTGCCTTCCTGTTCTTGCCACCAAAGTGGACAACCTCACATTTATCCACATTAAACTGCATCTGCCATACATTTGCCCACTCACCCAACCTGTCCAAATCACCCTGCATTCTCATAACATCCTCCTGACATTTCATACTGCCACCCAGCTTTGTGTCATCAGCAAATTTGCTAATGTTACTTTTAATCCCTTCATCTAAATCATTAATGTATATTGTAAACAGCTGCGGTCCCAGCACCAAACCTTGCGGTACCCCATTGGTCACAGCCTGCCATTCCGAAAGGGACCCGTTAATCACTACTCTTTGTTTCCTGTCAGCCAGCCAATTTTCAATCCATGTCAGTACTCTGCCCCCAATACCATGTGCCCTAATTTTGCCCACTAATCTCCTATGTGGGACTTTATCAAAAGCTTTCTGCAAGTCCAGGTACACTACATCCACTGGCTCTCCCTTGTCCATTTTCATAGTTACATCCTCGAAAAACTCCAGAAGATTAGTCAAGCATGATTTTCCTTCATAAATCCATGCTGACTCGGACTGATCCTTCTACTGCTATCCAAATGTGTCGTAATTTCCTCTTTTATAATTGACTCCAGCATCTTTCCCACCACTGAGGTCAGGATAACCGGTCTATAATTCCCTGTTTTCTCTCTCCCTCCTTTCTTGAAAAGTGGGACAACATTAGCCACCCTCCAATCAGCAGGAACTGTTCCTGAATCTATAGAACATTGGAAAATGATTACCAATGCATCCACGATTTCTAGAGCCACCTCTTTAAGTACCCTGGGATGCAGACCATCAGGTCCCGGGGACTTATCAGCCTTCAGACTCAACAGTCTATCCAACACTGTTTCTTGCCTAATATAAATTTCCTTCAGTTCATCCTTTACCCTAGTTCCTTTGGCCACTATTACATCTGGGAGATTGTTTCTGTCTTCGCTAGTGAAGACAGATCCAAAGTACCTGTTCAACTCATCTGCCATTTCCTTGTTCCCCATAATAAATTCACCCGTTTCTGTCTTCAATGGCCCAATTTTGGTCTTAACTATTTTTTTGCTATTTACATACCTAAAGAAGCTTTTACTATCCTCCTTTATATTCTTGGCTAGTTTACCTTCGTACCTCATTTTTTCTTGGCGTATTGCCTTTTTTGTTATCTTCTGTTGCTCTTTAAAAGCTTCCCAGTCCTCTGGTTTCCCGCTCATCTTTGCTATGTTATACTTCTTCTCTTTTATTTTTATACTGTCCTTTACTTCCCTTGTCAGCCACGGCCGCCCCTTACTCCCTTTAGGATCTTTCTTCCTCTTTGGAATGAACTGATCCTGCACCTTCTGCATTGTTCCCAGAAATACCTGCCATTGTTGTTCCACTGTCTTCCCTGCTAGAATATTATTCCTTTGAACTTTGGCCAGCTCCTCCCTCATAGCTCCATAGTCCCTTTGTTCATTTGTGAATGTCCCTGGTGAATCATCCATGTCAGCACGGGAAGATCAACTCCTCGAGCTTGCAAATGACGGTGGACTGAAAAGTATGTTTGACATAATATCGCTGTCGGCATTCTGGATCAAAGTCAAGGCTGAATATCCTGAGATAGCCACGAAAGTACTGAAAACGTTGCTTCTATTTTCAGCATCTTATCTCTGCAAAGCGGGGTTTTCATGGGGTTGCTGTTGGTTAAAAATGAAATCAAATCCTTAGAAAGAGGTGACATGGGATAGGAAGATGTAGAATCCTTGCGGGTAAAGTTAAGAGACTGCAAGGGTAAAAAGACCCTGCCGGGAGTTTGTATACAGCCTGTGAACTATAACCAAGATGTGAGATACAAGTTACAACAGGAGATAGAAATGGGCAATATTACGATAGTCACGGGGGATTCCTGGAGGGTATTACTGGAGGGCAGCAATGGGAATTGATTCCCGGCTGGTGGGTGCTGGTGCTGTATCAGTAGTGGTCTAATATTGGAGGGCAGCAATGGGAATTGATTCCCGGTTGGTGGGTGCTGGTGCTGTATCAGTAGTGGTCTAATACTGGAGGGCAGCAATGGGAATTGATTCCCGGCCGGTGGGTGCTGGTGCTGTATCAGTAGTGGTCTAATATTGGAGGGCAGCAATGGGAATTGATTCCCGGCTGGTGGGTGCTGGTGCTGTATCAGTAGTGGTCTAATATTGGAGGGCAGCAATGGGAATTGATTCCCGGCTGGTGGGTGCTGTTGCTGTATCAGTAGTGGTCTATTACTGGAGGGCAGCAATGGGAATTGATTCCCAGCTGGTGGGTGCTGGAGCTGTATCAGTAGTGGTCTGATACTGGAGGGCAAAGATTCAACGTTGGTGGAAAAAACTTAAAGGGCATCTGATGGACAACCTTTTCCCACTGGAATTGTCTTGACTGAGGAACAACTAGTTGAAACTAGTTGAAAGACATTTGGACAGCAAAGTTTTAGTGGAAAATAGCCAAATGCAGACAATTTGGACTAGTGCAGGCAGGCACTGGGGTCAACATGAACACATTGGGCTCAAAGGCCCATTTTTTGTGCTGTATAATTCTGACTCTGAAATCTGGGAAGTTTTTAATCCCCTACTGGACTCGATGAAGGGTCCACCTGCACCCTGGGATCAGCATTTTGCCGGCAGGAAGGAAGGACTATAGCTTGCAGTTCGGAGTCCCAAGGTTCCACAGAGTTCTATGGGTTCAGGGAGGTCTGCTGGCTTTTGAGCAGAAGATGGACATCCATGATCCCTTATTGGATCGCCATCTTCAGCTGTTTAATTCTGTGTTAAAACTGGTTTACCTTATTGTGTTCCACAGTTAATTTTATCTTCTCATTCTTACTAAGTTTCTACTTTGTGGGCAAGAGGAGAGAGAACTGCACAAAAGTCACTATGGACTGCAGAGCAAGTTCATTCTTCTCGGCTCAGTCTAACAGTATTTTTTACTTGTCTCTGCAGGGATTTATTTCTATACTCTGGTGAAGTACATGGTAGATTGGGGCTACCTCAGAGATGAAGATATCCGTGGTGCTCCATATGACTGGCGACGAGCACCCAGTAAGTCATATATTCGGAAGGGAGGGCTGGTCATTACTGCTATGGCCTCACTTGAGTGGGAAACGCCCCATGTGTTCAGAGTGGTGGCTCAGTGATGAGTAGATGTGTGATTTTTCCAAACCTGAACTTGGTTATTCCTTCCAGAACTATGCTGGATGAACAAAAGCACTTCCCTGACCCTTGAGCAACATTAGTGGTCTGATTTTTTTTTTTTTAAATCACAACAAAACCTAGGACAGGTTTTATTGGCTGTGTGTTGGAGATAGAAAAGAGCAAAATTAAAAAAATACTGGGGTATAATTTGAAAGAAAGGAGCTTCTGCGAATTTTGCCTGGCCCTTACAGACCTCCCTTTGCATAGAGCTGAAGCTAGCACAATCAGATAATGGATATTCTGAACAGTCACTGGATAAGAGAGACTTGTCTTGGGCACTACATTCCACAATCTGCTTGCAGCAGAGACCAGACTCATTTTTCACTGCAGGAACACGGGAGATTTTTGTTTTTTTAAAAAAAAAAAAAGCTTTATAGGTTCTTGAATAATATTTGTTCCTGATAATTATAAATAATGTCATACCTGACTTGAGCCCCTCTCTAATGGTCTTTCTTTTTTGTTATTTGCAACTTTCACTAGATTTTTGTTTCCCCACCTTTTCTGTCTCCGTCTCCAGCAGCAGCCAGTTTCTCAGTTCTGTTCCAGCAAATGAGTTAATTGCATCAGTCTATATGCGCTGTGTGTAGATGTGCTCAGTGGTGGGGAGGGCTTTACCCATATCCACTCTTTGTAGACATTTTTGTTCAAGGGTATTGGTTTTTCCATACCAGGCCATGATGCACTCTCCACCACACATCTATAGAAGTTGGTCAAAGTTTTCGATGTCATACCAATTCTTTGCAAACTTCTAAAGATGTAAAGGCACTTTGTAATTGCATTGAAGTGTTGGGCCTAGGACAAACCCTCTGAAATGATGACACCAAGTATTTGAAGTGGCTGACGCTCTCCACCTCCGATTGGCTCATAGACCACCAGTCCCCTCGGAGTACTCCTCCTGAAGTCAATCCTCCTGCTTGATCTTGCTGACATTGAGTGAGAGGTTGTTGTTGTGGCACCACTCAGCCAGATTTTCAATCTCCCTCCTACATGCTGATTCGTCACCCCCTTTGATTGATTTAGCCAATGAGGACAGTGTCATCAGCGAGCTTAAGTATCGCCCTGTAGCTGTGCTTAACATCACAGTGTTAAGTGAGTAGAGCAGGGAGCTAAACACACAACCTTGTGGGGCACCTTTGCTAATGGATATTTATTGCTTACCTTCCTACTAATCTTTGCTATATTATATCCCCTTTCTTTTGCTTTTATGCTGTCTTTGACTTCCCTTGTCGGCCACGGTTGCTTCATCCTCCCTTTAGAATACTTCATCTTTGGGATGAATCTTTCTTGCATCTTTGATGTATGTACTTTGATAGTAAAGTTACTTTGAGGCTGGTACAGCGTTATTCTAAGGAAATGCTGCCAGACCCAATAGCAGCTCCCAAATTTTCAGCAATAACTTCTCGTATCCTCTCCTAGGAGTTGTCCTCAGCTCCCTTAGTAATATCTACTTGTTCTTGTAAATGATATCCAGCTGACCACTATTCCTGATCCCAGAGGCTTTCCAATGTCAAGATGTGGATTTTCTCCAAATGACCAACAGCAGATTCAATTGCCTTTGTTCCTGCCCCTTCCCTTGCCCAGTCACCAGAGCTGAATTTGGCTCTATTGAAAATTCAGTTAGCCACAATCTATTCTGCTGAGAGCTGAATACAGTGTTTTGTCATTAAGGCATTGTAGCCTCACCCTTCAGTACCCTGTGTGCTCTCTAATATTGGTATACCTACATCAATTTCACTGTTGTTGAACAACAGGCACCTTGCTACCTTGATCCCATCCACTGGAAAGTCAGTTTTTTAAACACATTTAATCACGTTTTCTAAGCTCTTATTAAGCCATATGGTCTTTAATAATTTTATCCCCATTTTTCTTCACCTTTACTCTCCACCTTTTCTCTAGCGCCCTCTCATGCTCTAAAACCTAGCATGTAAGAGCAGTTACAGAGAAAGCACAGCAACACCTCTACTTCCTTAGGAGTTGCTGAAGATTTGGCATGACATCTAAAACTTCGACAAGCCTCTATCGATGTGTAATGGAGAACATAGACTGGTACGGAAGCACCAATACCTTTGAATGGAAAATCCTACAAAAATTAGTGCATAGGGCCCAGTCCATCATGAGTAAAGCCCTCCCCACTATCAAGCACATCTGTGTGAAGTGTTTTTGCGGGAATGCAATATTCATCATCAGGGACTCTCGCCATTCAGATCGTACTCTCTTCTCACTGCTGCCATCAGGAAAAAGGTGTAGGATTCTGAGGACTCGCACCATCTGGTTCGGGAACAGTTATTACCTCTCAACCATCAGGCTCATGAACCAAAGGGGATAACTTCACTCAGCTTCACTTGCCCCATCATTGAAATATTCCCACAACCTATGGACTTGCTTTAAAGGATTCTTCATCTCATGTTCTTGATATTTATTGCTGCTTTCTTTATTATTATTATTTCTCTTTGTACTTGGAAACAGAAAAACTACAGCACAATACAGGCCCTTCAGCCCACAATGCTATGCCGAATTTGTACTTACTTTAGAAGTTAGCTAGGGTTACCCATAGCCCTCTGTTTTTCTAAGCTCCTATCCAGGAGTCTCTTAAAAGACCCTATTGATTCTGCCTCCATCACCATTGTCGGCAGCCCATTCCATGCACCCTCTGAGTTTTTTTTTAAAACCCTGCCATCTTCTCTGTACCAACTTCTAAGCACCTTAAAACTGTGTCCCCTCATGATAGCCATTTCAGCCCTTGGAAAAAAGCCTTTGACTTATCCACATGATCACTGCCTCTCATCATCTTATACACCTGTCAGGTCACCTCTCATCCTCCGTTGCTCCAAGGAAGAAAGGCTAAGTTCACTTGACCTATTTTCATAAGGCACGCTCCCCAATCCAGGCAACATCCTTGTAAATCTCCTCTGCACCCTTTCTATAGTTTCCACATCCTTCCTGTAGTGAGGTGACCAAAACTGAGCACATTACTCCAAGTGGGGTCTGACCAGGGTCCTGTGTAGCTGTAACATTACCTCTCGGCTCTTAAACTCAATCCTACGGTTTAAGAAGGCCAATGCACCATATTCCGTTTTAACCACCAAGTCAACCTGTGCAGTAGTTTTGAGTGTCCTATGGTCTTGGACCCCAAGATCCCTCTGATCCTCCACACTGCCAAGAGTCTTACCATTGATGCTTATATTCTTCCATCATATTTGACCTACCAAAATGAACCACCTCACACTTATCTGGGTTGAACTCCATCTGTCACTTCTCAGCCCATTTTTGCATCCTATCAATGTCCCGCTGTAACCTCTGACAGCCTTCCACACTATCCACAACACCTCCAACCTTTGTGTCATCAGCAAACTTATTAACCCATCCCTCCACTTCTTCATCCAGGTCATTTATAAAAATCACAAAGAGTAGGGGTCCCAGAACAGATCTCTGAGGCACACCACTGGTGACCAACCTCCATGCAGAATATGACCCATCCACAACCACTCTTTGCCTTCTGTGGGCAAGCCAGCTCTGGATCTACAAAGCAATGTCCCCTTGGATCCTATGCCTCCTTACTTTCTCAATAAGCCTTGCATGGGGTACCTTATCAAATACCTTGCTGAAATCCATATACACTACACCTACTGCTCTACCTTCATCAACGTGTTTAGTCACATCCTCAAAAAATTCAATCAGGCTCGTAAAGCACAACATGCCTTTGAAGCCATGCTGACTATTCCTAATCATGTTATGTCTCCCCAAATGTTCATAAATCCTGCCTCTCAGGATCTTTTCCATCAACTTACAAACCACTGAAGTAAGACACACTGGTCTATAATTTCCTGGGCTATCTCTACTCCCTTTCTTGAATAAGGGAACAACATCTGTAACTCTTCAGTCTTCTGGAACCTCCCCCGTCCCCATTGATGATGCAAAGATCTTTGCCAGAGGCTCAGCAATCTCCTCCCTCGCCTCCCACTGTAGCCTGGTGTGCATCTCATCCGGTCCCGGAGACTTGTGCAACTTGATGCTTTCCAAAAGCTCCAGCACATCCTCTTTCTTAATGTCTATATGCTTAAGCTTTTCAATCTGCTGTAAGTCAACCTTACAATCGCCAAGATCCTTTTCCATAATGAATACTTTGCTTCAGTATTCACTAAGTACCTCAGCTATCTCCTTCGGTTCCATACACACTTTTCCACTGTCACACTTGATTGGTCCTATTTTCTCACATCTTATCCTCTTGCTCTTCATATACTTGTAGAATGTCTTGGGGGTTTTCTTTAATCCTGTTCGCCAAGGCCTTCCCTTGGCCCTTTCTGGCTCTCCTAATTTCATTCTTAAGCTGCTTCTGGCTAGCCTTATAATCTTCTAGGTCATTATCATTACTAGTTTTTTTTTGTTTTTTTTTTTGAACCTTTCATAAACTTTTCCTTTCCTCTTGACTAAATTTACAACAGCCTTTGTACACCACGGTTCCTGTACGCTATTATCCTTTCCCTGTCTCATTGGAACATACCTGTGCAGAATGCCACGCAAATATCCCCTGAATATTTGCCACATTTCTGCCGTACATTTCCCTGAGAACATCTATTCCCAATTTATTCTTCCAAGTTCCCGGCTGATAGCTTCATATTTCCCCTTACTCCAATTCAATGCTTTCCTAACTTGTCTGTTCCTATCCTTCTCCAATGCTTTGGTAAAGGAGATAGAATTATGATCACTATCTCCAAAATGCTCTCTCACTGAGAGATCTGACACCTGACCAGGTTCATTTCCCAATGACAGATCAAGGACAATAGACAGTAGGTGCAGGAGTAGGCCATTCGGCCCTTCTAGCCAGCACCGCCATTCACTGTGATCATGGCTGATCATACACAATCAGTACCCCGTTCCTGCCCTCTCCCCATATCCCTTGACCCCGCTATCTATAAGAGCTCTATCTAACTCTCTCTTGAATGCATCCAGAGACTTGGCCTCCACTGCCTTCTGGGGCAGAGCATTCCACATATCCACCACTCTCTGGGTGAAAAAGTTTTTCCGCATCTCCGTTCTAAATGGCCTACCCCTTATTCTTAAACTGTGGCCTCTAGTTCTGGACTCACCCATCAGCGGGAACATGCTTCCTGCCTCCAGTGTGTCCAATCCCTTAATAATCTTGTATGTTTCAATCAGATCCCCTCTCATCCTTCTAAATTCCAGTGTATACAAGCCCAGTTGCTCCAATACAAGCCCAGTACAACCTCTCCTCTTGTAGGCTTATCTACATATTGTGTCAGGAAACCTTCCTGAACACACCTTACAAACTCCACCTGATCTAAACCCCTTGATCTAGGGAGATGCCAATTGATATTTGGGAAATTAAAATCTCCCACCACGGCAACCCTGTTATTACACCTTTCCAGAATCTGTCTCCCTATCTGCTCCTCGATGTCCCTGCTACTATTGGGTGGTCTATTTTTTTTAAACACAAAAAAAACCCCCAGTAGAGATATTGACCCCTTCCTGTTTCTAACTTCCACCCACAGAGACTCAGTAGACAATCCCTACATGACCTCCTCCTTTTCTGCAGCCATGACTGTCCCTGATCAGCAGTGCACAGTTTGTCTTTTGCACAGTGGTTGAATGCTCAAACTGGCATGGTCCGTTGATTCTATCTTGGTTTTTCTATCTTGGATGTATTAAGCATGCCCACAACAAAATGAGCTCAGGATTGTATATGGTGACATGTATATACTTTGATCATTTACTTTGAACTAATAGAATGTTTTTCTTTTGTTAAATGTAGCTATTTACTCATACTACATCAAAGTCATAGGTGTACAGATTAATATTTGTATTTTTTAATCAGAGAGCTAATTTAACTATTCAAGTAGTTATTACCTAGGTTTTAGAAAGCTTCATTGTTAAACCAATCTAAAGACTAGACCACTTTAGATTAAACCAATCTAAAGAATACATCTTTTATTGGGTCTTACATGAGGGAAATGTAAAAAAAATTCTGTTCCACAGCAACAGTGAAATCCTCTTCATTCTTTATTTCCAGATGAAAATGCACAGTTTTTCAAGGATCTGCAGGCAATGATTGAATCCATGTACAAGCAATATGGTAGTCCTGTCGTTCTGATTGCGCACAGTATGGGAAACCTGTACACACTCTATTTCTTGAACCATCTGCCCCAGGAGTGGAAAGACAAGTACATTAAATCCTACATCGCACTGGGGGCTCCTTGGGGAGGTGTGTCGAAGACTTTGCGAGTTCTGGCTACAGGTTGGTCATAGTAGCATGTCATTATGAAGCATGGAGAGTGCTCTTCAACTAAAAATACTGTAAATGAAACGTGAATTTCATTCACAGTAGTATTAAATTGCTGAATAATAGCAGCTTGGTAGAGAATTGTAGGATGCAGGTCTGGTGATGAGATTCCTTTTGTGTGGTTATAAGTGTATTGTCCTCCAGGGGAGTTAAGAGGGCAATTTGCCTTCTGCCCCTATGTCCAGAGGTTAAGTGGAAACATGATGGTAAGTTGGAATGGATGATAAGTTATTTGTCTTGGGTCCAGAAATGAACAGAGTTCACTTGGTGTAATTTTCCATACACCTTTAAACTTAATCACTTCACAACTTCCAACTTGCCCCAGTCCTATTTGTAATGACACTACTTAATGACATGATTCTAGTTCAGGCAGATGAGGCTCGTCAGCCGGGGTTGGCAGCTCATCTGGAAGAAGGAAACCTCTGATCTCAAGCCTCCACTGCCCCACAGCTATACCAACTCGTGGGGAAGGCTTTGCGAGTAAATCCCATGGGGAAAACTCTAGAGCAGGAGGCCCTGAAGCAGTCATACATTGAGTTCATTGCTGCCCTGTGACTCCCCTGGTGCCAAGCTGTATCGATCTGTGCCATTCCTCTGGATTCATCAGCTGCGAGGAGGGCGAGAGTCTGCTGCGTGGGCATTAGCTTGCTCTCCATATCGTACTGCCCTGGCTTGCATTTAGTATTCAGCTAGGACACAACCCCATGGTTAACTCCAACTAACAGAGGGCCACTAGATCCTAGGTATTTACCAAAAGAATTAACCACAATTGACATTGCCTTTTAAAGTGATTAAAAGACAATTGAATGAAAGTTGTCAGATAAGCAACTCCAGGGCAGGGCCAAAAACCACCTTAATCCAAGGCCAATTTTACTGACTAGTCGGTGATCTTCAGTCCTCTGGAGATTTTGATGTGGATCTAATATTATTTTAAAAGTCCTGAAGTAACTGAACTTCTGGAGCAGGAAAATGAGCCCCCAAAACCTTTTAACAAAGATCAGAATGCCCATGATAAACATAAGCACCTTCCTATTTATCAAGTTGCTATCGTAAGATTCTTCAGTATAATAACAGTGCCCCTTCAAACCTTTTTTATTGAATTTTCAAATGGTTACAGAAGGAAAAAAAATTATCAACCCTCCCCTTAACCCCTCCCCCCTAACATATCCCTGTAGAAAGAGAAAAAAAGAGAAGAAAGAAAGAATGCCTGGATATCGGAAGATCCCCACATGCTCCATGGAGTTCATAATAGCTTTAGTATATATATTTATTTCTTTCCCCAAATAACCAATAATTTTATCTTCGGAGCACCTATATATTTAATCCTATCTTTTGTAAATAAGGGCGCCAAATTTTCAGAAATATTTCATATTTATCTCAAATTATAAGTAATTTTTTTTAATGGAATGCAGCTAAAAGCTATATCTATTTTCATTTTCTTAATGTATGTTAAAATTCTTTTTCTTTTCACCGGTCCAATAAGCCCATTAACATTAAAACTTTAAAAATTCAGTAAATTAGTCATTATTTTAACAGGGTTACTCCAGTCTATAGTAATACCTAACTTTTCAACTTTCGTAGTACCTTGGGGAATCTTTTTAAAATTCTCCGTGTTGCTATGTGTCTCTTCCCCCCCCCCCCCCCCCCCCGATTGTCCAGGCAAAGAAAGAAAGATTAAAGAAAAATAGATTATAAAGAAAAAACACAACATTACCCCCTCCGTTGTGCGGGTCATGGCAATCACCATGATTACACACGTGAATCCCGTAGCAATCGATCAGAAGTTCCCCCAGCTCCCCCGTAACATAAAAAAGTATATATAAGAGAAGAAAAAATAATATCACTACTCTTGATTAATATTTCTCAAATTTTTACCTTTCTCCCCCTGTATCGTATAATTAAGAATATATTTAAATATTCTTCTGTCCTTAAACATCCATCAACTCCATTCACTGTCCCTGTCTTCATCTTTAATCTGTTTCACTTTTAAATCTGTTTCACTTTTAAATCTTTGGCTGTGGTTAGCGAATATTTGGGAGTTCTTGCGCAAATTCTTCCACATCCCGATAATCAGTAAAAGATCTTTTTCCATCATCCAAAAAAAATTATCAGGGTTGCTGGGTGGTGCAATATAAATTTATAACCCTTTTCCCATTAAAAAAATTTTCGCTGAGTTAAATTCTTTCTTTCTCTTCAAAAGGTCATAACTTATATCAGGATAGAAAAGAACTGTTTTCCCTTCTATCATCAATGGTCCGTTTCTCTTTCTGGCACATTGGGCACCCGCCTTCAGGATCTTTTCTTTATCTTGATATCTTAAGCATTTTATCAAAATTAAAAACTTGGAAGAAATAACAGGAGACACCATTGATAGAGTGAATAAAATGGAAGATAATATTTCTGCCTGGACATCAGAAAGAAAACAGTTGTTGGGAAAAGTGGATGTACTTGAAAATTTTAACAGATGAAATAATATTAAGATTGTTGGACTTAAAGAAGGTATAGAGGGAGAGTATCCAATAATTTTTTTTCAAAAATGGATTCTGGAGATTTTGGAAATGGAAGAAGGAACCCAGTTAATTGAAATTGAAAGGGCTCACAGAGCCTTAAGATCAAGACTTCAAGTTGATCAAAACCCACGATCAACCTTCAAACCTTTTAATAGATATTAAAAGGATCACCACATCTGTGCATAATTAGTTGAGTGCGGTAATGAAATCATCCTTGGAGGTAAGCATTTCAAGAAACTGTTTAAATAGATAGATCTAAGAGGCCTACACAAATGGTTACAGATTAGATGTGAAGGGCACAAGTCTAACAGAGTTTGCTGTCCTGGTTGGGATACTGGGTTAGAGAAAGCTATTGTGGAGGCTTTGTTAAAACACTGTTGGTAAGGGTGAAAGCCATTCACTTGGCTGCAGGAAATCCAGGCTCAATGTTTTTCAAAATGGGGAAAATGAATGAACGTAAGAATGGATTGAATGTAGTAGCTGAAATGGGATGATTATTCAAAAGGGAAACAATGCACTTTGTGTTTTCCCATTTTAAATGCTTATATCCTTAATTCTCTTCACAATTTGTCTGGATATGATTCTGTGCTCCTTGAGTATCCCAACAGCTGATTATGACACCAGAAGCGATTGGGTTTTCATCCAATTTAGGCAGAAATAAAACTGAAAGACAATTTGTGGATTATTAATTTTACATTGAGAAGAAGTGAGAACATTCCCACTTGCTGGAGTGTGCAGTACTTAAAACAGAAGTTGGTGAGACAGACCAATGCGGCCACACACTTACATTGAAGGGCCTCTGCTTCAGCTACCATAAGGAAAATATTGCATGTTGTAACTGCAAAAGGACAATTCCCACCCATCTCTTAAAGATTGAAACTGGTAATCCCAAGTTTTCAGTTTGCCTTTACTGGAATCGGGGCTCTGGAAAAGCTGTTTTAAAAACATGACCTACCAAATAGTAAAAGGAACTCAGATTAATAGCTTTTGAAATGAGAAGTGAAAAAAAGAAGTGAAAGCTTTAACAGTTCCCTTTTTAGATGGGTATTTTAAATGGAAATTTTGAACTGTACTTAGGAATGTTCCGCTAACAGGAACGTGAAATTTGTTATCGCGAAGTGCAAATGATAATAATAGTGTAGTTGTATTTTGGAAGCGTTATAAATCCAGAAGGGAGAGGTGACAAGAAGATAGATGCAGGAGAATGCTCCAGCAAAACACCCCATCAGACAAGATACTTCTTATGAACTGTTCCAGTGCTATAATTTTATGAATAAGCACCATTGCTATGGTTTAACTCTTTCTTTCCATAACTTTATAGGAGACAATGATCGAATTCCAGTCATCAGCCCACTGAAGATCCGTGAACAGCAGCGGACTGCAGTGTCCACCAACTGGCTTCTCCCTTACAACAACACCTGGTCAATGGACAAAGTATTCATCACCACGCCCACGTACAATTACACCATGAAAGACTATCAGAAATTCTACCAGGACATCAACTTTAAAGAAGGCTGGTTTATTCGGCAAGACACTGAAGCACTGGTGTACAATTTGACTGCCCCTGGAGTTACAATTTATTGCCTGTATGGAACTGGAATACCAACACCTGAGTCCTTCAAGTATGATGTCTTCCCTGATCAGGAGCCCAAAGTCATCAATGGGGAAGGTGACGGAACAGTCAACCTGCTGAGCGGTCTGAAGTGCAAGGAATGGGTGGGAAAGCAGGAAGGCAAAGTCTATATGAAAGAACTGCCAGGAAATGAACATGTAGACATGCTGTCCAACCTTTCTACAATTTCCTACATCAAAAAGGTCCTATTTAATTTGCCTCTACTATGAATTTACACTGACCGTGCTGGAAGTCAGAGGATGCTTTTGTTTTGCTGAATTTTGACAGTTTTGTAATGAGTTGAGGCACTTCATTAACTGAATTCAGATGTTGTGGTTCTGTGTTAACTGTTGTTGCTCTCGGCCCTCACTGATGTTAAGCAATCAACTACTTTGTCTAGAGAGGGAGCTGCAGTTATTAAGTGAAGTCTTCACTCCTGATGGTGCTTAGGCCCCAACTAATTTCTGGAATTGGTTGTTCATTATAATGGAATATTGAGATGGATGATAGAGGTTAGTGTAGAGAGGGGTTATTGTATATGATGCGATCTGGCCATAAAATAGAAATATGAAGAATTTAAAAAGTACACATAACCAAATCCCTGCAACCTTTAAATGGAACAGTAAATATGTAACTGCTCCTCAGTTTCATGAAAGTGGGTTCAAATGGGGGTCAAAAGAGTGTGCGTTAATTCTGCAACACTAAGATCTAAACTGACCAATCTCTGCTTCCTCATGGGCCTAAATTCACTGATTCGTTAACTCCATCCTGCAAAAAAAAGTGCAGAATGGGCAACCAAAGTGTTACATTGATGTACTTCTGCGAAACTGGAATTGAAGTACTTTGGTAAGGAAATGTAGGGTAGGAGAACTTTAATATGGCAATTGATGATATATTGAAGTATGCTTCTTTACATTTAATCTTATCCATCTAGCAATATTAATTCTTTATAATTTTATTATACAACTTTTTTGAAAACCTCTTCCATATCTTTACCTCTTAACTTGTTTGACAAATTATGCTAAACATTAAGAATGAAACCTCCTCATTTCAAACACACTTTCCAGCAGTTTAAAAAATATCGTCTCCAACCTTGAGTTGATGCTAATCAAAATGAAAGGGTAAGTAAACATTCCTAAGTCCTATGATTTGAGTTCAATTCCAGAAATATCTCTTTTAAAAAGTTAAAGCAATTACCTTTTGCCATTAGCTTCTGTGGTTATGGCTGTTAGTCTTTAAGTTTTCCAGCCAAAATGTATAGCGAAATTATGTAGTATCTTTACTAGATACAGTATATTAAATCTGTTGTTCTGTGCCTTTTTCACTGTATTGAAGTAAACCTATGTGATTGCCAATGATAACAGTTAAAATATTTGGATCTAGATATTTAGACTTTGCACAAAGAATTTTGATTTGGGTGGGAAAGGGCACAATTTATGGTTTAACACCAATGAATTGGCTTGTACTTGTAAAAAGGGAATGAATGTTAGTAACATTAAATGTGTGGCACTTTGTCAGTTTGAAGTTAGGGGACAAGGTCAAAGGTTATTGATTACTCAATTATCGTTTGGCCAGGTGAATCACCAAAGCTTGTTTCCTTAGCTCTGCCCCCACCACAACTAAAGAAGTGCTCGTGTAGGAGGAGAACTGCCACTTTTGCCAAGTCTGGGGCTAATATCCTGGCTTCAGATTTGGGGGTTTCTTAACACCCTCCAATAATCTATAAATATTTGTAAACAAATAGATCTGTAGTAGAACAGGTACTTGGGATACAGTAAGATCTAGTTCTTGCAGGGCAGGGAAAAGCCATGTTCAGTATACATTTACAAAAGTTTCCAGACAATTCAAAGCCTAGATAAGTATTAGCAATTAAAATTTGGTATAAATGTTGGATGTTAACTGTTTCGTATGTAGAATTCAATACTGTAGAATATTTTAAAATTTAGGATATTAAATATAGTGGAAAATTCAAATATTTGGTTGGTGCAGATGACCAGTGATATCTTTACGGACATATTTTCTTAAGGCAGTTATATTTTTGATACGGGCCACTTTATTCATGACAGCAAAGTCCGGGTGTAGTCATGAGGCAGGTTATTGTGGAGATATGAACTATTTCCACAAGCTCTGGTTGGGTTGTGATTGCTGATAACTGATAGGGAAACTAACAACTTTTCTGTTTCTGGTGGGGGGGCATGGGGGAAGAAAGGTTCAGCAATTGAGCAGCCCTATTGTACCTGCTGCTTTTGAAGGCCGTGCCAAAAGAGGTGTGGAAAATGCCCACTGTTGTAGATGAAGGCTCAGCTTTCCCATGCCCTCATCCAGCCCTTGTCATTGGTGTTGGGCGCGATGAGGTGGAGAGGGAAATCTAACATTCACCACAAGGAAGTGAAACGTTGAAGTTAGTATTAGATCACAGTCGTATATTTCAAGCTGTCATCTGTGCCTCTGTAGTTCCCATACCCAATTCCTGTTGCCGGTAATACTCGAACCACTGCTTCTGTTTCTACTAGAATGTTATATTTTTCACTGGGAAATAAATAAATTACATCTGGAAAGCTGGTGTACTAGCATGTGTATGAAATCCACTTCTCTGGCAGCACTTGGAAGTACAATGCCAACTACTTGGGCTTGGAAGTACAACAGGAAGATTGCAACAGTATGCATGCATTGGCTATGAGTGACTTCGTCTTTGCTAAACTCACTATATTTTCCCTAAATTGTGTCAAGGATATCGAATAGATAGAATGATTACACACCACAGCACTTTGAAGTGGCTTCTGATTGGCATTCATCACAAGAGCAATTACAAACTACAAAACAATCAACACACACAAAATGCTAGTGGAACGCAGCAGGCCAGGCAGCACCTATAGGGAGAAGCACTGTCGACGTTTCGGGCCGAGACCCTTCGTCAGGACTAACTGTGAAAGGAAAGGTACTGAGAGATTTGAAAGTAGTGGGGGGGAGGGGAAAATGTGAAATGATAGGAGAAGATTGGAGGGGGTGGGGTGAAGCTAAGAGCTGGAAAGGTGATTGGCGAAAGTGATACAGAGCTGGAGAAAGGAAAGGATCATGGGACGGGAGGCCTCGGGAGAAAGAAAGGGGGAGGGGGGGAGCACCAGAGGGAGATGGAGAACAGGCAGAGTGATGGGCAGAGAGAGAGGAAAAAAAACAAACAACTAAATATGTCAGGGATGGGGTAAGAAGGGGAGGAGGGGCATTAAGTTAGAGAAGTCAATGTTCATGCCATCAGGTTGGAGGCTACCCAGCCGGTATATAAGGTGTTGTTCCTCCAACCTGAGTGTGGCTTCATCTTGACAGTAGAGGAGGCCATGGATAGACATATCAGAATGGGAATGGGATGTGGAATTAAAGTGTGTGGCCACTGGGAGATCCTGCTTTCTCTAGCGGACAGAGCATAGGTGTTCAGCAAAACGGTCTCCCAGTCTGCGTCAGGAACAATCAGATGGTTTTGATGGATCCAAGGTGCATTGCTGTAAAGGGCCTCTGTGCAATACTTTAGAGAAACAATCCCAGCAATTGGCATCAGCACCAGAAGCTGTGTCAGAAGTATCACTCTCTCTGATCCACGGTGCCTGCCACCATTATGCACTTATTTTCAGTTGGGACGAATTTGCTTCATTTTTGTTTGTTTCAGATTAATTTTCTGATTAGTCTCATTGGGAATGGGCTACGTTACAGCTGCTGTTCTATTCCCCAGCTACATTCAGTGATGGAGTCAAACAAGAAAATACTTAAGTGTGCTCTCCAAATCCTGTATTTCCAGAAATGCTCGATCACATTTTTCTTAAATTTGTAAAGCTAAATCAACCACTTAGTCCCAGTCTCCATATGCATGGAGCACCATTTTTGCTCCTTAACTCTTAAGTCTGGTTAAGGTTTTATGCATACTTTCACAGTACTTTCATAAACTTTCATCAGTTTATGAAAAATAACTCGCTAATGTAGCGGCCAGATTAGAAAAATGTTTGCTTCTGTTGGTGCAAGGCCTGTTTGTCTGTACACAGTGAAATTTATGTAAAGTGACTACTTTGTATAATCCAAGCACTCAACAGTTTGGTGGCTGAGAGAAAGAGATTGCAATCCACCCCACCCCCATTAACAATGGGTGATTATATTAAAATGAATTTTCTAGCTTTCTCACCACCAGTAAAGACAATTGACATGAAGGATTACAAAAAAACTTTGGTCCCTTGAATAAAAACCACCCACTTCTTGGCTGCCTGTTCTTGTAGGAGCCAATTTGAAATGTGGTTTTTGCACTGCTGATATGCGAAAGTAATGAGGGACTAGCTATTGGTTTCAAAATACTAAGAAACCTAACTAAATGACTACACACTTCATCCTGTATTCAAAGGAATTCCAGCAAAGCTAGACCTTGTTTTATTTCATACACATCAGGCACGTTTTTTCTTTAGATATGTGAACCAGAGAAACCAAAATAATACTTCAGTTGGAGGAAATACTGTGTAAACTTCTCAGAAACCTCAGTAAGTACGTCACTGTAACCCAACTTTAACCTTACTTTGATCAAGTTCAAGTAAATTTATTATCAAAGGACATGTATGTCACCAAGTACAACCCTGAAATTCATTTTCCTGCAGGCATACTCAGCAGTTCTATAGAATAGTAAAAGTACACTGCAGATGCTGTGGTCAAATCAAGACGTACAAACAAGCTGGATGAACTCTGTCTCGGCCCGAAACATTGACTGCTCATTTCAACGGATGCTGCCCGCCCTGCTGAATTCATCCAGCTTGTTTGTACGTCTATAGAATAGTAACTCTGGTTGATTTTCATTGGTCCTGTACAAAAGACAACAGACTTTTGCAAATGCAAATATAAATAAAAAGCGATTAAGTAATTAGAACATGAGATGAAGAGTCCTTAAAGTGAGATCATTGTTTGTGGGGAAACATCTCAATGGATGGGGCAAGGGAGTGTAATTATCCTGCTTTGTTCAAGAGCCTGATGGTTGTAGGGTAGTAACTTCTTGAACCTGGCAATGAGTCCTGAGGATCTTGTACCTTCTACCTGGTGGCAGCAGTGAGGAAAGAGCCTGGCTTGTGCATAGGTGGTGAGGACCTCTGATAGAGGCTGCTTTCCTACAACACTGAGTGCACTATATGAAGCAATAGTTGGGAGGACTTTACCTGTGATGTACTGGGGTAACTAGTGTAGGATTTTCTGTTCAAAGGCTGTGGTGTTTTCATACCAGGCTGGTGGTGCCTGACCCAAGTCTATCTGCTTCTTTCTATCAGAATATAGTTCCTGTTTCTGAAACTAGAGTTGCATGTGCTGACTTGTCGAATGGTAGCAGCCTGACACCTTCTCACTCACAAACAAGTAGTGCTTTTCTGGATCTGTGTACTAACCAAGTCTCCTACTGTCACTGTATAGTCACTCCTACTTGGCTCATAATAATTATATTGAATTGCATTTATTGATATAAACATTATCTTTTCACTGGGAACTGTCTTGACCACATCTGATTGTTCACAACCTTAGTCACCAATATGGCCACAAGCAGGATGTTACCTCAAGATCCTCTGCATCACATCCACTTCTCTTATTGCCTGCCTAGACTTCAGTTCAGATGTACAAGCTTCCTGTCTAAATTGGCAGCATATTCAGTTCTGTTTCCGATTTGCATGGATAAGCTGCTGGCTAGCTGACTCCATTGGTAGAAAGTGAACAAAGTCACTGGACAGACACTGAAGCCAGTGGATGCAAGTGTTTTATTCAGCAAAGTGGAACAATCTTGGAGGAAGAGGCCTGTTTCACCCAATATTACAGGACATTTTATAGGCTAAAGATCAAAGGTAACAGCAGGACAATGCTTCCTTTGAATTACATTTATTTCACACACCACCTCTGCACCCAGACTGTAAACACCCAAATTGAATGTTAATCAGCAATGTCTGGTTTCAATAGACAATAGGTGCAGAAGTAGACCATTCGGCCCTTCGAGCCTGCACCGCCATTTTGAGATCAACTGGTGTCCACAGCCCTAGGTAAACTATTGTTCAGGGCTGCATCTTAAATTTAATCTACAATCCATGTTCAGGTCTGAAGAATGGCTGTAACTGAACATATTTGTTATATATCCTAACTCTGGTATATGCCCTAACACCATCAAATTTTAAAGTTCAAGTACATCTATGTCACAATATTCTACCTTGAGATTCATTTTCTTGCAGACATTGACAGCAAAACAGATACAATAGAATCAATGAAAAACTACACACCAAAATAGATTGACAACCAATGTGCAATAATTCTCCAGGGTGTTCAAACCTTCATCCCTCCCTCACCCCACTCCAAACATCCTTGACTTCCACATCTGGGCTCTCGTACAATGTCACTGTCACCTGGAAATGGTGATACCATAGGGTTTAAGTTACTGGATCCAGAGTCACAAGACTAACAATCCTGGGATCAGAGTTATCATGACACCACAGGTTACTAAGGAATCATCCAGACAATTAATGATAACCACAAGCTATTGGATTGTTGTGAAAAGTTAATCCCCTTCAATAGAAAAAAGCTGTCATCCTGATTTGGTCTGGAGTCAATGTAATTCAAAGCCCATCAAGGTGATCATCTCCTAAAAGCCCACTGAATTAGCCTAACAAACCATTTGACCACTATGTTCAAATAAACAATAGAACTTGACAGGCAACACTGCTGCCAGAAGCCAGTTGCAAACGTCTGCATTGATGCTTTGAGGAAGCTGTTCAGAGACAATGTAGCCCTTACAGTCTCTTCCAACACTATCCCTGGATTTGCCCCAGCCCACTAGCTGGTGTCACCACAGTGGGCACTAATCGAAGCAGTCCTAGAGTTCTTCTTCACGGACTCTCCATGAAATCTTCATAGAAATTTGATTTATCAATACCTATCCTCCCTCAGCTGACGAAACAGTGAGGAATCTATGTCCCACCTTGTTGAGCAACATTTAGAACGGGCATTGAAATGAACACTAAATGTTCTCTGATGGGATTTTCAATGGTCAACGACAAACCAAAGAGCCTAATTCTGGAGGCTAGTTGTGGTGAGAGTGACTGACCTTAACTTCAATGCAACATTTGACTGAGTATATCAAAGATAGAATGGAGTCATTGGGCATCAACAAGAAAAAGGGTTGGAATCATACCTTAAGATGGTTTCAGGTTTTGGAGATGAATCATCCCAGCTGGAGTTCCTCAGGCAGTGTCTGAAACTTATCTTTTCCTGCTGCTTTGTCAGTGACCTTCCTTCCTTCACAAAGTTAGAAGCAGGTTCTTTCACAGACAATTGCACAATGTTCAATCCTATTTGCAAATCCTCTGCAAATTAAGCAGCCCACACCCTACATGCAGCAAAACACATATCACTCAGGGAAGCACTAGGCAAGTAACATTATCTAACATGTTGTAGCACCAATGACCATTTCATCAATAGGCAGAAGGCAGATGTCACCATTGACCATAAACTCACAGGACAAACCTATGTCAGTAGTTACTAGAGCAGATCAGAGGCTGAGTAGAATATAGAACATTACAGCACAGTCCAGACCGTATGGCCCACGATGTTAGGCCAACCTTTTAACCTACTCTAAGATCAATCAAATTCTTCCCTCTTCCATAGCCCTCCATTCTTTCTATCATCCATATGCCTAAGAGAGTCTTAAATGCCCCTAATATATCTATCTATCAGCACCCCAGCATAACATTCTGTGCACCCACCACTCTATGTTAAAAAGTGACTTCCCTTCCTCCAATTATTATAAAATTATGACCCACGGTATTAGCCATTTCTGTGTCAATCCACTCAATCTATGCCTCTTACCATCTCGTACATCTCTATCAAGTCACCTGTCATCTTCCTTCACTCCAAAGCTCAAGCTGGCTCAGTCTATCCTCATAAGACACGCTCTCCAGTATGCTGTAGCATTTCCTGATACCCCACAGTCTCACCCCATCTACGAGGTATGAGTCAAGTGTGTGATGAAATGCTTGCCTGACAATTTTGAAAATTGCAGTTGAATCATTGCTGAAGCTCAAGTATCCATTCCAAAGTTCACCCGTCTACTACCTTGAACATTCACTCTTTCAACCAACAGCACAATGTTGCAATGCTTACTGCCTATGAACACACAACACTTATTCATGTGCACCAAGGAGAAAGAGGCAGAGGTTAAGAACCCCACCACCCGCACACTTCTCTCCAAGGCACAACATCTCAACTTATATAATCATTGGCTGTAAATCCTGGAACAACATACAACCTGGTGGAGACACTCAGCAAGTCAAGCAGCTGTTGGAAGGACCCAGCAAATCAAGACCCTGCATGAAGACCAAAAGTGAAGAGAGGAGAGGGAAGATCACAGGTATATAAAGGAAGGAAGATGAGTGAGACGAGGTCCAGTAGGCGATTGGGAGAGTGAGGAGTAGTGAAGGTGATGAGCAGATGGAGGAGAGAAGTGGAGCTGGTAGTCAGGAGAGTGATAGACAGATGCAGACAGGGAAAAGCGTAGCTGGAACCATTTGGAAGGGAGAGAGGGAGAGTGGTAGTGGGGATAGTTGCTGGAGGTTGACAAGTGGTGATACAAAAGCTAGCAGTACCAGAACCTGATAGGAAGGCGATAACAGGAACCATTAGAGCAGGGATTCCCAACCTATTTTATGCCATGGACCTCTACCATTAAACAACGGATCCATGGACCCTAGGTCGGGAACCCCTGCTAGGAGATAAGTAGAGAACAGCTGGGAGGGGGATTAAATGTGTGGGTAGTGGGTGGATGGACAAGGAAGCAAGGGTTCAGAATGAGAGAGAGGAGGATGTGGGGGAAAGCACCGTAAGTAAGGGTAACCTGAAATTGGAAATTTCAAGGTTCATGCCAGTATGTGATGACACAGGCAGGATAGCTGCTGACTGGTTAGAGTCCATGAAGAACCCTGCAACATTTTCCTGTGAAAATATAAATTGTCAATGTTAATTCTGATCACAAACAAAATCTCACTTCTGCTTTTTTATTTCATTGACATCTATTTTGGAGACAGAAGCAAGATACAGCCAGTAAAAACTTACATAATGTTCAGTTCTCACTGAATTCTGGTTACTCTCAAGACAAATTGAGCCTGGTAGTTAAGCCTTGTAACTTATTAAGACTGGCTAATTTATCCCAATGTTTTTGCGTGCATTGTCTCCGGAGAAAGATGAAGTATGTGTAAAAGCAAACTCCCAGGCATGTTGGAAACCTGAAATGGACACAGAAAATAATGCTGGAAATTCTGAAGTTAGGCGGCATCAGTGCAAAGAAAAACAATTCAAATTTCAGATTAGTGGCTCCTCATTGTAATTGATCCAGCTATACGCCGTTTGAATTTCACATTTCCTCAGAGTGTCAGCAAGCCAGCCCACTGTGTCCTCTCTCTGCTCATTTAAAGTATTGCATGGTCAGGAGTTAGAAGTGCTACCATGCTTTCTTTGTAACTGCATTTCCATGACAGATCCTCTGAAATAACACTGAGGAATGTAAAGTTGCTGACCCTGTCCAACTCTGATCTCTCAATGAGGACTGGCTCATGGACTTCCAGTTTCCTCCTCCTGAAGTCAATAATCATCTCCTTGGTCTTGCTGACATTGAGTGAGAGGTTGTTGTGGAACCATTTCCCTTCCCTTGTTGTAGTTCTCCACAATAATTGCAGGGACTCCTTACAATAGTTCAAGCAAACATCTTCAACAAAACCACAAGAAATTGTCACTAGACTCTATGAGTGATCCAGTATTGATTCTTAATCACAGAATCACCACCTTCCTGCCTCTCACATTTTAACTACTGCTCTTCCCTTACTGACAGATCTACGACTATTCATAGAAACTCTACTAGTTTTCAAACTATTCTATCACAGAAACTCTTCTACAGTTTTCAAATCATAACGATCAATCCACATCAGCGTATATGTATAGAAATGGTTCAGTCCCAGTTCTTACGGGTTAAAATATAGATTTAACAGAAGGACATTCTTACGTATACAAAATCTAATTTCAGTAGTTATATACAGTATGTATGGTATTTAAAACTAAACCTCACTTTTTTGCTTTTAAGTGCAATGGTATGCTATGCTGAAGCTAAAGGAATTTTTCATAGGGAGGACTAAATTTGCAATCAAAAGCATAACAAAGGGATACCAATTTGAAGTATGTACAAAATAACAATAGTTTGATATTTTAGTCACATATTTGAAGATCACATCATAACACTTCTGTTCAAATTTCTGTTTTACATAAAATGCAAGCAATAAAGTTTGATGCTTATTTTGTGTTTGGCAATGTAGATTTACTTCCAGCCCTCATCCTTGGGGATGCAGTAAATGTTTCCGTGAACTGATCAGCGGTCTTTAAATATTCACCACTTTACATTACATTTTATGAACACACCACTACTTTACCAATTTGGATTGAAAAATCAACTGATTATCAGTTATCAGTAATTGTACTGCAACTTGTATCCATCATTGGCTTAGGTGTAATTCATTGCACTTCCCTCTGGTCCACCTAAAGACTTTAGTTCAAACTTCATACTATTGACTGTGTCAAACAAAACATTCTGCTGAAAGATTATGACTCTACCATGAAGAGCACCCACACCTCCCACTGCTGTGGCTCAAGCCATAACAAGATAACCTCGTCATAACAGTCATAGAGTTGTACAGTTTAGAAACAGGCCCTTCCATCATGACATCTAATCTAACCATCATGCCTATTTATGCTCTTCCCACGAGTCATTATTAACTCCATATTCCTTTCTACAATGGGTTATTGTACTTACCCATCTTAAATGTTATTACTACTTCCAGCTCCATCACCTCCTCTGGAGTTCATTCCAGACACCAATAACTCGATGCGAAGGATTTACGTCCTCAGATGTCCTTTAAGCCTCCAACTTTTCATCTTAATCTAGTTTTCAGACACCCCTACAAGGGAGAAACAAATTCTGGCTATCCAACCTTGTTACCTCTCAATTTTACAAGACCATAAGACAAAGGAGCAGAAGTCGATCATTTGGCCCATCGATTCTGACCCGCCATTTCATCATGAGCTGATCCATTCTCCCCTTTAGTCCCATTCCCCCACCTTCTCACCATAACCTTTGATACCCTGGCTACTCAGATACCTAGCAATCTCTGCCTTAAATACACCCAATCACTTGGCCTCCACTGCCGCCCGTGGCAACAAATTCCACAGATTCACCACCCTCTGGCTAAAAAAATTTCTTCACATCTCTGTTCTGAATGGGTGCCCTCAAGTCATGTCCCCTCGTACTAGACTCCCCCACCATGGGAAACAACTTTGCCACATCCACTCTGTCCATGCCTTTCAACATTCAAAATGTTTCTATGAGGTCCCCCCTCTTTCTTCTAAACTCCAAGGAGTACAGTCCCAAGAGTGGTCAAACGTTCCTCATATGTTAACCCTCTCATTCCCAGAATCATTCTAGTGAATCTTTTCTGAACCCTCTCCAGCATCAGCACATCCTTTCTTAAATAAGGAGCCCAAAACTGCACACAGTATTCCAAGTGAGGTCTTACCAGTGCCTTATAGAGCCTCAACATCACATCCCTGCTCCTATACTCTATTCCTCTAGAAATGAATGCCAACATTGCATTCGCCTTCTTCACCACTGACTCAACCCGGAGGTTAACCTTAAGGGTATCCTGCACAAGGACTCCAAAGTCCCATTGCATCTCAGAACTTTGAATTCTCTCCCCAATTAAATAATAGTCTGCCCCTTTATTTCTTTTACCAAAGTGCATGACCGTACACTTTCCGACATTGTAATTCATTTGCCACTTCTTTGCCCATTCCCCCAATCTATCCAAGTCTCTCTGCAGACTCTCTGTTTCCTCAGCACTACCTATCTTTGTATCATCAGCAAACTTAGCCACAAAGCCATCTATTCCATAATCCAAATTGTTGATATGCAACGTAAAAAGAAGCGGCCCCAACACGGACCCCTGTGGAACACCACTGGTAACCAGCATGGGATCCCTTTATTCCCACCCTCTGTTTCCTGCCAATCAACCAATACTCTATCTACATATGTAACTTTCCCGTAATTCCATGGGCTCTTATCTTCTTTAGCAGCCTCATGTGCGGCACCTTGTCAAAGGCCTTCTGAAAATCTAAATACACAGCATCCACTGCATCTCCCTTGTCTAGCCTACTTGTAATTTCCTCAAAAAATTGCAATAGGTTTGTCAGGCAGGATTTTCCTTTAAGGAAACCATGCTGAGTTCTGCCTATCTTGTCATATGCCTCCAGGTACTCCGTAACCTCATCCTTGACAATCGACTCCAACAACTTTCCAACCACCGATGTCAAGCTAACAGGTCTATAATTTCCTTTTTGCTTCCTTGCCCCCTTCTTAAATAGGGGTGTGACATTTGCAATCTTCCAGTCCTCCGGAACCAGGCCAGAATCTATCGACTTTTGAAAGATCATTGCTAATGCCTCCGCAATCTCCACTGCTACTTCCTTCAGAACACGAGGGTGCATTCTGTCTGGTCCAGGAGATTTATCTACCCTTAGATATTCAGCTTCCTGAGTACTTTCTCTGTCGTAATTGTGACTGCGCATATTTCTCTTCCCTAATACCCTTGAATGTCCGGTATATTGCTGATATCTTCCTCAGTGAAGACTGATGCAAAATACTCATTCAGTTCCTCCACCATCTCCTTATCTCCCATTACAATTTCTCCAGCGTCATTTTCTATTGGTCCTATATCTACTCTCACCTGTCTTTTACTCTTTATATACTTGAAAAAGCTTTTAGTATCCTTTTTGATATTAATTGCTAGCTTCCTTTCATAGTTCATCTTTTCCCTCTTAATGACCTTCTTAGTTTCCTTTTGTAAGCTTTTAAAAACTTCCCAATCCTCTGTCTTTACACTAATTTTTGCTTTCTCGTATGTCCCCTCCTTTGCTTTTACTTTGGCTTTGACTTCTCGTCAGCCACGGTTGCATCCTTTTTCCATTCGAAAATTTCTTCTTTTTTGGAATAAATCTGTCTTGCACCTTCCTCACTTTTCGCATAAACTCCAGCCTCTGCTTCTCTGCCATCCTTCCCGCTAGTGTCCTTTTCCAGTCAACTTTGGTCAGTTCCTCTCTCATGCCACTGTCATTTCCTTTAATCCACTGAAATACTGACACATCGGATTTCGGCTTCTCTTTCTGAGATTTCACAGTGAACTCCATCATGTTATGATCACTGTCTCCTAAGGGTTCCTTCACCTCAATCTCCCTAATCACCTCTGGTTCATTACACAATACCCAATCCAGTACAGCCGATCCCCTAGTGGGCTCAACAACAAGCTGTTCTAAAAAGCCATCTCGTAGACATTCTGCAAATTCTCCCTCTTGAGATCCAGTGCCGACCTAATTTTCCCAATCCACTTGCATGTTAAAATCCTCTACAATTATCATAACACTGCCCTTCTGGCAAGCCTTTTCTATGTTCTGTTGTAATTTGTAGTCCACATCACTGCAGCTGTTAGGAGGCCTGTATATAACTACCATCAGGGTCCTTTTACCCCTGCGATTTCTTAGCTCAACCCATAAAGATTCTGCATCTTCCGATCCTATGCCACCTCTTTCTAATGATTTAATATCATTTCTTACCAATAAAGCCACGCCACCCCCTCTGCCTACCTGCCTGTCCTTCCAATACACTGTGTATCCTTGGACATTCAGCTCCCAGAGACATGCATCCTTTAGCCACGTGATGGCCACAATATCATACCTGCCAATCTGTAGCTGTACGACAAGATCATCCACCTTATTCCTTATGCTGCGCGCATTTCAGTATAACACCTTAAGTCCAGTATTTGACACTTTTTGCTTTGATTGCACTGCAACTCATCCCAGTGGCTGCAAATTTGCCCCATCACCCGCCTGTCCTTCCTGACATCTTTACTGCTCACTATCTTAGATTTATTTCTGTTTTCCCCCTCCTCCGCTCTATCATTTCAGTTCCCATCCCCCTGCCAAATTAGTTTAAACCCTCCCTAACAGCTCTATTAAACCTTCCCACCAGGATATTGGTCCCCTTCGGGTTCAGGTGTAACCCGTCCTTTTTGAACAAGTCGTACTTCCTCCAGAAGGGATCCCAATGATCCAAGAATCTGAAGCCCTGCTGCCTGCACTAGTCTCTCAGCCACGCATTCATCTGCCTGATCCTACTATTCTTGCCCTCGCTAGCACGTGGCACAGGTAGCAATCCTGAGATTACTACCCTGGAGGTCCTGCTTCTCAGCTTCCTTACTAACTCCCGGAAATCTCTCTTCAGGACCTCCTCCCTTTTCTTATCTGTCTCATTGGTACCAACATGTACCAAGACAGCTGGCTGCTCGCCCTCTCCCTTCAGGATATTCTGGACCCGATTCCGTACCCTGGCACCTGGGGGCAACACACCATGCGGGTACCTCTACCAGGCTCACAGAATCTCCTGTCTGTTCCCCTGACTATGGAATCCCCTATGACTACCGCATTCCCTCCTTCCCTCCTGCACAACAGCGCCAGAGACCCGGTCACCGTGGCCGTCCCCTGTCAGGTCATCCCCCTCAACAGCATCCGAAATGATATACTTGTTGCTGAGGGGGGCAGCCACAGGGGTGCTCTCCACTATCCGGGCATTTCCCTTCCCTCTCCCGACAGTCACCCAGTTTTCTGACCCCTGTAGCCTAGGGATGACTACCTCCCTGTAGCTCCTGTCTATCACCTCTTCACTTTCCCTAATAAGCAGTAGGTCATCAAGCTGCAGCTCCAGATCCCTAACACGGTCTCCGAGGAGCTGTATCTCGGTGCACCTGGTGCAGATGTGGCCATCAAGGAGGCTGGAGGTCTCCCAGGATTCCCACATCTGACACCCTGAACAAAGCACTAACCCTGCAGACGTGCTACCTAATTCTACAGGAATGAAACAAGGAAAAATAGGTCTACTCACCCACTTACCTCACCAAACACACAAACTTTTTAAACCGTTAGCTGTGTGAGCCCTGCTGTTCCTCCGTCTGTCCGGGCTGATTCACCAAGGGGAAAAGAAGATTTGGTGCTTCGCGTTACCGCCTAAGCCCTACACTCTGCTGCCACTCACTCCGCTGCCCACTGTATAGGGTGGTCTTCTCTTAAAACTCTCCGCGCTGTCCCATCTACGTCACGTGCCTGTGCAGTCTCGCCCTTGTACTCGAAGAAGTTTTTTTTAAAACTGCCTCCCTTCAGGGTGAGTTCAGGGAGTTAGCTACATTAAGGGACAGGGCCTTCAGAGTTGTGATCTCAGGATTGCTACACGTGCCACATGCTAGTGAGGCCAGAATTAGGAAGACCATACAGTTTAACATGTGGCTAAGGAGTTGGTGTAAGAGGGAGGGCTTCTGATTTTTGGATCACTGGGCTCTCTTCCAGGAAAGTAGTACCTGTACTGAAGAAATGGTTTGCACCTGAACTGGAAAGGGAATATGCTTGCGGGAAGGTTTTCTAGTGCTGCACAGAGAGATTTAAACTAGAGTTCCAGGGGATAGGAACCAGTGTCAGAAAAGATAGTGGAGACTGATGTTGGTAAGACCTCAAATGAAGTCAGGAATCAAAAGGTTGAACCCAGTGTGACTAATATCCTGAGCTGCATATATTTCAATGCAATAAGTATTGTAGGAAAGGCAGATGAGCTCAGGCCATGGATCAACACATGGAATTATGATGTTGTAGCCATTAGTGAGGCTTGGATGCAGGAAGGGTAGGACCGGCAGCTCTATATTCTGGAGTTCTGTTGTTTATTAAAGGGAGAGGAGTGGCATTACTAGTCAGCAAAAATGTCACAGCAGTGCTCAGTCAGGACAGACTAGAGAACTAGTTAAGTGAGGCTTTATGGGTGGAACTGAGGAATAAAAAAGGTGAGACCACAATAATGTGGACCACCCAACAGTCCATGGATTTAGAACAACAGGTTTGTAGGGAGATCACAAGAAACATAAGGCTGTGATAATAGGTGATTTTAACTTTCCATATACTGTGAAAGGACTAGATGGATAAAGTTTGTCAAATATGTTTAGGGAAGTTTCCTTAATCAGTACATAAAAGTCTCAATGAGACAGTGTGTAATACTTGAACTCCTATTTGGGAATGAGGCAGGGCAGGTGACAGAAGTTTGTGTAAGGGAACCTATGCCATTAATTTCAAGGCAATTATGGAAAAGGACAGGTCTTGTCCTCAGGTTAAGATTCTAAATTGGAGAAAGGCCAATTTTGATGGTACAAGAAAGGATCTGGCGATTGTGGGTCAGGCTATTTTCTGGCAAAGGAGCACTTGGTAAGTGGAAGGCCTTCAAAAGTGAAATTTTGAGTACAAAGCTTGTATGTGCCTGTCAGAATAATGGGTAAAATAACAAGATCAGGGAACCTTGGTTTTCAAGAGATATTGAGGTCCCGATTAAGAAAAAAATGGAGTTACATAGCAGGTAAAAGCAGGCAGGAAAAATGAGGTACTTGAGTATAAGAAATGCAAAAAAAACTTAAAGAAATTAGGAAAGCTAAAATAAGGCACGAGTTTGTGATAACAGGCAAGGTGAATGAGTACCCTAAGGGCTTCTTGGCCTGAGCCCTGCAGCTTGCCATAGTGTTAAGCTTGTAGGGTTTTTGAGCACCTGTACTTTCTAATCAATATCTTAACTAGAGTTGTTAAGCCCTTGTATTTTCAGTTTAATCTTGTCAAGTTAATTGTGGCTGGCACATTTCCTGTATTCTACGATTATTTAAAGAGGACTCTCATTCAGTGCCTTAAAGGGTCATTGTGTCGGAGAGAGTGAACTGTCTTGTGGTGATGCTCAGTTGCTCCTCTGAGCATCTACTGGTATTCTGATGTCTACCTGTTTCCCACTCCTCCTGGGGATCCTGCTGTTCCACCGTACCTGGGTCCAGTTCTTTGAGAGCGCACCATGACTCTTCTACAGATATGTTAAGAGCAAAAGGATTGCAGGAGACATAATTTGTCCTTTGGAAGATCAGAATAGTAGTCTAAGTGTGAGCCGAAAGAGATGGAGTTTTAAATGGATTTTTTGTATCAGTATTTACCTGGGAGACAGACACAGAGTCTATAGAGTGAGGCAAAACAGCCGCACGGTTGTGGACCTGATACAGATTAGAGGTGGAGGCGTTTGCTGTCTTGAGGCGAATCAGAGTGGACAAATTCCCAGGACCTGACAAGGTATTCTCTTGGACCTTGTGGGAGAGAGGTGCAGAAATTGCAGGGGCCCTAGCAGCGATATTTAAATTATGCTTAGCAACAGTTGAGGTACCAGAGGATTGCAGGACAGCTAATGTCATTCTGTTGTTTAAGAAAGGCTCTAAGAATAAACCGGGAAATTATGGACTGGTGCACCTGACATTAGTAGTGAGAAAGTTATTGGAACGAATTCTGAGGCATGGGATTTGAGTATTTGGACAGTCAGAAATAGTGCAGCTTTATGCGTGATAAGTCTCCTCTAACCAATCTTATGGAGTTTTTCAAGGAAAGATGATGGAGGGATAGCCAGGCAGTGGATGTTTTCTACATGGACTTCAACAAGACATTTGACAAGGTCCCACTCAGGAGGTCGATCAGGAAGGTTCATCTGTATCAATGATCTGGATGATAATGTGGTTAACTGGATCAGCAAATCTGCAGATGACACCAAGATTGAGGGTGTAATGGACAGAGAGTAGGACAATCAAAGCTTGCCACAGGATCAGGACCAGCTAGAAAAATGGCAGATGGAATTTAATGCAGACAAGTGCAATTATGTTGTACTTAGGGAGGACTCAGTGAACAGTAGGGCACTGAGGAATGCAGTATAACAAAGGGATCTGGGAATACAGATCCATAATTCATTGCCGGTGGATCACAAAGTTGATAGGGTTGTAAAAAAGCTTTTGGCACATTGGCCTTCAAAGATTGAGTACAGGAGTTGGGATGCTATGTTGAAGTTGTGTAAGACATTGATGAGGCTTAATTTGGAATATTGTGTGCAGTTTTAATCACCTATCTACAGGAAAGATGCAAATAAGATTGAAAGAGCACAGAAAAAATTTACAAGGATGTTGCTGGGACTAGAGGACCTGAGTAATAAGGAAAAGTTGAATAGGTTAAAACTTTATTCCCTGGAACATAGAAGATTGAGGGGAGATTTGATAGAGGCATACAAAATTATGAAGGGTATGGATAGGGTAAAAGCAAGCAGGCTTTTTTCACTGAAATTGGGTGAGACTACAACTAGAGGACATGGGTTAAGGGTGCAAGATGAAATGTTTAAGGGGAACATGGGGGAAAACTTCTCCCCTGGGAGGGTTGTGGAAGTGTGGAATGAGCGGCTAGCACAAGTGCATGCAAGCTCAATTTCAACATTTAAGAGAAATTCAGATAGGTACATGGAGGGGGAAAAGATTTGGAGGGGTACAGAGGGCTATGGTGTGGGTGCAGGTCAATGGGTTTAAGCAGTTTAAATGTTTCAGCATGGACCAGATGGGCCAAAGGGCCTGTCTTTGTGCTGTAGTTTTCTATGATTATGGACTGCAGTCATTAATGAAAACCATGAAACTTATTACTATTACTAGTTTTAAAATCCAGTCAAGTTGGATTGCCAAATGTCCAGCAATTTATAACCTAGGGAGTTTCTGAAATTGGGAATATACTTTATGCTGTGATGCTTTATTAGGAAGCTATCATAGCTCAGCATTTTAACAAGTGCCATAAAGCAGGACTACCATTCCAAGTGAGAGCCAGTGGAAATGTTTGTGATCTTGTGTTCTAACATTATGGTGTATGGAAGGTTGAAATGAATATATATGCAATTCTAATTGCATGTTCTTGGGCTTTGCATTTATTAACGGAATATAATTATAGGGTATCATTAGTGCAATCCTTTGCTTAAATAATGTTCCAAGTAGTAAACATGAGGACTACAGATTGAAGTGCAAGCTTTGGGGGTGGTATGGCTCTAGTCTGAATTTGTTAAGGATACTTCAAGTCAGGATGTGGAGATCAACTCTTCCCTCCAAATTGAAAGGATGAAATAAAAGTACTCAGAGTCTAATGCTAGAACTCTGCATAGGGACTCCGTTAGGGCTTCCCCAAAGTCTCTCAGCTCACATGACAGTCTTTGGGGTAGCCCATAAAATGACATCTACCAATCTGTATGCAATATTCTGCTGCTTTAAAGCAATAAGCATAGCAACGGTGGACAAACACATTCATTATAGAACATGGTTTTATGCTCTTGTAAAGGCATTTTCTGCTTGAAGAAACAAAGTATTTTTATTATTCAAGAACAACATTGAGAAGTATTTTTTATTATTCAAAAACAACATTAAGAAGTCTGCAACACTAAACAATTCAAACCTTCATTTCTTTCAAGCTTTGGTTTAGTATCAAGATCATTAAAATAGTTTTTAAAAAGCCAACAATGAATAGAAATTGGAAAAATAGAAATTACTGTAAAGCTCAGCTACTTCACAGCTTTTTTTAAAGTTCACTCTTTGAATGAGATCAACATCCAAAAAGCTAGTCATTAGTAACTACACAACCTTAGCTACCCTTGGAAAGGCAACATTGAGTCAGTTTGTTAAATAACTGTAGTTCATTTGCTGAAAATAGTATAACCGAACTTAAACCTGTAATAATTTAGCAAAAGGCTTAATCATATTATGTACATAAAGGCAATTCTGCTTTTAGAGTCATACCGCAAAGAAACAGGCCATTTGGCCCAACTGGTCCATGCTAACCATGACTGCAATCTAACTTTGTCCCATTTGCCATTGTTTGATCCATATTCCACCCCCCCCCCCCAGAAACCTTTCCTATCTGACGCTCTGCAAGTGTTTTTAAATATGGTTTACGTCCTGTATCTACTTCAAGCAATTCCATTGTCAGCTCATTCCATATCAAGGTCAAAACTGCATCCCTTGGGTTCATATGAAATCTCTGCACCCTCACCTTAAACCTATTATATGATGAATTTTAAATTAATACTCATCCGTTTCACTTCAGCTTTGAGTTCAAGACAATCTTATTTTCACACTTCTTTGTTCCATTTAAAACTGCAGTGGTTTTTATTTGAACAAAGGACTAGTTAATGCACTGATGAATTAGACACTATGCATGATCCATGAAAGGTAAAGAGGTGACATCATCGTTACATAACCGAACAGCTGACTGAAAAATAGGGCCGTTTTCAGAGCTTGTTGTTGTAATTCTCCTTCAACCTGTCATCCACTTCTATCTCATCGTCAAGCCCTCCTCAGCAGCTATTGCAGGGGAAAAGAGAAAACCTTGTTTCCTGTTTTGCACCGAACTTGATCTGCGTACATTTGAAGGATCCTGGCACTGTTTTCAAATGTATCCACCAATTCCTGCAGAGAACAACAGTTCAGATTTAGGTGCACTTCCATAACACTGCAATTGGAATATGTTAATCTAGAAGCATCAGAATCAAGTTTATTATCAGTAGCGCATGTCTTCAAATTTGTCGTTTTGCAGCAGCAGTACAGTGCAATACATAAAATATACTATAAATTACAATAACACATATATAGATATAAAATATATAAGTAGCTCCAAAAAAAGAGCCAAAATAGTGAGGTGGTGTTCATGGGTTCGTTGATCATTTAGAAATCTGAAGGCAGAGGTAAAGAAGCTTTTCTTTATACGTTGATTGTGTACCTCCTCTCTGACTGTGTAATGAAAAGAGACAATAATTGTTTGTGCTTTATACATTGCAAAGTTTTATATATTTCATTTAAAGATAGTATGTTTCTCAAATAAGAGTGCCCACCTCATGGTATAAGAGCAATGTTTTTTTGTGTTCCCTTAAATAGCAGCATTAGGTCATCCCAAAGATCATCCTATTTTGAGTATAGAAGCTTAATACAAAGAGAAATAAAAATAAATTGCAACTACATTTAAGAATCAGGTTAATGCACGCTGAGGCTACACAGATGGAAAGTACAAGATTTCAGTTTTTAGTGTCTGAACAGTTGTAAGCCTGTTAAAAATATGCCACAGTATGGACTGCCCAGCAATAGTCACCGTACTTGTGACAAGGAAGACATTAAAATCAACATAATCAGCCTCAAGCATCACACCTAGTGCAATCAAACACTTTGCCAGCATTCAATGTCAAGGTTCAGGTAGAAAGACTGACAACTTCGAAGAACTGGAAAGCTCAGCCAACATTTCAGGATTTTGGAAGAGAAGATGATATCCATGAGAAAGAAATATCAATGCAAAAAGCTTTTATTTTAAAACAAATGTTAAAAAATATATATATACTACTGATGCCATGGTCACAGACCACTTGAGAATTAAAAGGTGCTGTCATCAACAATGCGCAATGAACAGAAAAGCTATTACAATGAAAATACTTCACATATTTTGCTCATTATTACTCATTCAAAACATTTCATATTAACTATGTATTGATGAAGGCTTTCTGGAGTGACTCAGAAAACCATTCTGATAAAGCTAGGCAGATGAGGCTTAAATATTCTGCCTCCTCTCCTCAAACCAGTGAATGTCCAAGATCACGAACACGAGAAATTCTGCATGGAAATGATTAAACAGTCAATATTTCAGGCCAAGACCCTTCTTCAAGACTGGAAAGGAAGTGGGAAGACAACAGAAAAATAAAGTGGGGAGGGGAAGGAGGATAGCGAGAAGGTGACAGCTGAAGTCAGGTGAGCAAAAAAGGTAAAGGGCTGGACAGGAAGGAATCAAATAGGAAAGGAGAGTGGACCATGGGAGAAAGTAAAGGAGGAGACGACACAGGGGGAGGTGATAGGCAGATGAAAAGGCCAGAGCGGGAATAGAAAAAGGAGAGGGGAAGGTAAACACGAGGAAATCTGCAGATGCTGGAAATTCAAACAACAACACTCACAAAATGCTGGTGGAACAGAGCAGGCCAGGCAGCATCTATAGTGAGAAGCACTGTCGACGTTTCGTTCTGACGAAGGGTCTCGGCCCGAAATGTCGACAGCGCTTCTCACTATAGATGCTGCCTGGCCTTCTGTGTTCCACCAGCATTTTGTGTGTGTTGTTGAGAGGGGAAGGTGATTTTTTTTTTCAAAAATCAGAAGGGGGAAAAAAATGATATCAAGTTTATTGTGTTACGTACCCGTGACACGTGACAGTGGTACCCTTGTCACGTGACTGGGGTTGAAGTTATACTGGACTTGAGGTAATGGTCTTGTGATGGTGGAGTGACGTCATTTTCCCGCCAGTAGAGGTCATGTGACAGGTTTTTTTTACAGGGTATAAAAGGAAGACCCACCCTGTCAGGTGGGGCAGTTCGTGGCGGGATTTGCCAAGCTGACTTCATGTCACTGCGTGATTTAATGTGATGACGCAGTTTAGTTGAAAAATGAAGTTTTATATAATGCCTAAAGTTTAAAAGGTCATCGCCAGCGGTTTCTTTGCTGGTGGAGAGTGAAGATAAGAATTTGGAAGATAGAAATCGAGGAGAATTGATTTTCGACGGTGGATTGGTCTCGACCTTATTTGATCCTCATTCGGAGGGATTTCGTTGACTATTCTTGCTGTTAATCCCTGGGTTTGACCAGAAAGGATTTGAGAATAGTGTGGAAGGAAGGTCAGTACCTTTAAGCCGTTATATTTTATAAAATTCTTCGTGGGAAAGTTCGACGCTGAGGGAATCGAAGGACAACGACGTGGAAGAGAATTTAAATCGCTTTAAAAAGTCTCTCCTTTTAAAAGGACTGTGAGCTGTTGAACTTTCGGCATACCGCTTTAAAGAACTGTTTACTTTCGGCATACCGCTTTAAAGAACTGTTTTTTTTCAATACCGCTTTAAGAACTGTTTGAACTGCAGCGCTATTAAGAACTGAGTCTGCCGCACAGCAGCTGAATTCCAGTTGAGCTAATGTTTGTTTACTTTTGGGGGGGTTGGTTTTCAGTGTTTAATAAAGGTGTTATTTTGTTATGAAAACCCTTGCCTAACTCATCTATATTTATTGTTGCCTGAATACGTAACAATTGTCATTAACTATACACATGCATATAGAAACGAGACAACATTTCTTCGAACCAGGGTGTAAAGCACAGTAGTACACAGAACACATGATAACTTGAGGGCAAGGATAAAATCTACAGATGAATCACACATAAATAAAAAACTAAAGTGCATTAATATTAAATATCGTAAGGTATGGAACAGATTAACCAGTGACACTTCGAATATGATGCAACTGGAAGTTTAGAAGCCTAATGGCCTGGGGGAAGAACCTGTTTCTCATCCTGACAATTCTTGTTTTCATGCATCGTAGTCTCCTGCCTGATGGTAGAACATCAAAGAGGATGTTGGATGGATGGGTGGGATCTTTAATAAAACCAAGGACCCTGCGTTCCCAGCGGTCCTGATAAACGTCCCTGATAGATGGTCGGGAGACTCCCATATCCTCTCAGCTGTTCTCACAATCCTTTGAAATGTCTTCTGGTCCGAGGCTCAACTGCAGCCACACCAGATGGAGATGCAACGTCAGGATGCTCTCAATGGTGCTCCTGTAAAACGCAGTTAAGATGGTGGGGTGGGACCCTTGCTTACCTCAATCTTCTTAGGAAGTGGAGGCACTGCTGTGCCTTCTTGTTCAGGGAGGTGATATTAAGGGACCAAGTGAGGTCATCCATGTTGTGAACTCCAGGGACTTGGTGCACATAACTCTCTCTCTCTCCCCCTTCGGAGCAGCCATGTATTATAGTGGGGGATAGTTTGTCTACACCTTCCTAAAGTTCACAATGATTTCCACATTCAGGCTTAGGTTGTTTTTCACACACCAATCGACCAGCCACACCACTTCCTCTCTATACTCTATCTCATCGTTGTTATTGATGAGGCCAGCCACTGTTGTGTCATCCGCAAACTTGACGACAAGGTTTGAGCTGGATGCTGGGATAGTCAGCAGTGTGAACAGCAAAAGGGTTGAGCACACAGCCTTGGGGAGTGCCAGTGCTCAGCGTTAATAGGATGAGAGAAGTTGCTGCCCACACGGACTGACCGTGGCCTTACTGTTAAGTCCAGTATCCAGTTGCAGAGGAAGGTGTTGAGACTCAGTGAGGAACCCCCCCCCCACCCCACCCCCAATTTCTGGGAATGATGGTGTTAAATGCCAAACTGAAGTCTATAAACAGCAGTCTGACACATGAGACACCATTTTCTAGGTGGGACAGAACAGCGTGGAGGGTAGAGGCTATTGCACTGTCAGTGGATCGTTCGGAGGGGTAAGCGAACTGGAAAGAGTCCATTATAGCTGGGAGGAAGGCTTTAACGTGCTCCATGACCAGCATATTTATGCCATCAGGGTGGAATTTACCCAGAAAGGATATGAGGTGTTGCTCCTCGGCCCCGAGGGTGCCCTCATCGTGACATAACAGGAGGCAATGGACCAACATATGAGAATGAAAATTTAAATTGAAATGTTCAGCCAGCAGGAAGTGCCATCTTTGGTGAATGCAGAGGAGGTGCTCGACAAAGCTGTCCCCCAATTTATGACAGGTATCACCAATATAGAGGAGGCTACATTGGGAGCAGCAGGCACAATGGACAACCCCAGCAGATTCACAGGTGAAGTGTTTTCTCACCTGAAGGAAGTGTTTGGGGCTTAGAATGGAGTTGAGGGAGGGGGTGAATAGACAGGTGTAGAACTTTGGCCACTTGCAGGGATAAGTGCTGGGAGGGAGATTAGTGCGGAGGGACGAATGGACAAAGTTTTCACGAAGGGAGCGACCCTGGCAGAAAGCATAGTGGTTAAAGTTACATTTAGTGGTAGGATCCCTTGGAGACATTTGTTAGATTCTCTTCTATTTTGCAACAAGTCACTGAGATGACTATCAGGAATGATTCTGACGTGGACAATATAAAATGTTATCAGGAAGAGATGAAGAATAATTCTTGATGCAACTCAGCAATCCAAAGGACTGTGAGCATCTGTGGTAATATTTTCACAAATGAATGATTAACGCAGGAAGATGGCAATATATTTTTAAAGAGTATGCAATTTTTGAAATTTTACAAGCCAATTAAGAGCATTCTTATGAGACTAACAAATATAGTTATAATATAATGCAGCTGTAAGAAAAGATTTATGAACCTTTTGAAATTTCTGCATTAATTACTCATAAAATGCAGTCTGATATTCATCCAAGTCATAATATTAGACAAACACAATTTGCATAAACCAATAACACACGAACATTTGTATTTCTCATCAGTAGTAAGTACACCATTTAAACAATCACAGTATAGGTTTAAAAAAGTACGTGAACCTCTGGGATAATGCTTTCTACATAATCTATTTGGAGTCTGGTGTTCCAATCAATGAGATGAGATTGGAGGTGTGGGTTGTAGAGGTGTCCTGCCCTATTAAAAAAAGGCACAAAAAGTCAGGTTGTTGACAGACCCCACTCTTCTCGAGAAAGATCTGTTAATGTGCACCATGCCTCAAACAAAATTCTCAGAAGACCATAGAGGAATAATTGTAGTGATGCACAAGCTGGAAAAGGCAACAAAAGCAATTCTAAAGACCTTAATGTTCATCAGTCCACAGTAAGAGAAATTGTCTACAAACGGAGGAAATTCAATACTATTACTACTCTCCCTAGGAGTGGACATCCTGCAAAGATCACACCAAGAGCACAGTGTGCAATGCTGAAGGAAGTGAAAAAGAACCCAAGGGTAACAGCAAAAAACCTGCAGAAATCTGTAGAATTTGCTAAAGTCTCTGTTCATGTGTCCACTACTGTATAATAAAAACACTGAACAAGAATAGTGTTCGTGGAAGGACACCATGGAGGAAACCACTGCTCTCCAAGAAAAGAAACATTGCTGCATGTTATTTGCAAAAGACTGCCTGAATGTTCCACAACACTCTGGGACAACTTTCTGTGGACAGATGAGACTAAAGTTGAACTTCATCAGACAAAAGCAGAAATGCACACCACTATGTTTGGAGGGAGAAGGGCACTGAACACCAACACCAAAACCTCATCCCAACTGTGAAGCATGGTGGAAAGAGCAACATAGTTTGGGACTGCTTTACTGCCTTTGGGCCTGGACAGCTTGCAATCGTTGAGGTAACAATGAATACAAAATTGTATCCAGACATTTTATAGGAGAATGCCAGGGTAGCGGTTCGTCTCCTGAAGCTTATTAGAAGTTGGATGATGCAACAAGGCAATGGTCCCAAACATGGATACCTCAACAACAGAATAAGTTAAAAAGAAAAAAAAATTGTGTTTTTGGAATGGCCGAGTCAGAATCCAAACCTTAACCCAATTGAGATACAGCGGCATGATCTGAAGAGGGCTGTTCATGCAAGGTATCCCAGAAATACTGATAAACTGAAACAGTTTTGTATGGAGGGAAGGTCTAAAATTCCTCTTTGGCATTGTGCAAGTCTGATCAGCAGCTATGGGAAATGTCTGGTGGAGATTATTTATATGACTTTGACAGTACACAGCCCTATTGTTGTTTGTACGTTTTTTTGCATTGTGTATTTGATATAACTTCTCCTCTGATTTGTATCTATTCATTTTTTTAAAAAATCAATAAAAAAAATTGAAAATGAAAAGAAATGAGATTATTGCTGCTAAAGGAGGCTCTACCAGTTATTAGATACAAGGGTTCACATACTTTTTCCAGCCTGGACTCTGAATGATTAAACAATGTGTTCAATAAAGACATGGAAAGTACAATTGTTAATGTGTTATTACCTTAGGCAGATTGTGTTCGCCTATTATTGCGACTGAGGTGAAGATCAGAGCCCCATTTTATGAAACTGCAAAGGGTTCACAACCTTTTCTCACAAAGGCTTGAATGTTTGCTAAATTAACCACCTCAAACCTGGCTGGTTAAAAAACATTTCCAAGCAAAAAATGCAACTCATTTGCTTTTTTACTTCAAAACCTACCTGCAACTCCTGTAGGTGTTTCTCAAGCTCAGCAGTAGAATCCCCCAAACACCAAGCCACACTAATGTGAAAGGAAGGGTTCTGTTAAAATTAAAATGGGTTTAATACACATGAAAGAGTACTTGTGTTTTATGAAAACATCAAAACAAAACAACCAAGGCAATTTCACAAAAGCATGATCGGTCACACTCTGTCACACTTTGTTTTGATTGCATTGGCGCAATGCTGAAGATGCTGTACAAAATTATAAGACTAAGCCAGTGTAATAATTATGAAAACAAATAATAGTGGAATTCAGTGTTCCCCTACTGTAAAGAAAAAAAAGATAGGTTATGTTAGAGGTATACAAAAGTATTTAGTTTTAGTTGCAAGAGTCAACTTCAAGAAATGAAGATTTAAAATGGAAAAGATACCAGGAAATTCTACAGATATATTTAGTAGATACATGGACAAGATTTCAGTCTCTCCATGACCCTCTTAAAATACTAAAGCACATTAAATTCTAATTGACATCTTTATGTTTTGTTTGGATTCAACTACATTCCAGATTTAGTTTGGAACAATTTTACATATGAAAGGATATTCTAGAATGCCAACTTGAAACAGTTGTTACTTGCAATTTTAGAGAGAAATGGTACTTAGAATCCTAGAATGATTTGCAAAATACTAAACAAAGCTATGGCAAATTGTGGAATCTCCCTTTATGATTAAACAAATCAAATGACCTGTTATATCTCATTTCAAAAATGAAATCACATGATTTAATAGGTTTACACAATTTAATTCCACTTACATAGCATAGCCAATATTAGCAGCACACAAACTACAAACAAAGAGATTCTGTAGATGCTGGAAATCCAGAGTAACACATACAAAATGCTAGGAGGAAGTCAGTAGGTCAGATAGCATTAATGGAAAGGAATGAACAATTGATGTTTTGGGTCAAGACCCTTCTTTGGGACTAGAAAGGAAGGGGGAAGAAGCCAGAATAAGAAGGTGGGGGGAGAGAAAGTACAAGATGGTAGGTGAAGTCAGGTGGGTGGAGGAGTGAGGATGAAATGAAAAGCTGGGAGGTGAGAGGTAGAAAAGGTAAAGAGCTGAAGAAGGAATGTGATAAGAGGAGAGAGTGGACCATAGGAGAAATGGAAGGAGGAGCACCAGTGGGAACTGATAGATAGGTGAGAAGAGAAGAGGTAGGGGGAACAGAGTAAGGAATGGAAGTACAGGAAAAGGAGAGGGGGATAAATGACCAGAAATTAGAGAAAGCAATGTTCATGCCATCAGGTTGGAGCTACCCCGATGAAATATGTGGTGTGTTTCTCCAACCTGAGAACAGCCTCATCGTAGCAGTAGAGGTGGCCATAACCAACATGTCAGAATAGGAATTGTTGTTGCGGCGACGACGACGACGACAACAACAACAACAACAACAAACATGAAAGCAGAGACTGCATCTCATACAATTTTAGTATTAAGTTCCATAGTTTAGGAATATAGTTTAAAAAACTGACCTGCCAATGTTATTTTGAGGGATACTGTTTAAATTTAAGATACTGACAGAAGAAGACCTGAGAGGTTGAACAGGATTATAAAAGTAAAGTGATTCTGTGATGTGCTCTGGTCCCAGACCATTGACAGCATTAAAATCCATTCTAAAAGATACAGTGGCTGGCCACCAGGAAATTCTGCTTGTTATGGTTTAACGTCATTTCCTGTACACAAGTGTACAGGAGAATGAAATAATCGTTCTCCAGTTCTGAAAATGCACGAGAAAAACTCAGTAACAAAAAACACAACAAATGTAAATACACAAGATAGCTCTATACACAGACTGATACTACGCTATACATAAGGTGACTGATGGGAAATGATAAAGTAGTGGTGGAGGTCATAGGAGGGGTGTTGATCACCTTGCTGCTTGAGGAAAGTAACAGATTTTGAGTCTGGTGATCCTGGCGCGGATGCTACATAATCTCCTCCCTGATGGGAATTAGACAAACATCCCATTAGCAAGGTGAGGGCCTTGATGGCGGCTAGGCTGGTGCTGGTGATGATTGGGCAGTTTTGACTACCCATTGTAGAATCTCCCTATCTGCTGCAGTGCAGTTTCTGTACCAAGCAATGATATAGCTTGTCAGGATGCTCTCTGCTGTGCATCTTTAGAATGGCATGAGTATGGATGTGCAAAGACCAGCTTTCTTCAGCCTCCTCAGAAAACAGACGCATTGATGAGCTTTCCTGACTGTGCAGGATATGTTCTGGGACCACGAGAGGTCGAGTGTGATGTGCACTCTCAGTTCTCCTGAAGGTGATAATCTTCTCCTTTGTCTTTTTGACTTTAAGGAAGAGGTTATTTGCCAGGCATCAGGCCTCGAGCTCTTCCACCTCAGCTCTGTAGGGTAGGCTATCTCATCATTGTTGTTGATGAGCCCCACCGTCGTGTCAATTGCGAACTTGGTAATGTGATTGCTTGGGTTTTTGGCTGTGCAGTCATGTGTGAGTAGAGTGTACAGCAAAGGGCTCAGTACACATCCCTGGGGGGCAGCCGTGTTGAGAAAAATGGGCTGGGAAGAACGGTTGTGCATCGTCACCATCTGAGGTCTGTTCGTTAGGAAGTCCATCACCCAGTAGCACAGTGGTGTATTTAGACTGCGGAGTAGGAGTTTGTTCACCGAGGTCTGTGGGACAATAGAGTCGAATGCTGGACTGAAATCCAGAAACAGCATTGTGACGCAAGTGTCCTTGAATTCTAGGCGTGTCAGGGCCAGGTGCTTGACATATGCTATGGCATCTGTCATACAGCGGTTCTATCGGAAAGTATATTGGTGAGTGACCAATGTGGCAGGAATGGAGGTTTTGATACAGTATGTGCCATTATCAGCTGTTCAAAGCACTTCATGATGATTGTGCAACCGGGTGGCAGTCGCTTAGTTCTGAAGGTGTAGAGTTCTTTGGTACTGGGATGATGATGGCTGATTTGAAGCACGTAGGATAGCAGCCTGGATGAATGAAGCGTTGAAGATGTCAGTGAGCTGGTGTGCGTACTCCCCGAGTACTTAGCCTGGGATGGTGCCTGGCCCGGCTGCCTTATGGGGGTCGACTCTCTGCTGTTAAGACAGTGGCTGCTCACCTTGAAGGGGGGTAGCTTTCATGGCCAGCATTGAGTGCCTCAAAGCACGCATAAAAGATGTTTAGAGCATCAGAGTGAGGACTCACTGGTACAGTTAACGTTTTTTCTTGTGTAGTCAAGTAATGCCACATAAACCAGGATCATTATCAGGCAGGTGCTCCTGAATTTTTTTGTGCATAGGCAACTTTTGCCCTCTTCATACCCAAGATGAGGTTTCTTCTGGCTGTTCTGAGATGTCCTGTAACCAGAGATGAAGGCAGTGTCCTGGGTTTTTACTGGGGAGCAGATCTCTGCATTCAGCCAGTACTTCTGGTTGGGACATGAGATGACTATTCTTGGGTACCAAAGTCGTCAATGCACTTACCAATGACAGTTGAGGCATATTCTACTCGTTAGTGGCAGCCTCCTTGAACATCTGTCCATTCAAAGCAGTACTGACGCACAGAGACTGCTTCATTAGGCCATACAGTGACAGTCCTCTTGACTGGTTTCTCCATTTACTGCAGTGGTCGGTATGCTGGGATTAACATTATGTAGATGTAGTAAGAGAGGTTAAGATGAGGGTGTGGGGCGACTTTGGGTCTGTTGTACAAACAGGGTCCAGTCTGTTTGTTTCCCGAGTGGCCATGGTGATATGTTGTGGAATTTGTGCAAACTACAAGTTAACTTGATTGAAGTCTCCTGCAATTATGAAGAGATCATCCAGATTCTTGTTTCTTGGAGAGCTAATGGTACTATAAATCTCTTCCAGTGCACCCTTGGTGTTTGCACTCAGGTGGGAGGGGGGTGTAGACAGAGGTGATGAACACAACAGTAAATTCCCTGAGCAGGTACTGATGTAGCTGGCATTTAATTTTAAGATGCACAACTTCCCCAGACCAGTGGCCGCTAATACAAATGAATTTCTGCACCAACCTTTGTTACTGTATACTCAGATTCTACCTCCTTTGGATTTCTGCAACAAGGAGTTCCTGTCTCCACATGTTGTTTAAACCACAATTCAGCAGATTTTTCATCTCTTTGATGATCCACAGGTGCTCAACAGAATGGTCTCAGTCTAAGTCAAATCTCAGCAATGCAGAGGAGGCCACATCAGGAGCACCAGACACAGTAGACAATCCCAACAGATTCACAAGCGAAATGTTATGTCACTCAGAGTGACTGCTTGAGGCCCTGAACGGAGGTGAGCGAGGAGGTGGATGACGAATTGTAGCACTTCTTCCACTCGCAGGGAGAAGTGCCAGGTGCGAGATTAGTGAGGTGTGATTAATGGACAGAGGAATAACAGAGGGAACGATCCCTGCAGAAAGCAGAGAGTGGGAGGGAGGTAACTATGTATTTGTTGGTAGGATCCTGTTGAAAATAGCTGAAGTTAAGGACAATGATGTTCTGGATGCAGAGGCTCATGATGTGGTAGATAAAGACAAGAGGAACTCTATCCCTGTTAAAACAGTGGAAAGATGGGTGAGTGCGGATGTCCAGGAAATGGAGGAGATGATGACAATGGCAACATCAATGGTGGAGAATGGGAAACACTGCTCTTTGAAGGGGGGGGGGTGGGGGAGAATCTCTGATGTTCCAGCTGTGTGCTCAGTCCACTGCTGTTCACTCTGCTGACCCACGATTGTGCTGCAACACACAGCTCGAACCACAACATCATTCGCCGATAACACGACCGTGGTGGGTCTCATCAGCAAGAACGATGAGTCAGCTTACAGAGAGGAGGTGCAGCGGCTAACGGACTGGTGCAGAGCCAACAACCTGTCTCTGAATGTGTCCAAAACAAAAAGAGATGGTTGTTGACTTCAGGAGGGCACGGAGTGACCACTCCCCACTGAACATCGACGGCTCAACGGTAGAGAACATTAAGAACACCAAATTTCTTGGTGTTCACCTGACGGAGAATCTCACCTGGTCCCTCAACACCAGCTCCATAGCAAAGAAAGCCAGCAGCGTCTCTACTTTCTGCGAAGGCTGAGGAAAGTCCAACTCCTACCCCCCCATCCTCATCACATTCTACAGGGGTTGTATTGAGAGTATCCTGAACAGCTGCATCACTGCCTGGTTCAGAAATTGCACCATCTCGGATCGCAAGACCCTGCAGTGGATAGTGAGGTCAGCTGAGAAGATCATCAGGGTCTCTCTTCCCGCCATTACGGACATTTACACTACACGCTGAATCCGCAAAGCAAACAACATTATGAAGGACCCCACGCACCCCTCGTACAAACTCTTCTCCCTCCTGCCATTTGGGAAAAGGCACCGAAGCATTCGGGCTCTCACGACCAGACTATGTAACAGTTTCTTCCACCAAGCAATCAGACTCCTCAGTACCCAGAGCCTGGACTGACACCTTGCCCTATTGTCCTGTTTATTATTTATTGTAATGCCTGCACTGTTTTGTGTACTTTATGCAGTCCTGGGTAGGTCTGTAGTCTAGTGTAGGTTTTTTTTCTCTGTTTTTTTTTTACGTAGTTCAGTCTAGTTTTTGTAATGTGTCATGTAACACCATGGTACTGAAAAAACGTTGTCTCATTTTTACTATGTATTGTACCACAGTTATGGTCAAAATGACAATAAAAAGTGACTTGACTTGACAAAGTACAGCTTGCTTTTACTTTTGATCTGCATATGGTGCATTTTATTTATTTGCCTCTTGCAATTATTTACTGTGGAGGGTAATAAATCTTAACCAACTGGGCTAGGAGAAGTGATTGTAGGTGGTACAAACTAAAAATTCATTTTATTTTTTGAGGCAAATAAAAATTATTGAATAAAACTTTGCAGAAGTTAGTGTGTTATATAATAATGAATGATGACAATGTACTTCATGACATAAAATGGATAAAGAGCTCCAACCTTATAGTAAGTTTTCAGATTGAACTCCTCCAGGGACTTGTCCACTTCTTTGACCATTTCCAGGAGATGGTCACCACCAGCTGAAACTTCTAGACCAAGGAAGGTCCTGTCCAAGAAGTAAAAGAAATACATTCTATAATCTCATGAATTAAGTGTAGGCTAAATGATAAACCGCAAGGAAGACCAGAACAAAGGACCCATGTCAATGGTCCTTCCTGTGTAGTGACAAAGTCTTAACACACCTATCATCCGACAGATCAAAGCCATCAGATCACCCCAGTGGATATCACAATCTTGTGGACAATTCCTATGAAGTTAACTTACACCAAACTCAGCTTGTGATTTCTAAAGTCATCTGAGCCATGACAGTCCAATGAAACAAAATCAGAATTCTTGAAGCAATAAATTAACATATATTTCAGTAAAACCAAAATTATTTGCTGCAATTAACATTGAAAAATGTTGCAGAACATGAAACTATACCAGTCTTATCCTACATTGGTTTCCCCCCAAAGGATATCTGATTTACGATAGATGCAATCTTTACAGAAGAATGAATCATCTCAAAATTATCAAAGGTCACCATTGGCTCCAAGTAGTTAATCTTTAATAATCCAATGGAAGGAAAGAGTATTGAACACTGATTAAGAGACAAAGAGTTGTGTCTCTATTAATCAGCAAATCTTGAAAGGTGTGTTTATAAAAGCATGAACAATTTAAATGTTTGATGTAAAGAATGTTTAAGTGTAAGCAACCTCAGATTAACTGCTTCATACAAACTGCTTAATGGCACAAGTTTCATCAGCAAATCTAAATTTGCTGCCCTCACAACTAAGAACAATTAGTTTTCATAGAATTTTACAAAGTAGTCCCATTGCTCAAAATAGAGCACTATATTCCAGGATACTTTCAGAATGCTGTGCAAGTTGCTGATTGCCAAAGTAAAAGGAAACACCTTCACCAAAAATATACAAGGCCTCAGGAACATACAGTATCCTTGCTTAAGCTCCAAAGCTCACCTGCAAAGAGTTTCTGTCACAAATCCACAAACTCATCTTCAATATGTGGAAGGAGCATAGCAAAATCGAACATGTTCAAGAAAGAAGATGTCCAATTGTGTTAACTAAAGTGGTGTTTCTCTGCTGTATGCCATAGAGAAAGTCATGTCAGGGTGCTCCTCATATACCCCCACCCAATGGCTGAAAGGCTGCTCCACAAACCACAGTGTGCACTCCATCCTTCCTCAGACAGAGTGGATATAATCTTCTTGCAGTTCTTAAGAGAATTGTAGGGTGCAGCACCAATCACAATGTGCCATTTTTCAAACCTCCTAATAGCTTTGATTCCAACTGGGAGTGACTATGAAACATTCTCCTCAAACTCAGCTGCCCAAATATATTTGCTTGCGTCTGACTTTTGCATTATAATGGCACATAAGCCATAACCCTAATCAATGGGTCCACAACTGGCCAATCTTAGTGAAGATCAGTCTGAATCAAGGCCATTTCATCACCTTTGCCAATTTCCTTTTCACAATTCTGAACCACAGCTCCAATAGACAGTCTGCGAGAGTGATGCTGATCTTCATTTGTAATGAATCTATGGTGAGTGCACACCAAAATCCGGGTCACCTGAACTTCAGTGGTTGAACTGTTATGACATCTACACTTGCACTTGCCCACAGGTTAAATTCCAAGCTTGAGACGATGATCTTACATTTACAAGCATTAAGATCCTCTACTAATCTGTTGCCACTGAAGAATAGTAATCACATACAATTAAAGCTCACAGCAAGATCCTGGTAAATGAAGATCATTTCCTTAGACTGCCTTCAGTTCACCAGCATAGCCTCTGGTTGACTGAGGAAAAGGTGTCCGAGGACCAAGACCTCAGACCTGACAAAAAAATACTCAAGCTACCAAGCAGCAAGGATCTCTACTATCCCACAAACTGCTGAGACCCGGACTACCTACAAGAGTCATCTCAAGGCACTGGAAATTTATCACCAAACCACTGTCCGCAATACTCTCCAAATTCATTGGATTTATATGTTAACCAACATCAGTACCCCCTTGCAGCCAGCACTACATCAACCTACCTACATATAATTAGCTCTGCTGGACAGGACATGTTGGTAGCCCAACACCGGACACACAAAATTGACATGCCGTTCTAAGCCATGTCAAATAACAAGAGTATCGGGCAGGCAGAGGATTTAGATCTGACTCCTGCCTGAGTCATTACTCAAAGTGCAGAACAAGCAGATAGGATTTGCCTGAGAACCTAGAGACCATGTACCAGTAATGCACAAAAACTAAATGGCATATTCCCTCACAACCTACCCAACTACCTACCACACCAGACACTTGCCATCTCATGTGTGAAAGAACCTGTGGCCTATCGGTCACCTAAGAACCAATAAAACCCGGAGTGGAATCACATCATCCTCCATCCCAAGAGACTGTCTGATTTACGGAATAATTGCATTGAGTACATTTCTGTGATGAAAGAAGAGCTGACTCAAAATTTTTTGAGCTCAAATAAATTGCTGAAAATAGAAATTAACAATAGATTTTCATAATTTTAATTTCCTTTTTGGATACACTGTACATTGATGTTCTGATCAAATGTTTAAAATTTGAAAGGTGACATTGTACCTGGTCTTCTCTTGATTACAGTAGATCTTCACTTTGTCTGAAAGGCAGTAAAACCTGCAGCACAAAGGAGAAATTCCAAGTGGTTACTGAGTCTCACTGGATCAGGTACATCAGTTTGTAAAAGTTCTCTCTTTTGTCCCTTGACATATTTGCCCATTTATCCAATATCAACTCCACATATTCTGACACCATTGCAACCGAATTCTAACCATACAGCAATACACTACAAGATCAACAGCACAAAATGACCGCTATATCTGTTCTCTGAAAAACAATTACAATGGGCTTCATTCCTCTTCTCACTCTTTTCAAATATAAACCTACTTCTCTTCAGAAAGTCATCATTAAATATTTCCACTGCTCTCCCAAGCAGAGCATTCTAGATCATTACAACTCAATGCATAAAATACTCCTCAGGTTATGAAATACTGTGCTGATCATAATCTGTATTCTTTGGTTACAAACACTTCTGTCATCAGAGCAAACTCTTATGTGATATGGATTACAGTTGGGTAAGTATACCTCATCATGCACCTATCTACAGCACAAAAACAAACTATTGCACAACAGAACCCTCTTATTCTTCCTCATTTCACCTTTATCAAGAAATCCTTCTATTCCTTTCTCCTTTATTTTGCTGTAGCTAGTTCCACACTCCATACTTGCTAGGTAATTTCATTCTTTCCATTTTTTATAGCTATCCCTCATCCTCTTAACCAAAATAGTCTTCTGCATTAAATTCCAACTGCAGTACGTTGCCCATTTCAGCAGTCCAGGCGTTTGTGAGGTTTGTTATTATACCCTTCCTTAAAGTTCAAAAGTGTAGCAAACAAAAAAGTTTGAAGTCCAATAGTCAGTGGGTTGCAGTCACACCGGATCCCAACAGACACAAGAAACTGTTTAAATAATACTATCAAATAAAGGCTGCCAAAAGTGCCCAAAACATTATTTTAACAATGTTAGTCGTATACTTCTGTTGCTGTATAAATAATCAGTCATGATCATTTAAAATACAAATAAATTTGATTTATTGTGGAAATAGGGTCTTGCACCAAGTTTTCAGAAACTTCAAATGTACCTGTCAAAAAAGGTCATCCTATCCTTTAAGGATTCCACAAAGCTGCTTATCCAGTGATGGCGTAGCACCACTGTATGTGATAGACTTATATGGAACTCCGTCATCTGAGTCAGAAGCAGCCTGTGCGTTTGCAGGTGCGTCAGTAATAGATCAACAAGTTCTAGAAACTCCGCTTCAGGATAATCTGTTGGAAATCAGGTACATATGGATTTCAAATGCACTGTGCAGAATACAGTTTTGTATCCCTAAAAAACAAATGCTGCATTACTATAAACCACAGGTTCCCAAAGTGTGTGACATCGCCCTCCCCCACCCCACCCCCAGGGGCAGTGGAGATTTCTAAGGGAGCGATGGGGGGGGTGCGCGGTAGCAAGGGGGAGACAGCTGAGAGATTACAGTTAATTTAAGAAACAAATTACTTATTATAAGCATTTGATCCTCAGTACCTCATAATTAATTACAAAGATCACATAATCACCTCAACTCTTGCCAACCCCTGTTCTCTTTTAAGATTTTGCTTGAAGCATGTTGCAGTTGTTGAAAAGTAATGTGACCCTCTGTATTTGGCATATCATGAAATATCTGGACTGAAGAAATAGTGTTGTTTCTGGGCCTGGCCCACACATTATTGCCTTTCACCACAATAGTATTGTCTTAGCTAATACGATTCCCATACTCTAATGATACAGTGATGCAATTCCTATGAGCTAGGGTATGGTGTTCAATAGAGTAAAGTTCAGAATCTGCCATTTCAAATGGTCTTAACCACATTTCCCTAGCCAATGGCCTAACCGAGATATCACTGCCCCACTTCACTCTTCAGGCAGAGTCAAGGTTTTGCCTGAGCTACGATATCACAACTTTATTGATCACAACCTTCAAGGTTGGACTGAGACGAAAGGCAATTGACTATGGTCGTTAATCCATAACAAAAATGGCAGAAGCAGACCAAATGAAAATTAGTGTAGACACTATAGTGTGGAGTATCTGAGTCATGGATTTATACCAGCACCAAGCTATCAACAGCAGCTAATGGGTCTGTTGTGTTAAAAAGTTTGTCCAGGCTCCTTGAACGTTTGAACAGAATATACTCTGATAAAGCAAATAAGCACTTGGCTTATTTTCAATCACCAGAAACAGAAAATACTTTAGAACACGTTTGACAGCACTTCACAACAAAATAATGATGGTTTGCATGCTTCACACAGCGTTTCATTGCTCATTGCTTAATTTGGAAAGCCCCATACAATTGGAGAAGATTGATTCTGCCAGCAGTAAGAAAGGTTCTGGGTACGGTTTTGCACAAGTCACCAGATCAAATAATTAAAGCAATTCTGCTCAGTGATAGCTCAGTCTGAAGACAAATAGCTGAAATGTTTGAGAATGCGGAAGAAACATTGTGCAATATATTGAGAACAACAGAATTTGCTCTGCAGTTGGATGATCAACTTTACCAGGTAATAAGCCTTTGTTTCCTGGTTATGTTTACTTCATAAAAGAAAAAAACATGGCTGAAGAGTTATTATTTGCAAGGAGACTAAAAACAGATACAAAGGGGAGCTAATATTTCAGGTTGTTGAGCAATTTTTCAAAGAGAAGGACACTTCATTCACCAACATTCTTGCTTGTGCAACACATGGGCCCCATTAATGACAGGACGAAACCAAAGGGGGTTATTACTTTTTTTGAAAAAATGCTGTACCTAACATATTTACCATTCACTGTGTAATTCACAGACAACATCTTGTCACAACAAAACTAAGTGATTGGCTGCACAAATCAGTAAGTACTGTTATCACACTGGTAGATAAAATCAAGTCCCATTCTCTCAATTCTCGACTACTTCAAGACCTTTGTACTGAGAATGATGAACAGTTTGACACTTGCTGTTACACACAGAAGTCAGTTGACTCTCAAAAGGAAACTGTCTGAGATGCTTTTTATGTGCTTTTTGAATGATAAAGTTCTTTGGAATAAATTACTTCATTCAGTAATCTACTCAAAAATTAGGCATAACACTGCTTATGTCAGAATTATTCAAAAAGTTTAATGAAATTGATCTTCAATTGCAAGGCAAAGACTTATCAAAGTCAAATCAGTCATTTCCAAATTTTTGTCCAAGTTAACCCCATTTAAATGCAACATTGGCCATCATGACCTTTTCCAACTTCTGAGCCTCTCTGAATTAGAAGAGAAAGAAAGAATACCAGATGATGATCTTCAAGTATACTGTGGCCACCTGGGTGAGCTGCATAAAAACATGTCAGAGAGATTACAGGATCTTCTCTCAATCCAAATTCCAGATAGGTAATAAATCATTTCCTGAACACTTTTAATGAAGAATTAACAGGAAAGATGGAGGAAGAACTGATCTCACTACAAAATGACCGAACTGAAGACGAGGTTCAAAAATTCATATTAAGCCATTAGTTTCAAAGTAAATATGGAAAAAGGGCGGTCTGTTCTGTAGATTAAGATTCTAAATTGGAGAAAAGCCAATTTTGATGGTATCAAAAATAATCTGCCAAGTGTGGATTGGGACAGGCTGTTTTCTGGCAAAGATGTACTTGGTAAGTAGGAGGCCTTCAAAGGTGAAATTTTGAGAGCACAAAGCTTGTATGTGTCTGTCAGAATAAAAATTAAAGGTATCAGGTTTAGAGAACTTTGGTTTTCAAGAGATATTGAGGCCCTGTTTAAGACACATAAAAAAAGGTACATAGCAGCTATAAGCAGGTAGGAACAAACAAGATTCTTATGGAATATAAGAAATATAAAAGAATGCTTAAGAAATCAGGAGGGCTAAAAGGCTGCATGGGTTTGCCCGAGCAGACAAAGTGACGGAGAAACGCAAGGGATTCTACAGATACAGTATTAAAGCAGACAAAGTGACGGAGAAACGCAAGGGATTCTACAGATACAGTATTAAAGCAGACAAAGTGAAGGAGAAACGCAAGGGATTCTACAGATACAGTATTAAAGCAGACAAAGTGACGGAGAAACGCAAGGGATTCTACAGATACAGTATTAAAGCAGACAAAGTGAAGGAGAAACGCAAGGGATTCTACAGATACAGTATTAAAGCAGACAAAGTGACGGAGAAACGCAAGGGATTCTACAGATACAGTATTAAAGCAGACAAAGTGACGGAGAAACGCAAGGGATTCTACAGATACAGTATTAAAGCAGACAAAGTGACGGAGAAACGCAAGGGATTCTACAGATACAGTATTAAAGCAGACAAAGTGACGGAGAAACGCAAGGGATTCTACAGATACAGTATTAAAGCAGACAAAGTGACGGAGAAACGCAAGGGATTCTACAGATACAGTATTAAAGCAGACAAAGTGAAGGAGAAATGCAAGGGATTCTACAGATACAGTATTAAAGGATTGCAAGAGACAAAATTGGATCAGAATAGTAATCTATGCATGGAGACAAAAGAGATGGGGTGATCCTAAATAAATTCTCTGCATCTGTATTTACTCAGAAGACAGACACAGAGAAGCGAGGCAAAGCAGCAATGAGATCATGGACCCCAACAGAGGAGGAGGTGTTTGCTGTCTTAGGTCAAATGAGGGTGGATAAACCCCCCAGGGCCTGACAAGGTGTTCCGTCAGACTCTGTGGGAGGCAAATGCAGGAACTACAGATGCCCTAGCAGAGATACTTAAATCATTCTCAGTGACAGGTGAGCTACCAGAGGATTGGAGGTTAGCTAAGATGTTCTGCTGTTTAAGATGCGCGCAAAAATAAAAACCAGGAAATGATAGGGCGGTGAGCCTGACTCAGTAGTGGAAATATTATTAGAAGGTATTCCAAGGGACTGGATATACGAGTATGCAGATAGAAAGGGACTAATTAGGGATAGTCAGCATGGTTCTGTACCCAATAGGTCATCTTTAACCAATCTTTGATTTGTGATGAAGTTACCAGGAAAGTTGATGAAGGCGAGGCAGTGCATGTTGTTTACATGGCCTTTAGAAAGGCCTTTCAAAAAGTCCTGCATGGGAGGTTTGTCAGGAAGGTTCAGTCACTTGGCATTCAAGATGAGGTAGGAAACTGGATTAGACATTAGCTTTGTGGGAGAAGCCAGAGAGTGGTAGTAGATGGTTACCTCTCTGACTGGAGGCCTGTGACTAGTGGAGTGCTGCAGGGATTGGTGCTGGGTCCATTGTTGTTTGGCATCTATGTTAACGATCTAGATGATAATGTAAGCTGGATCAGCAATTTTGAGGATGACACCAAGATTGAAGGTGTTAGTGGACAGCGAGGAAGACTATCAGAGCTTACAGTGGGATTTGGACCAGCTGGAAAAATGGCAGATGGAATTTGAAGCAGACAAGTGCAAATCTGTTGGACTTTGGTAAGAATAACCACGGTAGGTCCCACACAGTGAACGGTACGGCACTGAGTGAGGTGTACAGTAGAACAACAGGATCTGGGAATACTGGTCCATAATTCATTAAAAGTGGTGGCACAGGTAGATAGTGCCATAAAGAAAGCTTTTGGCACATTGGCCTTCATAAATCAAAGTATGAGTGCAGGAGATGGGATGTTATATTGAAGTTGGATAAGACATTGATGAGGCCTAATTTGGAGTATTGTGTGCAGTTTGGGTCACCTACCTACAGAGCAGATATAAATAAGGTTGAAAGAGTACAGAGAAAATTTACAAGGATGCTACCGGGACCAGAGGACAGAGTTAGAAGGAAAGATTGAATAGGTTAGACTTTACTCCCTGGAACATAGACTAAGAGGGATATTTGATAGAGCTATGCAAAATTATGAGGTATAGATAGGGTAAATACAAGCAGGCTTTTTCCACTGAGGCTGGGTGAGACTACAGCTAAAGCTCATGGGTTAAGGGTGAAAGGTGAAATGTTTAAGGGGAACATGAGGGGAAACTTCTTCACTCAAAGGGTCTTGACAGTTGGAACGAGCTGCTGTGCAAGTGCTGCATGCGAGCTCGATTTCAACGTTCAGAAGATTGGGTAGGTACACGAATGGAAGGGGTAAGGAGGGCTGTGGTCAATGAGACTAGGCTGTTTAAATGGTTCAGCATGGGCTAAGTGGGCTGAAGGGCCTGTTACTGTGCTGTACTTTCCTATGACTCTGACTTTTGATTGCAGAAAGAAATCTCTAAATGCTGTCCTGCACAATGAAGAAAAGTCAAGATATTCTTTATTGCCTTTCTAATATCATATTTAGTGGAGCGTGGTTTCAGTACAGTCGCCCAACTTCTTTCAAAGCAATGAAACAGACTGCAAATTACTGAATGCGGGGATCTGAGACTCCCTCTGAGTGACATTCAGCCTGATATCACTGCACCATGCCCATCCATCTCTTTGAAAGGTGTAAAAGCAAAAAAGTAGTGAATAGCTGGAGTAATATATGCTCTAAAAATCACAGAAAATTATTTTTATAGGAATTAAATAAATAATTTAATTTGTAACTTTAAATGGATTTGAATAAATGCTGCAATTATTTGTTACTGATAGATAGATAGATAGATAGATAGATAGATACTTTATTCATCCCCAAGGGGAAATTCAATGTTCCTCCAGTATGATATCACATAAACACAAGACAGACCAAGACTAACTGACCAAAAAAACCACATAATTATAACATACAGTTACAACAGTGCAAAGCAATACCATAATTTGATAAGAGCAGACCATGGGCACGGTAAAAAAAAGTCTCAAAGTCCCAGATAGCCCATCATCTCACGCAGATGGCAGAAGGAAGAAACCTCCAACGTGGCAAAACTTCCCGATGCAGCCTCTGGAAGCACCCGAGCACAGCCAACTGTGAGTCCGTCCGAAAACTTCCGACAACTTCGTGCCTCCGACCAGCCCTCCGACACCGAGCACCGAGCACCATCTCTGCCGAGTGCTTCAACCCCGGCTCCGGCCACCAAGCAACAGGCAAAGCCGAGGATTCGGGGCCTTCCTCTCTGGAGATCTCTCCGATCGCTCAGTAGCAGCGTCAGCAGCACAGGCTGCTTTGAATATGTAGTTCCTATTTTCTTTCAATATGCATCGCAAATCAAAAATTTTTTTAATAGTTTTTATGTAATAGCCAGAAAGGGAGAAGGGAATGCTGGGAGCCAAGGAGACTAATCCAAAAAAGTTTGGGAACCACTGCTGTAAACCCACTTACTGGTTAATATTTTAGTGGTTAAATTATTCAGACTTTGTTACATTACCATCCTTGTTTTTTTCTATAGTTCTCATAAATACTTCTGATAGCAGGAAAAAGCAGAACTAATAAATCCTTCAATAAAGCTATGGCCTTACACACATCATGTTTTCATCTTACACAGCTTAAAACTTCACACCAAGTAAAAGAATCTCAATGCTTTTGTTTTCCGCAAGAATTAACATCCATAATTTTGTTTGGAAGGACATATCATTAAGAGTTAATTTAGTGTTACTAAAAATATTTTTTAAATTTGGAGAAAATGGTACAATACCTGTAAGCATCCTGAGACAGACAAATTGGCAATATGAAGCTATTCAGCCCTTCCAACCAGCTTTGCATTCAATATGATCAATGCTGGTCCTCTATCATATTACCCCTTGGTGCATTTTGTGTCTAGAAATCCATCTATATGCATCCGTCTTAAATCTATGCAGTGACTTGGCCTTCACAGGCTTCTTTACACCTTGATAAATTTACTGAGAATAATTTGGGAAAACAAAACAGGTATTGGTCCTTTTGATACATTTTGGTCAGTCACCTATTAGTCAAGTACTCTATTCAGATAGTCACTACAGTTAAGTATTACAATTGGCCCCTGCTTTTCGAACGTTCGCTTTACGCCAACTCGCTGTTACGAAAGACTTACATTAGTACCTGTTTTCACTAACAAGAGGATTTTCGCTTTTACGAGAAAAGGACGCCCGCTTTATATGTGTGTTTACCCCGAGAAAGACTACAATGACCATGAAGCCCTGTGCGGGCAGTTGTTTGTGCATGCGTGTATGTGCCGATTTCTTTTCTCCAAATTGATTTTGGTTCGCTGCCTTCCCAAGTTTGGTAAGTAAAACTACACCGTACCTACAATATTTCTACTTTGTATAGGGTGTAAATTTATCATATCATTCCTGCTTTTACTCTATGTTAGTGTTATTTTAGGTTTATGTGCTATTTGCTTTGATTTGGTAGGTTATTTTTTTGGGTCTGGGAACACTCAAAAAATTTTCCCATATAAATTAATGGTAATTGCTTCTTCGCTTTACGTCATTTCAGATTATAAACAGTTTCATAGGAACGCTCTACCTTCAGATTGCGGGGGAAACCAGTATACAGCTTTCTTTACAACTCTGGCTTTCTTTACACATTGATACCACCAGAGGGCATCAGTTCTACACAATACATACGCAGGTGAATTATGTCCAAATTGTCAGGCAGAAATTCAACACTAAAAATGCTATACAAAACAGAAACAGACACTTCAATCCAACTCATTCATGCCAACCAAGTTGTCTACTTAATCTCGGCCCATATCCCTCTGAATCACTCTAAACCACATACAGTACTTGTATAAATGTCTTTAAAACATTGTAATTGTACCCACCTCTATCACTTTATCTAGCAACTCAACTACCCTATACCCTCTGTGAGGACAATTCTCCCTTCTAGTTGTCTTTAAATTATTCCACTCTCACCTTAAATCTGTGTCCTGTAGTTTCAGACTCCCCTACTCTGGAAAAAAGATTGTGACCACGCACCCTATCGACACCTCTCAAGATTTTATAAACCTGTGTAAGTTCATCCCTCAGCTACCTACAAGTCAGGGAGTAAAGCCACATCCTATCAAGTTTCTCCTTGTAACTCAAGCCCTCCCAGTAACATCCTTGTGAACTTTCCCATCTTAATGGCATCCTTCCTTTATCCAAGCAAGTATTCCACATACAAACATAATGCCTTGTACAGCTGCAATGTGACGTCAAAGTCCTGTACTCAATGCCCACAGCAAGTGTGTCAAATGCCTTCTCCACCAGTGTCACCTGTCTCCATGTTATGTTGCTGCACCCTAGATACCTGTGTTCTACAACACTTTCCAGGGATCTACAGCTTAATGTGCAAGTCGTACATTGATTTGGCTTACTAAGTGCTGCACTTTGCATCTGCCCAAGTTATATTCCATTTGACGCTCTCTGATTCATTTCCCAAGTTGGTCTAGTTAGTCTCAGATAACCATCTTCACAGTCCATTACAACAGCAACTTTGGTGTTTTCCTACTAACCACACACCAGTGACCTTGTCCTCTTATTGCCCTACGGATCTTCTTAAGTAAATTCCTAAATCTCTCACTCCTCAAAACACTTTAACAAGAACATGCTTCCTTGAATTTTTAAAAGCTTCCCCACTTGCCAGCTGGCACTTTGCCTCAATCGAGGACTTTATGCTCAGGAGTAATCCTATCTTTTTCCATAACTATTTGGTCACTGGTCCCAAACTGGTTCCCCTACTACCGACAGCTCTATCACTTGGCCTGCCTCAATTCCCAGCAGGAGGTCCAGTGTCACCTGCTCTCTAGTAGAACCATTTCCACAATGTTGGAGAAAACGTTGATGGGCAAAATAAATTCTGCCCTTTGTCTTTTAGTAATCCAGGTCAATATCAGGGAAGTTGAAAACAACCTACTATTGGAACATAATTATATTACAGCTACTTGCATTCCCTTTACATGCTTGATCCTCTAATTGCCACTACCACTTGATCCTCTAATTGCCTGTATTATAATCCCACCAAAGTCATCATTCCCTTATTTCTAAAGTGCACTTACATAACTTTACTAGATGATTATCTAACAATATCCTCCATTAGTTTTGCTGTGGTATACATCTTAAATCAAAATCACAATTCCCTCTCCTCTCTTAACTCTATCATTGCAGTAGTGTGTATACCCTGGAACACTGAACTGCTAGCCCTGTCCTTCCCTCACCATGTTTCTGTTACGGCTTTATAAGATATAGAGCCTGTAACCTGTTCTTGTGGCCATATCGTGAGGCTAGTCGCAACCAATAATATATCGATTTGCCTGGGTAACTCACATTCCAAGTACACAAGCGTTGACCAGTTCCCTCGTTGGTGCGCAAAGCTGCGGATTCGACCATCGTGTTCACTGCTGTCATCCACGTGCTCCTCCAGCTGCTTGAACATTCCCATTACACTGTCTGGTATGGGCAGTCGCTGGGGTTTCAGGCTGTGCACCAGTCATCATTTGAAAAATAAAACAACCGACATTTAGACTCAACACAAACATCCCCCGACACACTTCTGATGTTTCGCTTAGTAACTGTTAGTTTCGTGTTTCCCCTCCTTTTTGAAATAGTGGGATGCATTTATCAGTAGGAAATGCTGCGGATTGAGCGGGGGGGGCTATTTCGGTGTTACACAGCCACTCTACCCGATGAACTCAGATTTACTCACTCGGGCCCACTGGCAGCAGCTCCGCCTCCGCCATCGCCTCGGACCCCCGGCCGCAGCAGTGATGGAGGGTGTTGTTCTTTCTGCTCCTCCTCATCCTCGCTGCTGCTATAATTCACCAGGAACATCCCACTCCTGGCGCCCTCACTTCGGTTGCAGTGCGACCGCCGCCAAGGCCATCTTAAACCAGGAGTTACACGCTGTGTTCCGGTGGAAAACGCAGCGTCGAGTAGGAGGTTCCGTGTCATCGCCCTCCCTCACCGCTGCCCAGAGCGGTTCCTGCCCCATCTCCTGCCCATTAGTAAAAGAAATTACAGACTTTGTTCCAATGGGATTTAGGTGAGCTATCTTGGTGTCTCACACCCAATGAATTAGCCTTATAGCGTGACCGATCTTATTTTGCAAATGAAAACTAACGATAGTTTTTCTCTGCAATAACTATACAGAATGCAGATCGCGCCTCCCTTTTATGATGTTGGATGAGGACTATAAGTCAGGTCACGGGACATTTCAAACTACAGCCGCTGTGGTCTCACTCAGTATGTTCTTCATTGCTGCTGCCTCCAAAGAGAAATAGCAAAAATAAAGCAATAAACGACGTAGAGAGAATTTCAAGTAACCGCGGCGCCTGCCACTCAACGTCGGAGACTCAATACATAAAGGTGCATTTGGATCTATAAACACTCAGACGCCGCCTAACGCCAGGGACGCCAAGCCGGGTCTGACTGTATTCCGCTCCGCGTCGCTTGTTTTTACACCCACAGGACGCAACCCAAGGCACTGACTGGAAAGATATGCCAATGGTGATTCTGCATCCAGGATCTACAGGAAGGATAAGCAATTTATATCAGTGACCAAGATGTTTGACTCTAGAAACCCCAGCCAGGGGAACCATCGACCCTGCATTTCATCCCTATGGTGCACCTCAGGGGTGTGCGCTTAGCCCACTGCTCTGCTGTCTCTATCTATACCCGTGACTGCGTGGCTAGGCATAGCTCAAATGGCGTCTATAAATCCTTTGATACAATCATTGTTGGCAGAATTTCAGATGGTGACGAGAGGGTGTACAGGAGCAAGATATACTAGCTGGTTGAGTGGTGTTCCAGAAACAACTTTGCACACAACATCTGTAAGACCAAAGAGCTGAGTGTGGACTTCAGGAAGAGTGAAATAGATAGATAGGTAGATATTTTATTGATCCCAAAGGAAATTACCGTGTCACAGTACCATTACAAGTGCACAGATATACAAATATTAGAAAAAAAGTAAGAAAAACAAGTTACCTCAGTATAACTGTGGGGGGTGGGGTGTCATCACTTCCCTGGCTATAGGTTGACTCATTATAGAGCCTAATGGCCGAGGGTAAGAATTACCTCATATAGTGCTCTTTGGAGCAACGCAGTTGTCTATAACTAAAAGTGTTCATCTGTTCTGCCAAGGTGGCATGCAAATGAGAAACATTGTCCAGAATTGCCAGGGTTTCTAAGACAAGGGAACACAAACCAATCCTCAGAGGTGGAGAAAGTGAGCAGTTTCAAGATCTCCGAGGACCTGACCTGGACGCATCATACTGATGCAGCCATAAAGAGAGCAAGGCAGTGGCTATGTCTCATTAGAAGTTTGGGGAGATTTGGTTTGTCAACCAAAATACTCAAAAACTACAAATGTAGTGTGGAGAACATTCTGAGTGGCTGTCTGGTATGGGGGTACAAGATCAAAGTAAATTGCAGGAACTTGTAAAAGCTCCATCATGGATACCAGCCTCTGTAGCATCCAAGACATCTTCAAGGAGCGGTACCGTAGGCATGTCCTGGATCCTCACCACCCAGGGCATGCCCTCTTCTCACTGTTACCATATAACCATATAACAATCACAGCACGGAAACAGGCCATTCCAGCCCTCCTAGTCCGTGCCGAACTCTTAATCTCACCTAGTCCCACCTACCCGCACTCAGCCCATAACCCTCCACTCCTTTCCTGTCCATTATCCACAACACCATCGGGAAGGAGTTACAGGAGCCTGAAGGCACACACTCAGTGATTCAGGAACAGCTTCTTCCCTTCTGCCGTCCGATTCCTAAATGGATATTGAACCTTTGGATACTACCTCAACACTTTCTTATTGTGTTATTGTCTATATGGGTATAGACATATACATACCTAATGTAACTCAGTTTTTTCTCTCTATTTATGTATCCTGCATTTCATTGTATTGTGGCTGTAAAGTTAACAGATTTCATGTTATATTCCTGGTCTATTAAACTTGATTTTGATTTGCCCTGTACTGCTTTATCGGTAATATCAGTGCCCTCTCCATGCTAACCTTCCAACACCGAGCACAAACCAAGCCAGAAATCTTGCAGTTATCATGGACTCTGACTTAAATTTTAGCTGCCACGTTAAGGCAATTACAAAGTCAGCCTGCTACCATCTTTAAAATATTGCAATAGTTAAAGGGCTTATGTCCTAGCAGGATCTAGAAAAACTTGTCCATTCATTTATCTTTAGTAGGCTTGACTACTGTAATGGCGTTGTCACAGGTCTCTGTAAAAAAATTCCCTCAGACAGCGGCAGCTGATTCAGAACACTGCTGCTGGAGTCCTCACGGAGACCATCACTCCAGCTCTCAGATCACTACCCTGGCTTCCAGTCCATCAGAGGACAGACTGTAAAATATTACTACTGGTTCATAAAGTCTGGGGCCAAAATACAACTCCAATTTCCGGCTGCATCATGGACCTTCCCGAGCTCTCAGGTCATCTGGGCTGGGTCTGCTACCGTCCCCAGGGTCAAAACTAAACATGGCACAGCAGCTTTTAGTTCCTATGCTCCACATCTGGAATAACCTTCCAGAGGGTCTGAAGTCTGCCCCAACTTTAAGCTCTTTTAAATCAAGGTTTAAAGTTTTTCTTTTTGCTGTAGCTTTCAATTAGAATCTCCTGCACTGTAACTTCTATTTATCATATCTATTTTTGTGTGATTTTATTCTCTTATATATTGTCTGAAATTTGATATTTGGTTTTTATAACTTGGGTTTGAAAAGTGCTATCCAGATAAACTTGCCTGCTTGCTTACTCAGGCCCTGGTTAAACACAGCTCTGCTCAGCAGACGGAGTCTGGCAGAAGCACCAAGTGCTACCAGCAAACTTGTGTATGGAGTTGGAGCTGTACTTAGCCACACAGTCACAGGTGTGAAGCGAGTGGAGCAGGGGCTGAGCACTCCTGTGCTAAGGGAGTTTGTGGAGGAGATGTTGTTGCCAATCTGAACTGACTGGCGTCTACAAGTGAGGAAATCCAGGATCCAGTTGCACAAAGGGGGTATTGAGGCCTGGTCTTGGAGTTTACTGATAAGTTTTGAGGGAATGATGATGTTAAATACTGAGCTGTGATCAATAAAGAGCATCCTGATGTATGCATCTTTGCTGTCCCGATGTTGCAGGGTTGTGTGAAGAGCCAACGAGACAGCATCTGCTGTTGACCTGTTGCTTCGGTAGGTGAATTGGAGCGGACCCAAGTCACCACTCAGGCAGGAGCTGATACGTTTCATCACCAGCCTCTCAAAACACTTTGTCACTGTGGATGCGGGTGCAACTGGCTGATAGTCCTGATGCAGGTTACCATGCTGTTCCTTGGCACCGCTACGATTGAAATCTGCTTGAAGCTGCCGGAGTGAGAGGCTGAAGATATCCGTGAACACACCAGCCCGTTGGTCAGCACAGGTCTCCAGTACGCGGCCAAGTACTCCATCTGGTCCAAATGCTTTCCTCGGGTTCACTCTCTTGAAGGCAGCCCGCATGTCATCTGAGGGACAGTCAGCATAGCTTTGTGCTAGGCAGATCACACCTTGCAAACTTGATTCATTTTTTCAAGGAAGTGACAAAGGAGCTTCCTAAGACAGTGGTCATTATGTACGTGGGCTTTTGATAAGGTCCCTCATGGTAGGTTATTTCAGAAGATAAAGAGGCAGGTGATGCAGAGTGAATTGCAAATGTGGATTGGGAAATTGCTTATCTATAGAAACAGAGAATAGGGGAAAAGCTTCTGTTCTGGCTGGAGGTCTGTGACCAGTGGTGTTTGATATATTAATGACCTGGATGGAAATGTGGGTGGGTGGATTAGTTTGTCTGAGGATGACACCAAGACTGAGGGAGTTGTGGACAGTGTGAAGGACTATGAAATAATACAACAGGATATAGATCAGTGACAGGTGTGGACAGAAAAGTGGCGGATAGAGTTTAATCCAGGCAAGTATGAGGTGGGGCACTTTGAGAGGTCAAATGAAAGGGGTAAGTCTGCAGTTAATGGGAGGGGTGCAAACAGCATAGAAGTACAGAGGGGTCTTGGTGTCCAGGTTCATAGTTCACTCAAAGTGGCTAGGTAGTACAGAAGATGCTTTCCTTCGTTGGTAAAGCTGTTGACCCTAGCAGGGGAGAAGTCATACTGCAACCATAGAAAACGTAGTCAGGCCACTCTCGGAGTATTGTGTACAGTTCTGGTCTCACCGTTACAGGAAAGATGTGGAGAGGCTGCAAGTATTGTGTACAGTTCTGGTCTCACCGTTACAGGAAAGATGTGGAGAGGCTGCAAGTATTGTGTACAGTTCTGGTCTCACCGTTACAGGAAAGATGTGGAGAGGGTGCAAGTATTGTGTACAGTTCTGGTCTCACCGTTACAGGAAAGATGTGGAGAGGGTGCAAGTATTGTTTACAGTTCTGGTCTCACCGTTACAGGAAAGATGTGGAGAGGCTGCAAGTATTGTGTACAGTTCTGGTCTCACCGTTACAGGAAAGATGTGGAGAGGCTGCAGAGCAGATTTAGACCTGATCATGTTTTTAAAATTGTGAGAGGCATAAATAGGGTAGACAGTCCAAATCTTTACCCCAAGATAGGTGCATGGAATGGGTTGCTGGGGTAGGGCAGGCAAATTGGTGGAGTTTAGGAAGCTTTAGCTAGACACATAAATACGAAGGGAATGAGGGATATGGATAGTACTTGATAGGAGGACATTTAGTATAAATCAGCATCAAGACTGTGAACACAGTGAATCGAACTGTCTCTGGGTGCTCCGGACTAGGAAAGAGATGTTCAACCATAATAACAACAGTCTGTGCGAGTTCTCAGAGGCTAGAAGACTAAAGCTTCATTACATTGTCATGACTGAAGGTGAATGACGGCAGAGGACTGAGGCACAAAATTACTTCCCTTCTAATCTATTAACACAAACGTCTTCCCTCTGGTACCAGAATGACTGGTTCATTTTCACTTACTTTGATCCTCTCCCTGACTACTCAGGTGTACAGCTGCATGAAATACTCTCTGGGGAATTGATGGAAATCTCCAGAGAACAAGAAAATGGGGTTAGTGTAGAATTCATAAAAAGAATTTGGAGCATTATGATCAGCACGCATTCGGCGTGTTGTTTTCATGCTGGTATCTAAGTCTGACTTTGTTACCACACTTTGAGAAAGGGATTGGTTTCCCTGAAGTCTCGTGCAACTAAAGCGATGCTTTCCTCTGATAAATCTGGAAAGAAAGCTTGTGTCTGTAACCTTCTAACTTGCGACGGAAGGGAGATTAGCGAACCACAATCACCTGTAGTCCAAGGTTAGTGCTAAATAAACTGAATGTTACAGCAATTCTGAAACGGTTGTGAAAGCGGGCCACAGTAAAAGTGAGCAGCAGGAATTTAAAGTCTGACGAGAGGAGGAACTTACATTAGGGAAGAGTAACAATGGAAAGTTACTTGTACTGCCTGGCCTGCACTGGGAGTTTAAAGGAAAGCTGTTCAAATGGATGAGAAGTGCTCATGGAGAAATGCTTCAGGCTGCAAGATGAGCTGGGGTCTGAGGAGTGCAAGAGATTTCAAAAATTAGCAAAAGGACGCCAAGAATTAGAACACAACAGGAAAACCAGCAAGAAGGCTGCCGAAACATTAACATCTGCAAACAAAAATATAAAGTGCAAATATAAGACCCTTAGAGGCAGAGATGGTAGGAGTCACAATTTGGAATTAGTAAACAACAGATCTATTAAATAAGTATTTCTTCATCACAGCTGAAGGTACATAGGGTAAATTGGCATTTTGCAGAATTTAACATCCAACAAGAGGGAGGAATAATAATGAAAAGTTGCTGGTAAAGTTCCCTGGAGTCTAAATCGAAGATGGCTGCAAATGTATGACAAGGGATTTCAGTGAAATGCAATATGATTACAGCAGTGGTTAACAAGGCGGATACCGGGTTATTGGTTCTTTAGGCTGGGGGTAGGGCATCCAGAGCCAGATATTGTGGTCTCAGCATAAAGGATCTGCCACTCAGTACAGAGATAAGGAAAAAACACGAGGAAATCTGCAGATGCTGGAAATTCAAACAACAACACACACAAAATGCTGGTGGAACACAGCAGGCCAGGCAGCATCTATAGGGAGAAGCGCTGTCGACGTTTCAGGCCGAGACCCTTCGTCAGGATTAACCGAAAGGAAAGATAGTAAGAGATTTGAAAGTAGTGGGGGGAGAGGGAAATGCGAAATGATAGGAGAAGACCGGAGGGGGTGGGATGAAGCTAAGAGCTGGAAAGGTGATTGGCGAAAGTGATAGAGAGCTGGAGAAGGGAAAGGATCATGGGACGGGAGGCCTCAGGAGAAAGAAAGGGGGAGGGAAGCACCAGAGGGAGATGGAGAACAGGCAAACAACTAAATATGTCAGGGATGGGGTAAGAAGGGGAGGAGGGGCATTAACGGAAGTTAGAGAAGTCAATGTTCATGCCATCAGGTTGGAGGCTACCCAGTCGGTATATAAGGTGTTGTTCCTCCAACCTGAGTTTGGATTCATTTTGACAATAGAGGAGGCCATGGATAGACATATCAGAATGGGAATGGGACGTGGAATTAAAATGTGTGACCACTGGGAGATCCTGCTTTTTCTGGCGGACCGAGCATAGGTTTTCAGTGAAACGGTCTCCCAGTCTGCGTCGGGTCTCACCAATATATAAAAGGCCACACTGGGAGCACCGCACGCAGTATACCACACCAGCCGACTCACAGGTGAAGTGTCGCCTCACCTGGAAGGACTGTCTGGGGCCCTGAATGGTGGTGAGGGAGGAAGTGTAAGGGCAGGTGTAGCACTTGTTCCATTTACAAGGATAAGTGCCAGGAGGGAGAATGGTGGGAAGGGATGGGGGGGGACGAGTGGACAAGGGAGTCGCATAGGGAGTGATCCCTGTGAAAAGCAGAAAGGGGGGGAGGGAAAGATGTTCTTGGTAGTGGGATCCCGTTGGAGGTGGCGGAAGTTACGGAAAATTATACGTTGGACCTGGAGGCTGGTGGGGTGGTAGGTGAGGACAATGGGAACCCTATCCCGAGTGGGGTGGCGGGTGGATGGAGTGAGGGCAGATGTGCAGGAAATGGGAGAGATACGTTTGAGAGCAGAGTTGATGTTGGATGAAGGGAAGCCCCTTTGTTTAAAAAAGGAAGACATCTCCTTCGTCCTGGAATGAAAAGCCTCATCCTGAGAGCAGATGCGGCGGAGATGGAGGAATTGTGAGAAGGGGATAGCCTTTTTGCAAGAGACAGGGTGGGAAGAGGAATAGTCCAGGTAGCTGTGAGAGTCTGTAGGTTTATAGTAGATATCAGTAGATAGGCCGTCTCCAGAGATGGAGACAGAAAGATCAAGAAAGGGGAGGGAGGTGTCGGAAATGGACCAGGTAAATTTGAGGGCAGGGTGAAAGTTGGAGGCAAAGTTAATGAAGTCAACAAGCTCAGCATGCGTGCAGGAGGCAGTGCCAATGCAGTCGTCGATGTAGCGAAGGAAAAGAGGGGGATGGATACCAGTATAGACTTGGAACATGGACTGTTCCACAAAGCCAACAAAAAGGCAGGCATAACTGGGACCCATACGGGTGCCCATTGCTACACCCTTGGTTTGGAGGAAGTGGGAGGAACCAAAGGAGAAATTATTGAGAGTAAGAACTAATTCCGCTACATGGAGGAGAGTGGTGGTAGAGGGGAATTGGTTAGATCTGGAATCCAAAAAAAGTGAGGAGCTTCGAGACCATCTCGGTGGGGGATGCAGGTATATACGGACTGGACATCCATGGTGAAAATAAGACAGTGGGGGCCAGGGAACTTAAAATCATTGAAAAATTTCAAAGCATGAGAAGTGTCACAAACATAGGTGGGAAGGGATTGAACGGGGGGGGATAAAACAGTGTCAAGGTATGCAGAAATGAATTCAGTGGGGCAGGAGCAAGCTGAGACAATGGGTCTACCTGGACAGGCAGGTTTGTGGATCTTGAGTAGGAGGTAGAAACGGGAAGTACAGGGTGTGGGAACTATGAGGTTGGTGGCAGTGAATGGGAGATCCCCAGAGCTGATCAGGTTGGTGTTGGTATAGGAGACAATGGCCTGGTGCTCCTTAGTGGGGTCATGATCAAGGGGTAAATAAGAGGAGGTATCAGAGAGTTGTCGCTGTGCCTCGGCCAGGTAGAGGTCAGTACATCAAACAACAACAGCTCCCCCCTTATCAGCGGGTTTTATAGTGAGGTTGGGATTGGTGTGGAGGGAGCAGAGAGCAGAGCGTTCGTAAGGAGTGAGGTTGGAATTGGAACAGGGTGTGGTGAAGTCGAGACAGTTGATGTCCCGTCGGCAATTAGCAATAAAGAGATCCAGAGCAGGCAGAAGACCAGAGCGGAGTGTCCATGAAGAGGAGGAGGGTTGAAGATGGGAGAAGGGGTCATCGGTGGGTGTAGGAGAGTCCTTGTCAAAGAAGTAAGCTCGGAGACGAAGCAGGCAGAAGAAGAGTTCAGCATCATGGCGTACGTGGAACTCGCTGAGGTGTGGGCGAAGGACAAAGGTGAGGCCCTTACTGAGGACAGAGCACTCTGCCTCAGAGTGTTGAAGGTCGGAGGGAATGGTAAAGACCCTGCACGGATGAGAGAAGGGATCAGAGGGGGGAGGGAAGCTGGTGGTGTCGGTGGAGAGGAAAGGGTTGGGGTGAGAGGAAGATGGAGCCTCTGAGGGCCCAGGAGCTGACGATGGGATCTGAGGGAGAGGGGATTGCAGAGTGGTGGTAGGGGGAAGGGGAGACGGGAGTCACAATCGCAGCATGTGAAGACCCGGCCTGGAGTTCAAGGCTGGAGTCGCAGTCGGTGGTTGCGCAATCGCTTTGAAGCTGTCCATGGTCGTTGGAACCTGCGTTGATGGTGCTGGAGTCCAGGTTTTCAAAATGCCCTGGGTTGCTGGGGCAGCTGAGATCGACGGCCGAGGCCAATCTATGGTCGTTGGAACCCGCGTTGATGGTGCTGGAGTCCGGAGTTTCAAAATGCCCTGGGTCACTGGGGCAGCTGAGATCGACTAGTGGGGCCGGGGACGCAATACGAAGACCATGCTCTGGGGTCTGCAGATGGAAGATCTTGCAATCCTTGCAGGACGTGATAAAGTCAAAGAAACGGCGATTGCACGCATGGATCCGACGGAGGATGAAATAACGGACAGGTCCATTGCAAACGGAGAGAAAGGTGTCCGAGAGGCGTGGAAGGGATTGTGAAAGGGACGCCAGGTACCTTCTCTTGGCGGTGAGTGTCGCCAGCAGAGCTCGATGGGAGGAACAACGGGAGGCAGAGTCAATTAAATGTGAGTACCTGGGATCCTCAGAAGTCCAAATTGAGAAGCTCGAAAACGGATCCTGAAGCCAACTGGAGTCAGTTGGCGGCGGAGACACGTTCCAAGGAGGGATATATGGCTGTAATAAGAGATAAGGAAACATCTCTGCAATCAGAGTGTTCCGAATCTTTGCAATTCTCTACCTGACTCGTCTGCCACACAAGGGTGGAAAACACACACAAAACGCAGGAGGATCTCAGCAGGTCAGGTAGCATCTATGGAGAGGAATAAACAGTCAACTTTACAGGCTGAGATCTTTCATTAGGACACCCTGAGTTTCCAGCTCCTGCAGAATCTCTTGTGTTTATGCACATGGTGGTAACTTTGATTGTATTTTTTTTTACGGAAGCAGCAACCTCTCCTTCAAACAAATCCAACCCCAAACAGGCTCTGTAAGCCTAGATATTTCTGAGGGACTGGAGAGAGCCTTAAGATGCCTGGTGAATGAAACAAGGATGGCAAAATGGAGGATTTGTTGAACTTAACAGTGTCAAACTTCCCAGGATATGGGAGTAATGCTAGTAAATAGGCATCCTGGTTGGAATGGTCAAGTTGGGGCCTGTTTCCATGCTGTCTAGCTCTCTAGATCTGAAAATCAATCCTTAATCATTAAGTTGCTCCTGGTTTGTTTCTGCACCAGCTGACCATGCCCGATCAGAATCTGTTTAGACATTTCCACATTATCTGGCCTGGGTCAATCATGTAGCTTTATTGCAGGTCTGTGTGCCAAAGTCTTGGGTAATGTTCTGATATGCCCTGCAATTACTGTGCAAGGGCCCAATACAGGAGCCCAAGTGTGTGGCAGACGACTCTGTGGTTGGCGAATGCCTGGGGCCGGTATGAAAAACTAGTGAATCAGCATAGATGTGGTGAGTTTCAGCAGTAGTTCATATCGCCAACGCCGTTAAGCCAGCAGCCTCTACCTCCATTTTCCAGTCACGTTTCCCAGTAACCTAAGGAGCAGGGGTGAGTGAACTATTACAATCGGGGTGAATAGAATGCGTGTAGTGTTGCACAGACACTGCCTGACCTGCTGAGTTCTTCCAGCATTTTGTGTGTGCTCCTATGAAAATAACAATGCCACGTTCCATCCCTCTGTGACACCCAATATCCACCACCAGCTGCCTGCTGGGGCGGGGAGAGGGTAAAGGGGCATGCCTTTAACTTTAACTTTCCATCCAGAATCTTTCTCTGCCTGTTGCAGACAATATTGGCTGAGGCCAAGGTATTGGTTGGACCCTCCCAGTCCTAATCACTGCCTAAGTCACGAGTTGGTACACACTTGGTCTTTATTGCCAGAGATTTGAGTACAAGAATCGGGGTGTCCTATTCTTTGCTTAGAATATTGTTTGCTCTTTTGGGTTTACTCATTACAGAAGGAGGCGTCGCACACAAGATGCTGGAGGGGTTCAGCAGACGAGGCAGTATCTATGGAAGGGAATAAACAGTCAATGTTTCAGGCCGAGACCCTTTATCAGGACAGCAAGAATTCACCAGCTTTGTTACAGACAACATAATGTATGGACGTTGTTGGCATCAGAAAAGAGGACCATTGTTGATGGATGATAATGAGAAGGTTATGGGCCACCACTTACCAGTTATGTAAGAGTTACAGTCACACAGTGTGCCACTTGTCAGTCGCTGGGAAGTCTTGCTGATAATGTGGGCAAGCATCTGGAGAGGTGAAGCTGACAGTCCAAAGGAAATAGGAATGTGCGTTTGTCCAATTTTGATTCACTCAGCAGCCAAAGCTGTACATCTGTGTGTGTGTGTGAGACAGGATAAGATTAATGTTGAAATCTCAGCTGTTACCAGCAGCTTGTTGAATATAAACAGCACTAGCTAGCAGTGAATATCTTAACACTACAGGAGGCGTGTACGCGTGCACACACACACACACACACACACACACACACACACACACACACACACACACACACACACACACACACACACACACACACACACACACACACACACACACACACACACACACACACACACACACACACACACCATTGTCAGCCAGTTTTTGTGGCCAATATCTTTGCAGATTTGGCAGCTTTCAGCGTGGTTGAACAACAGTGTCACTTCCTCATAAATATTTATGTCTGTTCACTGAATGTCTGCTGCAGGAGGATTTTACACCAGTCGTATTGGTTGGAATCTCCTCACACGACTCCAAGGAAGATTTGAGCTGGTCCAAATATCTGATATCCTGCCTTGGAATTTTTTCATGGCATAAATAGCTTTGCTAATTTTTTCCCCATCAGCATGTGTAATCTCTGCTAAACAACATATTCACAGCTCAGCACGTGATGGAAACCAACCACCCCTCCAAGGACTTTGTCTGCCCTGGTAAAGCTAAGGAAGATCTCACCTACCCTCGACATCCTCTGGTTTCCATTCTCCCATCCGGCAGAAGATAGAAAAGCCCAAAAGCATGTACACCAGGCTCAAGGATAGCTTCTACCCCTCTATTATAAAACTATTAAATGGTTCCCCGGTACGATAAACTGGCACCTTGTTGAATGGAGCATTCTGAGATTGCCAGCAGGCACTGCAAGCGGGTGACGTTCTGGGGAAGAGGAGCTAATTTGTCAGCTTTTCTTCTATTGACTATTAAAGAGGAATATGACAACCACAAGATACCTGGTCAAAAAGCAAGCGGCCCACAGAGAATGGAGCAACTCCCTCCTTACTCCCAGGGCTCACCAATTCACAGCACTAATTCCACCAACATATGACTGTTATTTCACTTTTTGTTATTTAATAATCCTCGGGTGTAAATGTCGTGCAACGTGGGAACATGTATTTGGCCCAGCAAATGTGTACAGACTGCCATTTACACTAATCATTATTATTGATTGGAATAATCAATATTCCATATTAATATATATCCCCATATTATTCTACAGCTACTTCCAGGTTCTGCCACAGGTGAAGGGCCATTTACGTCGGCTGGTTAACATCCCACCCACATACCACTGGAGTAACTGGAGGAATTGGCGCCTGCAGAGAGCATCCACGTTCTTCACCAGCATCACCAGAATCTTAGAATCATAGAGTACTACAGCACAGAAAAAGGCCCTTCTGTCCATCGAGTCCATGCAAACTGGTCCATTCGACCCACACCTGGACCATAGCCCTCCATATCCCTCCCATCCAAACTTTTCTTCAATGTTGAAATCAACCCTGCACAAGGTGCAAGATCATAATGAAATAGATTGCGGCAGCTCGTTCCACGTTCTCACCAACCTCTGAGTGAAGGAGTTTCCCCTCAGGTTCTCCTTCAGTATTTCACCTTTCATCCTTAACCTATGACCTCTAGTTCTAGGCTCATTGCAGAGGTCAGCACTAGTCTCATTACAACAGTCCGGAGGTCAAGATTTAACCCAAATGGCTGGATCTGTGAGGCAGCTGTTCTACCAGCTAACGGCACTGGCTTCACCACCCACACCACCGCCCCCCCCACCACCAAGCCCTGCGGTGACAGTTTCCCGAGTTACAATAGGGAAACAAGTACCCAGCTATAGAGTCATACAGCATGGAAACAGGGCCTTCAGCCCATCTTTCCAATGCTAACCGTCATCTATTTAAGATGGTTCTTCAGTCCCAGCAGAATGGAGGATTTCACTCATATACACACCTCCATTGGTGTAGTTGGTACACCCTGCAGGACACCAGATTGGGGATGTAGTGGATAGCGCTGAAGGTATTCAAAACTTGCAGTGGGATCTGGACCAGGTGTAAGTGGATAATGGAATTTAATGCAGACAAGTGTGAGGTGTTGCTCTTTGGTGGGGCAAACCAGGGTAGGATTTACACAGGAGCACCTTAAAACGGACGGATCTGGGAATATAGATCCATAAATTCATTGCAAGTGGTGTCACAGGTAGATAGGGTTGTAAAGAAAGCTTTTGGCACATTGGCCTTCATAAATCAAAATATCGAGTACTGGAGTTAGGGTGTTTAAGTTTTACAAAATGTTGGTGAGACCTAATTTGGAGTATTGCATGCAGTTCTGGTCACCTACCTACAGGAAATAATGTCTATAAGACCAAAGAGAATTTGCAAGCACGTTGCTGGGACTTGAGGACCTGAGTTATAGGGAAAGGCTGAATAAGTTAGGATTTTATCCCCTGCAGTGTAGGAGAATGCGAGAAGATTTGATAGAGGTATAAAAAATTATGAGGGGTGTAGATAAGGTAAACTCAAGCAGGCTTTTTCTACTGAGGTTGATGAGACTGGAAGTCATTGGCTAAGGGTGAAAGGTGAAATGTTGAAGGGGAAACTTAAACAGAAGAAGAGATTGGAACTTAGCCATGATGATGTCAAATGGTGACTCCTTTGCTTGCATCTTCGGTAAGAGCACTACTTCCATCTTTAATGTCTCTGTTTTTCCCTTTCAGGGTTCTTTTGAAAGCCCTGACCTGGACTTACACGCTGACTTCAGTTCTTTGCGGGAATGGGACCTGCTCTTGGGATTTCATTACTGACCGTTATTTGACGTGCCAAGGACGCAGCCTAAGAAATTTAGCTCGGACACAATGGGCTTTTAACATCATAAATCAGCGAGTTGTTTGTTAAGTCTCCCCTCTCACTGTGAAACAGAGACATCCCTTTCTTCCTTATTAGGAAGAGAGAGAGTCTGTGGTACGTCAGACACCGGCTGAACGAGTGGTCTTTAGGGTACCACAAGTCTGTGTCTTTGCTGTTGCTTTGCTACATGCTTGAGTGTTGATGCTTTCTTTTTGCTGGTGGGGGGAGAGGGAGAATCATCGTTTGCTGCCACTTATGCACAGGAGGGAGGGGAGCTGGGGGGACTTTGGGGTTCTAACATTTAACTGTCATTCACCCTTTGGGGGCACTCCTCTGTTTTTGTGAATGGTTGCGATAAAAAGCTTTTCTGGATGTATATTGTATGCATTTCTCTGACATTAAATGTACCTTTTGAAACATTTGGAAACTTCGTCACTCAGCGGGTGAGAGTGTGGAATGGGCTGTTGTCAGAAGTGGTCGATTTCAACATCTAAGAGAAACTTGGGTAGATACGTGGATGAGAGGGGTATTGAGGGCTATGGTCCCAGGGAATATCAATGGGACAATGCAGCATAATAATTCAGCATCGACTAGATTAATGAAAAGGCCAGATTCTGTGCTGTAGTCTCTATTACACCAATAGCTGTAACCAGGGAGGAGGGGGCAATGGTAACAATGGATCAGATCATCAATTCACTGTCCTCCCTCCTGCAGACTTTCCTGTTACAGCACCGAGATCCCCCCAATGTACTAGATGGAATCGTACCCAGCAAAGAGGACTAAAGTCAGTGCAATAGATTTCTTCACTCAGTCACCCTTCAGTTGCCCCGATTACCATGCTGAGCTCCTCTGTGGTAAACCCATCGCTCATATCTCCCAAGTACCTGTCCAAGGCTCCATCTGAACAACTGCCAATGGCAACACTCGTGGTGAGATTTGCTTTCTGGGGGCATGTTTGCTGTTCAGCTCTTCAGCAGATCACTTCACACCAATTACTTCAGCGTGTCACCATTAAAGTAAATGTTTCTGTGAGCTCCATTAAATATGCTCTTCCTCCAGTCGGAAATTGGCACCATTTCACCCTCTGTGACACATCCTGCGATGTGTCTGACTTTCTGTAAATCGAGGAATTGTAGTTGCTGCTGCAATTCCTAAATGAGAGTTGTCCCAATCAGAAGTATAAAAATTAGTTTACTACCATCAGGAAAGAGGTACAGAAGCCCGAAGACCCACACCCAAGGTTTCTGGAACAGCTTCTTCCCCTCCACTATCAGATTTCTGAACCTATAGACATTACCTCAGTATTCCCCTTTTGCCCAGTCTATCTATTTATTCATCTATTTATTTGCTTTTCCTTTTCTTCATCTATTTATTTGTTGTAGCTCACAGTAATTTGTTATACCTGCACTATATTGCTGCCAAAAAACAAGAAATTTCATGACTCATGTCAGTGACAGTATTCCTGATTCTGATCAGGCTTTCTAGTGGAATCGGGGAATGATGTGAATACTTTTGTATCCGACATAGATTGGGAGACTGCTTCGCCGAGCATCTACTCCCCGTCCACCAGAACAAGCGAGATCTCCCAGTGGCCACCCATTATAATTCCACTTCCCATTTTCATTCCGATATGTCCATCCATGGCTTCCTCTACTATCGTGATGAGGCCATACTTAGATTGGAGGAACAACACCTCATATTCCTTCTGGGTAGCCTCCAACCTGATGGCATGAACATCGATTTCTGGAACTTCTGGTAATGCCCCCTTCACCATTTCCCATCCCCTTTTCCCTCTCTCATCTCAATCTCTGTGCCCGCCTATCACCTCTCTCTGGTGCTCCTCCCCGCTTTTCTTTCTTCCACGGCCTTCTGTCTCTTTCACCAATCAACTTCCCAGCTCTTCACTTCATCCTTCCCCCTCCAGGTTGCACCTACCTCCTTGTGTTTCTCTCTCCCCTCCCTCCACCTTTTAAATCTACTCCCCAGCTTTCTTTTCCAGTCCTGCCAAAGGGGTTTTGGCCCGAAACGTCGACCGTACTCTTTTTCCATAGATGCTGCCTGGTCTGCTGAGTTCCTCCAGAATTTTGTGTGTTGCTCGGATTTCCAGTGTCTGCAGATTTTCTCTTGTTTGTGATTGAATGTTTTGTAATCCTATTATTTGGAATAATCTGAGAATAAGGGCAAAGAGCAAGTCCATAATTTCCATCCAGACTCCTCGCGGCCTTAGTAAAGCAGCCAACGTAATCAAAGACCCCGTCCACCTTGGATGTTTTCTCCTCTCCCCTCCCTCCCACTGGGCATTAGAAAGAATGACAGCTTCCACCCTGCTGTAATAAAACGACTGATTGAGCGTACGTTATGATAAGATGGCCTCACAATCTACCTGGTCGTGGCCTGGCACTTTACAGGCTGCTGGCATGGCTCTCTCCCTGTTACTGTAGCTCCAAATTCTGCATTTGGTTACTGATTCTGTCTTGTATTACCCGAGTAATGAAATGATCTGTATGGATGGCATGCAAGGTGATGATTTTGGTTCTACCTCAGTACATGTAATGATAATAATCCAATTCCCAATGACCATGTGGCATTTGATTGGTGAGCACTCTTTCAGACTGTCCTTTTCCACAGCAGGCCCCATTTGTGTGAGCGTTGTGAACTGATTTAAGTTGGGGTTATACAGTACAGAGAGCGATTTTTACAGAAGAAGCCTGCTGTCTGGCTTGTCTTCATTTTCTACTGAGCTGATGCCATCAGGAAGCCAAGCCCTTAGCAGGCTCAGCTCTGAAGGATGTGGGACAGCTTACAGTAGTGTTCAGGCTGGGGTTGAAGCCACAGAGGGAGGTGGAAAATGAGGGTGAGGGGGAGGACAGAAAGGTGTCGAGTTGGTTCCAGTTGGGACTGCATGTGGCAGTGAGCGCCCCTGGACGCCGTCCCTCAGCATCATGTCCCTGTCCCAGTTGTGTCTGGAGCAATCAGCTACATCACATAGTGAGACAAGCTTCAACCATTCCCACTCTGACAGATGGACACCCCGAGAGCAGGAAGAGTGACACTGAACTGATCTTAGTATATACAGTAGAATAAGACCTTTAGGAATGAGATGGGAAGATATTTTTTCACTCAAAGGGTCCCTGAATTCCCACCACAGAGGCAATGGAGGCCAAGTCATTGAATATTATTAAGAAGCAGATATATATCTGGACACAAAAGACATTACAGGACATGGGAAGAGAGTGGAAGAAAGTCTTGGGTTAGAAAATGATTATGAATTTTTTTAAGATGGTGCTGATGAAGCCCCGCGACTGATTATCACTGACAAACATAAAAAGGGATAAAACTAACTACCTTAATAATAACACTTTTTCTGGTAAAATTTGTGGGAAGCGATCACCCGAAACAATGGAGAAGCAAACAAGGGTGAGGCTGAGTCAAGGGTCGAAGCAAACGGGTGTGAGACAAAGTTGAGGCGAGGTCGAGGCAGAGTCAAGGCCAAGTGGAGGCGAGGCAAAGTAGGGGCAAGCAGAGGCATGGCAGAATCGAGGCCCATCCACCTAAACAGAGGTTTGATTAATCTAAGTGCCAGGCTTATTTGGAAAGATCATGTATGGGCCAAAACATGGCGGAAGGGTCCAGGCCCAGAGCATGTCAAAGCGACAGAGCCTGAAACCCGCCAATTAAAATGGCAGTGTGTCAAGACCTGGGGAAAGAGTCACTGCTCCATGCCGTTTACACGGCTCTCCACTGAACTGGGGCTGAGGCTGTGGCCTGCTCCGGAGACAGTTTTGTTTTGAAAAATAACCAAATATTTGAAGGGGAGTAAAAAAAATCCGTATTGTATGTAGTGACCTGCGGATACCACTAGATGTCGGTGTTGTACAGGCCCAGTACAAGCCCACAGTAGAAGCACAGGGGACAAGAGCAACGTGCCTTATCAAATCCTGCAGAACCTCTGCTGCACAGGGTCACAAAACGGCTTCATTCCATAAATTTTAATACCTTTTCCACATATCAACCGGTCATCCTTCCAAAGAAAAGGATAGGGAATTGATGAATTGAAATTTGCTGGTCTACTAATTATGTGGATATAGAACATAGAATAGTACAGCACAGTACAGGCCCTTCGGCCCACAATGTTGTGCCGACCCTCAAACCCTGCCTCCCATATAACCCCCCACCTTAAATTCCTCCATATACCTGTTTAGTAGTCTCTTAAACTTCACTAGTGTATCTGCCTCCACCACTGACTCAGGCAGTGAATTCCACGCATCAGCCACTCTCTGAGTGAAAAACCTTCCTCTAATATCCCCCTTGAACTTCCCACCCCTTACCTTAAAGCCATGTCATCTTGTACTGAGCAGTGGTGCCCTGGGGATGAGGCGCTGGCTGTCCACTCTGTCTATTCCTCTTAATATCTTGTACACCTCTATCATGTCTCCTCTCATCCTCCTCCTCTCCAGAGAGTAAAGCCCTGTAAAAAAAAAGAGTAAATCTGATCAAAAATAGCCCAGATCAGAACAGGTGCCCTTAGAATCCAAAGTTACAAACTTGTGAGCCAATTAGTCAGACAGCAATAAAACTGACTTTTAGAAGTAAACTGGTATGTCCCATTTCCCTTATCAACTGAAGATAATATGATGTCTGAAGCCCATCCCACTTTCTAAACTCATAGGAGAGCTATCGATAATTTACCAAGACACAAACAGCCTAACTCCAAGCCTTATGCTACTAGGTCCTTCAGTTCCTTGCGAAAGTGTAAGCTGGACTGTTCCTGCAACGATATTCACTCGCTTTGTGTGTTTAGAGCATATAACTTAAACAGGAACATCTGATAAAGTTTAGGTGCTGGAGATCTGCCGATGAACACTCAACAATCCAGTATTAACACTGTTTTGTTCCCACTAGATGCTGTCAAACCTGCTGGCTGTTTCTATCATTCTGTGAGGTACCCTTACTTATTAGACATTGACCCTCTAGATCAGGGGTGTCAAACTCATTTTAGGTCACGGGCCGGATTGTGCAAAATGCAGCTTCATGCGGGCCGGATCAGTCGGACGCGTGCGAACGTAGCTTTCGTTGCCTCCGTTTTTTCAGCCTGCTCTCATGTGTCTCAGTCTCTGCTATAATTACAAAGTGTTTCACTTTACAAATTCCGTTTCTTATGAAGAAGACTGCCGAATAAACACTAAAAACCCTGAAAACCTGGTACCTGAATAAACTCAGCATTAGCCATATCATACACCATAGGCGCTTTGATTACTGGGGCCAGCTTTAATAGTAATTAGATATTATCTCGCGGGCCAAAGATAATTCCACCGCGGGCCGGATTTGGCCCGCGGGCCTTGAGTTTGACATATATGCTCTAGATGGTTGCTCTTTGAGGATAACTGTAGAACATAGAACCCTTTGACCCATGATTTTGTGCTGAACTTTTAACTTACCCCAAGATTAATCTAACTCTTTCCTCCCACGTAGCCCTCCATATTACTTTCATCTGTGTGCCCGTCTAAGAGCCTCTTACATCTCCCCAATGTAACTGTCTCTAGCACCATCCCTGGAAGTGCATTTCATACACCTACCATTCCCTGTGTTAAAAAAAAGATACCTCTGATACCCCCCCCCCCCATACTTTCCTCCAATCACACTATAATTATTGCCCCTAATATTAGCAATTTCTGCCCTGGGAAAAGTCTCTGCTATATACTCGATCAATTTCTGTTATCACCTTGCACACCACTATCAAATCTACCATCTCTAACCCTCCTTTGCTCTGGAGAGTAAAGTCCCAGCTTACTCAACCTATCCTGATATGACACGCCCTCTAATCCAGGCAGCATCCTGGTAGATCTCCTCTGCACCCTCTCTAAAGCTTCCACATCATTCCTATATTGAGGAGACCAGAACAGAACACAATCGTCCACTCTGATCTCTCCAATGTATCCCTGGAATGGGATGCAAACAGTTAATGAATTGAAAGGAAGGAAGGGTGTGGGTTAGACAAAGTGGCACCAAGACTCCAAAGGGATGAGAATCACAAACAGGAGGAGCAGTTGTTCCACAGCATACAAACTTACACACTACCCCAGCTCCCAACCCTGCCTCCTGTCCTAATGTGGGGGATGACCATGGCTCAGGTGAAGCAACACTGTTGGGTGTGGTCGCGCTGGCCCTTAATAAAATACTACAGATGCTGGAAATTCAAAATAAAGCAGAAAATTCTGGAAGACCTCAGTGGTCGAGTAGCATCTGTTCTTCTTCATCTTCTCCTTCTTCAGCCCATCAGGCCTACTGAGGCAGAGATCACCGACAGCAGCTTGTGCTGGGCCAGTCTTTCACATCTTCTGACGGGGTGTAGCCCATCTTCTTGGTCTTCGCCTCCTCTCCCAGGGATGAGGACCCTGGCATTTCTGTTGCACTGTGTTTTTACGGGATGGGGTTGCTAGCCCCAGCCCGACCCTCCTCCTTTCACAGCCGGGCTTGGTAGAGTTGCATCTGTTCAGGAACTGTTTATGTTTTTTTGCTCAAAGTGCTTGTCAACAGAGCTAGAGGAGATAACACATGGAAGGGGTGACTGGTGACTAGTGTGGTGATGGAGGTGGATGGCAGAAGCGGGGGTAAGGGAGAGGTAATGAAGAGCAAAGGATCTGTCAATATCTGTTACCAGTAGAAGGAGCTGAATCGAGTCAGCAGAGAGGAAGGGGCTGACAGCCAGAAATAGAAAATAAAAGAAGTGGCTAATTATCTGAAGTTGTTTAATTCCATATTGAGTCTGCAAAGCTGTAATCTGGTGTTGTGTCTGGAGTTTGTGATGGCTTTCATTGTGATAGGAGAGAAGACAGTGTGGAAATGGGGTTGAGAATTAGAGTGACTTTCAGCTGGAAGTTCAGGGTGATTGACTGAACTGACCATAACTTTGATGGAGGTATTTAAAATAATGAGGGGGATAGATAGAGTTGACGTGGATAGGCTTTTTCCATTGCGAGTAGGGGAGATTCAAACAAGAGGACACGAGTTGAGACTTAGGGGGCAAAAGTTTAAGGGTAACACGAGTGGGAATTTCTTTACTCAGAGAGCGGTAGCTGTGTGGAACGAGCTTCCAGTAGAACTGGTAGAGGCAGGTTCAATATTGTCATTTAAAGTAAAATTGGATAGGTATATGGACAGGAAAGGAATGGAGGGTTATGGGCTGAGTGCGGGCCAGTGGGACTAGGTGAGAGTAAGCGTTCGGCTCGGACTAGAAGGGCCGAGATGGCCTGTTTCCGTGCTGTAATTGTTATATGGTTGTATGGTTTAGTGAAAGGTTTCTCCTCCAGGCAACCAAATTTAGATTTGAGGTCTCAGTTCGTCTTCTGAATAAACCTCCATTACAACAGAGTAAAATCTCTCCTCTATGTAAAACATTGTTACTCTGTAGGGGGGGGGGTGCATTTTAACCAGGGTTTCCAAGAACAGCGTTGGTCCATGGTACTCAATGACGGTAAATCACAGCCATATTTGGTCTGTGTCCTTCTCCCAAAATGAATTTGGTAAAAAAAACTCCGAAGTGCTTCACTAGTTAAAAACCAAAGTGTGAAATGAGCACAGGACAAAGTGAATCGGGATGTAATGCCGGCTGAAAGGAGAGGTCGGTACACAGCCCCAACAGTAAATACCTGAGGTCAGTGACTTCCCAAAGTCCAAAATCCTCTCATGGATGCCGTGAAGGACAGACTGAGAGTGGGGATTGGGATGAGAGATCTGTAGAAGAGCCACTTCGTAGCATGGCACAAGACAGTTTACTAGGGAGAAGCCCGGAGCTGTGACTTTGCATGTTAGGCTGTTTAGTGAACAACCTCTTTAATACTGACCCGAGTCCTTATCTTCCCCTCCCAGGTCACTGTTGGTGCTGACCTGCGGATCCACCAACTACACCATTGGCTATACGTGTGAGGGGCAATGAGCCTGCTTCTCGTGAACAGCCTCGCCCCTTCAGGCACAAGTGCGGGATATAGTCCACACGTGCGAGCCTTACATGTGTACGTGAACAGGTATGCAGCAGATTAAATCTCACCGGGTCTCCACTTGGCTTTGGGCCATCTGGACAAGAGCAATACCTGCCTCAGGCTGCTGTTTATTGATACAGCTCAGCGTTCAACATTATCATCCTCCCAGAACTAATCAACACCATCAAAACCTGGGTCTTCGTATCTCCACCGGCAACTGGATCTTTGACTTACTCATCAGGAAACTTCAGTCAGTACAAATTGGTAATAGCGTCTCCTCCTCGCTGACAATCAGCACAGGCGCACCTCAATGATGAGTGCTCTATGCTGTCTACACTCAGGACTGTGCGATGAGGCACAGCTCAAATGCCATCTATAAATGGCACCACTGTTGTTGGCAGAATCTCAGATGCCAATGACAGGGGGTGTACAGAAGTGAGATAGATTTGGTTGGTTGAGTGGTGTCACAACAGCAACTTGGCACTCAACATCAGCAAGGAATTGATTGGGATTTTAGGAAAGGGAGGTAGAGAGTACACACAGCAGTCATATTTGAAGAGTCAGGGGTGGAAAGAATGAGCATCTTCAAGTTCCTGGGGCAACAGAAGAAACAGATAGATTAAGTGAGTGGGCAAGGGTCTGGCAGATGGAGTGCAATGTTGGAAAACATGAGGTCACCCACTTTGGAAGGAAAAATGGAAGATCAGGTTATTATTTAAATGGTGAAAGATGGCAGCAAGCTGCTGTGCAGAAGGACTTAGGAGTACTTGTGCATGAATTACAAAAGGTTGGTTTGTAGGGGCAGCAGGCTATCAAGAAGGCAAATGGGATATTGGCCTTCATTGCTTGAGGGAATGAATTTAAAAGCAGGGAGGTCATGCTGCAACTGTACAGGGTACTGGTGAGGACACACCTGGAGTACTGCGTGCAATTCTGGTCTCCTTACTTGAGGAAGGATATACTGGCTTTGGAGGCAGTACAGGGAGGTTCACCAGCTTGATTCCAGGGATGAAGGGGCTAAACTATGTGGAGAGAATGAGTCGCCTGGGACTGTACTCTCTGGAATTCAGAAAAATAAGAGGAGATCTTATAGAAACATATAAAATTATGAAAGGGATAAATAAGATAGAGGCAGGAAAGTTGTTTCCACTGGTAGGAGAGTCTATAACTAGGGAACATAGCCTCAAGATTCAAGGGAGTAAATTTAGGATGGAGAGGAGGAGGAACTGCTTTTCCCAAAGAATGGTGAACCTGTGGAATTTTCTGCTCAATGAAGCAGTGGAGGCTACCTCAGTAAAAATATTTATGACAAAGTTGGATAGATTTTTGTAGGCCTCTGTTACTCTCGGTAGACCATGGATTTGCGCCTTGGACAGTTTTCAGGGTGCAAACCTGGGCAAGGTTTTTTTTATGGAAGACCAGCAGTTGCCCAAGCTGCAAGTCTCCCCTCTCCATGCCACCGATGTTTTCCAAGGGAAGGGTGTTAGAACCCATACAGCTTGGCACCGGTGTCATCGCAGAGCAATGTGTGGTTAAGTGCCTTGCTCAAGGACACACACGCAGCCTCAGCCAAGGCTCAAACTAGCAACCTTCAGATCACTAGATGAACGCCTTAACCACTTGGCCACGCGCCAACACAAGATCAGCCATGATTTTATGGAATGGTGGAGCAGGCCCAATGGGCCAGATGGCCGACTTCTGCTCATGGTTCTTAAATTGTTATGCTCTATCCTATGCCAACACATTGATGCAAGGCACTACAATGAAGGCACACCAGCAGCTATACTTCATTAAGAATTTGAGGAAATTCGCTGTCACCAAAGACTATAACAAATTTCTACAGGTGCATCATGGAGAGTACACTGATGGGTTGCAGGACAGCCTGGAAGGGAGGTACCAACGCACAAGATCAGAAGAGACTGCAGAGGCCTGTAGACTCAGCCAGCTCCATCATGGACACAAGCTTCCTCACCATTGAGGACATCTTCAAAAGGCAATGCCTCATGAAGGCAGCATCTATCGTCAAGGACCATCTGAGATGTACCCTCCTCTCATTACTACCATCAGGGAGGACGTACAGGAGCCTGAATGTTTTAGGAACACCATCATCCCTTCCACCATCAGATTTCTGAATGGCCCATGAACTCATAGACACTACTTCGTATTCCTCTTTTGCACTGCATATTTGTTTTATCTTTTATGTTAACTTGTAGCTTTTTTATATTTTGGACTGTACTGCTGCCACAAAAACAACATATTTCACAACATATGTCAGTGATAAACATGATTCTCAATCCGATCACACACCCATAGTATAATTGTGCCAAAGAGCTCTGCAAAAGTATCAAAAACTGCTTTGCTGATTTCTCAAAAGATATTTCTGCATTAGCAAATAAAACACCAATTTTCAATTCCTGGTTGCCTGCTATTCTCTTTATTAGATGCAGGCTTTCTAATAACAACTGGAAACGCAGGGAAAGAGCTGGAAGCTTAAATGCGCACAAGGAGGGGTTGGAACCACATTACTGAATGCTGCCATCCTGGCCAAGATGTTCAACTCAGTGAGCGTTGAGGAGTGAACAAACTGAGCTGATCCTCGTTCAGTGCTGGGACGCCTCAGCCGAAGGGTCTGTTCAGCTTCACCCTCATATCAGCCAGGGGTAAGAGGAAGGGGAATGAAGTTCTCATTAAACTATGAGACATAGGAACTGAATTAAGCCATTCAGCCCATTGAGTCTGCTCCGTCATCTCATCATGGCTGATTTATTATCCCTCTCAACCACTTTCTCCTGCATTCTCCCCGTAACCTTTGACACCCTTACTAGTCAAAAATCTATCAATTTCCATTTTAGAGATATCCACTGACTTGGCCTTTACAACCATCTGTGGCAATGAATTTCAAAGATTTGGCACCCTCTGGCTTAAGTTCCTCCTCATCACTGTTCTAAAGGGGCACCCTTCCATTCTGAGACTGTTCCCTCTGGCCCTAGACTCCTCCACTGTGGAAATATCCTCTCCACATTCACTCTATCAAGGCTTTTTCAGCATGTTTGTCAGTAATATTTAAGGCTCAGAGTTACTATGGAACGAATACCAAGTGACTTCCCACCCTGTGAGGAATATGTTAACATCGATTTGCAATATCGGATTCTGGAAATTACAGGATGTTCTTAAAGAAGAAGATTAGCTTTATTTGTCACACGAACATGGAAACGTACAGCAAAATGCATCGTTTGTGTTGGGTCAACTCAGCCAGGATTGTACTGAGCATCTCCACATCTCTTGTGCCAACGTAGCATGCCCACAGCCCACCGATCCTAACACTACATCTGTTTGGAATGTGGGAGGAAACCGGATCACCCAGAGGAAATCCATACGGTCATGGGCAGAATGTATAAACATCTTACAGACAGCAGCAGGAACTGAACCCTGATCTTCCAGCTGAGGCTGTAAAAGCATCGCACTGCCCACTATGCTAAGCTTTCTTTTGCATATTGGTTGTTTGCGTGTAGTTTTTTATTGATTCCATTATATTTCTTTGTTCTACTGTGAATGCCTGCAAGAAAATAAATCTCAGTTCAATATACGGTGACACATACATACTTCAATAATAAATTTACTTTGAACTTTTAACGCTGCCACGTGTCACCCCTCTTCCAAAATTTAAAAATGGATATTCACCTTTTTCTAAAGTAAAAGCTGACAAAGTACTTAAAGAGCAATGAACTGATGTAACACCTTTAGCACCCCAAAATGCTGGAGGAACCCAGCAGGTCAGGACAATGTCCTTCATCAAGATCAGATGAAGAGACTCAGCCGGAAACATAGACTGTTTGTTTCCCTCCATAGATGCTGCCTGACCTGCCGAGTTCCTCCAGCATTTTATGTGTGTTGTTATGGATTTCCAGCATCTGCAGAATTTATTGTGTTTCTGATATCTCATCTGCTCCTTTGTCTCAATGAAACGTGTGTTGACATCAACTTTGACCTCTTATGTTCTTGTGTTCTAATGACACAAGAATTATTAGTGTTCGTAAATACCATTCTTGATATCAGTCAGCAAAAATAACTTCTTAATGTACTTTGACGAGTGACATTGCTCTCATTAATAAATTATTTTTCTGATAGTGGGTCAGAGAGTGCAGATTGATTCTGAACCCATGTGGGTATGAAATGATGCCTTACAGCCACAGTGGTAACTGGGCCTACCTGGTGGTTGTGGTTTTTTTTTGAGATATGGCAAGTTAACAGGCCCTTCCAGTCCAAAGAGCTCACAATACCTAGTGTACACCCATGTAACCAACTCATCTCCTAATCCAAATGTCTTTGGACTGTGGGAGGAAACTGGAGCACGCAGAGGAAACACACACGTTCATGGGGAGAATGTACAAACTCCTTACAGACAGTTTCAGAATTGAACCCAGACCTTTGGCTCTATAATAGTGTTAAACTAACCACTGCACTTATTGTGGCTCCCAAGTGTTGAAACATGCTTGGTTTAAGTGGTGGTCCTTCCTGAGGGGATTGGGGGATTTGATGAAACTATGGTACATGTCCTTTCTTCAGAGAGAGGGAGGAGTGGGCAGAACTCAGACAAAAACACAAACACTACAAGGCAGAAGAAAATTGAGGGGGAACAATTTCTATTTGAAATCACTCGGTAAAGAGCTCAGTTTATTTTATGGAGTTTGACCATTGACATTCAGACACTTAAACTGCGGTCAGTTCCAAACTTCAATGTGTCTGCTGTCAAATGCAGATGTTACAACAGCACAGCAGAGCCATTACAGAGTCTGCGACCCAGATTCAGTCCCGCTGGTGTCTGTAAGAAGTTTCTACGTTCTCCCCATGACCGTGTGGGTTTCCACCAGCTGCCACAGTTCCCTCCCACAGTCCTACCCTACTGGTTAGTAGGTGAATTGGTCACATGAGTGTAATTGGGTGGCAGGAACTCATTTTGGACTGAACGGGCCTGTTCCCATGTGGCATCCCTGAACAAAAGCTAAATAACAAGGAGAATGTCTGTGGTAACTTGGTGTTTCCATATCTGCCAGTCAGGACACTCTCCACTGAGCATCTATTGAGGTTGGTCAACATTTTTGGTGACATGCCAAACCTACACAAAGTTCTCAGAAATAGAGACGTGACCGTACCTTCTGTGTGATGACACTTATGTACTGGTCCAAGGAAAGATCCTCTTATAACTTAAGTCTGTGTATTTAATATTTCAATAATATTTGAGGAGCCTTGTGTATACATTGTATGATTAAGCATTCTTGTTCGTTTAAATAATTAATTACAGTTATATGTAAAAATACATTAATTGCTTAGGCCATCATGCTACATGCACGCCTCACTTAAAGTGAAGTCAAACCACACCACATTTCTTAGACTCCCGTGTTTCCTGGAATTACTTTCATGGTTTTAAGTTACAAAACATAACATTGGCAATGAGGAATTTTAAAAATGAACCTGACACGGCTATCGACCTGTTAAAGCGGAGCGAGACATTCAAAATATTTTTAAAAACGCTTCGAGAGCATTGGCAAATAAAAATGGCACCCAGCACGTGGAAAGATAGTCAAGTTTAAAATAAAAGCAGCCAACACATGTTCTTTGGCAGGGAAGACACAATTGAGTTTTTTTTTTGAAAGCCAGAAAGCAAAAGAAGTCATGGGTTTATAAACAGTGAATACTGGGTGATAATAATCAATAAAAAATTATCAGAAATAGCTGGCTACATCAGAAGAATTGATGAGGTTGATAATCTGCCTCATGTATACTGAGTTATTGGAATAGGATAGTGAAGCGAGTGAAATCGCCAATGACAAGTGAGTGCCAATTTTGGTAAGGGCATTAGGTTTAAAGGTATATACAGTTTGCTTCAAAGTTTGACTGCTCCAACAAAACCATCAGAAATGTGCTTTGCTGCGATTGTAAAAGTGATACAGGAGCATTTAGAACCGAAGCCATTGGCGATTGCAGAATGCTTCAGTCTCATAAGCAGAATCAAAAAGAAGGGGAGTCAAATTCAGTGTACATGGCTAAATTGAAGAGATTGTCTGAGCAATGTCAGCTTAATGAGTCACTAAGATATTGTTTATTTTGTAGAATCTTGAAAGAAAGCATTCAAAGACGGCTCCTGACTGAAGCACAGCTTACATTCAAACGAGCAGTGGAATTGCTGTTTCAATGGAAACTGCAGACAGAGATGCAATCAAGTTGCAGCCAGGAATGAAAGTGGGTGTGAATAAAATTACATTGTCTAAACAGAAGCCAGCCAGGCCAAACAAATTGTGTGATGGCTGTGACAAGGGTTCACATACTCGGAACAAATGCAGATTTAAGGCAAATCTTGCAGAGAATGCAAAGAGCATCTTGCGCAGACAAAAAATAAATGGACTGTTCGGGGAAGAGAAAAAGCCAAAGTCAAGTTATAGTTTCAAAATGGGCACTAATCTGCATACTGTTGACGAAAACTCTGAGAATGATGAGAGTGGTGCAGGATTGTGTAGCCTTGAGATTAACATTGTGAAAATTAACAATAGATAAACAGTAAGCAAATTGGACACTGACTCAGCTGTGTCAGTCATTCTACAAAATGAGTTTGAACGGCATTTCAAAAATAACAAACTGAAGCCTGCAGATATCCAATCAAGAACTTTTTCTGGAGAAAAGATAACCCCTGTGGGAATGACATTTGTAACAGTGAAATACAACAACCAACAAGCCACATGCGCTGTAGAAGCAGAAAGATTGACTGAGACAACTACAGCTTGATTGGAGATCCATCCACCATTTACATGCCACATCCCCTGCAATGAAGCCATATGAAAGTGAATTAAGAAAGATACAGGATGCCACAATAGTGATCAAGGATGGCATTGGAAAACTCAAACACATCCAAGATAAAAGTGTTAAATGAAAATGCCACAGCTAAATTTTGCAAAGCCAGTCCTGCTCTTTACACCATCCGTGATAAAGTAGCCAGTGAGCTAGAGCGCATGGAGGCTGAAGGTATTCATTCCAAGGTTGAGTGGAGCCACACAGGAAGAATGGGCTTGTTAGGATCTTCAGTGATTTTAAGATTATCATCAACCCAATACTGGCAGTGAACCCACATGCCCTGCCTCAGATGGAGGGAATCTTTGCAAGCCTTTCTGGAGGAAAACACTTCAGCAAAATGGACATGGAAGGAGACAGAAGAAGAGTTCAAAGTATTTCTCATCATAAACACTCACTATTATTGCCATAATAGGCTTATTTTTTGGAGTAGCATCTGCACCTGCTCTCTGGCCAGATTCTGCAAGGCTGTGCAGTGCTCAGCGTTGATGACATCTCCAAAATCTCAAGACAGTGTTAAAAAGATTAGAAGATTATGGCCCCAGAGCACAATGTGACAAGTGTGAATTCTTTAAACCAAGCATCACTTACTATAGTCACATGGTTGACACACAAGAATTACACAAGTGTGCTGAGAAAATTCAAGCCATGGTAGATGTCCCAAGGCCAAAGGCTGTGTCACAGCTGTGGTCCTGGTTAGGATTTGTTGATTACTAGAACAGGTTCCTGACAAACCTGGCAACTGTGCTCCTTGAATCTGATACCACGGATTGGGAAGAAATGAAAATGGACAGCGCAGTGTGAGATGTCTTTCAAAAAGGTAAAAAGAATGGTGACTCCAGACTCTGTACTCACACATTATGATCCTCCATTCAGAGAAGTGTGCCTTTGGTGCCTCGATTTATGTTACAGGTGCAGTCATGTCACACGTTATGAGTGATGGAAGTGAATGCCCCATTGCCTTTACGTCACATCACCTTACTGCTGCAGAGAAAATAAGTTTGGTTTGGGGTGTAAAACATTTCGACCTGCACTTCAATAGGAGAGAGTTCACCCTCATTACTGATCATCAACCATTAGTGCCCATTTTCAATCCACTAATGGCAGCAACAAGAATGCAGAGACAGGCTGTTTCTTGGAGAACACAATTGCAAAATTGAATTACAAAATGCTGGAGGAGCTCAGCAGGTCAGGCAGCATCCATGGAAAAGAATAAACAGTCCATGTTTTGGGCCAAGACCCTTCATACGAATGCCTGTTTACTCTTTACCATGGATGCTGTTTCACATTTTTTCTGTTTTGCTTGGGATTTCCAACATCTGCAGATTTTCCTGAGTTTGAGACGATCAATGTTCCTCCTACTTGCTGGTTCATTACCATCGTCGATTTGACCAACAACAGTAATGTCATCAGCAAACTTAAATGAAAGGGGCAACAACTCTACTGGGTGTTTTTTATAGAGGGATATTGAGGAGTAGATAAGGAGGCAGATTCTGGAATAATAATAGGGTTGTTGTGATGGGAGATTTTAACTTTCCTAATATTGATTGGCATCTCCTTAGTACAAGGGGTTTAGATGGGGTGGAGTTTGTTAAATGTGTGCTCATAAAGGTTTCCTGACACAATATGTAGATAAGCCAACTAGAGGAGAGGCTGTACTTGATCCAGTATTGGGAAATGAACCTGGTCAGGTGTCAGATCTCACAGTGGGAGAGCATATTGGAGATAGTGACCACAACTCTATTTCCTTTACCAGAACGCTAGAAAAGGATATGTACCGTATAGCCTACATTCTGAATTGCAGAAATTATCAGAACATTATCAATGTGGAGCTAGTCTATCAGACGCATTGAGGGACAGGTTAGTGTGTGGCATGCACTGAGAAACCACACAGAAGAAGCTCCTGTGTGAAAAAGACCTTACATCAGAGAAGGCGCTGAACATTGCAATATCATTGGTAACAGTAGCACAGGGTGCTTCAGAAATACAACAAAAATCTCTGGAATATGCTACAAATAAAATGTCACTGACAGAAATGATGAAAAGAAATGTTACCATTGTGGGAACATGTCACATGACCCTGAGGACCGTTGGTTTAAAGACAAAGAATGCAGAAACCGGCAAACAGGGCCACATTGGCAGAGTATGCAAAGCTAGTAAACAGCAAAATAGGGACAAAATACAGAGAAACAAAAAACCCCAGAAAGGAAAATACAACAATGTATACAAAATGAAAGAAAGCAGTTCTGATGAAAACGACTCAGACAAAAGTGAATTGTCTTGTCTGCAACTTCACAGCGTGAAAGAGACAGATGATCGAAGAGTAATATGGATCACTCCACAAGTGGCAGGTGTGAGGCTGAAAATGGAGTTGGACACAGGCTCAGCTTTGACAGTGATCTCTGTACATGACTACAAACAACTGTTTTCTCACATACCTCTGAAACGAACTAAACTACTTACTAAAGACTTACACAGGACAGACAGCACGTCCCAAAGGTAAAATTAAAGAGACAAAACACAGCAGCTGAACCTGTATGTACTGAAAAATGGAGGACCACCGTTGCTGGGATGTGAATGGCTCAGGAAAATCCAGTTGAATTGGCACACCATCAAGGCACTAGATGTGTCAGCAAAGAAGGGAGCAAAGCCACATCTGAGAGACTGTCACAAATACTTGCTGACTCTGTTCATGAAAGGAATAGGAACACCTCAGGGCATGAAAGCAAAGATTGAGATTGAGGAAAATTCATGTACAAAATTTCACAAAGCCAGACCAGAGCCATATGCAATCTGTCCTATAGTAGAGGCAGAGCTGAAAAATCTGGAGCAGACTGGGGTCCTGTCAAAGGTGGATTGGAGTGAATGGGCCATGCCTATTGATGAAGAAAACCTCCAGCACAAAACCAGGAAAACCAAGCAAGGTGTGGAGACTTTAAAGTGACTGTTAACCCAGTTTTACACACAGTACAGTATCATCTACCTCGTATTGAGGACATCTTTGCTTCCCTATCAGGTGGGGAACATGTCACAAAATTCGATTTGGCCCAGGCTTATCTCCAAATGGAAATCGAAGATGCATCCAAGGAATACCTGACAATAAATACACACAAAGGACTTTACCAGTACAACAGTTTGGTGTTTGGGATAGCATCTGCTCCTGCAATCTGGCAAAGGGCAATGGACCAGGTCCTGCAGGGGACTCCAGGGACTCAGTGTTACCTGGATGACATCATTGTCACCGACAAAGATGACGACAAACATCTTTCTAACCTTGAACAAGTGCTCACCAGGTTACGAGAATATGGACTCAGAGCTAGTCGACAGAAATGTGAGTTTTTCAAAAAGGAAATCTCATACTGTGGGCATGTGATCAACAAGGATGGTTTACACATGTCTCAAGACATGATAGAAACGGTGCTTAAGGCACCACCACCTGAAAATGTGTCTCAGCTGAGAGCATATCTTGGACTAGTGCAGGGTAACACACTGTTTCCAGCCTTCTCAGTGGGGAAGGAGCAGTTGTCAGTGTGTTGGGGAACACTAATATGTGGTTCCCAAGCTATGCACCAGAGTGCTGGAGGAACTGCACAAGGGGCACCTAGGTACCGTGAAGATGAAAAGTCTTGCCCGTACCTATGTGTGGTGGCCAGGAATCGATAAACAGATTGAGGACATGACCAAGAACTGCTCTGGTTGTCAAAAGATCCAGAACACACCACCACAAGCCCCTCTCCATCCATGGGAGTGGCCCTCATCACCATGGCAACGGGTGCACCTCAACTTTGCTGGATCATTCATGGACTCTATCTTTTTAATCACCGTTGATGCACATTCCAAATGGCCAGAGGCCATCAAAATGAAGACAATCACATTGGAAAAGACCATTACAGTTCTGAGGGCCATGTTCGCCAGGAATGGCATACCAGAGCAAATCTGCACAGACAATGGATGATAATTTGTCTCTGAAGAATTCCAAAGTTTTGTGAAGAACAATGGAATCAAGCACTTTACATCGGCCCCTTACCATCCATCCACAAATGGCTTGGCAGAAAGATTTGTGCAAACATTCAAGAAAGCCATTAAGGCAATGGACAGCGAAAATCGACCATTGCAACACAAGATAAACAACTTCCTCCTCGCCTATCGTAATGCAGTACATGCAACCACTAATCAGACTCCAGCGATGATGTTTCTGAACGGGAACCTGAGGTCCCACATGGATCTTCTCAACCCAGATGTATGGCATGATGTGGAGAACAGACAGTTCAAACACTTGAATGCTAAGCCAACACGGAGCTTCAGTGTGGGACAGTCAGTTCTTGCACGTGATTACCGGACTGAAAAGTGGCAGCCAGGTACAATTTCCACCATAGATGGGCCACTGATGAATACAGTGAAGGTGGGAGAGAACGTATGGAGACTTCATGTGGACCAAATCCTGGATGCTCAGGTAAAAAACACAACAACACCTTGCCCGGACTCCCCTGACATAGAAGCAAACACTCCTGATGTGACCACATCAGCCTCATCTACAGATGAGCCTGTCATCAGTGCTGAGAACCCACCTGATGTACCTGTGGAGACTCGTTCCCCAAAGCAAATGTTTCAGGACAGATGTATCCTGGACAGGCAGAGGAGACCTCCCCAGAGACTTGAGTTATAAATGGGTCTTAGACCAAAAGTAAAAAAAAAGGTTTGTTATAATTTGATATTATTAAGTTACTTTATTATAATTTGTAAACAAATGGTAGGCGTTTGTATGTTAAGGGTAAACATATTTGTTTCGCATAGTGCCCCAGTTAAAAAAAGTTGATACACTATTAAAATAAAAGGGGAGGAGTATACCATATAGCCTACATTATAATAAGGGACTACTTTATGTTGTAGGAACACGTCATTGCATGCGCTATTAGGCACGTATTTATCTATATAAGTGTGCCAAGTTCAGACCCTACCAGTAACGAACCATGAAAACTTAATTCCCGTCTCCAGCTTTTTTTAATAACATAGTTGTGTAAACAGGCCATATACACAACAGGATAGGAGCAGACAATTTGGGAAAACATTTAATTAGGATAGGGGGAAATATGATGCCATTAGGCAGGAACTTGGGAGCAGATGTTCTCAGGGAAATGCACGGCAGAAATGTGGCAAATGTTCAGGGAACATTTGCATGGAGTTCTGCATAGGTATGTTCCATTGAGACAGGGAAATGAAGGTAGGGTTAAAGAACCATGGTGTACAAAGTATGTAGAAAATCTAGTTAAGGAGAAAAGAAAAGCTTGCAAGAGGTTCAAGAAACTAGGTACTGTTAGAGGTCTACAAAATTACAAGGTTGCTAGGAAGAAGCTTAAGAATGCAATTAGGAGAGACAGAAGGGGCCATGAGAAGGCTTTGGTGAGCAGGACTAAGGAAAACCCCAAGGCATTCTACTAGTATGTGAAGAGCAAGAGGATGAGCCATGTGAGAATAGGACCAATCAAATGCCATAGTGGAAACATGTGTGGAGTTGGAGGAGATAGCAGAGGTACTTAATGAATACTTTGCTTCAGTATTCACGAGGGAAAAAGACCTTGGCAATTATGGGGAGGACTTACAGCGGACTGAAATGCTTGAGCATATAGAGATTAAGAAAGAGGATGTGCTGGAGCTTTTGAAAAGCATTAAGTTAGATAAGTCACAAGGACCGGATGAAATATACCCCAGGCTACTGTGGGAAGTGAGGGAAGAGATTGCATCATCAATAGGGACAGGAGAAGTACCGGAGGATTGAAGGGTTGCAAATGTTGTTCTCTTGTTCAAGAAAGGGAGTAAAGATAACCCAGGAAATTATAGACCAGTGAATCTAACTTCAGTGGTGGGCAAGTTGTTGGAGAAGATCCTGAGAAGCAGGATTTATGTGCATTTGGAGAGACATAGTCTGATTAGGGATAGGCAGCATGGCTTTGTCAAGGGCAGGTCATGCCTTGTGATGCACCATCAATAACTCTCTGAGACGGGAGGCGAGATATCAGCTTTTATTGACTGGAAGAAAGAACAAGCAGTAATTGACCACCATACTACAACCTGGAGACTGAGAGGCAAGGCTCAGGCCCCAATCGCCTTTATACCGGGGTCTGTGGGAGGAGCCACAGTCAGTGGGAGGAGCCACGGGAGCAGTCAGCAGGGGGGCGTGTCCAGACAGGTATATGTAGTTCACCACACCTTGCAAGCCTGAAAGAACTCTTTGAGGAAGTAACAAAACACATTGCTGAAGGTAGAATTGTGGATGGAGTGTATATGGATTTCAGTAAGCCATTTGATAAGGTTCCTCATGCAAGGCACCTTCAGAAAGTAAGAAGAAATGGGATCCAAGGAGAGCTTGCTTTGTGGCTCCAGAATTAGCTTTCCCACAGAAGGCAAAGGGTGATTGTAGATGGTTTGTATTCTACATGGAGGTCAGTGACTAGTGGTGTTCCACAGGGATCTGTTCTGGGACCCCTCCTCTTTGTGATCTTTATAAATGACCTGGATGAAGAATTTGAAGGGTGGGTTAGTAAGTTTGCTGATGACACAAAGGTTGGGGGTGTTGTGGAAAGTCTGGAGGGTTGTCAGAGGTTACAGCAGGACATCAATGGATGCAGAACGGCTGAGAAGTGGCAGATGGAGTTCAACCCAGATAACTGCGAGGTGGTTCATTTTGGTAGGTCAAATTGGAAGACAGAATATAATATTAATGGTAAGACTCTTGGCAGTGTGGAAGTGTGGAGGATTGGAGAGATCTTGGGGTCCGTGACCATCGGACACCCAAAGCTGTGGTGCACATTGACAGTGTTGTTAAGAAGGCATATGGCGTGTTGGCATTCATCGACCGTGGGATTGAGTTCAAGAGCCGTGAGGTAATGTTACAGCTATACAAGACCTTGGTCAGACCCCACTTGGAGTACTGTGTTCAGTCTGGTCATCTCACTACAGGGAGGATGTGGATACTATAGAGAGAGTGCAGAGGATGTTGCCTGGATTGGAGGACATGCCTTATGAGCACACGTTGATTGTACTTGGCCTTTTCTCCTTGGAGCGACAGAGTATAAGAGGTGACTTGACAGAGATGTAGAAGATCATGTGGATAGTCAGAGGCTTTTCCCCAGAGCTGAAATGGTACAGTTGTAAGGTGTTTGGGAATAGGTACTGAGGGGATGTCAGGGGTAAGTTTTTGCAGAGAGTGGTGGGTGCGTGGACTGCACTGCCATCGGTTGTGGTGGAAGCAGATACAATGGGGTATTTTAAGAGACTCTTAGGTACATGGAGCTTAGAAACATAGAGGGTGATGCGCTAGAGAAATTGTAGGCAGTCCCTAGAGTAGGTTACATGGTCGGCACAACATTGTGGGCCGAAGGGCCTGTAATGTGCTGTAAATTTCTATGGTCTATGTAATTTGTTTTAGGACTTGTGGAATCCAATGACTTGTCAAAACCAGTGATGTGTGCAGTGCCTCTTATAATTTCCACCCCTTTTTCCCAGGCAGACCCTGGCTGATAATATGTTTTCCCTTGTTAAGTCCAATCAATAACAGTCATTGTTTCTATCACCCATTCATTTTCCTCTGAACTACTCCAAGCCTTACAATAGCTCTCTCACAGACATACTCTGAATATCATTTCTATCAAAGGAACTGAGAAAGAAGTATTACAAGTTTCCAAACCATTAACCAATCTCATGGAGTGCCTTTCATTTTAATTCCAATTTATCAGGGCACTAAAACATGAGATGGCAGTAGATTAGGTTGGATTTGTTAAATCTGATCACTTATCCTTGACTTTTCTCCCTAGAAATACTTATCCTTTAAGCAACTCAAGAAATGTTAAGATAATCAAAATTTTGTGATTCCAGTCACAAACTGGGAGTTTAATTGGATGTGCATCTTTCTAACATTTTTGTACGGCATTTGTTTGATGCTTTGAATAAAGATTTTTAAAAAAGGTTAATAGAAGCACAAGCAGCTGTGTAGAGGGAAGGATAGAAAATGTAGGGAACTGGAAAACGAAGGAGAGGGTCCTGCAGATGCAGAAAGAATGAACTCGCAGTAGAAAAGCATCAGGTTCCTCAGAGAGAGAGAGTGCCTTTGTATCAACTTGGCACGTACTTGCACATGTCCTACCAATACTCAGCGTTACCAAGGAGTAGGACTACTACAAAGCCGGAATTTGTTTATGGAAACACCCTAGGGCGTACCTCGGCCATATACAAGCCTGATCTAATGCCTGTGAGAGTCGTAATTTACAATGATCTTGTAATTACTAGTCCCTACCCAGTCATTGCACGATTCCTTGTTTATGGGTCGGCAAGTGCAGAGCTGCATTACTGGCTGGTTGTTATGGCCCGAGGTCCCCATTCATAGCCCGCACTCAATGACAGTTCCCTTCCGGCTCCAGTGTTTATATTTATCTCCCGAGCTGGGTCCCAGCATCAATGCACTTGCTTTATCCCTTGTGCCGAACTGCTGTTATCCTAAACACAGCATGAACATTTGGACGGAGACAGACAAAAGCTTGGTTTCCAGGGTACCGTCTCATCTAGGGAATGATGCATGTGACAAACAATCTGTTGTAGCTGAAATGCTCATTCATGTGACTGGATTTCACAGTCGCTTCTGGCACATCGCTCCTGGCCCTGGGATAAATAAACACTTTCCCTTTGAAATTATGCAACGTTAATACTACATTTGCCTTTGCCTTTACACCAGCTTGCTTCTCAGTGCCTTGAGCATATAGAGAGTTTGCATTAAAACATGTTGTTATATTTATTGCATTTAAATGAAAGTTGTTGCAGACTTTAGAGTTCATTGGTTTGTACAACAGCATCCACAATAATGTAATGATGTGTGATGCACCATCAATAACTCTCTGAGACGTGAGGCGAGATGTAGGCTTTTATTGACTGGAAGAAAGAACAAGCAGCAATTGACCACCATGCTACATCCAGGAGACTGAGTGGCAGGGCTCAGGCCCCAATCGCCTTTATACCGGGGTCTGTGGGAGGAGCCACTGTCAGTGGGAGGAGCCACAGGAGCAGTCAGCGGGGGGGACGTGTCCAGAGAGGTATATGTAGTTCACCACAATGTGTAATAATGTGTTGCAACTACAGCAACTTCAAGAACTCTGCAACTCATGTTCTCAGTGTTATTTCTTTAGATTTTATTTGCACAATTGGTCTTCCTTTGCACATTGATTGGTTGTCAGGCTTTATATATAATTTTTTTTTTATAATTTCTATCATATACCTTTATCTTGTACTCATTTACTGGCAGGAAAGTTTGAAAATATACCTTTCTGTAAATCACAATCAAGAGAAAATCTGCAGTTGCTGGAAATCAAAGCAACACACACAAAGTGCTGGAGGAAATCAAAAGGCCAGGCAGCATCTATGGAAAAGAGTAAACGGTCTCTGAGATACTTAATCAGGACTTTCTGTAAATGCTTGCAAGAAAATGAATATGAAGGTAGTGTATACATAGAGTGAGTACTTTGATAATAAACTTACTTTGACTTTGAGAGCATGTGGGAGCTGGTGGAAATCCATGGTATTCAAGGTAGTTTGGCTCAGAGCCTGAGGCACCAGCGACTGCAGATGCTGGAACCCGCAGCAAACAATGAGGGCGTGCTGGAGGAACACAGAGGTCATGCGTGGAGGGAATGGACCGGGAAATAATGTTTAGGGTTGATGACGTTGAGATTGGGATTTGCACATCTTGTGAGACCGGAATGGTTAACAAAAAGCAGAATTCTTCTGTAGAGTTGGACCATGCAGAGTCCAGTTTTATAGTGAATCATATAATTGAGACTGGAGGTATTGATCTAAGCTAAGGGAGAAGGTTCTGGTGAGGGCAGTCACAGGAAGTTAAAAGGAAAGGTGATGGTGCAGGATAAGAAGTGGGCAGCGATGACCACAGGCTACCAGGAGGGGACAAAACAAATAATTACAAGACTACTCCATGCCAAGTTAGCACAGGCAAAACAAGGTAAGAAGACAAAACTGAAGCCTTTTAATCTGAATGCACGTAACAAGATAAGAAAGCATAAAGAGAAGAAATACATATTTTGTAGTTATTGCAGAGACACGGTTAAAAATTGAATTAAAAGGTTGGGAATTAAATATTCCAGGATCCTTAATGTTAAGAGGAGATATACAAAGTGGAGACCATAGAGAGGACGGATTCTAGCTCGGAATATGAAGAGGTAGAATCACTTGATGTGAATCTCAGAAACAGCAAAGCACAGAGAACATTGGAGAGATTGTCTTCTTCAGCAGTTCTTCATCTCCATTCTTGGTTTGGTGCTTTTGTGCTGGTTGATGAAGCCAAAAATAAGACAGAAGGTCACTGCCTGTGATTATACACTGGCACACTGACCACCATAGAACCCACAATGCCAGGCACGGAAGCTGGGTGGTGGGTTATCTTTGAGCTAGTACACTGCTGCTGTTTATTATGTCCATATCTGGGTTAAAGCTTCAAGGGGGAGGGGAGCACCAGAGGGAGATGGAGAGCAGGCAGATGGGCAGAGAGAGAAAAAAAAAACAAACAACTAAATATGTCAGGGATGGGGTAAGAAGGGGAGGAGGGGCATTAACAGAAGTTAGAGAAGTCAATATTCATGCCATCAGGTTGGAGGTCGAGACAGTTGATGTCCCGTCGGCAATTAGCAATAAAGAGATCCAGAGCAGGCAGAAGACCAGAGCGGGGTGTCCATGAAGAGGAGGAGGGTTGAAGATGGGAGAAGGGGTCATCGGTGGGGGTAGGAGAGTCCTTGTCAAAGAAGAAAGCTCGGAGACGGAGACGGCGGAAGAAGAGTTCAGCATCATGGCGTACGTGGAATTCGCTGAGGTGTGGGCGAAGGGGGACAAAGGTGAGGCCCTTACTGAGGACAGAGCGCTCTGCTTCAGAGTGTTGAAGGTCGGAGGGAATGGTAAAGACCCTGCACGGATGAGAGATGGGATCAGAGGGGGGAGGGAGGCTGGTAGTGTCGGTGGAGAGGGGAGGGTTGGGGTGAGAGGAAGATGGAGCCTCTGAGGGCCCAGGAGCTGACGATGGGATCTGAGGGAGAAGGGATTGCATAGTGGTGGTAGGGGGAAGGGGAGACGGGAGTCACAATCGCAGCATGTGAAGACCCGGCCTGGAGTTCAAGGCTGGAGTCGCAGTCGGTGGTTGCACAATCGCTTTGAAGCTGTCCATGGTCGTTGGAACCCGTGGTGATGGTGCTGGAGTCCGGGTTTTCAAAATGCCCTGGGTCGCTGGGGCAGCCGAGATCGACGGCTGAGGCCAATCCATGGTCGTTGGAACCCGTGGTGATGATGCTGTAGTCCGGGTTTTCAATATGCCCTGGGTCGCTGGGGCAGCTGAGATCGACGGCCGGGGCCAATCCATGGTCGTTGGAACCCATGTTGCTGGAGTCCGGGTTTTCAATATGCCCTGGGTCGCTGGGGCAGCTGAGATCGACGGCCGGGGCCAATCTATGGTCGTTGGAACCCATGTTGCTGGAGTCCGGGTTTTCAATATGCCCTGGGTTGCTGGGGCAGCTGAGATCGACGGCCGGGCCCGGGGCCGTGATACGAAGTTCATGCCTGCTAGTGGTGGAGCCAGCAGGCTCTGGGGTCTGCAGATGGAAGATCTTGCGATCCTCGCAGGACATGATAAACTCAAAGAAACAGCGATTGCACGCATGGATCCGACGGAGGATGAAATAACGGACAGGTCCATTGCAAGCAGAGAAAAAGGTGTCCTGGAGGCGTGGAAGGGATTGTGATAGGGACGCCAGGTACCTCCTCATGGCGGAGAGTGTCACCCTCAGAGCTCGACGGGAGGAACAACGGGAGGCAGAGTCAATTAAATGTGAGTACCTGGGATCCTCAGAAGGTCCAAATTGAGAAGCTCGAAAACGGATCCTGAAGCCAACTGGAGTTGGCGGAGACACGTTTCCTGAAGCCAACTGGAACTGGCGGAGACACGTTTCAAGGAAGGATATATGGCTGTAACAGCGGGTTTGGGTCAAAATATGATCGAAAAGTTGAAGGGCCGAAGGAATTATAGATGGGGAGCAGTGAGAGAGGGTTTCACTGAACTCCCGTCGAAGAGAAGATTTAAACTTCTTCAGTGTAGGAATCACTGGCAGAGGCTTCGCAGTAGTGAATTTAAAGAGCAAACACGAGGAAATCTACAGATGCTGGAAATTCAAGCAACACACACAAAATGCTGGTGGAACACAGCAGGCCAGGAAGCATCTACAGGGAGAAGCGCTGTCGACATTTCGGGCCGAGACCCTTCGTCAGGACTAACTGAAAGGAAAGATACTAAGAGATTTGAAAGTAGGAGGGGGAAGGGGAAATGCGAAATGATAGGAGAAGACCAGAGGGGGTGGGATGAAGCTAAGAGCTGGAAAGGTGATTGGCAAAAGTGATACAGAGCTGGAGAAGGGAAAGGATCATGGGACAGGAGGCCTCGGGAGAAAGAAAGGGGGAGGGGAGCACCAGAGGGAGATGGAGAACAGGCAAAGTGATGGGCAGAGAGAGAAAGACAAAGCAGGATCTCCCAGTGGCCACACATTTTAATTCCACGTCCCATTCCCATTCTGATATGTCTATCCATGGCCTCCTCTACTGTCAAGATGAAGCCACACTCAGGTTGGAGGAACAACACCTTATATACTGGCTGGGTAGCCTCCAAACTGATGGCATGAACATTGACTTCTCTAACTTCCGTTAATGCCCCTCCTCCCCTTCTTACCCCATCCCTGACATATTGAGTTGTTTGTTTTTTTCTCTCTCTCTTCCCATCACTCTGCCTGTTCTCCATCTACCTCTGGTGCTCCCCTCCCCCTTTCTTTCTCCCTAGGCCTCCCGTCCCATGATCCTTTCCCTTCTCCAGCTCTGTATCCCTTTTGCCAATCACCTTTCCAGCTCTTAGCTTCATCCCACCCCCTCCGGCCTTCTCCTATCATTTCGCATTTCCCCCTCCCCCTCCTACTTTCAAATCTCTTAGTATCTTTCCTTTTAGTTAGTCCTGATGAAAGGTCTCGGCCCGAAATGTCGACAGCGCTTCTCCCTGTAGATGCTGCCTACCCTGATGTGTTCCACCAGCATCTTGTGTGTGGTGTTTGAATTTCCAGCATCTGCAGATTTCCTCGTGATTCCTCTGGGCAATGGTCTACAGCACCACAGTCAAGTCTTTGTTTTACTCGAGGTGGACGTACCTCGAGAGCAATGGTCTACAGCACCACAGTCAAGTCTTTGTTTTACTCGAGGTGGACGTACCTCGGGGGCAATGGTCTACAGCACCACAGTCAAGTCTTTGTTTTACTCGAGGTGGACGTACCTCGAGAGCAATGGTCTACAGCACCACAGTCAAGTCTTTGTTTTACTCGAGGTGGACGTACCTCGAGGGCAATGGTCTACAGCACCACAGTCAAGTCTTTGTTTTACTCGAGGTGAACGTTCCTCGGGGGCAATGGTCTACAGCACCACAGTCAAGTCTTTGTTTTACTCGAGGTGGACGTACCTCGAGAGCAATGGTCTACAGCACCACAGTCAAGTCTTTGTTTTACTCGAGGTGGATGTACCTCGAGAGCAATGGTCTACAGCACCACAGTCAAGTCTTTGTTTTACTCGAGGTGGACGTACCTCGGGGGCAATGGTCTACAGCACCACAGTCAAGTCTTTGTTTTACTCGAGGTGGACGTACCTCGAGAGCAATGGTCTACAGCACCACAGTCAAGTCTTTGTTTTACTCGAGGTGAACGTTCCTCGGGGGCAATGGCCTACAGCACCACAGTCAAGTCTTTGTTTTACTCGAGGTGGACGTACCTCGAGGGCAATGGTCTACAGCACCACAGTCAAGTCTTTGCTATATCCAGTGCATCCAACTATTTCTTTCAACCAAACTGGATGAAGACTAGCTTTTGTGATAGCACAATCCTCAGGTAGAGGACAACCATATATCATCTAATTAAATGAAGAAGACTGAAAATCATTTTGGACTAGTCTTTTGTGTTCTGCCACTATTAAAATTGATTATGTTTAAGAAGTATTCTCCTCCCATTAGCTATTGAGTTGTCCACCACTGGGAAGAAAGGTGTGGCAGGACAATGGAAATGTTCTCAATGCTTTATCTTTCTCAAGAAGAACATTCATGTGGTTCTCTGCCAAGGCTGGTATTACCTCTAGCCTTATCTCAGTATTTCAGCTGCTAAAACCCTCATCCTTGCCTGTGATTAGATTAAGGCTTGACTATTAAAGTGTTTTCCTTGTTGTTCTACTCTCTGCCAAACTGAAGTAATCTGGAGGGGCTGCCCTCATCCTAACTTGTGCCTGGTGTCAGGCAGGCACCTTCCACCCTCCATGCAGCCAACAGGAGATACCAGTCATTCAATTCCAACTCATCACCTGCAGCCTATTTAAACTCAGCTCTCATCCACAGCCCTTATTCACTTGTCGAACCAGCCAGCTTCCACCAGTTGCTCCTAGTCTTCAGTTACTTTGTTACTTTGTTTGTGTTAAATGCCCATTCCCTTTTGTTTTGCAACCCTTGTGACTTGCTATTTTGCAGTTTATTACTAAAGAGATTGCTCACTGCTATGTCAGCTCCACTGCACTGCACTTGGATCAAGCCTCCTCTGCATTTCCTGACAGGTTGGACGAACCAATGACAGACCCAGCAGAGTTCTCTCGCCTAAAGGAAGTTGTCCGTTAACATGAGGACGCGATCCAAAAACGGAGGAAACTCACTGTCCATCTGTCTGCAACTCACAACCAACTCTGTGCCCGACAGCCTCCTCCCTCGGAGCCCCGGAGTCCAGTGACAGATTTCCAAGCTGTTGCTGCAGCACGCTGACCCAGTGCATCTTCCACTTCCAGCTCTGCCCATCCGTGTACTCTATGGACCGATCCAAGGTTGCCTTCATCATCTCCCTCTTGACTAGACGAGCTCTGACCTGGGCTGCTGCTAACTGGGACAATAAAACCACCAGTTATAATAAATATGAGGAATTTACTGCGGGGATATACTGGATTTTTAGCCATCTGGCGAGTGGAAGGGAGGCAGCAGATTGTTTACTTGCCTGCATCAAGGCGTACTTTTGGTGCTGGGTTATACTGTGGAATTTAGGAACGTCGTGGTGGAGTGCAGCTAGAATGCACAAACTCTGTTGGGCCATTTTTATCACTACATCTGGAGAGCTTGAAAGACAAGCTTTCTACCTGAGCGCTGCCCACTGGCTTTGAAAGCCTCATCACTCTGGTCCTCCATATTGACAAGAACCCCACGGAGTTAGGGAGAACTCCTTAATCCCCCCCCCCCCCCACACACACACACACACATTGTTGGTGGGGAACCAATCTGTGCACTACCTGTGCAGCAGCAGATCACCCATGCATCAGATGCCCTCGGTTCCTCGGAAACAGCACCAGCAGGTAGAGATGATGGGCCTTCTATCTGGTAATCTTTCCCCAGCACCACAGCCTGACTCACTCTCTCTGTCCTTGCCCATGGCCCAGCAGCTCTACACACACCGGAGGCTCTGATGGATTCCGGCGAAGAAGGCAACTTTCTGGACCGGGCTCTCTGTGTGCAGCCTGGACTCCCTACCAAGCCTATCTTTCTCCCTTTCTGTGTCATGGCCATTGATGAATATCCCTTGGGGTCTGGGATGGTCAGACAGGACACACAGCCTGTGCACTGTAGAGTACTGCAAGTCTATCCAATTCCTCCTTCTCGACTCATCCAACACTCCTCTCGTCTTGGGTTACCCCAACTCTCCACTCATAACCCTCATTTTGCCTGGGCATCTGGTTCACTACTGAGTTGGGAATCCATGTGCCAGACAACCTCAGATGACTTCACCCCATAAGTCCAAGGAGATGGAAGAAACCCTTGACCTCACCGAACTCCCACAGGAATAACACAACTGAGCCATCACTTTCAGTAAAGGGGAAGCCAGTACCCTGTCACCCCAGACCACATGACTGCATGATTGACCTCCTAGGCACCACCCCTCCCTGAGGTCATCTGTTCCCCCTCTCCCCTCTGAGACACAAGCCATCCCTGAAGTGCTACAGAATGGCTTCACTCAGCCATCCCAGTCTCCAGTGGTGCAGGATTCTTCTCCATCAAAAAGAAATAGGGCGTTCTGTCCCAACATTGAGTACCGTTGACTCAACGAAATCACCGTTAAGAACAGCTACCCACTCCCCTTGATGTATTTGAAATACAACATAGGCCCAGATTTTCACCAAATTGGATCTACGAAATGCCTACAACTTAATCCACATCCACTGGGGGAGTAAGTGGAAGAGAGCGTTCATAACACTATGAATACTTGGTGATGCCTTTCAGGCTTTTCAATGGTCCAGCTGTTTTCCAAGCCTTCATTAATGAAATCTTCCGAGACATGCTACAGAAGCCTGTGTTCACCTACCTTGACAACATTCTCATCCTCTCCAGGGACCCCCAAGACCACGTCTGTCACTTCCGTTCAGTCCTTCAGCATCTGCTCAAAAACCTACTCTACTGCAAGTTGGAGAAATTCCAGTTCCACACCCCAGTCATTTCCTTCCTAGGTTACGACCTTTCACCCCAAGGCCCAGAGAAATTGTGCGCCATTGTTGAATGGTCCCAGCCACACTCCCTCAAACAGCTACAGTACTTCCTGAGCTTCTCCAACTTCTACTGCCATTTCATCAGAACCTACAGCATTCCTCACACCTCCCTCTCCAAATCACCTACCTGACAGACGACCTGGTCTACTGCCATGGACCACACTTTCAAGGAGCTCAAGAGATTCTTCACCACCACTCCCAATCTCTGCCATCTGAACCTCTCTGGACCTTTCGTGGTAGAGCTGGACTCACCAGGTGTGAGCGCCGGAATCATCCTCTCCCAGCAAGGACCCGACGGTAAGGCACACGTTTGTGCCTTCTTCTTGTGCAAGTTCAACCCTACACAGCATCACTATGGAGTAGGAGGCAGGGAGCTACTCACCATAAAATGGGTCTTGGAAGAATGGAGACATTGACTGATGGGAAACACCAACCTCTTCCTGATCTAGACTGACCACCAGAACCTCATATCCATACAACAGACCCACCAACTCCATCAACATCAGGCTTGGTGGGCCCCCTTCTTTGAGCAGTTCAATGTCCCCAGCTCCTACTGACTGGGCTCTAAGAATGCTAAGGTGGATACCCTGTCATGACAATTTGACCCAGCTGAAACAGATCATCCCTCAGCCCCTCATTCCATCCTTGCCACAATTGTCTGAGATCTTGAGAACTGCCAGGTCCTGCAGCTCTGGCCAATACACCTGACAACCGCCTATACAGGCCGGCAGATGTACTCACCCATCTTTGGCCATCCAGGCACATGACGGTTTCTGAACTTTCTGCAACACCAGTTCTGCTGGCTGACCGTGATCGCAGAAGTATCTCAGTTTGCCTCTGCCTGTCGTCAATGTGCTTAGTCCAATTCCTCCAAGCAGTGGCTCTGCAGGCACTACCAGTCCCTCGATACCCATGTCCCACATCACCATGGATTTCATCACAGGTTTGCCACCTTCCGATGGGACCACAGTGATATTGGAAGTGGTGGACCGGTTCTCTAAGGCAGCCCACTTTATTGCCTTCTCCAAACTTCTGTCAGCTGCTGAGATGGTGGACCTGGTTCTCCAACATGTAGTTCACCTTCACGGTTTCCCTCAGGACATTGTGTCAGACTAGGACCCACAAATCGTCTCCCACTTCTAGCCGCCCTTCTGCTCCCTCTTCAAGTCAAGTCAACTTTTATTGTCATTTCAACCATAACTGCTATGTACAGTACATAGTAAAAATGAGACAAAGTTTTTCTGCACCTCAGTGAGATTGTCCTCTGACTATCATCTGCAGACCAACGCTCAGTCAGAAGGAGCAGTCAGGGAAGCTTCTGTGATGCTTCACCGCCTCTGACTCTTCCACATGGAAGAAATAACTGCTGTGGGCTGAACTATCCCACAGATAACCTTCCTTGCCATGGGTTTGTCACCCTTTGAAGTGCTTCATGGCTGCCAACCCTGTTTTTCTCCACAGAGTAGCCAATGGTGGAGGTCCCGTCCACCAGTGCTGTGGTTTGCCACTGTCAAAAAGCCTGGAAGAGGGCACAGAGAGCCATCCTAGCTTCTTAACTGCACCTACCGCTAGGAGTGCCCAGCCAGAACCCTCCGACCTGGGGAACAGTGTCTGGCTGTCCACCTGAAATCTGCCCCTGCATACCAACTCCCACCAGGTCTCGCCCTAGTTCATCAGACCCTTCGGGATTCACCCACTGCATCAATCTCATCACTGTCTCCAGCTGCCACCCTCATGATCACACCTACCTTCCACATACCCTGCCTCAAGCTTGTTGTCTGTGGACCACTCAATCCACCTGAGCCTGCACCTCTGGAACCTAGGATGGCCAAGGTAGTCCTGTGTACACGGTTCACCAGTTGATGGATTCTCGTCTTCGTGAACAGGGTGTGCAGTGCAGTCCAGAGGAGAGGTCTTGGATCCATCTCTCTTGGAGGAGTTCCACTGGACCTATCTGGATCATCTTGAGCCACAAGGGGTCATCTATAGGAGGGGAAGTACTGTCAGACCTGCATAGACTGGCAGCTCCCAATGTCCACCCAGCTAGGAGGAGTCACCTGCCACTCATTTGCAACTTAACTCATCACCTGCAGCCTATTTAAACCCAGCTGTCATCCACAGTCCTTGTTCACTAGCCAGCCAGCCTCAAATAGTTGCTCCTAGCTTCAGTTAAGTCATTGCCTGTGTGTTTAGTATCTGTGCTCTATTGTTTCGTGGCCCCCTTGCGGCTGGTTACTTTTGCGGTCTATTATTAAAGTTATCGCTCATGTCTGCTGTTCTGCTTTTGGGTCAAGCCTCCTCTACATTTCCTGACATCTACAATCGTCCCAAATACCCAACACCCTTGGACAACTGACCTACACTGGCTCTTGGCTAAGATCAAGTCCTTGGTCATTTGCTCTTGGTATTCAGCTAAACTTTGTTTACAAACACTTCCACGGTCTTTTCCTTTCTCATGTTGCGATAACCTCCAACTCCACATCCTCTGAAATAGGTATGCTTTCCATTGCTGACTTCTTGCTCTGTAACTGGAAAGCTATATTCTCAGTGGCTGAATCTCCAGGCTTAGGAGTTAACTCTCAGTCTCAATTTTCCCCCTTAAGATGTTCCTTAATACCAATATTTTTGACCAAGCTTTTGTTCCTATCCCCTAATAGCTCCACTGGTTATTTTTGTTCATTCCCTTTGTTTGCTAAGTGACAGGCCTGAGGATTAATCTACAATATTACAAGTGCTCTATAATCATAATTGTTGTTATTATCATTTTGCCATTTATAGTCAAAATGAATGTTATGATTGTTACAACAATAATTATCCTTTTAAAATGTACTTCATTGACAGTATAGCATAATGGATTGACCAGAAGACATTAAAAAGCAATATATGAGCATGCATTCAGTGGCCACTTACTAGGTACCTCCGAGTGTGTGTTTGTGGTCTTCTGCTGTGGTAGCTCACTCACTTCCATGTTTGACGTGTTGTGTGTTCAGAGATGTTCTTCTGCACACTGCTGCTGGGACAGGTGGTTATTTGAGTTACTGTCACCTTCCTGTCAGCTTGAACCAGTGTGGTGATTCTCCTCTGACCTCTCACATTAACAAAACATCTTCACCCACAGAGATGCTGCTCACTAGATTTTTTTTAATTTTCGCACCATTATCTGTAATCTCTAGAGACTGTTGTGCATGAAAATCCCAGGAGATCAGCAGTTTCTGTGATACTCAAACCACCCTGTCTGGCATCATCAATCATTCCATGGTCAAAGTCACTGAGATCACATTCCTTCCCCATTCTGATGTTTGGTCTGAACAACAACTGAACCTCTTGACCATGTCTACATGCCTTATGCATTGAATTGCTGCCACATGATTGGCTGATTAGATATTTGCAATAACGAGCAGGTGTACAAATATACCTAATAAAGTAGCCACTGATTGTAAGTTCTTGCTTTTTTTTTGACAAATCCTGATTGGTCAGAATTTCTTGCCAATATCAATGTTTTACAAATTTTTTTTTCTATTTGTGCATTGATTAATCACATCACATAATTAACCCCGTGACTGTGATTCTGCTCCGCATTGTACAATTACAGAAGGGTTCTCATTGCAACCTACACAAGCGTCTTTATGCCTGAAATTCCAAACTCTCAGCACATTAAGCACTGCTCTTTTCTCCTGAAAATTGTGCATGAAAGCATAAAATTGGGTACAAGTTGGCCTGTTTATGTAACAGTGAAGCAATTGCTGAAGAGGTTAATACTGGAAATGCTAAAAATGAATTGATTGACATCTTGGCAGAATATAAGTTAAAGCATGTAAATGATATAGTATAAAGCTCAGAGAATAAAATACTATTTGATTACTAATTAAACTGAACTCCAAGGCAACATCAGTTTTTTGGAGCAATTTCTCTATTTTCGTTAGTCAGGCTGTGAGCTATTACAGTGAGCTTAGCTTTTGTTACCGTCTGAGCATGGGAAACATCATATCACTGACTTACTAAATTCAATTCTGTTCCTTTTAGAGTCATAAAGTTACACAGCTCAGAAATAGGTCCTTTGGTCCAGTTCATATATGCCGACCTGTGCTCATTACATTGGACCTGTATCCCTGTAAATCTTTCCTACCCATGTTCCTGTCCAAATGTCATTTAAATGTTATTGTACCTGCTTCTACCACTTCCTCAGGCAGCTCAATTCAGATAGCCAAAACCCTCTGTGCAAAAAATCTGCCCTTTGGGTCCTCTTTAAGTCTTTCCCCTCTCAATCGAAACCTATACCTTCCAGTTTTAGACTCACCTAATCCTGGGAAAAAGTCAGTGACGATCAATTTTCTCTATGTCGCTCATGATGTTGTAAATCCCTATAAGGTCACCTCTCAGCCTCCTTCACTCCAGGAAAAACAGTCCTAGCTTCTCTAGTCTGTCTTTGTAACATACACCCAGCAACATCCTTGTTAAACTTGTTCTCTCTCTCTCTGTCTCTCTCTCTCACTCTCTCTCCCCCTCTTCTTTCTCTCTCTCTCTCTCTCTCTCTCTGTCTCTCTCTCTCTTACTCTCTCTCCCCCTCTTCTCTGTCTCTGTCTCTGTCTCTCTCTCTCTCTCTCTCTCTCTGTACCTTGATTAAAGTCTTCCTACAAGTATTGTCTCACCAACATCTTCTACAACTGTACCACGGTCTCAGCTCTGGTATTCCATTCCCTGATGTGAGCAGGGTATATGCCATCTTCACCTCCCACTCTAACTGTGTCACAGTACGTGTTACATTATTAAAGGATATGATAACATTATAATGAAATATTATGTGCTCAGTTAAGACAAGTTGTCCCATTTCATTGTGAGAGTTGTGCACAAAATGTCTATCCCAAAGTGAATAGCACCCATTCAAGTAGTGCTTCAGTGAATCAAGCGGACGCGGATTATCACGGGGAGAAGTAAGGTGAAGGGTCGGCTATGGTCACATTGAGTAGGTGAATTGCCCTACTCCTGCCTTTATTTATGATGCTGTTACTCAGTCCTGTCTTCATTTACCCAGTTATGGCCAAGCATCGCCTGTAGTTCCCTTTATTGCATAACTGCTCAGTTATTTCTGGTGTTGCTGCCAATTAACTGGACTCAGAACACATGCACACTTACTCCTCAATCGTACTTTATTTTACCTGTGCACAAGGAGAACAGCATGGGCCCTGTCACCACACTGTTCTGAAAACAGGACAGGAAAATGCAATTTTTATATAAAATTAACTTATCAGTTACAAATATTGCCCACCTGGTAGACTGTATATGTTTTGAATTCCTTACTTGCAAAGATCAATTGCTATTCACAACAGAGGTGTTAAAAGTCAGTAGGAGCTACAAGCTGGCAACCACTGATACTTTGCAAATTGTCTTAGTTATTGGCTGTGTTTCTTATCCTTCTGTTATATTCTTATTTTGTCAGTCTTCATCACCCTCTATTGTGTAGAGAAAAGTTATGTTCTTCAAGGATGTTTCTAGAAAAGGTTTCTCTTTTGTTTGCACACTGCCCCTGGCTATTCTTGGCTGGACATTGTCTTTTACCCTTGCCTTACTGCAACTCTGACACTGGTTCCCCACCTCCCCACCCCATGTCCCATATTTTGCCCCTTGCCGTGTATTTTAGCTACATGCTACCCTCATCTGTAGTACTTGTTAAGAAGTTACTAATCCATTTAATGATCTGGATGTTGATTATTTATTCTCTAACCCTAAATGCCTTTGAGAAGATAAAAAGAAACTATAGATGCCAGTGATCTGAAGCAAAAAAAAAGACAGCAACATTAAAAAAGATCAAGCCACATCTATGGAGTAAGAATGTGTAAACATTTCAGGTTGAAGCGCCTGATCTTTCTGACAGAAGGCTCTCTCAACAGCAACAGAACAATTCCAAACAAGGTTGGAGGCGGAATTGGATGCACGTCATTTCTGGGAAGGTTTGCAGGCCATTACTTCCTACAAAGCAAAACACCAGTGGCAGTGATGTTTCACACCCTAATGAGCTCAATGCCCTTTATGCTCGCTTTGAAAGGGAGGATAAAACTACAGATGTGAGGATCTTTGTGGCACCCAGTGATCCTGCGATCTCCGTCTCAGAGGCTGAAATCAGGCTGCCATTCAAGAGGATGAACCCTTATAAGGTGGCAGGACCTGATGGAGTACCTGGTAAGGCTCTAAAAACCTGTGCCAACAGCCGGCAGGGGTGTTCAAAGACATTTTCAATTTCTCGTTGCTACAGTTGGAAGTTCCCACCTGCTTCAAAAGGGCAGCAATTATACCAGTGGCCAAGAAGAGCGGGGAGATCTGCCTTAATGACTATCCTCCAGTAGCACTCACATCTACAGTGATGAGGTGCCTTGAGGAGTTGTTTATGGCTAGAATTAACTCCTGTCTCAGCAAGGTCCTGGACCCACTGCAATTTGCCTATCGCCACAATAGGTCTATGTTGGATGTGATCTCATTGGCTCTTCACGCGGCCTTGAATCACCTGGACGATACTGATACCCACGTCAGGATGCTGTTTATTGACTCAACACCTAACACAACCATTCCTGCACTTCTGATCGAAAAGCTCCAAAAACTGGGCCTCCATACCTCCCTCTCTTACTAGATCATCAACTTCCTAACTGGAAGACCACAAATTGTGATGATCGAAAATGGCATCTCCACCTCGCTGACAATCGGGGATGTGTGCTTAGCCCACGTTCTACACCCATGACTGTGTGGCTAGGCATGGCTCAAATGCCATCTACATATTTGTTGATGACACAACTATTATTGGCAGAATTTCAAATGGTGACGAGAGAGCATACGGGAGTGAGATGTTTCAGCTACTTGAGTGATGTCACAGCAACAACCTTGCACTAAATATCAGTAAGACCTAAGAAATTATTATCAACTTCAGGGAGGGTAAGATGAGGGAACACACACCACTCCTCATAGAGGGCTCAGAAGTGGAAAGAGTGAGCAATTTCAAGTTTCTGGGTGTCAGTATCTCTGAGGATCTGTCCTAGGCCCAGCATATCGATGCAGCTACAAAGAAGACACAGCAGTGGCTATATTTCATTAGGAGTTTGAGGACATATGGCATGAAATCAAAGACACTTGCAAATTTCTGCACATGTATCCTGGAGAGCATTCTAACTGGCTACATCACTGTCTGCAAAGGGGTTGGGGGTGGGGCTACTGCACGCGATTGAAATAAATTGCAGAGTTGTAAACTTAGTCAGCTCCATCATGGCCAACTGAATCTGTAGTATCGAGGACATCTTCAAAGAGTGACGCCTCAGAAAGGCAGAGCCCATCATGAGGGACCCCCATCACCCAGGACAGGCCTTCTTCAAATTGCTATCATCAGGAAGGAGGTACAGAAGCCTGAAGGCACACACTCAGCGATTTAGGAACAGCTTCTTCCCCTCTGCCATCCGATTCCCAAATGGACATTGATCCCATTAACACTACCTTGCTACTTATTGATTTTGCACTGATTTAATTTAACTAGTTTATATATATATTATATACACATTTTTTCTATTACTATATATTGCAATTTTCTGCTGCCTCAAAGACAACAAATTTCACAACAAAAGCTGCTGATATTAAACCTAATTCTGATTCTGAAAAAAAGTCAGTTTGAAGTTGCAAAGAGGATAATGACAGAGGGGACAAAATAATCTCTCTGGCCAGTTGAGGCCTAGGTAGGTGTGCTGATAAGCTGCTGAGAAAGTCGTCCAGTTGATGGGTTACTGAAGGAATGGGAGAAGTAAAACAAAGCAACATGGAGAAGCTAAGTCATGCAGGTCAGGGATTAGGAATTGCCCAGCAGGTCAGGCAGTGTCAGTGGAGGGAGAAGATCTGAGTCAATATTACAGCAATGTAACGCACAGCAGAACTGGTCATCTCTGCAGAAAGTGAGCTCCCTAAAACTCGATATTCAATATTAAGCCTGGAGGGCGTAACACTCCCCGTCATTGAGGACATTTTCAAGAGGCAGTGCCTCAAAAAGTGGCATCCATCATTGGAGATTCTCACTATGCAGATATACTCCCTTCTCATTATTACCATCAACATGGAGGTCCAGGAGCATGAAGACCCATGCTCTGGGTCTTTGACCAATCTGGACATCGGAAGCTTGAGGGCAGGAGGGCATTTCACACAGATCCACTGCCTAAGTAGAAAAAGGGAACAATGGGTTGCAGCCGCGTAATAGATCTTTAACCAGTGACCAATCCACGTTTGAGATTGATTAACAAGAGCAAGTTAAAGGAAGGCAGGGCCGTCGTCTGAGCGGACAGAGTCAGAGTGGTGATCTTGAGGCTTTTGCTCGTCGAGGCTTCAGCGAAGAGAGGCTTCAGTCAGAGAAAACAAAGAAAAGGAAAGAGCTAGGTTCAGTTTTTTTCCCTTCCCTTCTTTTTATCTGTTCAGCTAGGACAGTAGAAATGCCAGGCAGGATAGTGCAAAGCTCCTCTTATGATGTGGGGAGGCAGGGAGACATCCAGTGTCCCTTACAACTACAACTGTGAGAAGTTCATCTGGCTGCAGCTTCTGATAATCCATCTTAAGGATATAGAACTGGAATTGGATGAACTCAGAGACTGAAGAGGTGATTGGACATATAGAGAAGTAGTTACACCCAAGGTACAGGACACAGAAAATTGGGTGACAGTCAGGAAGGGGAAAGGGTTAAGGAGCCAGTGCAGAGTACCTGTGAGGCCATCCCACTCAGCAAGAGGAACATCGCTATGGATACTGTTAGGCGGGTGGGTTTGACCTAACAAAGGAAAGTCACAGTAGTCAGGTCTCTGGCACTGGGTCTAGCTCTGTGACGTAGAAGGGAAAGGGGGAGAAGAGACATGGTCCGGTGAAAGGGAATTCATTAGTTAGGGGAACAGACAGGAGGTTCTGTGGGTGTGAATAAGATTCACTATTGATATATTGCCTCCCAGGTGCCAGGGCCTGCGACATCTCGGACTCAGTCCTCAGCAATCTTAAGTGGGAGGGTGAACAGCCAAAGGTCGTGGCCCATGTAGGTACCAATGACATGGGCAGGAGGAGTGACAAGGTTCTGCATAGGGAGTTCTAGGAGTTAGGTGCTAAGTTAAAGGGCAGGACCTCCAGGGTTGTCATCTCAGATTGCCACCCATGTCATGTGCTGGTGAAACCAGAAATAGAAGACCATACAGTTTAACACGTGGCTAAGGATTTGGTGTAGGAGGGAGGGTGTCAGATTTTTGGATCACTGGGCTCTCTTCCAGGAAAGTAGTACCTGTACTGAAGAAATGGTTTGCACCTGAACTGCAAGGGGAATATGCTTGCGGGAAGGTTTTCTAGTGCTGCACGGAGAGGTTTAAACTAGAGTTCCGGGGGACAGGAACCAGTGTCAGAACAGATAGTGGAGTCTGATGTTGGTAAGACCTCAGACAAAGTCAGGAATCAAAAGGTTGAACCCACTGTGACTAATATCCTGAGTTGCATATATTTCAATGCAAGAGGTATCGTAGGAAAGGCAGATGAGCTCAGGCCATGGATCAACACAAGGAATTATGATGCTGTAACCATTAGTGGGACTTGGATGCAGGAGGGGCAGGGCTAGCAGCTCAATATTCTGGAGTTCTGTTGTTTTAGATGTGACCGAGAGGGAGGGATTAAAGGAGGAGAGGTGACGTTATTCGACAGGGAAAATGTCACCGCAGTGCTCAGTCATGACAGACTGGAGAACTTGTCTTATGAGGCATTATAGGTGGAGCTGAGGAATATTAAACGTATGACCACATTAATGGGGCTTTATTATTAAGCACCCAATAGTCCACGGGATTTAGAGGAACATATTTATAGAGAGCTCGCAGACTGTTGCAAGATCCATAAGGTTGTGACAGTAGGTGATTTTAACTTCCCACATGCTGACTGGGAATCCCAAACTGCTAAAGGACTAGATGAGATAGTGTTTATCAGATGAAGATCAGGAAAGTTTACTTCATCAGTATGTTGAAGTCCCGATAAGAGTGCATGCAATACTGGATCTGCTATTAGGGAATGAGACAGGGCAGGTGACGGAGGATTTTTGGTAGGGAGCACTTGGCAGCCAGTGACCATAAAGCTGTTTCTTTCAAAGTAAATATGGAAAGAGATAGGTCTGGCCAGCTGCTTGAGATTCTAAATTGGAGAAAGGTCAATTTTGATGGATCAGAAATGAGCTGGCAAGTATGGAATGGGACCAGCTGTTTTCTGGCAATGGTGTACTTGGTCTTCAAAGGTGAAATTTTGAGAGTACAAAGCTTGTATGTGCCTGTCAGAATAAAAGGTAAAGATAACAAGTGAAGAGATCCTTGGTTTTCAAGAGATATTGACGCCCAGGCAAAGAGAGAAAAGCAGATGCTTGGCCGGTGTAGGCAAGATCGGAACAAATTAAACACAAAGTACACTGCAGATGCTGTGGTCAAATCAACACGTACAAAAGCTGGATGAACTCAGCAGTTCGGGCAGCGTCCATTGAAATGAGCAGTCAACGTTTCGGGCTGAGACCCTTCATCAGGACTGAAGAAGGAGGGGGCAGGGGCCCTATAAAGAAGGTGGGGGGAGGGTGGAAAACCAATCAGAGGAAAGATCAAGGGGTAGGGGAGGGGAAGCAGGGAGGGGATAGGCAGGAGAGGTGAAGAAGGAATGTAAGGGGAAAGCACTCTGGGTAGTAGAAGAAGGCAGAATCACGAGAGAGGTGATAGGCAGCTAGAAGAGGAGGCAGAGAGAAAGTAGGATGGTGTAAGGGAGAGGGAGGGAATTATCAGAAATTGGAGAATTCAATATTCATACCAAGGAGCTGCCCGACCTGCTGAGTTATCCAGCTTTTGTACGGAACAAATTAAATGCTTATGGACTACAGAAAATGCAAGACAACACTTAAGAAAGAAACCAGGAAGGTTAAAAGAAGGCATGAAGTTGCTGCAGCAGACAAGGTGAAGGAGAATCCCAAGAGATTCTACAGATACAATAAGAGCAAAAGGATTGCTCGGGGCAAAATTGGTCCTCTCGAAGACCAGAATGGAAATCCATGTGTAATGCTAAAACAGATGGGGGAGATCTTAAATGAGTTCCTTTCAACAGTATTTACTTGAAAGACGGATATATTGTCTTTAGAAGTGAGGCAAAGCAGCATCAAATACGTGGAAAAACAAAAGAAAATCTGCAGATTCTGGAAATTCAAGCAACATACTCAAAATGCTGGAGGAACTCAGCAGGCCAGGCAGCATCGATGGAAAAGGGTACAAAATGTTTTGGGCGGAGACCCTTCATCAAAACCGGAGAAAAAAAAAGATGAGGAGTGAGAGTTAGAAGGTTGGGAGAGGGGAGGAAGAAACACAAGGTGATAGGTGGAACCAAGAGGGGAGAGGAGTGAGGCAGAGTGCTGGGAAGTTGATTGGTGAAAGAGATTCAGGGCTGGAGAAGCGGGAATCTGATAGGAGATGACAGAAAACCATGGAAGAGAGGAAAGGGGGAGGAACACCAGAGGGAGGTGATGGGCAGGAAAGGAAATAAGGTGAGAAAGGGAAAGGGAAATAGGGAATGGTGAAGGGTGGGGGAGGGGGGTGGTGGTATAACCGGAAGCTCGAGAAATCGATGTTCAGGCCATCAGGTTGGAGGGTACGCAGATGTAATTAAAGGTGTTGCTCCTCCAGCCTGAGTGCGGCCTCATCACAACAGTGGAGGAGGCCATGGGTTTACATTTCAGGAGAGGGAATAGGAAGTGGAATTAAAATGGGTGGCCAGCAGGAGATCCTGTTCTTTCTGGTGGATGGAGCATAGGCACTTGGCGAAGTGGTCTTCCAATCTACCTCGCGTCTCACCGATGTGCAGGAAGCCACACCGGGAGCACCGAACACGGTAAATGACCACAACAGGCTCACAGGTGAATTGTCACCTCACCCAAAAGCACTGTTTGAGGCACTGAATGGTAGTGAGGGAGGAGGTGTAGGGGTAGTTGTAGCACTTGTTCTGCTTGCAAAGGTAAGTCCCAGAAGGGAGATCAGTGGGGAGGGACAAATGGACAAGGGAGTCGCATAGGGAGCGATCCCTCGGAAAGCAGAAAGTTGGAGGAGGGAAACATGTGTTTTGTGGTGGGATCCCATTGGAGATGGCAGAAGGTACAGAGAGTTATGTTCTCGACACAGAGGCTGTTGGGGTGGTAAGAGAGAACAAGAGGAACCCTATCCCTGGAATGGTGGTGGGAGGATGGGGTGAGGGCAGACATGCATGAAATGGAAGAGATGCAGTTGAGGGCAGCATTGATGGTAGACCCTGTACAGATTACAGAGGAAGATATATCTGCTACCCTGAGCAAATCAGGGTGGATAAATCCCCAGGGCCTGACAAGGTGTTCCATCAGACCCTACTGGAGGTAAATGCAGGAATTCTGGGCCCCTAGCAGGGATATTTAAAACATTTAGTGACAGATGAGGTATCAGAGGATTGGAGGATACCCAATGTTGTTCATCTTTTTAAAAAGGACTTTAAACAGAAACCAGGAAACTATAGGCCGGTGAGCATGACATCAGTTGTAGGAAAGTCATTGGAAAGTATTCTAAGTGACCGGATATGAACTGATTAATGATAGTTAGCATGTCTTCGTGTGTGGTAGGTCATGTCTAACCCAATCTTAGAGTTTTTCAAGGAAGTTACCTGGAGAGTGGAGAAAGGCAAGGCACGCTGTCTACATGGGCTTTAGTAAGACATTGGACAAGGTCCCGCATGGGAGGCTGGCCAAGAATGTTCAGTCGCTTGGCATTCAGGATGAGGTAGGAAATTGGATTAGACATTGACTTTGTGGGAGAAGCCAGAGACTGGTAGTAAAGGGTGGCCTCTCTGACTGGAAATCTGTGGCTAGTGGTGTGCTGCAGGGATCGGTGCTGGATCCATTGTTGTTTGTCATCTATATCATTGATCTGGATGATAATGAGGTAAATTGGATCAGTGAATTATGGATGACACCAAGTTTGGGGGTGCAGTGGACAGCAATGAGGACTATCATGGCTTGCAGAGATATCTGCATCAGCTGGAAAATGGGCTAAAATGGCAGATGGAATTTAATACAGACAATGGTAGGTTTTGCAGTTCAGTAGGACCAACCAGGTTAGGTCATACACAGTGAACAGACGGGAACTGAGGAGTGTGGTAGAACAAAGGGATCTGGGAATATAGGTCCATAATTCACTGACAGTGTCACCACAGGTAGATAGGGTCATAAAGAAAGCTTTTGGCACATTGGTCTTTATAAATCAATGTATTGAGTACAGGAGATGGGATGTTATGTTGAAGTTGTAAAAGACATTGGTGAAGCCTAATTTGCAGTATTGTGTGCAGTTTTGGTCTCCTACCTACAGGAAAGGTGTAAACAAGTTCGAAAGAGTACAGAGAAAATTTACAAAGATGTCAGCCGGGTCTGGAGGACCTGAGTTATAGGGGAAGATTGAACAGGTTAGGACCGTATTCTTTAGAACGTAGACAATTGAGAGGAGATTTGATAGAGGTATACAATATTATGAGGGCTATAGATAGGGTAGATGTAAGCAGACTTTTTCTACTGAGGTTCGGTGGGACTACAACCAGAGGATATGGCTTAAGGGTAAAAGATGAGAAGTTTAAGGGGAACATGTGGGGAAACTTCTTCACTCAGAAGGATGTAGGAGTGTGAAATGAGCTGCAATTTTAATCGTTCGGAGAAGTTTAGATAGCTACGTGGATAGTAGAGGTATGGAAGGCTATGGTCCGGGTGAAGGACAATGGGAATGGCCATTTACAGCATGGACTAGATGGGCCAAATGGCCGTTTCTGTGCTGTATACTTCTCTATGATTCTGTGACTTCCCTTTGAATTTTAAAGTTATGTAAAAAACTTTGTGATTTAATTCAGCTATGACGGAGAACCAGTAACACATTTCCAAGTTAGCTAGATGTGCTACTTGAAGGAGAGATTGCGAATGGTGTTTCTCCCTTCCTGGCGGTGGAGGTCACAGGTTTGTCGGGAGCTGTCAGGGTAGAGAAGGTGAAAAACGACAGTGCGTTTTGCAGGCGGCATGTTCTGAGGACGCTGCTGAGTTTAAAGTGTCGGGTGCGGCTCTAGGAAACACCTTGATCTGTCACCTCAATCATTGCTTGCCTGGCAGCACCGGAGAAGCGTTGTTTCTCGAGTGAAGGTGTGCAGGAGGAAGTCACCAGCTTTAGGGTGAACAGCACTCGACGGATTGATTTCCAAATAACAGAATGCTTCTAAAACTACTTCTGAGCCAGAACAAAATCAAAACTTGCTTTTAACTCTTTGGACAACACACACAAAATGCTGGTGGAACACAGCAGGCCAGGCAGCATCTATAGGGAGAAGCACTGTCGACGTTTCGGGCCAAGACCCTTCGTCAGGACTCTTTAACTCTTTGGAAAGCATTGATCTAACTTTTGAAAAATGAGTTTGCATTGTGAAACTTCCCAGACTGTGGGGCCCAGTGGAGTCATGCTCCCAGCCGAGCAATACCTTTACTGCCATTCTGACACAGCTCCGTAAATTCATTCCAGTATTCTCCCCTTTGATTGTTCCGCCGCTGTACTTCCTTCAACATTTACAATCTTTCACACAAGTTGTGATTTTAATTATCTCAGTCACGTTACAGGGTTTCTGGCTGGTAAAATGTTATCCCGGCGTGTCTGCACGAGAGTTCTGTGAGTTTCATGTTTAACCGTGTCGTGACCCTGCTGCTTTCATTCCCCGAGAAACAACAACAAAATCCCGATGTATTTTTCTATAGTATTTTAATCAGATGCAGCTCAATGCATCCAGAACAAAGTACAAAAGAGAAATTATTAACATTCTTGATTATACCCCCCCCCCCAGTGAATAATCATACAAAAGTCCACGTTACAAAGCAAGGCGTGTTGGCTGGTCCCGGGTGATGAGCTTCACTGACAGCAGCTGCACTTGTCCCCTTCTCCTTTGCACACGCAGCCCTGGGCGCACTTGCTGCAGCCGACCGGGCAACAGGCGCAGCAGCCTAGACGAAAGAAAGCAAGGGACGAGGTTAGCTTGCAACATCCTACCGACACGGACTCCTGGTACAGTACAGGTTGCAGGCTCTAACGTTACATTACTAACAAGCAGTTGCCATGGTGGGTGGGGGGAGGGTTCGGAGTCAGCTCGCAAGAAAACAGGCCACACATGGCAGTGTTACTGTGGGGAAAAGTACTAGCTAGACAAGGGGAATGTGAAAACGAAATAAATGGCACTGCAGGAAGCCCTCCAGCAACCGGGTTCCAACCTGACCTCAGGTGCTGCCCGTGTGGAGTTTGCACGTTCTCCCTGCGAGAACTCCGCTGGGGTTCCTCGGGGTGCTCTGGGCTCCTCTGACAGCCCAAAAGAAGCGGGTTAGGAGGTTAGCGGTAAACACAAGATATTCTGCAGATGCTGGAAGTCCAGAGCAACACATATAAAAGGCTGACGGGACCCAGCAGGTCAGGCGGCATCTATTGAGAGGGACGTTTCGGGCCGAGACCCGTCACCAAGAGGTTAAGTGACCACTGCAATTTGTCCAGAAGTAAAACAAAGTAGGTAAGCGGCGAAAGAATCGGGTGGCAGTAAATAGCACGCGAGCTTGACAATGTTTTGGAGGTACGGGGGAATAAGGGCTGGGAATAATACTCTGATAGCAGACGGTTTGGTCCCAGTGAGCCAACCGGTCGTTATACGTAATTAAAAAAACTTGTCCTTCCTCCCCCCATAAAGTCTTTAAAGCCGGTCTCTAAATTCTGTATACTCACTCTTCTTACACGATGTGCATTTGCAGTTCTGACACTTGCAGTTGTCTCCGCAGCTACAAGAACCGCCTGTTCAATTATAAGGAAAACAGAATTACTTAAAAGTTCCATTAGACATTACAAGTAGGGTCCGAGCCCCGTTCGTTAGTTCCCACAACTTACTCTGGAAGCACGTGCACGGGGTGTCAGACATCCTTAATGCTTTCCTCCTTCTTCTCCGCTTGTCAGGTAGTTCGCTTCTATTTGCTCCGAGTTGCTGAATGTGCTCACGGTCGGGGGCACCATACTTATAGAGCAGCGATCGGGATCGAGTGCAGACGGGAGCGGAGTGGGGCGGTGTGCTACTCTTCGGCGCTGAGTGCAAATCATGGCAGGGTGCCAAGGACAGACTGTATCATGTGTTCCCGGGGCTGATTGATTACAGTACTGGGTGACGGGAACACACGTTAATTCTCACACAGTGACCCCCTCCCCGCCCCGCAGCCACTATAGCTGTCGATAGCGGGGTTTCAGTAAAGATAAACACACCACACGCACATTATCGTCTTGCCAGCCCAGGGACTGATCCGTGATTAGACAGGAGGTGACGGGAGACGGAAATTTTCCACTTGCTCTAAATATCACGACAAAAAGTGTTGGAAACTCTCGACAGCGTCTGTGGACTGTTGCGGACTCTAATATTACTTTAATAACTTAATGTATATATACTGTATAGTAAAGTGTTGGGCGGGTAATCGTGGCTCATTAAAAACCAGGTAGCTGCCCCGAGAGCATCTCTATACCGCGGGGAAACTCCTCAAATGCCCCATATTAGTGTTAATGGTATACACCTGTATAGCGTTTAAAATGCGCGAAATTAATCAAATGATATCAACGCCTCGCGTATATATCGTATCAGATATATATTGTGAATAAAGCAGAGCTTTGAAAAACAGCTAGCCAAGGTTCAGGAGGCGGTCCAATCTGCACACGGTGTTGTATACACTGCGAGCAGACTTCGACATTTCAGGCTGAGCGCAATCAGAAACTCCCTTTCAACACGGCCGCGGATTTTCACACCGCCCGGTTACATAGCTTGTGACTCATCTGTGCCTCTGCCTTCGCGGCCGGGAAGCAGTGTTTTTGAACACGGCTTGTCGGACTCGAACAGCAGGCAGCGTCAGCATTTCGCAACTGAAGGGGAACGCTACGTGCAGAATTGTGAATGAAATGAGTGCAAATGGTTTGCAAAGGGCTTCAGCTCGCAAGACAAGCACGCGGGACAGGGCTTTGTGAAAAATTATTTTGCCAGTCTGCAATTCTTAACACTGTCCCTCGCGGGAAACGGGCAAAAATTGAAAAACCTACTGAAAGTCTGAATCGCAAATATATACTATTGAATCAGTTAGGTCAGGATGTAAGAATGAAGGGAGGGAGAAAGCGGGAGAGGGAGAGAGAGAGGGTTGATGAATATATGGTACGTATGTATGTAACAGAGAGATTAATAAAAGATGATCAGTCATCCCTAACATGTGGGCGCTCTTCCGTACGTTGTTCAACAGGTCGCCCCACTTTTACCCAGTGAATTATTTCATTCAGTCCAGAAAAGAAAGAGATGTGAGCGGGAGTTGCCCCCCACCCCCAGTGTCCGCTCTGCCATTTATCAAAACCATGGCTGAGTTCTACCTCGAGGGAGTGGACCACTGCGTGGAGTTCTTCCGCTACTGGAGGGAGGTGGGTGAGGAAGCCCCTTAACTATTGTAGTCGGGTATCACCCCAGGAGACCATATGTGTAACAATCGTGCAACTGGTTTTAAGTAGTGTAATAGAACACTACGTGCTGCATTGACTATGAAGGGAAGAGTGAAAGGCATCACACGGTTTATAATTATAATTATTTTTATTATGAATAAAATTTAATTTTAATATAAAACATCATTTTCCTGTTCGATCCCCACATCCCTTGATTTTGCAACAATCCATAGATCCAGCAACCAGAATATTCCGATGTTCTGCGGCAATAACAGTAACATCGCGTTTTGATAATTTTAAAACCACTCCCTTATTTCACAGAGACACAAGACTGCTGATGCTGTAAAATTGGAGACATGCGAAATTACTGGAGGAAATTCGTGGGTCAGGCAACGTCTATGGACTGTCGACGTTTTGAGTCGAGACCTTCATCAGAAGTGGAAAGAGTGGAGATAGCTATGATACTATAATAAACTGGGAGGTAGTAGGAATAAGTGACAAAGGACTGAAGATGATGTCTGTTAGGAAAAGACAGTTTGCACTAAAGGGAAGGAGGTGAGGTGGGGAAGCGGAGGAAGGAATGTGTGAGTGATGGATGGATCGGGAAGGCAGGGGAGGAGAAAGAGAAGGAGTGATGAAATCGGTGTTGTGATTGTACTTTGGGGTACTACAAAACGAAAACATGACATAATTTTCCAGCTGAGTGAGTGATTGTGATTTTCCGACAGCGAGTGAGTGGCTCTGGTCTGGCTTTCAGGCAGCGATTATAGTGTCACCTGCTGGTCGAAGCCCCATATTACATGATCAAAAATAAATTATCAACTGAAAATATAGAATCGTACAGGCCGGAAACAGGCCCTTTCACCAGAGTGTATACCTATACTAATCCCAATTGCCCACATTAGGGCTCGACCCCTCTATGCCGTTTCAAGTCCAAAACCCTTTTAAATATAGTAAACTTCATCTGCCTCCAGCACGTTGCCGACACCATCTTTTGTGTAAGGAAAACTTACTGCTCAAAACTCCTTTAACACCCCCCCCCCCCCATTAAAACTTGTTCCCTCCAGTTCCGCTGGCGAAAACACCTTGTTAAAGACAGAGGTCAAAGATGAACGGCCAGACTGGATCAAGCTGACAGTAACTCAAATAACCACACGTTACAACAGTAGTGTGCTAAAGAGCACCTCTGAACGAACAACACCGAGAACTTTGAAGTGGATGGGCTACAGCAGCAGAAGATCAGCAGAACACTAAGTGCACTTTGTTAGATAGAGGAGGCACCTAATAAAGGGAGTGACCTTTGTGTATTTTGTTCTCTACGTAAGCTTCATGCGAGCAAGGAATTTCCTTGCACCCGGGTGTATTTGAAAATATACTATCGATTTTTCCTCAGTTCCTGTGCTGTATCTTTCTGAACTGGTTTCCAAAGCCGAGTATGGCTGAGTATGCATTTAAAAATGGAACTTCAGGTAAACATAAGCTTTATTTGTGGCAAAATTACAAATGTGATGCAAACATTGCAACAGGATTTAATAACGATATAACGCCTTCAAATAACAGATCTCATGCCATACTTTTGGTGAATGTTCAGCTGCTTACTGAATATTTTTAAGTTCACTGAGCAATAATCGCGTTCTGGACTCGAGTGTCCCGGGACAAAGGTTACTATCTATCCTGTCCATGCGCCTCAATATAAACCTTGTCCATAAGAAAAATACCAAGAATAAACGGTTCAATGCTGTTGAATACTTTACATTCATAATCAATGTTTTCTGTACTGTTCTATTACCGTACATCAATAGCATTTCTGCTCCTCATGTGGGTGGTATACTTCAATAATTCATCACCCAACCAATCAATAGGTTCAATAGGTACAGTTAATGTCATAGATGTACGGTCAATGCTTTTCATACTGTTCGAACACTGCCGCAGCTCAAGGTTTTTATATTAAATACTGCAGTAATTGAAGGGCGAAGAACCCTACACTGTGGTCCTTCCTCATCGAACCCTTGCGGTGGCTGCACCAAGCTCCTGTGCGCCCCTCACTACGCAACCCTGGCAGCCTGGGATGTGCCAGTCGGCAGCATTCTTCCACGGACATCTCGATGAGCTGGTAGACCAAGTTTCGGGCGCGACCAAAGAGCGTCTTTCACCGAGTTGATTAGCCAGCAGCAATAGACAATAGACAGTAGGTGCAGGAGTAGGCCATTTGGCCCTTCTAGCCAGCACCGCCATTCACTGTGATCATGGCTGATCATACACAATCAGTACCCCGTTCCTGCCCTCTCCCCATATCCCTTGACCCCGCTATCTATAAGAGCTCTATCTAATTCTCTCTTGAATGCATCCAGAGACTTGGCCTCCACTGCCTTCTGGGGCAGAGCATTCCACATATCCACCACTCTCTGGGTGAAAAGATTTTTCCGCATCTCTGTTTTAAATGGCCTACCCCTTATTCTTAAACTGTGGCCTCAAGTTCTGGACTCACCCATCAGCAGGAACATGCTTCCTGCCTCCAATGTGTCCAATCCCTTAATAATCTTATATGTTTCAATCAGATCCCCTCTCATCCTTCTAAATTCCAGTGTATACAAGCCCAGTCGCTCCAATCTTTCAACATATGACAGTCCCGTCATTCCGAGAATTAACCTTGTGAACCTACGCTGCACTCCCTCAATAGCAAGAATGTCCTTCCTCAAATCTGGAGACCAAAACTGCACACAGTACTCCAGGTGTGGTCTCACCAGGGCCCTGTACAACTGCAGAAGGACCTCTTTACTCCTATACTCAATTCCTCTTGTTATAAAAGCCAACATGCCATTAGCTTTCTTCACTGCCTGCTGTACCTGCATGCTAGCTTTCATTGACTGATGTACAAGAACACCTAGATCTCGTTGTACTTCCCCTTTTCCTAACTTGACTCCATTTAGATAGTAATCTGCCTTCCTGTTCTTGCCACCAAAGTGGATAACCTCACATTTATCCACATTAAACTGCATCTGCCATACATTTGCCCACTCACCCAACCTGTCCAAGTCACCCTGCATTCTCATAACATCCTCCTGACATTTCACACTGCCACCCAGCTTTGTGTCATCAGCAAATTTGCTAATGTTACTTTTACCCCCCTTCATCTAAATCATTAATGTATATTGTAAACAGCTGCGGTCCCAGCACCGAACCTTGCGGTACCCCACTGGTCACAGCCTGCCATTCCGAAAGGGACCCGTTAATCACAACTCTTTGTTTCCTGTCAGCCAGCCAATTTTCAATCCATGTCAGTACTCTGCCCCCAATACCATGTGCCCTAATTTTGCCCACTAATCTCCTATGTGGGACTTTATCAAAAGTTTTCTGGAAGTCCAGGTACACTACATCCACTGGCTCTCCCTTGTCCATTTTCATAGTTACATCCTCAAAAAACTCCAGAAGTTTAGTCAAGCATGATTTTCCATTCATAAATCCATGTGACTCGGTCTGATCCTTCTACTGCTATCCAAATGTGTCGTAATTTCCTCTTTTATAATTGACTCCAGCATCTTTCCCACCACTGACATCAGGCTAACCGGTCTATAATTCCCTGTTTTCTCTCTCCTTCCTTTCTTGAAAAGTGGGACAACATTAGCCACCCTCCAATCAGCAGGAACTGTTCCTGAATCTATAGAACATTGGAAAATGATTACCAATGCATCCACGATTTCTAGAGCCACCTCTTTAAGTACCCTGGGATGCAGACCATCAGATCCCGGGGACTTATCAGCCTTCAGACTCAACAGTCTATCCAACACCGTTTCTTGCCTAGTATAAATTTCCTTCAGTTCATCCTTTACCCCAGTTCCTTTGGCCACTATTACATCTGGGAGATTGTTTCCCTAGTGAAGACAGATCCAAAGTACCTGTTCAACTTATCTTCCATTATTGGAGTATAAAAGTTGCATTGTTTGCTGTGTAACCAAAACTATGTAGTCAGCTTTGAACTTGCTATTTGGTATGCATGTATCCAATTTAGTAGGAGAATGAAATCTTAAGAATGTAGAAGACAATGGTGTGTTAATGAGAGGTAGCTAAGAGATGTAGATTAGAACATGATTAAGTCAATAGGTAGAAACAATAGTGGCGGATGTACTTGTGATACGTAACTATAGACCGATTGGATATGCTAATAACCAGGAGATTGCTATAAAAAATGCTATGTACAAGGATCGGCGGGTAATCAGCGACTAGAGCTCAATGACTGTCTCAGCTTTGATTTACAAATTAAAGTTTAACCCTTCTTGAAGAATCTTCTGCGTCTCCTGGTCGTTTGTGGGGCACGAGAAACCACGACAAAATTGGCGACCGCGGCAGGACCGGAAAGAGACCCGCGGAAAGGAAACGGCAGATTGGGGACGCTTCCCAGTCCTCTATGGACCCCCACAAGGCTAACAGAATTAAGGGTGCACCCAAACAAAAGGTAAGCGCTTTTTGCGACAATTTGGACTAAGAATTCTGTTGGTTTTGGGGAGGTCTTGGAGTCTCAGAAGTGTGGAACCACTGTCGAAGGGTCTCTCCGGTCCAAAGAATCTGGCAGAATTGGGGGTTAACAGGAGGCTCAGAGGATTGATCAAGAACACTGCAGTGAGGGTAAGTACAAATAAGTTAATAAGAAGTTAAGTTAAGAAAAATTCCACATGGTGTTGGTAAGTCCCTGCGGATACCGCTTCGTATGAAACGAAAGTCTGAACGGGCAGGGAAAGGAAAATAGAGAAAATCCTCGTGGATACCGCCTTAAGAAATAAGGGTCTTAATAGACGAGGTGCAAAGAGAAAGTTCTGTGGATACCGCTCTGAATAGAGGTCTGTACGGGCAGAACAGAATAGGAAACAAGGACAGTCCAGTATATAGTTTAAAGCGCTGGTTGGTAGATAGACGATAGACTAGGCATAGAATTAGAGTAAATAATATCCGGTAAACGAACTGTGTGAATCTCTGAAATACCTTAAAAAGAGAGAACAACATGACAGGTAAAGGAACGGCAGTAGAGATTCTGAGCAAAACATTCCCGGTAAATAAGTATGAGATCACAAAAACTTCAGAAAAATGGGAAAAGAGAACCAAAAACCTGGTCACAAAATGGCCAAGAGAAGGAACGTTTGATGTAAGCTTGTGCGAAGAAATGGAGGCACTAATTAAAAATTACAAACCAAAAGATAAATCTAAGAAAAGAGGGCAAAAAAGAGAACGAGAAATGGAAGTGCTAAAACTCTTCAGAACGGAGGGAAAAAGGCTGAGGAAGACAGGTAGAATATTGATTACAAGCGAGGAAGACACTAAGGTGCTGGAGAAACAGCCTGTTAGAGAGAGAGAAGGGTACGGTGAGAAGCTGGCTTCAGCTCCATACCCGCATGTGAAAGAAACAGTAAAGCCCCCTGCTGACGGGAACAGTAAACATGCAGGGAGAAGTACAAGTTTGGGATAATGAGGAAAAAAGACAATACGAGAAGGAAAAAGCGGTGATATGGAAGGAGATACAGGCAGAAAGGATAAAGGTGGAATAGGCAAAGAGAGAAATGAAAGAAGAGATTGAATGGATGAAATACTTGAGAGAGGAAAAGGAGTATGAGGAGTATCGGTTATACTATAGAAATGAACAGACTAGAAAAGAAAGTGGCTCATCAGGGCAGGAAGAGATGAGGCATTCAAGAGGAAGTGGAAAAAAGATAGGAGATGAGAGTCTTGGAGAAACAGAAGAGAGAAGGGAATCAAGCACGAGTAAGGATCATGAGGAGTCCCTGCCACAGGTGTACAGACACGAACAGGAAGAAAGAGAAGGTGACTCATTGGAGGAGCAAGAGTTAAGTGGAGAGAGAGAGGATGCGAGAATTTGTGGGGAAGAGGTAGGAGGCAGAAGCCTAGAAGAGCAGAAGGAGGCGGTAGGGAAGCGACTTGCAGAAGTAGAGAGAGAGCTAGATAAGTTACTGAGAGGCGATTGCCAGAGGAGATGTGAAAAGTACTCCAGGGGCCTACCAAGTATTGAATCAAGACAGAAAGGAAGGACTCCACAGGGAGACCGAGGGAAGAAGAGGACCCGGGAGAAATTTGTGTGGGAGGCAGTAAAGACATACCCTGAGACAGATGGGGAGTCAGGCGAGGAGGAGAGCCAGGGCAGGTGGGAAGAAGGAGGAAGAATGATGCCGTTGTTAGTTAAAGGATCAGGACAAGTGCAGTACATCCCTTGGGGATCCCAGGATCTAGAAGGGCTGAAAAACACTCTGCCCAATCTACATGAAGGAGCAGGGAAATGGATTAGAGCCTTTGAAGAAGAAACGGCGGGAAGATTATTGGCTATGGGAGATTTGAAGGCACTATTGATAAGGTTGATGGGAACCTCCAAATTTAACGAACTATTGGAAATGGCTGGCATAGTAAACTCGAACGACCCGAGAACTGATGAAGACGGGTTTGACAGAGTGAGGCAGAGGGTAGGGCAGGCCCCCAGGAAGCTTTATCCATCCAAAGTGGACCCCAAAGCCTTAAAGGGGGATCCACTGGGAGACACTGACAACCCAGCAGCCTACGTAGAAAACCAGTTGAAAAGGTGGAGACTGGAGACTGAGCAAGAGGTGGAAAATAGCTTATTTATCACCACACTGTTCCAACATAGCATTTTGGATGCAATGCCTCCACAAGTAAAATCCAAACTGGAGGAAGTGGTTGGGCTGATGTCAATGACCCCACAAGAATTTAGAGACCACGTAGTTCATGCGGTTGAGAAATACCGGAAAGACAAACAAAGGTTGGCTGAGCAGCAGGAAGAGGTGCAAAGAAAGTTAATACAAATGCAGCTCGAAGAACTCAAAAAGAAGGAAAAAGAGAAAAGCAAAAAGATGCTGCCAGCAACCACCGGTCCGAGTACAGCCATCAAACTGGATGAAGCACTGCTATATGGAGGAACCGATCATACTGTAAGACAAGGGCCGGAAAACCCCTTGCCAATAATCAATGTCTTTGGAGGAGCATTCCCACAGATGTCCTATCAGGAACAGACTAAATTCAAACAGCCCAGACAGGACTGGAAGTCCCAAGGAGGGGGACAGAGGAGCTATGGGCAGAGGGGACCAGTGAGGAAACAGTGGTAAGAGAGGTAGAGAGATTGTGCTGGGGATGTAATCAGCCAGGTCACATGAGAAGAGATTGTCCGTTTACACCATGGCCTGTCACACACCAGCAGGAACCGATAAGGGAACTAAAGTTTAGCCAAGGACCAGCCCCCACAGGCCCAAGCGGACCTGTGAACCCCTATGCGAGGTATTAGGGGTGCCCCGAGAACTCGAGTGGGAAGGGACATTACCCAATGATAACAAGGGAGGCAGATGAGGAACCCATTGTTCAGGTTATGTTAGAAGGGCAACTGACACCAATGATGATAGATACTGGAGCCACGTACACTTGTGTACAGCCACAGTATGCCCTTCACCTTCCCATGTCAGGAAAGTTTATTAAGATGGTAGGGTTCTCGGGGAAAACACAGTTGACACAGTGCACGGCTCCAGTGCAGTTGAGAATGGGAAATAAAGGAATTGTTTTGCCGGTGCTAGTATTTAAAGGAACTCCGATTAATTTGTTAGGCAGAGATGCCTTATTGAAACTGGAATTAAAATTAGAATGCACCAGAAATGGGCTGAGTGTGGAAAGAGCAGGGGCTCAATTGATAGTGCGAGAAGACAAGAAGGCTAATGTCTTTTGGATAGGAGACATCGCAGATCAGATTCAGGAAACCTGGGAAAAATGGAAAAAGGGCATGCAGGCTATATTACCCAGGGCGGTAATGCCCAAATCTGAGCTACATTGTACAGTGATTTTTGACGAGACTCAGAACAGGGAGTTAGAGGAGAGATGGCACCTGGAGGCATGTACCCAACAGCACCTGGAAGGGGAGGCTGTGATAATTGGAAAGCAAGGGGCAGCTTTACAAGTTAAGTGGAACACCTTTTTAGAAAAATGGTACAGGATACCGGAGGCTGCGCCCCATGTAACGTTGTTGGTAAACAAGGGATATCAGTCTAAAGACTTAGGACCCTTAGTTAAGAGTGCTGAAACCGTAACAGCGTGGAGGAAAATCACGCCAGAGGTGTGGATATCAGAAGACAACAATTGCATTAAAATAATGGTAAGTGTAGATATGGTAGGGACAGTGAGAGAGGTCGAAATAACTCCCCAACCACACATGCCATTGCTGGGAAAGGAAAGAGGCCAGCAGAAAGATAGAAGGTTAGATGAGTTGCCATCTATTCTGTGGTCACAGCATGACATGGACGTAGGGAAAATAAAAACAGCTAGTCCGGTGGAAATAAGGCTGAAAAAAGGAGCAATTCCACCCAGGAGACCACAATACCCTCTAAGACCAGAAGCAGAAGAGGGAATAGCATCGACAGTGCAGGGGTTGCTTGAAATAGGAGTGCTTAAAAGAACAAACAGTCCATGCAATACCCCGTTGCTGCCGGTCTCAAAAGCAGATAAATCTAAGTGGAGATTGGTGCATGATTTGCGAGCGGTAAATGATGTGGTAGAGGACTGGCCAGCAGTAGTCCCCAACCCACACACGCTTTTGACTAATGTTCCACCAGAAGCAAGTTACTTTTCAGTGATTGATTTGTGTTCGGCTTTCTTCAGCATTCCTCTGGCCGACCAGTGTCAGTATCTGTTTGCATTTACTTACAGAGGTGCTCAGTATACCTATACCAGAATGCCGCAATGGTTTAAACATTCACCACACGTTTTTAATCAGGTGTTGAAGGCAGACCTAGAGGGCATACCATTGGAAAGTACATTGTTACAGTATGTGGATGACCTGTTGATTTGCTCCCACAGTGAGGAACAGTGTGAGCAGGACACTATAACTCTGTTAGAGAAGCTGGCGCATGGAGGACATAAAGTATCCAAAAAGAAACTGCAATTCTGCACGCAGCAAGTGGAGTACTTAGGCAGGGTAATATCCAAGGGAGTGAAGGCGATAGCACCAGATCAGATTGAGGCAATAACTAAGGCCCCAAAACCCCAGACTGTAGGGCAGATGATGACGTTTTTGGGAATGGCAGGGTACAGCTCAGGTTGAATAGGAGAATATGCTGAGATTGAGATTGTGGCACCTTTGAGAAAGATAATGAAAGAAGCAGGACATACAAATTTGAAGAATGGCTTACAGTGGAATGAAGAGGCGGAGATAGCTTTCAATACTATTAAGCAGGAATTGCAGTCAGCACCAGCATTAGCTTTGCCTGACTACGAGAAGGTTTTTCATTTGAATGTACCCAACCGACAGGAGGGCTACGTCACAGCGGTTCTAACGCAAGAGACAGGCACAGGAAAAGCAAAGCAGCCGATAGCATACTACAGTACGAGACTAGATGAGGTGGCTCAGGGGTATCCACCCTGTTATCAGGGATTGGCGGCGCTGTACTATGCATATGAAAAGGCATCATCTGTAACCCTGGGCTATCCTGTGACTCTGTACACACACCACAAAAGTAGCAGAATTGCTGGAAAGAGGGAAATTTGTGCTGACGCCAGCCAGGATAGCAGCGTATCAGATGCTATTGACATTTCCAGACATAACTATACAGAGATGCACTATGAGTAATATAGCCGATTTTGTCCCTTTGGGCTATGAAGGAGAACCCCATGATTGTGTAGGGAAGACGATGGCATTTGCCAAATTGAGAGCAGATTTACGGTCAGAACCACTAGAGGAGGGGGTCTCAAGATGGCGCTCATACCGCTTCTAGGCTTTGCTCCAAACCTTTTAAGTCTTTTTAACCTACAAACACCCCTTAAAGGATCTTTTTATACTTATTCTAAAGGGGTCTAAACATACAGAATTTTTCTTTTTAACTACCGTAGATTCCGGATTTTAAGCCGCTACTTTTTTCCCACATTTTGAACTGCTTTGAACTTTGCGGCCTTTAATACGGAGCGGCTAATGCATTATTTTTTTTCATGCCGCCTCGTAAACATTTTGCCTCGTAACAGTAGACCAATAAAATTGATGAGTAGTTCACAGAGGTCCAATGAAATTGTACAATAAATCAAGCGCACTTTCACAATTAAATTATTGTAGATCAGTCATTTGTACTCACCCTCATCAACATGGAAAACACTCGAAGAAAAGCATTGTGCTGCCTTTATGGCAGTTATTTAGTTTATAATATTTTCGCTTAGTAATTCATTTTCTAGTTAAAGTTAGAAGAGTTTTAACTATATTTGTTTTCTGTACTACATCGCGGGATGCTATGACGTCACACCCGGTTTCGCCGCGTCTTGTGGGATACCAGTTTGCGATAAACGGAAAGGAGGGGGGGGAGCGGCGGAGCCAAAACGCTGCTTTTAAGTTAAAGGCGATCAATAACTTTTCCTGGTAGGCTGCAGTATATATATTTTTTACCAGTCGTTAGGAGATATTGGAATGTTGTTCAGTAAAGAAGTATACGCAACGTATATTTAAAAGTAGCCGCGTTACGGGCACGGTTCGAAAAAAAGCATTTGCAATATGTATTTGTTTTTGTTACCATATGGATTTAATTAAAAGTTAAAAAATCCTCACGTGTAATATCTTTCTGTGTAAATATCTCATATTACAACGTGGGACACCTGCGGCCGAAAATCCGGTGCAGCCGAAAATCCGGTGCGGCCTAAAATCCGGTGCGGCCTTTACAAGTAAAAAATTGATTTTATTTCTAAAATTAGAGCCAGCGGCTTTTAATCAGGTGCGCTCTGTAGTCCGGAATCTACGGTATTTGAATTATTTTCAACTTGCTGAAATGTCTAGAGCAAAAGAATTGAAACAGACGAAAGAACCGATAACTTTAGAATCAATTGTGAAGCTTATAGAAGACAAATTTAAAGATCTGGAGAGAAAAATAACCGTAAAGTTTTTTCGGTTTGATGAGCGTTTGAAACTAGTTGAAGAAAAGCTCCAGACACTTTCACTGGAATCACAAAAACAACAAGCAAGTATTTTGACTCTTGAAGAAGCCGCTCGCAAGAAAGATCGTATAATTGAAAAAATACTAGAAGAGCAAACTTCGACTTCTCAACAGATGGATCGTTATAAAGTTAAAATTACTGATTTGGAAAATCGCTCTCGAAGACAAAATCTTCGATTAATTGGGATTCCGGAAAAACTTGAGAGCGGTGATCTTACCGTTTTCTTCTCTAAATTTCTAATGGATGTCTTGGGTCCAGAGGTACTGGACTCTCCCCCAGTAATCGATCGGGCACACCGTGTCTCCCGTTTTCGGTCGGATTCAAGTTTGAAACCACGATATGTAATTCTTCGGATCTATTACCCTCATATCAAAGAACGTTTGATTCGGGCGGCTCGAAAAAAAGGTATGATCAGCTATCAAGAGTTTAAATTTCGCATTCTGGAAGATTATAGCCCTGAAGTCTTAAGGGCAAGAATGGCTTTTAGATCGGTTATGTCAAAATTTCACCAGAAAGGCTGCAAGCAAGCGCTGTTATTTCCAGCACACTTGAGAGTCACTCTTGATGACAGAACTTTTCGGCTGTTTAAATCTCCAGCGGATGCTCAAAGTTTCTTGGAACAATGACATTCTATCGGGCTGACTAATGTAATTTAGCCTATAGATTTGGATCTGTTACAGAATGATGTTTGGGTTTTTTTTGGGTATGGCTTACATGTATTTCTTATATACGGTTAAAGCTCTTTTTGCTCGGTTCATTTTGACTTTATTATTTTTCCATATTATTAATCTATTAGCATTGAAAATAACTTATTAGGGTTTTTTTTCTCCTTTTTGCTTTTCTTTTTAAGCTGATATACGCTTTTTTATACTCTTAACATTTAAATATTAAGATTTTTTAAAAAAATGTCGTTTCTTCTTCCCGGCAGACTTTAGTGCTTGGAACGTCATATCTGTTTTGATGTGTTGGAAAGTTTTAAACTTTCATTTAAAATACCAATCCAGTATTAGTCATTTATGGGTTTTATCGTTTTAATTCTTTTTAACCCTTTTGTTTATATACATTTATAAAACTAATTTTATATTTTAACTTTTGTTATACCAACCCTCTCTTATAATGTGGGTTGTTTGTATTTTTTTTTAACTTTGTTGTGTCTGAGTTGCCGTCTTGAGACACGGGGGTAATTTTAGTGTTAGATTGCTTGCTTGCCTCTTTTTGGCTTTTTTCCTGGGGTTTTGAGGGTGGAGGGAGGGGGATTTTTCTTTTCTTTTTGCTTGCTTTCTGCTTAGTTTTATTTCATGGGCTTATATGAAACTACAAAAATGGTCGCAGTGCCGTGACTTCCGGTTTCTCCTTGAACTTACTTCCTTCTTCCGGGTTCATGAGTTCACTTTTTTTTCAAACTTATGTGTTAATTGTAATAAATATTGTCAATATGGATAGGACTATTAACTTTGTTTCTTGGAATACTAATGGTTTAAATCATCCGATCAAACGGAAAAAAACATTCAAAGTATTCCATAGAATGAATGCTAATGTTATTTTTGTACAAGAGACTCATGTAAGGAAGGTGGATAGTCAACAGTTGTTTAGGTTTTGGAAGGGCCAACAGTATCACTCAAATTCGCAAACCAAAGTGAGAGGTGTTTCCATTTTTATAGATTCATCAACTTCTTTTATACATCATGAAACAATTTCAGATCCGCAAGGTAGATTTTTGCTTATTACTGGTCTACTTTTTAATCAAAAAGTTGTTTTAGTTAATGTTTATGCTCCAAATACTGATTGTCCTGAATTTTTTAAATGTTTATTTACATCCTTTCCTAATTTGAATCAATATAGATTGGTAATGGGTGGGGATTTTAACTGTTGTTTAAACCCTTTGATGGATAGATCCAAGCCCACCCAAACTCTTCCGAATAAATCGGCTTCTCTCATTAACTCTTTTATGATTGATTCAGCTATTTGTGAAATTTGGCGTTTTTTACACCCTAACGACAAAGAGTTTTCATACTTTTCCCATGTTTACCATAATTACTCAAGAATTGATTACTTTTTCATTGATCACCATTTACTTACAGATGTTATGGATTGTAAATATGACTATTACCATATCTGATCATGCACCTTTGAAGTTATCTATTAAGATGACGGATTCATATATTAATACTAAAGGTTGGAGGTTTAATCCTGTTTTATTGCAGGATCCTGACTTTGTCAACTTTATTAAACAGCAAATTGATTTGTTTTTCTCAACAAATTTTACAGCAGAGATCTCTAGTGGAACTTTGTGGGATACTTTTAAGGCATATATTCGTGGACAGATTATTTCATATTCTGCTGGAGTTAGGAAACGAACTAATTCTAAAATATTAATACTAGTTGATAAAATCAAAGCAATTGACAAGATTTATTCAATGACCCCTAGCAAAGAACTTTATAAAGAAAGAGTGGAACTTCAAATGGAGCATAGCTTACTATTATCCTCCTCGATTGAAAGTCAGTTAATTAAATCAAAAGCCCAATTCTATATATATGGAGATAAGTCTGGTAAATTACTAGCTAATCAATTGAAAATTGTTTCGGCTAAACGACAGATTACTAGGATTCGTAAACAAGATGGTACTTTGACGATCGATCACAAAGAGATAAATAAAGCCTTTCAAGATTTTTATAATTCCTTATATCAATCAGAATGTACTAAGGACTCTTCTATAATAAATGAATTTTTAAGGAAATTGAATATTCCAAAAGTAACTGTTGAGGATAGTGTATTTTTGGATACACCTATTACGGAGTCTGAAATAGAAAAGGCTATTTTTTCAATGAATTTGGGTAAAGCTTCTGGTCCAGATGGTTTTTCTACAGAATTTTTAAAATCTTTTTCTTCCATACTTTCTCCTTGGCTTTGTAAAATTTTTAAAGATGCATTAAGTATAGGTAAACTACCACAATCTTTTTATGAAGCTTTTATTTCTTTAATTCTTAAAAAAGATAAAGACCCTACTGAATGCGCATCCTATCGGCCTATATCCTTGTTGAATATGGATTTTAAGATTTATAGTAAAATTTTGGCTATTAGATTAGAAAATATATTACCTCAAATTATTTCTGAAGACCAGACTGGATTTATTAAAAATCGCTATTCATCTTTTAACATTAGAAAATTAATTAATATTATTTATACCTCTTCATCTAAAATACCAGAATGTGTCATTTCTTTAGATGCCGAAAAAGCATTTGATAGAGTCGAATGGCCATATTTATTTAATACAATGCAACATTTTAATTTTAGTTCAAAATTTATATCATGAATTAAATTAATATACCATAAACCCCTAGCTTCGGTTTTTACCAATAATCAAAGATCTCCTTTTTTTCAGCTATTTCGTGGTACAAGGCAAGGTTGTCCTTTAAGTCCTTTATTATTTGACATTGCTTTAGAACCCTTGGCTATAGCTATTCGTGAATCACCCAATATTTTCGGTATTACCCGTGGGGAGACGACGTATAAGGTATCATTATATGCGGATGACTTGTTATTATATATATCTGACCCTGAAAGATCTATTCCTGCTATTTCTTCTTTGCTCGCTCAATTTAGTAACTTTTCTGGTTATAAATTGAATTTTAATAAGAGTGAACTATTTCCATTAAATATGCAAGTTCCAATTTATAATCATGTACCATATAGAATTGTTACAGATTATTTTACTTATTTAGATATTAAAATTACTAAAAAACATAAAGATTTATTTAAAATTAATTTTCTGCCTTTAATCGATCAAATTAAGCAACTTGCTAATAGGTGGTCTCCATTATCTTGTCTTTGGTAGGCAGAGTTAATGCCATTAAGATGATGATACTACCTAAATTTTTATATTTATTTCAAGCATTACCAATTTTTATTCCTAAATCTTTTTTTGATATGGTTGACTCTAAAATATCTTTTTATTTGTGGCAGAACAAAAATCCTAGACTAGGCAAAAAATATTTACAGAAGCCTAAGAAGGAGGGCGGCTTGGCTCTACCAAACTTAAGATTTTACTATTGGGCAGTTAATATACGGTATTTAATATTCTGGACACAAGAATCGACTACAGCTGCTTGCCCACAATGGGTAAATTTGGAATGTAAATCTGTGCAAGATTTTTCATTGATCTCAATCTTAGGACCTTCACTTCCTTTTTCGTTATTTAAAATGAATAAACAGATAACTAATCCCATAGTCAAGTATACATTACGAATTTGGTTTCAATTTCGTAAATTTTTTGGCTTGAATAAGTTTATGCTGTCATGTCCTATAATATCTAACTACTTCTTTCGGCCTTCATCTATAGATCAAGCTTTTCTATTATGGAAAACAAAAGGTATAACATGTTTTCGTGATCTGTTTTTGGATGATAACATTATGTTCTTTGAACAGCTATCTAATAAATATAATTTACCTAAAACCCATTTTTTTAGATATTTGCAACTTAGAAATTTTCTGTATAATGAATTAAAGTCTTTTTCGAAAGAATGTCCATTGGACATTACAGAAAGAATTTTAGCCCTCAATCCTTGTCAAAAGGGTTTAGTAGCTATCATTTATAATATGATTATGAGTGTACAGCCAGATGTATCAGAAAAAATTAAGAAGGAATGGCAAGAAGAATTGCATTGTCCTATATCTACTGAGCAATGGGAAAAATTTTTATCATTGGTAAATTCGTCCTCTATTTGTGCTAAACATGCCCTAATACAATTTAAGGTTGTACATAGAGCTCACATGTCTAAAGATAAACTTGTTCAATTTTATTATGTTAATTCAACCTGTGACAGATGTCATTCTGATGTTGCTTCATTGACTCATATGTTTTGGTCTTGTCCTTGTTTACAAAATTATTGGAAAGATATTTTTAATATTATTTCAAGAGTTTTAAATATCAATTTCCAACCGCATCCTTTTACTGCAATTTTTGGTTTACCAATGATAGATAATAATCGTTTATCCGCTTCATCTCAACGAATAATTGCATTTGTTACATTAATGGCTAGAAGATCTATTTTACTGAATTGGAAAGAAATTAACCCTCCAACTGTATTTCAGTGGTTTTCTCAAACTATTTCTTGTCTGAGTTTAGAAAAAATTAGAAGTGTGGTTTTTGATTCTTCAGTTAAATTTGAGGAAACTTGTATTCAACATTTTCATATGAGTTAAATGGTCTGATCCTAAACCTTACTGTTATTATCCTTAATTATTTGGATGGAGGTTCAGAGTTATCGGCACTACTGTATGTATTTAACATTATGCAATTGCCCATGTTGGTTAGTTTTTTTTAAAGTTTTCTTTTAGTTTTTTTTGGGTTTTTTTTTTCTCTTTTTCGATTCTTTTACATTAATACTATGAGTTTGGGAGGCTTTATATATTGATTATTACATATCTGATTGTCTATTTAAACTATTAATTATGTACTCTCAAACGTTTTGTATTCATATTTCACTTATGTTTTTCTTAAAATTAATAAAAAGATTTAAAAAGAAAGAAAAGAACCACTAGAGGATGTAGATAAAAAGGTTCTGTTCGTAGATGGCTCTTGTTATAGGGATTATGATGGAAATCATGCAGGGTTCTCAGTAGTGCAGCAGGATCAGTCGAGCTATAAGATTATTAGGATGGAGTCCTGTCCCCAACCGTGTTCCACCCAACTAGCGGAAATCAAAGCCCTGACAGCTGCGTGTGAAGTGATGGAAGGTGAGAAAGTAGACATCTATACTGATTCGGCATATGCTCATGGAGTATGCCATTTGTTCGGGGCAGTGTGGAAACAGAGAGGTTTTAAAAAAAGCAATGGAGATCACATACAACATTGTCAGCAAATTCTAGACTTAATAAAAGCCATAATGAAACCTAAAGCGTTGGCTATAGTAAAATGCCAGGCACATAAAAAGGGAAATGATGTAATAACAAAGGGACATCTAGCTGCGGACGAGGCAGCCAGAAAAGCATCTGGATGTACATCAGCTGTCATTGCCCCCCAGGTAAGCCTAGCTCCAGAACCTGTGGTAGAGGACCTAATTGAAATACAAGGTAAGGCAACTTTGGCAGAACAGACAATGTGGAGACGAAGGGGGGGCCAAGCAGAACCCGGAAGGCTTGTGGAGCATGGAAGACGGTTTGTTGGTAGCGCCCACCCCTCTACTGACGATTCTGATTTCAAAAGCACATGGGATTGACCATTGTGCAAGGGGGGAAGTGATAAAGAAAATAAAGAAGGATGGTTTTTGGTCACCTTATTTACAGGCTTCAGTGGACTTTGTCTTGTCACAGTGCGAGGTATGCACACAGAATGCAGGGTTCGGACATCAGTTATTTGACTGGTTAGGAAGTAGACTCGGAAGATGGGGAGCATGGCTGACTAAAATGGCAATAACTGTCAGTATTGTATTGTTGAGCTGTGCGCTTGTGCTGTGCTGTTTTCTTCCTTGTCTCAAGTCTCTTGTAGTGCGTGCTGCAACCAAACAATTTCCAATGCTCGTGGCAATTACTGAAGCAAGCTCAGTGGAGAAAGAAACACCGAAAATGTATCGTTACAGCCTACAACACCTGTAGGATGAACAAGAACAAAACGACAGTGTGGGAGTAGATTGTAAGGGCTTCTGAGTTTTTTTCCCTGTCTCGGGTACAAAGGGACAGGTTTTTGGCTCAGCGGCCCAGGGTAACAGGGAGAGAATACTTTGAGGTCTTGGCGCAGAAAATGATAGTTTAACCCGAGATTTGGGAATAAGTGCTTGAGTTTATTGGGGCTTTTGTGCGCGGACTCTTAGTCTTTCTCTGTGTGAGACCCTATGGGTCTCAAAGGGGGGATAAATTGGAGTATAAAAGTTGCATTGTTTGCTGTGTAACCAAAACTATGCAGTCAGCTTTGAACTTGCTATTTGCTATGCATGTATCCAATTTAGTAGGAGAATGAAATCTTAAGAATGTAGAAGATAATGGTGTGTTCGGTGGGCAATCAGCGACTAGCTCAATGACTGTCTTAGCTTTGATTTGCAAATTAAAGTTTAACCCTTCTTGAATCTTCTGCGTCTCCTGGTCGTTTTGTGGGGCACGAGAAACCACGACACCATTTCCTTGTTCCCCATAATAAATTCACCCGTTTCTATCTTCAATGGCCCAATTTTGGTCTAAACTATTTTTTTGCTATTCACATACCTAAAGAAGCTTTTACTATCCTCCTTTATATTCTTGGCTAGTTTACCTTCGTACCTCATTTTTTCTTGCCGTATTGCCTTTTTTGTTATCTTCTGTTGCTCTTTAAAAGCTTCCCAGTCCTCCAGTTTCCCGCTCATCTTTGCTATGTTATACTTCTCTTTTATTTTTATACTGCCCTTTACTTCCCTCATCAGCCACGGCCGCCCCTTACTCCCCTTAGGATCTTTCTTCCTCTTTGGAATGAACTGATCCTGCACCTTCTGCATTATTCCTAGAAATACCTGCCATTTTTGTTCCACTGTCTTCCCTGCTAGGGTATTGTTCCATTGAACTTTGGCCAGCTCCTCCCTCATAGCTCCATAGTTCCCTTTGTTCAACTGTAATACTGACACATCCGAGTTTCCCTTCTCCTTCTCAAATTGTAGGTTAAAACATATCATATTATGGTCACTACCTCCTAATGGTTCCTTTACCTCGAGGTCCCTGATCAAATCCGGTTCATTGCACAACACTAAATCTAGAATTGCCTTCTCCCTTGTAGGCTCCAGTACAAGCTGTTCTAAGAATCCATCTCGGAGGCACTCCACAAACTCCCTTTCTTGGGGTCCAGTACCATTCTGATTCTCCCAGTCTACCTGCATGTTGAAATCCCCCATGGCAACTGTATCATTACCTTTGCGACATGCCAATTTTAACTCTTCATTCAACTTACACCCTACATCCAGACTGCTGTTTGGGGGCCTGTTGATAACTCCCATTAGGGTCTGTCTACCCTTAGAATTTCTCACTTCTATCCATACTGACTCTACATCCCCAGATTCTATGTCTCCCACCCCCCCACCCCCAGCAAAGGACTGAATATCATTCCTCACCAACAGAGCCACCCCACCCCCTCTGCCAGTCAGTCTGTCCTTTCGATAAGATGTATATCCTTGAATATTCATTTCTCAGGCCCGGTCCGCTTGAAGCCATGTCTGTTATTCCCAAAACATCGTACTTGCCAATTTCCAACTGAACCTCAAGCTCATCTACTTTATTCCTCATACTTCATGCATTCATATACAAGACTTTTGATTCGGTACTCCCCTCTCATATCAATTCCTATTTCACTTGGCCGATGTTTGTCTTCGTGTGCGTCCCCGGGCAGAGCCCGCGGATCGGGGTCCTCTGCCACGCTGCTGCTCGGGACGAAACGCGACACAAGCCCGTTCATCCTCCTCCGCAAACCCACGGCGTGCGAAGAGGAGAGTTACAGCTTCTTCCCACTGTCTGTTCTCGCACCACTCCTACACGTACAAGCTCAGGTCTCAGCCGCAATTCTTGCCAGGAGTTTAAACCATTAAACTAGCCCGTATCACTACTCCCTCCCCTCCCCTCTCCTCCTCCTCCTCCTTCTTCCTCCCCTCTCCTCCTCCTCCTTCTTCCTCCCCCCTCCTCCTCCTCCTCCTCTTCCTCCTCAGGACACCCGTCTCCAATGAGGCGGAGGGAGCGCGCAGTGGCTGCTGGGAGTTCCAGCCGGCCAATCGGAGTTGGCGAAGGCGCCTCGCCGTCCACTGAGAGGGCGGCGCGCAGTGGCTGCTGGGTCTGCGCGGGGTTGTGCTGCTGGATAGAGGGTCGCCTGGTGCCGAGGTAACCATAGCTGCCGTGTTACTTGTGGGTTCGGCCGGGCCGGTGGCGGGGGAGCGTCGGGTCCGGCCGGGCCGGTGGCGGGGGAGCGTCGGGACCTGCCGGGCCGGAGGCGGGGGAGCGTGGGGTCCGGCCGGGCCGGTGGCGGGGGAGCGTCGGGGCCGGTGGACGGAGTGTCGCTGGTACACTCGCTAGCACATGGGAAAGCAGACGTAAAGATTATAACGAAACGGGGGAATATTTAAAGCCATATTCCAGTACAGAAGGATCTCTTAACAGTATTAAAACCGAGTTAGTAAAAATAAAAGATTAATTCCGTTAAGTGTTGAATAGTTCATATATGGAATAGCTGATGGATATGGCTTAACATTTTCTACGATATATCATTACGTGATGCATCTCAAGTGTGCCTAAAATTCACTAATTCCTGTTGGTATTTGCTGTCTGGTGCTGTGTTTAAGAACAAGGAAAATAGTGGTAATGATGATTGGCAAATGCAGGAGCAGATGACTGCTGAAATTGGTGTATTGTCATATGTGATGAGAGAAAGTGAAAAGTTTGTCTTATAAGCAACACACATACAATACTAGAGGAACTCAACAGGCCAGGCAGTAGCCTGAAGCATCGACTGTAAGTCCTGCTGAAGGGTTTTGGCCTGAAATGTTGACTGTGCTCTTTTCCTAGATGCTGTCTGGCTTGCTGACTTTCTCCAGGATTTTGTGTGTGTTGCTCAGATTTCCAGTATCTGCAGGTTTTCTCTTGTTCAATCTTGTCTTGCATCCAGCTCATTCTGATAAAGTCCTTGCATAGTGCATTGAGGTAGAGCAAGATAAAGTAATAATGCAGAATATAGTGAACAGCTACAGGGAAAGTGTAGTTCAGGTAAATAAAGTGCAAGGTCATAAGATCCATTGTGAGTTTGATTCCATCATCTTATTTTACTGGGGAAAATTTCATAGTCTTGTACCTGGTGTAGAAGGTCCTTGAGATTGTTGGTACGAGCTTTTAGACTTTTGCATCTTGGGCCCAATGAAGAGAGAATGTCCATGGTGGAAGTGGTCTCCCTGCTTCAGTCTAAGATCCACTCATGTTTTAAGAAGGTAACGATAATCTCAGTGCCGAAGAAAAGCAAAGTGGCATGCCTAAATGACTATCGACCCGTGGCTCTGACATCAATTGCTATGAAGTGTTTCGAGCGATTGGTTATGGCACACATCAACCATAACCTACCGGTCAACCTCGATGCTTTGCAATTCGCCTACCGGAGCAACAGGTCAACTGCAGATGCCATCTCTCTGGCACTACGTTCCTCCTTAGAACACCTGGAGAATAAAGACGCATATGTAAGGCTCCTTTTCATTGACTACAGTTCTTCCTTTAATACCATCATTCCAAATAAACTGATTCCTATGCTCCGGAACCTGGGTCTTAGCACTCAGATCTGCAGCTGGATCTTCAAATTCCTCACAGACAGGACCCAGGCTGTAAAAATAGGGGACAAGCTCTCCTCTACAATCACTCTGAGCACCGGTGTCCCACAAGGCTGTGTACTCAGCCCCCTGCTGTACTCACTGTACACCCATGATTGTGTAGCCAAGTTTCCATTGAACTCAATATATAAGTTTGCTCATGACACCACAATTGTAGTGTCATCTCGGGTAATGATGAGTTTGAGTACAGAGAGGAAATTAAGAACCTGGTGGCATGGTATGAAGACAATAACCTATCCCTCAACGTCAGCAAGACGAAGGAATTGGTTGTTGACTTCAGAAGGAGTAGCGGACTGCATGACCCCATCTACATTGGTGGTGCGCAGGTGGAACAGGTCAAAAGCTTTAAGTTCCTTGGGGTCAATATCACAAATGACCTGACTTGGTCTAACCAAGCAGAGACCAGTGCCTTTACTTCCTGAGAAAGCTGAAGAAATTTGGCCTGTCCCTTAAAACACTCACTAATTTTTATAGATGCACCGTAGAAAGCATTCTTCTCGGGTATATCACAACCTGGTATTGAAGTTGTCCTGTCCAAGGCTGGAAGAAGTTGCAGAAGATCGTGAACACAGCCCAGCACATCACACAAACCAATCTTCCATCCTTGGACTCACTTTACACTGCACGCTGCTGGAGCAGTGCTGCCAGGATAATCAAGGACACGAGCCACTCATCCAACACAGTTTTTGTCCTTCTTCCCTCCGGGAGAAGGTTCAGGAGCTTGAAGACTCATACAGTCAGATTTGGGAACAGCTTCTTTCCAACTGTGATAAGACTGCTGAATGGATCCGGATCTGGACCGTACCTTCCAAATATCTGGACCTGTCTCTTGGTTTTTTTATACTACCTTATTTTCTGTTACCTATGTTTATTTATGATTTATAATTTAAATTTTTATTATATTTACTATCGATTTGTACTCCAGGGAGCGCAAAGCACAGAATCAAATATAGCTTTGATGATTGTGCGCTCTAGTATCAATTGTTTGGGGACAATAAAGTAAAGTACTGAGATGCTTTACTGAGGCAGCAAGACGTACGGAGTTCCTACAGGGGAGGCTGGTCTCCATGATGTGCTGAGCTATTTGCACACTCACTCACTTGAGAAAACAGAAAACCTACAGCACAATACAGGCCCTTTGGCCCACAAAGCTGTGCCCACAAATTACCTAGGGTTACCCATAGCCCTCTATTTTTCTAAACATAATATACCTATCTGTCAGTCTCACAAAAGACCCTGTAGTATCTGTCTCCACCACCATCTCTGGCAGTCCATTCCAACTACTCACCACTCTCTTGCGTTTTACCCCTGACATCTTGTCTGTACTTTCTTCCAAGCACCTTAAAACTGCTCTCTTGTGTTAGCTATTTCAGCCCTGGGGAAAAAGCCTCTGACTATCCACACGATCAATACCTCTCATCATCTTATACACCTTTCTAAGCTCCATGTATCCAACCAGGAGTCTCTTAAAAGACCCTATCGTTTCCACCTTCACCACTGCCACTGGCAGCCCATTCCACACACACTGCATAAAAAAAACTTACCCCTGGCATCTCCTCTGTACCTACTTCCAAGCACTTTAAAAATATGCCCTCTCGTGTTAGCTATTTCAGCCCTGGGAAAAAGAGGAATAGTGCTACTGGTATCTACTATAAGCCCACTGACTCTCACAGCTATCTGGACTATTCCTCTTCCCACCCTATCTCTTGCAAAAATGCCATCCCCTTCTCACAATTCCTCCATCTCCGCCGCATCTGCTGTCAGTATGAGGCGCTTCATTCCAGGACGAAAGAGATGTCTTCCTTTTTTAAACAAAGGGGCTTCCCTTCTTCCACCATCAACTCTGCTCTCAAATGCATCTCTCCCATTTCCCGCACATCTGCCCTCAACCCATCCTCCCGCCACCCCACAGGATAAGGTTCCCCTTGTCCTCACCTACCAGCCCACCAGTCTCCAGGTCCAAAGTATACTTCTCCATAACTTCTGCCACCTCCAATGGGATCCCACTATCAAGCACATCTTTCCCTTCCCCCTTATGCTTTCCGCAGGGATCGCTCCCTACGTGACTCCTTTGTCCATTTGACCCCCCCCCCATCCCTTCCCACCGATCTCCCTCCTGGCACTTAGCCTTGTAAGCAGAACAAGTGCTACACCTGTCCTTACACTTCCTCCCTCACCACCATTCAGGGCCCCAGACGGTCCTTCCAGGTGAGGCGATTCTTCACCTGTGAGTCGGCTGGTGTGGTACCCCAGACAGTCCTTCCAGGTGAGGCGACTCTTCACCTGTGAGTCGGCTGGTTTGGTATACTGCGTCCGGTGCTCCCGGTTGGGCCTTCTATATATTGTGAGATGACGCAGACTGGGAGACCGTTTCGCTGAACACCTACACTCTGTCCGCCAGAGAAAGCAGGATCTCCCGGTGGCCACACATTTTAATTCCATGTACCATTCCCATTCTGAAATGTCTATCCATGGCCTCCTCTACTGTCAAGATGAAGCCACACTCAGGTTGGAGGAACAACACCTTATATACCGTCTGGGTAGCCTTCAAACCTGATGACATGAACATTGACTTCTCTAACTTCCATTAATGCCCCTCCTCTCCTCCTTACCCCATCCCTGATTTATTTATTCCCCCCTCTCCTTTTTGTTCTCTTTCTGCCCACCACTCTGCCTGTTCTCCATCTCCCTCTGGTGCACCCCTCCCCTTTCTTTCTCCCTAGGCCTCCCGTCCCATGATCCTTTCCCTTCTCCAGTTCTGTATCTCTTTTGCCAATCACCTTTCTGGATCTCAGCTTCATCTCACCCCCTCCGCTCCTATCATTTCGCATTTTCCCCTTCCCCTCCTACTTTCAAATTTCTTACTATCTTTTTCAGTTAGTCCTGATGAAGGGTCTCGGCCCGAACATCGACAGTGCTTCTCCCTATAGATGCTGTCTGGCCTGCTGCGTTCCACCAGCATTTTGTGTGTGTTGCAACAATAAAAAATGTTTTTTGTTTTGAAGCTCCTATCAGCTCCTATCCTATATTATTGTGGAAGTTAACAGGCCAGTGTCTCGGCCAGAAATGTCAACTGCTGAGTTCCTCATAGTGTTTATGTTCAGTATTTACCGTCTCTTTACCTATACTGTAATAAGTATAGGCCTTGTTCAACAGTTCTTCAAATCTTAATCCCTGTAATCAAGCCCTTGAATCTTTCCTACGTTGCTTCTAATGCAAGCGTATCTTTTCTTAAATATCATTGCAAAAACTATGCATAGATCTGTAGCTGAGATTTCATATATGCCCTGTAAATTTATAGCAAATTTTTCCTGATTTTTATGCTCAATACCTCTTACAATAAAGGTCATTAATGCAATACCTGTGAAGTATGAAGAGAATAAAAATATGTGGGTGCTGTGTGACCAAAAATGGGTCATCAATTGTTGCAACGCAGTTTCAGTGATTTAGTTTGATCCTGCCTGAAATGTTGTTTTCATGGAGTTCTCCCTGTGACCTGGATCCTTGCTGGTAAGTTAACAGGCTCCTATAAATTGCTATTGGTTGTAGGTTGTGGCAGAAGAACAGGACAGTAAATGGGTATGAGAGAGAAATTAGGTTACTGGAGATTTACTTACCACTGTTAAAATACAATGTTAAGAAATAGTTTAAAGCATTCCAGAATCTCTTTCTTAGTGGTCATATATTAGGTCAGTCTGTGTACTGCATTTTATATCGCTGTTAACACCTTCCCTGAGATTTAACTGTTCCATATTCCTGATATTTGTATTTCCCACCTTGACAGCTTTGCCCATTTACTTCCCATTGTTAAAATGCAATGTTAGGAAATACCTTAATCTACTTGTGCCTTAAAACAGTCACCTACAGTGCACAGAGAATGTCGAACCATAAACTCAATAAACCTATTAAAATCCATAGTGAAAAACACTTGGTATCTTCTCAACTTCAGTGCACGGTTTGTAGCTCACACAATACTGGAGGAACTCAGCAGGTCAGGTAGCATCTGTGGAAAATATCAAACAGTTAATATTTCTGGCCGAGACACCCCCATCTGGACCACAGGTTTATAACTGAGATTTCTCTAAGCCATGTGCAATTAACCCAAATTCTCTACAGGTTTGTGAATTTCTTTTACCATCAGTTTTGATGATAGTTTCATAAATTTGGTCAGTACTTTCTTTTGTAATTTACTGTGAATTGTTGGGTGCAAATTAACAATGCACCAAATTATACAACAAGCTCTTGAGTAATGTGCAAATTGGTCTGCATTATATTAAAATTGGCAGCTGGTTTTGATGTAACAGAAATATCAAAAATTTCAGTTGTGATGATGAATATTAGTAGATAATTAAATGATAGAAATGTGTGAATTTGAGAAAATACAGTAATAAAAATTATGTTAGTTTGGAACAAAGTAGTTAAGTGCAGGTGTTGCCCATTCAGCCTATACGACCATTTAATAAGATCATACCTGATCAAATTGTAACTTCAGTTCTGCAACCTTTAACCTCTTTGTTTATCAAAAAAAAATCAGTCTTAAAATATTCAAAAAAACTACTTCCATGGTTCTTTTGAGGAAGAGAGTTCTAAAGAATCATGGTCCTCTGAGAGAAAAATATCAGTGCATCTCTCATATGGCCCCTCATTTTTATACCCTCTCCCACAAGAGGAAGCAGGTTTTGCATTTCCTCTGTCTTCTCGTATATTGTTTATTTTAAACACATTGGTTCTCACTCTTCTAAATTACAGCTGATGAAATCTTAGCTTATCCAATCTTTTCCTCATTACCCTATTTGGCCTTCATGGGTATTAGTCTGGTATGCTTTCTATGAACTGTTATCATTACATTTATTTCGTAAAGTAAGGAGGTCAGTATTGTACCTAACATCCCAGATGGCCTGTATAACGTTAGACCTCTTTTGTATTCCATTCCTATAGAAATAAACTATTTTGTTAACATTCCTATCCATTTGGTGTATCTCTACATTAGGGAAGACAGATCCCTGTATATTTGAGTTTTATAATTTATCAATTTATAACCTTTCCTTCCATAATTTCAGTTTCAGATTTTCTCCACACTGTGTTCCCATTAACCAGATCCTACAGATCCAATAATTTTTCTCAGTATTATTGCTGCGATAATTAATATTCCTGAGGTTTTCCCCTTCATTTTCTTTTCGATGGATGTTTCTAGCATCCTCTTTAGTGAAGGCTGATGCAAAGTGCCTGCTCAATTAATTTTGTGTGCTATTCATATTTATTACAACCACTTAACATACCCATGTTTTGGTTTGTGTTCATGCTATTAGAACTTAGATGAATTGCCATCTTCTCGAGTACCTCTGTCTCCACACTCGTGATTGTATCTGAGACCAGCTCAAACATCAGCTATAAATTCACAGATGATGTCGCTGTTATTGTTAATATCTCATGGTGACAAGGAGGCATACAGGATGAGATGGATCAGGTGATTGACTGGTTGCAACAGAATCTCTCACTCAGCACCAACAAGAACAAGGATTTGATTGTGGACTTCACAAAGCAGAAGTTGGGTGGATACACACCAGTTTTCATTGAGGAGTCAGTGCTGGAAAGGGTGAACAGTTTCATTTGCTGGGCATCCACATCTTAAGATCTGTCTTGGTCCCAACATGCACACGGGTTTCTGTAATTCATTAGGAGTTTCAAGTGATTTGGTATGTCACCAAAGACTCTAGCAGCTTTCTACAGTTTTACAGTGGAGTGCTTTGACTGGTTGCATCACCCACCTGGATATGGAATCTCCTGTGCATGGGATTGTAAGAGACTTCAGATGATTGTAGAATCAGCAGCACTGTCATGGTCACTGGATCCCACCTTCTTTAAAATGTGATGCCTCAAGAAGGCAGCATCCATCTTTAAGGACCCTTGCCATCCAGCATCCAGGCATGCCCTCTTGATACTGCCTTCAGGAATGAGGTACAGGTGCCTCGAACACCCAGTCTTCATGGTTCCAAAATTGTTCTTCCCCTCTGCTCTCAGATATTCTGAACTGTCCATGAACAATACCTCTTTATTCTTGTTTTTGGCACTGACTTATTGAATAATTTATAGTAATGTTGTCTTTGCTCTGTGCTGCTGCCACAAAACAACTTAATTTCGTGTCTTATGAGTCACATGTGATAATAACCTTGATTCTGATGTCTAAATGCAGGGTTCCACACTTCGCTAATTGATTTTGTATGAGTAATTTAAAAGAATTGCATGTATTTTTGTCTGATTATAAGAATGATTTAGGGCTGTGTATTTAAACATAGAAAATGCTGCAAATACTCAGGCCTGATGGACAGCATACTTCAGGTTGTTTCCAACTATATATTTGATAACTTCTAACAATGGAACTTGGGACTGTAGCTGCCAAGTGTCAATCTTCCATTGAGCATTCCTGAAGCTTAATTAAGGGACTAATCTTTCTGAGGTAAATAGAAGGTATTAACTAGCTCCTTGCCAGCAGTATGTTTGAGGTATATTGTACAAGGAAACCTTTCAGTTTGGAGGTTGATTTGTAGTTTCTGGTGAAGAAAGTATATTTAGGCTGGTTAAAACCCATAATTGTTGAAGTGGATCACACTAATAGTTTAATAAGCAACTTGTTTTAAGAGTGAGTTGGAAAGAAGGAATTTAAGGCAAGGCACTTATGGATTTTTATGGAATCAAACAATACTTTATGATTGACGTGGGGGCTTCAGCGCTGGACTTCGGGGTGGGAGGTCTGGAATCTGACCAGCTCCCTCGCACGCTCTCCATCTGTGCTGGGTTGAGTGTTGAGCTAGCAACTTGACCTCGTAAAAAAAAAACCTGGAGAGGGATGGGCTCCGTCAGGTTTCAGATACCCAAGACATGCCATACGATGAACATCACACACCCCCTCCACCCCCAGTTGTTAATTCATTAGTAGTCCAACTGTTCACTGCTCATTGCTTTTACTGGAAGTGTTCATGCCATCTGGGTTGGAGACTACTCAGATGGAATATAAGTTGTTGTTCCTCCAACCAGTGTGTGGCCTCATCACGACAGTGGAGGAGGCCATGAGTAGGCATATCAGAATGAGAAATGGAATTAAAATGGGTGGACACTGGGAGATCCTGCTTTTCTGGTGGAGGAAGAGTAAGTGTTTGGCGAAGGGGTCTCCCAATCTATGTCAGGTCTCATCGATATACAGGAGGCCACACCAGGAGTGCTGAACACAGTATATGACCCCAACAGACTCACAGGTGGTGCCCCTCACCTGGAAGGACTGTTTGGGGCCCGGAATGGTGGTGAGGGGCAAGTGTATCAAGTGTTCCCCTTACAAGGATTAGTGCCAGGAGCGAGATCAGTGGGGAAGGCGTTCAGCACATAATTCTTCACAACTTCCGCCATCTCCAACGGGATCCCACCACCAAGCACATCTTTCCCTTTTATGCTTTCTACAGGGATCACTTCCTACATGACTCCCTTGTCCATTTGTTCGTTTCCATTGAGCAATGAAATTTTGTATGAAGCACGCAAACCATTACTGTTTTGTTGTGAAATGCTGCCAAACAGGTATTGAAGTGTTATTTGCTTCTGAACATTTTCACAAAGTGATTAAAATAAGTAAAGTTCTTGTTTGCTTTATCAAAGTATATTCCGTTCAAATGTTCAAGGAGCCTGGACAGTTTCATTGCCTCATTTGGGGGAAAAAAACACTTTTTCACACAACGAGCACATTGGCTGCTGTTGGTTGCTTGGTGCTGGAATAAATGGACATTTCAGATACCCCACACTATAGTGTCTACATTCATTTTTGCCTGGTCTGCTTCTGCCATTTCACTCTGGATTAACAACCATGGTCAATTGTGCAATATGTCCAACCTGAAGAACAGCGATGAATAAACGGGAATGTTGTAATGTCATCATAGCTCAGGCAAAACTCTGCCTGAAAATCCGTAAAGTGGGACAGCGATCTCTTATTTGAGCTGTGAGAAATGTGATCAAGATTGTTTGGAAGGCCAGGTTATGAACTTTACCCGTTGAATGCCATATCCTAATTTACAGGAATCACGATACTGTGATTAGAGTATGAGAGTTGTACTAGCTAACACTACTAAGTCATGGATGGCGATAATGTGCGGGCTAGGCCCAGAAATAACACCATATCTATAGTCCAGATTTCTCACGATACACCAAGTAAAGCAGTGTCACGTTGCTTTTCAACAACTATAATGCGCTTTGAGCAAAGTCTAAGGGAACAGGGGTCAGCAAGAGATGAGGTGATCACATGATCATTGTAATCAATGATGCATTGAGAATCAAATGCTTAAAATAAGTAATTTAATTTAAGCCTGTATTCCCTCAGCTGAGTTCCTTCCTTCGAAGCTGAGCATTCCCCCCACTGCCCCCTCTATCTTTATCGTCCCCTTAGAAACTCCAGCTGCCCTCAGGGGAGTGATAATGCTCACTTTGGAATCAACTGCTTTAAATTTTCCTCATCAAAGTGTCTTTTTAAACACTGTAAATGATTACTCCTCTTGCTCTATGAACTCACTATCCTCTGTTTATCATTTTCTCTCAAAACCCATCCTGATCTTGATTCACTCTTAGATCTCTAAACACCAAGGGTAGATTATATTTTTCCCATCTTTCCACGTTACTCTAATGCTCATTCCCTGAGCAATTATAATAGATTTCTGCTGCTCCTTTTCAGAGAAGACATTGTTTGGTAAACTTTTAAAGCCACAAACTTGTCATCTGATTTTAGATGTCAGCTCAGCAATTTTACTGAGTATTCAGGAATATACCTGGCAAGATGGGGTAGGATTAATCTGATGAATAGCAGTTGAGATGTAGAATTAAGACATCATTGCAACATGTCTTGCTTATCAGAAAAAAACACCAAGATTTATGAGCACAATTACAAGTTTGAAAGCTGTTTTTCTTGGAGCAATAGGAGAGGTTCATGGTGTACAGCTGTTAGGTGAATGGATCACTTCAGTGCTTTAGAAGTTTCTTCATTCAAATGTGACTTCTGAGATTGGGTGAAGGAAATGCTGGTTGATATCAGCAGGTTGTAGAGGGTAGTGGGAGGGACGGGGGAGGCTCAGTTAATTAGGGTGGCCAAGCTTTACAAAAATTTAAACATGAGAATTTGAATTCAAAGTATTGGTGAACTGAAGCTAATGAAGATCAAGGATAGATTCCAGAAACAGGTCATGTAAAGTCTATTCTCTTTTTCATACCTCTTGCTTTTTTAATTGACATATCTTTTATTAGTTTTGTCAAGCCTTTATATCTCTGGTCTCATTACTTGTATAGGGGTTTCATACGTATAATTTTAAACCTGTCTGGTGAAGCTTGTTTTCTAAGATCAGGATCTTCAGTGGTATATGCAGAAAATTGGATACAATAATATTTTTAATAGTCTGCCCCGTGGTTAAAATAGGAATGGTTCAGAGCTAGTTGCTTGTGTGTTTTTACATTCAGTCAGTTAAAATTTCATAATATTCCTGGTAGATGTAGTGTGACAAATGGATCAGTCTTCTACAAATAGCAGTCACAGAGATAAATAGTGGATTCTGGTTAATTGGAGCAGCTGTTTATTTGGGGAAACTCCTAAATATCAAAAACTAAATTGAGAAAATAGCTAGGATTCCCTTTGTTTATTTGGGACACTGTGCTACTTAATTAGGGCAGGAAACTGTTGCTGAACAGTTTCTCTAGTGACAGTTGCATGTGTTTGTGTCCAAAATGCAGTGAGTTTTGTCACTGATAGTGAGATATAAGCTGTGAGACAGTTTGGAACTGTCTTGCTCACTTCGGTTTCAAGCATTCAGGTTTGGAGATGCCAGAAATGGCTGGAGTGAAAATGAAACTATTTCACTCCTTGAAGTTGAGAACTATGAAGAATTTGAAGTATTGACAATCATCTTGAGTGTTACAATTAAAATGAAGATTTGGAGAATGGAGTCATCTAAAGCATTGTGTGAAGGCAGTCCATTATGTACAGTAGATGTGCTGACTTTTGTTCATTTACAGTTAATCATAAGAACATGGCAGATGAACTCACTATTAGGAACTAATACACAGGTGTTGTAGTAGAGGTATTAGTAGTGTTGTGGCGACCCACTTCCCAGCGCACTCGAACCGGCTCACAAAGCGGCGCGCACCGGCATTGAGGCCGGTCCCAAAGAGGGCGCCAAGCCTGCTTCACCAGCAAGGGGAAAAGCCCGCGCGCGGGACGGGACTGTGAATACGCGCCCCCTACAGCATTCCCGCCCGGGGAGGGCGGGATCAGGAAGGCTTTAAAGCGAGGCTGCAAAGTTTGAATAAACCTCTTTTGTAACTGCAGCTCACCGACTCCGTGTCGTTCTTGCAGCGCTGCGTGTAGCACACCACTACAGTGTTCGGATTTGTTTTGTTTTTCATTTACATACATAACTTGCATCCTGACAGTATTTTCTGCTCTTGAGTTGTGAATTAAGTGACTTGAAATTTGTCCATTTCTACTTGTCTTTTAATTTCTTGATACATTTTACAAGATTGCCATATGAAATATGAATTAGGACAAATGAAAAGTTTGGCATTTAAAAAGTGAAGTTTGCAGCAGAATTTCTTGCAAATCAGATTATCTTATAGAAATGGCTAGATGAGCAAGGACAATTCTTTCATAAGGGTAACCTCAGAATAAAATCGAAATTTACTGCATTTGTAGCAGCTCTAAAATTCCTCGTCTCTGAGTTCTGTGACTGAAGTGTACAAGATTCCATGACTTCATTTGCAGCAGGAACTGTCTTTGATTAGTCCACAATACTTTTTGAATCCTTCTATAATCCCATGGTTTTTACTTGGTTTTTTTTTGCACATTGATCTGTTAATGTACAGTAAAGAAAGATCATTTAATTTTTTGGTTAAAGGGATTTTAGCAAAGATGGTGGAATGGGATCGTCCCTGGCATGAACCCCGTGGGTGATATAGCCTCCCGTGTTGTGATGTGAGATAACACGTGCAATTTCTTACATTTTTAGAAGGTATTCCTGAAGATAAGAGAATAATTCAGGAGGAGGAGTATAGGAAACTGATACAGGACTTTGTGATATGGTGCAACTCAAACTACCTGCGTCTCAATATCACCAAGACCAAGGAGATGGTGGTGGACTTTAGGAGATCTAGGCCTCATATGGAGCCAGTGATCATTAATGGAGAATGTGTGGAGCAGGTTAAGACCTACAAGTATCTGGGAGTACAGTTAGACGAGAAGCTAGACTGGACTGCCAACACAGATGCCTTGTGCAGGAAGGCACAGAGTCGACTGTACTTCCTAAGAAGGTTGGCGTCATTCAATGTCTGTAGTGAGATGCTGAAGATGTTCTATAGGTCAGTTGTGGAGAGCGCCCTCTTCTTTGTGGTGGCGTGTTGGGGAGGAAGCATTAAGAAGAGGGACGCCTCACGTCTTAATAAGCTGGTAAGGAAGGCGGGCTCTGTCGTGGGCAAAGTACTGGAGAGTTTAACATTGGTAGCTGAGCGAAGGGCGCTGAGTAGGCTACGGTCAATTATGGATAACTCTGAACATCCTCTACATAGCACCATCCAGAGACAGAGAAGCAGTTTCAGCGACAGGTTACTATCGATACAATGCTCCTCAGACAGGATGAAGAGGTCAATACTCCCCAATGCCATTAGGCTTTACAATTCTACCGCCAGGACTTAAGAACTTTTTAAAAGCTATTATTAATGCTTTTTGAGATAGTGATGTAGATGCATATCATATTTTTTTACTGAGTTAAGTATTGTATGTAATTAGTTTTGCTACAACAAGTGTATGGGACATTGGAAAAAAGTTGAATTTCCCCATGGGGATGAATAAAGTATCTATCTATCTATCTATCTATCTATCTATCTATCTATCTATCTAATTGGCTTGCTATTCCATATCCCTTTATGCAGCCTTCTAAGTTTCCTGTCTGGCTGCTTTAATTTATTTCTACTTCCCCCCCCCCCCAAGCCCTATATTCATTTTTGTGACCCGGGCAATACAGCATTTATTGCCCATTCTAATTCCTTGAGAAGGCAATGGTATGTTGAGAAGACAACATACAACCAAGGAGCAGATCAGGAGGCACATTTTGGCAGTGTGCAAAAATAACAAGAATGTTGTCATGGATCATTTCAACTTCCCTAATATTGATTGGTATCTCCTCAGTGCAAAAGGTTGAGAAGGACTGAAATTTGTTAGGCGTGTGTCCAGGAAGGATTTCTGACACAGTATGTAAACCGACCTATAGAGAAGAGGCCATACAGGTGACAGATGTCTCACTGCGTAAGCATTTTGGAGACCTTGACCACAACTCCTTGGCCTATATCATTGCCTTGGACAGGGAAAGAAGCATACAGTATAGGGAAGTATTTAATATGGGGATGGTGAATTATGATGCTATGAGGCAAGAACTTGGGAGTGTAAATTGGGTACCGATGTTCCCAGGGACATGTACAATAGAAATGTGGAGGTTGTTAAGGGAGCACTTGGATTGGGGTACTGGATAGGTTTGTCCCATTAAGGCAGGGAAAGGATGGTAGAGTGAAGGAGGTATGGGTGATAAGAGTACTGAAGCATCTAGTTAAGAGGGAAAAAGGAGCATACTTATGACTGAGAAAGCGAGGATTGGACACGGTCCTAGAAAGTTGCAAGGTAGCCAGATAGGAGCTTGAAAATAGGCTTAGAGCCAGAAGGGGTCATGAGAAGGTCTTGATGAATAGGATTAAGGAAAACCCCAAGGCATTCCAGATGTCTGTGAAGAACTGGAGGATGACCTGAGTGAGCGTAGGACTGGAGTAGGAGGAGGTTGGGAAAGTCCTTAATGAATACTTTGCTTCAGTATTTACCAATGAAAGGGATCTTGACAAATGTGAGGACAGCGGAAAACAGGATGATATGCTGGAACATAATGACATTAAAAAACGGGAAGAGGCTGGGACACATTAGAAAAACATTTTGATAGGCAAGTCCATAAGTGTTGCCATGCTTCTGGTGCCAACATAACCTGTACATCTTTAGAATATGGAGGAAACTGGAACACCCAGAGGAAGTCTATAATGTCATGGGAGAACATACAAACTCTATACAGACAGCAATGGGTCGCTGGCTTTGTAATGGTGTTACACGAACAGCTATATATACTACTGTGCTGCTATGGGTATTCACCCCCAATCATTATGTATGTGATAACCCACAGCATTTTGTCAAAACTTCTCTGATTGTACCTCACAAACCCAGAAGCTCATCTGTACAGCCAGCCAAGTTTATCAGGTGAATGGAGATATCACCACTCACAAGCTTATTTCTAAGTGTATTGGTTTATTGTCACACGTATAAAGATACAGTGAAAAGCTTGTGCATGCTGTCTGTACAGATCATATCATTACATAGTGCATTGAGCTAGAATAAGGTAAAAATGAAGAATGAAGTGTGAAAGCTACTGAAGTGCTACACATGATCATAATGAGATTGATCATTCAAAGTAAATTAATTATCAAAGTACATATGTGCCACCATATACAACCCTGAGATTAACCTTCTTGTGGGTGTACTCAGTAAATCGGTAATAGGATCAATGAAAGTCCACACCAACTTGGGTGTTCAACCAGCGTGCAAAGGACGACAAACTGTGCAAATACAAAGAGAAAGAAAGAAATAATAAGTAAAAAAGCAATAAATATCAAGAGTATGAGATGAAGAGTCCTTGAAAGTGATCCATAGGTTGTGGGAACATTGCAAAGATGGGGCAAATGAAGTTGAGTGAAGTTATCCCCTTTGATTCAAGAGCCTGATGGTTGAGGGCTAATAACTGTTCCTAAACCTGGTGGTGTGAGTTCTGATGCTCCTATACCATCTTCCTGATGACAGCAGCGTGACCTGGCTGATGGGGGTCCCTGATGATGGATGCTGTCTCCATGCAACAACGCTTCATATGCTTAATGATGAGGAGTATGATGATCTGGGCTGTGTCCACTACTTTTAGTAGGATTATCCATTCAAGGACATTGGTGTTTACATACCAGGCTATGATTCAATATATTCTCCACCGCACATCTACAGACAATTTAGATGTCATGCTGAATCTTCACAAAATTCTAAGGAAGCAAAAGTGTTGCCATGCTTTCTTCGTATTTGTACTTGCGTACTGGGCCCAGAACAGGTCCTCCAATATGATAACAGAAGAATGTAAAGTTGCTGGCCCTCTTCACCTCTGCTCCTCCTCCTGAAGTCAATGATCAGCTCCTTGGCTGATTTTCCATCTCCCTCTATATGATTATTTGCCCTGCAACAGGGGTGTTGTCAGCAAACGTGAAGATGGCATTGGAGTTGTGCTAAGCCACATATTCATAAGTCTAAAGTGGGTAGAGCAGGGTGCTAGGCATATAGCCTTGTGGTGCACCTGTGTTGATGGATATTGTAGAGGAGATGTTGCTAATCTGAACTGGCTGGGGTCTGCAAGTGATGAAATTAGGGATCCAATTGCACAAGGACGAATTGAGGCCATTGTCTTGAAACTTATTGGTTAGTTTTGAGGGGATGATAGTATTGAATGCCAAGCTGTAATAAATAAAGAACATCCTGATGTATGTATCTTTGTTGTCCAGATGTTCCAAGGTTGAGTGAAGAGCCAATAAGTGGCATCTACTGTGGACCTGTAGTGTTGGTAGGCAAATTGGAGTGGATCCAAGTCACTTCTCAAGCAGGAGTTGATGTTTCATTACCAATCTCCCAAGATACTTCATCACAGTGGATGTAAGTGCAACTGGTGATGGTCACTGAGGCAGTTCACCACGTTTTTCTCTATCGTATATTGAATGTTCGGATATATACTGTTCAGTTGGTTGTGGAACTGTTGGGAGTGCCTGGAGTCTATGAGGCCACACTACGCAGGTGTTTTCAATGTATCTGAAGAAGCAAGGGTGAGGAACTCGGAGCACTCTCCTCAAAGTCTTCCATGTAGAAATTAGCAATAGCTGGTAACAAGGGCAATCCCATGGCCACTCCATCCATTTGTTCATTCAGTTTACGATTGAGGTGGAGAAGAATGGTTGCCTCCCATTCTGGGACATTCTAATATGCAAAGTGGATGGTAGCCTCTGACGGTAGTCTGTTGGAAACCCACTCACATGTATTCATAGCTCAACAATAAAAACTATCATCACACCTCCCAACATGGACTGCCTCGTAATGGAAGCCATTGAAATCAAACTAGAGGAAAAGAATTTAACAAAGACTAAAGTCTTGCTCCAAGTAAGAACTGGAATTCAACTGTAAACAAGGTGGAAGAGTGAAAATATGATTGGAGGAGCATTAACCAATCAGGAGGCATGAACTATGGGGGTATAAATACCACCGGTCTAGACATACCCACACATCATCCCTGAAGAAGATAGCATCGAAACGTTGGTTATTATCGATACCTGTGCCTGATTGGAAGCCCAAGAAGAATTTATTTAAAATACTTTAGGAATGAATACACCAAAAAAATTTAGCATCAATAATTTTTCAATATGATGAAATTAATTACCAAGTTCAATTTATACATGGAATAACAAAACTGATTTGGTGTGCAATAAAGCATAATTTGCAGTGCTTGTTAAACATTCAAAATAGTCACAGTTCTGCAAGAATCTGCAATGCAGTAGATTATAGCCAGTGCACAGTCCAATCACATGAACATGGGCCAAACCAGATATTAAATTCGGCATCGATTTCTTGATGCAACATACTCTATGTAGCACATCAGTTGCATTTGCCCAGCGGAGTAAAGAGAGCAAAATGCAGATCCTGTTCCAAAGTGAGCCTCTGGCAAATAAACAAATCTGTAATTATCAATTGAAATTGCACATGGGCACCTCAGTGTTCCTATTTCTTTTCAACCACTAAATTAAATAATGACAGAACAATCGTTTAAAGGAATCTGATTTTTGTTCTGAAAAGCCCACTTACTGTTTTTTTTAAATGTAGTAAATGTCAAGGTGAAATAGGTTGCACTCAGTGTGACAGTGTCTCTGAACTGCAAACTGTCATTTGATGGAGCTCATAATGCAGGATCTCTGAAGCAACATTTACCCACACAAAAAAAATTGCTGCTAGTCATTGCAGCTGGTCATTGCCTTCAGAAAGGGTACTGCACACACTCCTGTCTACAAAGTTCAAAGTAAATTATCAAAATGCATATATGTCACTATACACAACCTTTGAGGGCATTCACAGTAAATACAAGAAACATTATAGAATCAATGAAACTTGCAAAAAAACTGTGCTGTGCAAATACAAAAAGATATAATAATAATAAATAAGCAATAAATAGCGAGAACATCCTTGAAAGTGAGTCAATAAGTTGTGGGAACAATTCAGTGATGGGGTAAGTGAAGTTCAGTAAAGTTATCCTCTCTGGTTCCAAAGCCTGATGGTTAAGGGGCAATAACTGTTTCTGACCCTGGTGTTGTGGGTTCTGAGGCTCCTGTAGCTTCCTCCTGATGGCAGCAGTTATAAGAGAACATGGCCTGGATGGTGGGGGTCCTTGATGATAAATGATGCTTTCCTATATCAGTGCTCCATGTAGATGTACTCAATGGTGTGGAGGGCTTTACCCATGATGAACTTGTGGAAGTCGAATCTGGATAAAGTCACTCAGAGACCGTATAAGTACAAGCTCTTTCTTTATTCAAGGGGCTTACTCAGTTAGTCACTCAAACAGGGACAGTCTGTGACTGTTTCTGCCTAATCCACCAACTAACTCACAATTCCCCTTACAAATGGATATATTCGTTTAGATACTCCCCACACCTACTAAGCTGGAGTCAGACTTACCTATTGCTTGACCGTACTGAGAGACAAATTAGAGAATAGGTATAATAACCTAATACCCAAAAAAGACTGGAGCTGTCCTATCTCCATGCATGACTGCACAAGGAGATAAGCAACCTGAAACCCTAGCTAGCTACCTTCAAAAAGAAATATTGCTCAGCATTGAATAACAAAATTAGCACATCTGTTGATCACCAGCGGTTTCTTGCAGAAAAACAGGCTGCTATTTAACGAAGTGTTAACCCTTTTACATACTTTATCAAACTGGCCTGTATCTACTAATTTTGTAGGCTTTTCTGTTCATACCAGATTGTAACACAACCACACTTGAAGCTTATTGATTAGTTTTGAGGCGATGATAGTATTGAATACCAAGCTGTAGTCAATGAAGAGCATCCTGATATAAGCATCTTCGCTCTCTGGATGTTCCAGGGTTGAGTGAAGAGCCAATGAAATGGCATCTGCTGTTAACGTGTTGAAACGGTAAACAAAATGGAATGGATCCAAGTCACTTCTCAGGCAGGAGTTAATATGTATCACCACCAGCCTTTCAAAGCATTTCATCATAGTGGATGCAGGTGCTCCTGAGGCGATAGTCACTGAGGTAGTTTACCACGCTGTTTTTAGACAACACGGGTATAAGTGATGCCTGCATGAAGTAGGTGGGTATTTCAGACTGCTGAAGCAAGAGATTTAAGATATTGGTAAATTCTCCAGCCAGTTAGTCAGCACAGATCTTTAGTATTTGGCCAGGTATGCCATCTGGACTGGATGCTTTCCACTGGTTCACCCTCATGAAGGATATTTTCACATTGGCCTCCTGTTCCTGGACATTTAATGCAGTGCAAACTGGACAGTAGCCTTGGACATGGCATCTATCAGAAACCCACTCACACACACATATATATATATATATATATATATACACCTAAACAATAACAATCACCATCCACCTCCCAATGTGGAGTGGTTCTTTCTACTTTGATTAACTATTTCGGACCCGGAGAGTTTCCCTAAGGAAATAAGATCATTATGCACGACGTTCCTACAGAATGGCTACAAGGTGAAGGGAGTCAATCAGGCCCTTAAAAGGGCTGATGGAAAAACCAGGAAACCTAACAAAAAGGAAGAATCTATCGCTACCTATATTTCCACGGTTTCTGGAAGGATTGACAGGTTCCTGAAGATATACTGGATTAATACCATCCACAAACCCGTAAGGGAGCTTAAGTCCCAGCTTGCTTATGCGGGTCGAAGATGACTTGGCACTCAGGTTGGCTGACATTTACAGGATTCCCTGTGAATGCGGAACAGCGTGTATTGGCCAGACGGACACATGGTGGAAACCCGCATCAAGGAGCACAGGAAGTGTATCCATTTGGGTTACCTGGAGAAAGTGATGGTAACAGAACACTACATTCACAATGGCCATAGGATTGACTTTGGCACAAAGCTACTGTGCTGTGCCGATGGCTTTTGGGGCCACCTGATGATGGAAGCTAGTGAAATAAAACTCGAGAAAAAGAATTTTAACAAAGATGAAGGTCTCACTGTAAGTAAGAACTGGAGTTCAATTGTAAACAAGATGGAAGAGTGGACACATGGTTGGATGACGACTAGCCAATCAGGAGGCATGGACTATGTGGCTATAAATACCACCAAACTAGACATACCCAAGCATCATCTCTGAAGAAGGTGGCAGAGTTTGTCATTAAAATGTCTGTTACAATTGATATCTGTACCCGGCTGGAAGCTGAGAAGAGTTTATTCATCATATACGTGGGGAAAGCATGAGATCCTTTTTAAAATATTTTCAGTTCAGCTGCACAGAATGTATCCGGGATCACACATTTAGCTGACATTTTGTCCAAATTCTGCAAATCAGAAGATTATTTGGATGTCTTCCGTTTCAGTTGATTTTATATTCAAGCAGATAATTAAGAGAACTTCAGTTCTATTGTTTTTGTTTGTGTATGCAGCTTGGCATTACATTAGGTCCTTCAAGGATTATATTTGATATAGAAGAGGCTACAATAAGACAAGAAATAAAATAATTTTTGTGAAACATTAATTGGATGACATAAGAATATCTTGTGGCTGTACTCTAAACAACCACTGATCTCCATCTGTTTTAAAGACTACACACTTGTTCCCAATAAATTGGAATATGCATATTTATATAAACTTGTTTCTTAATGATTGAACTTGCCTATTCTTACAAAGAAACTGCGCCATCCAAGTTGAGGTGAATTTGGATTGAGTTGATGTGGAGTTGGTAAAATAGGTTGGTGAAGAACAGGAAATTTGAGGGGAGAGAGAAGCACAAGTTGGAAGCTGAAGAAAGGAATCGAGAGAGGGGACTTGAAGAGTTAAGGAGTAGCATAAGATTTACAGACAGGTTTAGAATTCAAGAGAAGTGTGTTTAATTTTTTCTAATTTAGAAAAAAATTGAATAGAATATTAAGTACCAAAGTGAAACGATAAGAAGGTATTAAGAGGGAGATAAATTGCAATGGGGAAAATTGGCAATTTCTTGTGAACTTCACAGTAAATCTGTGTAGGGCAGAACACTGAAATTTGGTCATGATCAAGTCCTATTCATGTTTCACTTTCAACCACCAAGCTGTCCTTAAGTCATCTTTTCATTAAAGGCCATACATGGTATTTGGGGTCAGGAAGTCCACCTGGTTTTAGTTTTCTTTTCCGAGCATCATGTTATTGTGATCATTGTTACACCTGATGTTAAATATAGAACTAAATTTGAACCTAGAATGACATTGGCTTGACTGGTTTAGTTGCATATTGGGGAGGGTTATATAATTTAATGATTGTCATTTTGCCTTTGTGTTTTGCAATAAACTCTAGATCAGTGGTTCCCAACCTGGGTCCGCGGACCCTTGCTTAAACAAGGCATAAAACAGGTTGGTAACCCCTGATCTAGATCAAAACATCCTACAAATAAATGTAATAATGCTTTGTTATTTCATTATATGAACTATTTTTAAATATTTCTGACACTTGTGATGAGGCATAGATGAATATTTAATTCCTTTTAGTTATATACAGTGAACTGGTCTGAAATACAACTAATTTAAACAAATGTGACAGTAAAACTAGTTTTCAACACTGTTTTTCCAAGACTGACCCAGGGTATAGCATTTGTTGAATTGGTACAACTGAGGATTATTGTCTCCTGTATATGTTGTCTCATCAAGTAGTAGTATCAAGTCTCTTTCATTAGTTTTGATTAACTGAATCTCCTGAGTGATTTAGTTCTGCCTTTCTGTAAGGTGACATTTATCTCAGTCATTAATGTACATTAAAAAGAGCTGTTGGAGTAAATGCAACTTACGATAGACTGTAGGAGCCTCTCCTGATAAAAGCAGGGTTATTTGTGGAATTTGGTGGATGGTTATATCAAATTGATAATGTGGTAATGTGGTAAGTAAGTGTGACTGTTGAATGGGAATAAACCCTGGTAATTCTGTCTATGAATGATATTAGTATATTGTAGAATATATAAGCTGTGGTGATCCTTCTTGCATTCAGTGCATTACACAAAGAACAGCAGCTGCATACTTGGATGTTGGAACTTGACAAATGAAGGTTGATGTTGGTTCTCAACCATTTAGGATATAGGCCTATTGTTGGCAGTTTATTTAGGCATTTTCCCAGTTAAGTAAAGTAATTTTAAGTGATTTCCATGCGTGTCTAGTCACACACAAATCCTGGATTTGTGAATCAGCCTTGGTAAGCCCAAACATACTAGGATTGTCCAGAATTTGTTCCTAGTTTAGGATGTAAGATTGTTTCAGTGGTATGCTGGGGCAATGGAGTAACAAGATAACTTGAAATATTTTGGATTTTAATGGAAGTCATTTATTTACAAAGGTTTTGCTTCATTTAAATTATTTTAAAATTTTTTGAAGGTTAGCATCAATAAAAAAGCAAAATATTTCTCAGCTTTTGCATCTGGCAAACCAGTAACAGGTTAATTGGCTGTCAAAGCATTCAAAGGCAGTTTCTCCACTGTGCTGCCAATTTCCCCTCAAATGTTCACTCCACATTACTGGATCCTTTGGTAAAGCTATAAATTCTCCACATTTGGATATGCTAAATGAGAGCACAAGGAGGTTATAGATGTGGATTCAAGAAGGGAAGGGGATAGGAAGACAGGGCAACAGATTAAATAATTATTCTGCTTAATATTCTTATTTTTTTCTACCCCTTTCAACTGTCTGAAATCTTCAGATCAGTCCTCGGTCCTGGGCAGGGCATTTTTCACTTGCCCTTTCAGAACCAGCCAAGGTCTTTAGTAGCTCCAACTACTGAATAGACCTAGTACTAAGATAATACGTGCCTACCATAGCCATCTACTGTACCCATTAGATTTGTTCTGTTTTCTTCACTCTAACCTATTATAAGTTCTGAGTCTCTTTTTTGTTTAAGTTGGTGTATAAATGCAGACTTTTCTGTATAGTTTTCCTATAAAGGAATTGTACATAATGTTTGACTTTGATCTCTTTCTGCAGACCCTGTAGAATATTTACCATGGACATGGAGGGGTTTGGAGAGCTACTGCAGCAGGCTGAGCAGCTTGCTGCAGAAACTGAAGGGATGTCGGAGCTTCCACACGTGGAAAGAAACCTGCAGGAGATTCAGCAGGCAGGGGAGGTCTTGCGTTCTAGGACTCTGACTCGCACATCGCAGGAAACAGCAGATGTCAAGGCGTGAGTTTAAGTGCTATATTATATTTTGAATATCATGCTTAATTGTACTATTTAACATCTTTTTGTAAATATATTATACCACAATGTAAAATCATATATTACTCCTACTTATTCTTGATACAAATTGAACTGACACATTCAATCTCCACTCTTGCATTTAATTAGCGTGGCCATTTCTATAAAGTGTAACGTCCATCTTTTGTGGTGCTGTTGTAAGCCAGCTGTATCCATTTTTGAGGACAGCACGTTTGAACATTTTCATGAATATTTCATTAATTTTGGGCTAAAGTGTCATTTGCCTTGATTATAAAGTGTAAATATTAAGTGAATGCCATTGTTGATTAATGTTTAATTTGAGGAGAAATTTGAAGATTGATATTAAGTGCTGGAAGAAGACTCCAGTATTGTCATCTTTCTCTTTCAGATCAATCTATATCAGTAACAAAGTATGATGATTAGAAGAAATTACATTGTTCTGGAATTGTGCTTTAAATTGGGAGAAAGTCTTCAAATATGGCTAGGGGAAGAAGCTCTTTCCCATCCTAACACTTGTCATAATGCTGTGATACCTCCTGCCTGATGGTAGAAGGCCAAAGAGATTGTGGGATGGATGGGAGGGATCATTGACATTGCCAAGGGCCCTGCCTACACAGTGGCCCTGACTAATATCTCTAACGGATGGAAGAGAGATAATCCTCAGCAGTTCTCGTAGTGTTTTGTAGGGACTTGTGGTCAGATGTCTTGCAATTCCCATACCAGATGGCGATGCAGCTGGTCAGGGCACTTGATAGTGCTCCTGTAAAAATGTGATTAAAATCAGGAGGGGAGAGTGCGTGAGGGAGTGGGGGGTGAAGACTCAATTGCTCAAGAAGTGGAGACACTGCTGTGCTTTCTTGACCAAAGAGATGGAGTTGAGAGTGAGGGAACAGGTGTGATCGTCCATTATGGGCACTCACAGAAGCTTGGTGCTTCTCATTCACTGTGGTGGAACTGTGTACTTGCAGCATGCATCTTCCTAATGTCCACAGCCATCTCTTTGGTCTTGTCGACTTTGAGACTCTCGTTATTACACTTACACCGTTCTACCAGCTACTCTACCTCCTTTCTGTACACTGTCTTGTCATAGTTGATGAGGTCAACTACTTGTGTCATCAGCAAACTTAATTCAGTTTGAACTGGATCTAAATATGGACTTGTGCATCAGCAGTGTGAACAACAGTGGGTTGAGCATGCAGCCCTGAGGAGCTCAGTGTGATGGAGCTAGAGATGTTTCTGCCAACACTGACTGATTATTGCCGTTCTGTCAAGAAGTCCAGGATTCTTTTACAGCGAGAGGTGTTGAGACCCAATGAGGACAATTTACCTGCTAGCTTCTGAGGGTGATCATAGTAAAAGCTGAGCTGAAGTCAATAATCAGCATCCTGACATGCGAGGCACTACTTAACAGGTGGGACAGGGTGGATTGAAGTGTAGGAGTTATGGCATTATCACTGATTTGGGCAATACGCGAACTGGAAAGGATCCGAAGTAGCAGATGGGATTTAATGCAGTCCATAACCAACCACTCAAAGGACTTCATTATTTTTGAAGTCATTGCTACTGGACGGTAGTCATTGATGCAGGTTTTTGTCACCCTCTTGGGCACCGGCGATAATGGTGGCTGCTTGAAGTCTGAAGGGACAGTGTACTATTCCTAAGAGAAGTTGGAGATGGCTGTTAGGACCTCAGTTAACTGATCGGCACAGTCCACCAGCACCCAACCAGGAATGTTATCAGGCCTCGTTGCTCTACATGGGTTGATCCTGGCTAGGGTTTTCTTCACTGGCATATCATTCCATGCATCAAACCAAGTGTAAAAGACATTCAGCATATCAGGTAGAGAAGTTTCAGTGTTGTTCTCACACAGGGTGGACTTGTACTCTGTTGTGGACTGAATGCCCTGCTGCATGCACCACAGAATGGGTGTATCTTCTCTATTATTAAACCTGTTTTGCCTTCCTAATGGCGTGGAATAAAACGGCTCTGAGCTGCGCTATCCCCCGATCTAAAGGCAGGATCCCGATCAACTAGCTATGTCTGGGCCTATGCTGTCAGCATGGTTTCTGATTTTCCCTCTCATACTGTAGATGTGTTTAATAATGGTGACACCCTCAATAGTGACACCCTCTATGTAGCCAGTCACAGATCTCTCATATTCACCAATGTTAATGTGATGGTCGTAGGTAGCCACCTCCCTGTATAATATAATAGCCCAATTGTGAAACAAATAGCTGAATGCCAACTTTCAATTTTAAATGTATTAAATGATGGGTTTAATTGTGTCTGCATCTTTTATAACTTCTAGGTATTCTGATTTTCATAGATTGATTATACTGGGGTGTTCTTACTTTGAAATGGCAAACATTGCCTAGGATCTGGTCAGTGTTGCTTCAGATGTTGTCCAGAAGTAAATAGGAGACATCTTCTTTTAGCTGCTTTTGCACATACAGTTAATGAAAATCTTATATTCTTCATAATTTGTCATGCCAAAACTGTCATCCTGTATTGTTTGATTTTTAGTGGTGTATTGTCAACTGTTCATTCTCCTTGCGCGTTTAGTAGTTAAAGATGTTTCTCACTAAAGGATATTTTTATTTTGGTCAGGCCCCATAACTGTTGTTGATATAGAGCTTGCGAATGATCAATTTGTTTTTAATTTCTTCCCTCTTTTGAAATAGGTCGATTCTGCTAGGGACTAAAGGGTTGGACATATCTCATATTTCTCAGCGACTGGAAAGCCTGAGTGCAGCTACTACCTTTGAACCTCTAGAGCCAGTCAAAGATACGGATATACAGGTAAATGGACGTCTGCTGATGTGCCTGTATGTTCTGAATCTACTGATTTAAATGCATGGAGAATTAAATCAAGAGTCTCTTCAAGATGTCAATAATTTGTTCCTGCTCAAGTATTAACATTTTATTTTATACAGCGGATTCTGGTTAGTTAAGACATATAAGTACCAGTACATGTTGGCCCAATTAAGTGGCTGCTCCAATTAGCTGAAGCATCATGGAAATAGCTAAAAAGGTGCAAAAAAAGACAAACTGTTTAACTGACTATAATGTCTATAAAAAGTATTCACACCCCCCCCCCCACCTAAGTTTTCATGTTTTATTCTTTTACAGCATTGAATCACAGTGGATTTAATTTGGCTTTTTTGACACTGATCAACAGAAAAAGACACTTTTTTGTATCAAAGTGAAAACAGATCTTTCTAAAGTGATCTAAATTAATTACAAATATAAAGCACGAAAATGATTTAATAAGTATTCATCCCCTTTAATATATGCTCCAAATCATCACTGGTGCAGATAATTGGTTTTAGAAGTCACATAATTAGTTAAATAAAGTTCACCTGTGTGCGGTCAAGGTGTTTCAATTGATTTGTAGTAACAATACGCCTGTATCTGGAAGGTCCAACTGCTGGTGAGTCAGTATCCTGGCAAAAACTACACCACGAAGACAAGCAACTCCGCGAAAAGGTTACTGAAAAGCACAGGTCAGGTGATGGATAGAAGAGAATTTGCAAGTCAATAAATGTCCCTTGGAGTATAGTTAAGTCAATAATGAAGAAATGGAAAGAATATGGCACAGCTGTAAATCTGTCTAGAGCAGGCAGTCCTCAAAAACTGAGTGGCCGTGCAAGAAGGGGACTAGTGAGGGAGGCCACCAACCTTCAGTGGCTAAGATAGGAGAGACTGTGCATACAATAGCTGTTGGCCGGGTGCTTCACCAGTCGCAGTTTTATTGGAGAGTGGTAAAGAGAAAGCCGCTGTTGGGGGGTGGGGGGGGGGGGGGAAATGGAAAGCGCACATGAACTCCTGGCCAGAATTTGCCAGAAGGCATGTGGGAGACTGAAGTCAGCTGGAAGAAGATTCTGTGGTCTGATGAAACCAAAATTGAACTTTTTGGCCATCATACTAAACGCTATGTTTGGCTTACACTGCACATCATCAAAAACACACCAAGTCTACTGTGAAGCATGGTAGTGGCTGCATCATGCTGTGGGGATGCTTCACTGCAGCAGGCCCCGGAAGGTTTGATAAGGTAGAGAGTAAAATAAATGCAGCAAAATACAAGGAAATCCTGGAGGATAACCTGATGCAGTCTGCAAGAGAACTGCAAGTTGGAGGGAGATTTGTTTTCCAGCATGACAATGACCCCAAACATAAAGCCAAAGCTACACAGGAATGGCTTAAAAACAAAAAAGTTAATGTCCTGGAATAACCAAGTCAGTGTCCAGACCTCAATACATTTGAGAATTTGTAGCTGGACTTAAGGGCTGTTCACTCATGATCCCCATGCAATCTGACAGAGCTTGAGCAGTATTTTTTTTTTAAAAAGGATGGGGAACAATTAGTGTCCAGATGTGCAAAGCTGATAGAGACCTATCCACATAGACTCAAGGCTGTAATTGCTGCTAAAGATGCATCTACTAAATGCTGACTTGAAGGGGTAACATGCAGTCAATTATTTTGTGTTCAATAATTATAATAAACTTAGACCAATTTGTAGAAATGTTTTCACTTTGATAGGAAAGAGTCTTTTCTGTTAATCAGTGTCAAAAAAGCCAAATTAAATCCACTGTGATTCAATGTTGTAAAACAATAAAACATGAAACTTCGAAGGAGATGAATACTTTTTATAGGTGCTGTGTATTTAAATGAATTACAGAACAAATTAGGACACTACCAAATCTACTTTACTGGTTCCTAATAGTTATCAGATCCACCAGACCTTCATCTTCATTGTAACATTTAAGATGATTGTCGATACCTTCAAATTCTTCGTAGTTCCTAACACTTTGAAGTTATGAAATTGTTTCATTTTCACTCTTGGCTGTTTTTGCATGTCCAAGGCTGAATGCTTGAAACTGCGGTGAGCAAATAGTTCTGAATTATCTTCTGCTTATATCAGTGACAAAAATCAATGCTTTTTGAACATAAGCACATGCGACAGATTCTGTTTTTAAAAACTGTTTGCTGTACAACTGCACATGACTGATGCTTCTTGGAAACTGCTTGGCAAGTCTTCTGTCCTAATTAAGTGGCATATGTCCTAAATAAAGGAAGGGAATTCAGGCTGCTTTCTTGATTAGTTTTTGTTCTTTAAGAGTCATCCCAAATAAGCCGCTGGCCTAATTAACTGGAATCCATTGTACTTCCTTTTGAACTTTAATGATTGGCTTTGATTTTAAACTTTTGGAAGGATATTAGCTTTATTGATTTCAGTTGGCTGCATGTTAACTTGTAACTAATCCCTGCTCTTGGGTAGCTTGAGAACTCTTGAATACTGGATTTGATTTTGGAGAAACAAGTTTAGTGATTTGAGTTTTGGGTGCTTTTTTAAAATGGCAATTTATGTTTAATCAGTTCTGTGAAAGAACTAAATTTGATTTTTTTAAACAGCATAGGAGATTTCCATTTTTCATTTCAATTAAAGTTTTTGATTGTTTATATGATATAAATATTCCTGGTTGCACTTATTGACCATTCCTAATTCATTTTGAAGCAGAGACGAGATATCTTCTGCTGCACTGTCTCCCAGAGATGGTACTTGGCAGTCCTGTTAGGTACAGTAGATAAGGCCATAATATTGGAACTAGTAATGATGAAGTGAAGTTGTGTGACTTGCAGGGGAAACTGCCTAGTGATGTTCCTGTTCTGTGTGATAGAGTTGAGGGTTTGGGAAGTGGTTTTGAGGAAATTCTGAAGAGCTGCTGTATTAAAGCTTGGAATAGAATAGACTGCAGCTTTTGCTGGTGAAAAGAAGTGGCAGGGTTGAGGATCAAGTGTCAGTCATACCAACTATAGGATGTTAACTTGACTGGATAATCAACCACCTGTATTCATCAAGGGAGGTAGAGTATTTTCCTTTATTCCTTTCACTTCCTTCATGCCTGCCTGCATTATTGATGTAGTTGTTTCAATTAAGGTTTTAGTTAAGTTTATGAATAAGGTTACCCCCAACAATACTATTGAATATCAAGAGATACAATTTTAAATCTCTCATATTAGTGACTGATATTGCTAGTCACTGCAAGCCTTAAGGTTCTCTCTGTATGTAGCCAGAAATTGCTTTATTATTCAGTTAATTACAAATGGAGTTGATATTTATTTGGTTGCCATTTAAAAATCTCTGCAAATTTCATAATGTTAGGAAAGCCCTTGAGGAAACAGCTGAATAGAGTTGGGGTTAGGACTTTGAGGGACTACTGCCTAGATCTGAGGTTAACTGTATAAAATGACATATTGACTTAATGTATTTTTTTTTGTTAATCTTCAATAATAATAAAAAGATTTTAAAATGAAGGTTAATTGACAACAGTCACATTTGACCCTCTTAACCAGTGGAGTACATTCAGTTTATTTGTATTAAGACTCCTAATGCCACAGTTAGACAGGTGCTCCATATAGGAGTGATATGCTATGGCACAGTGTGTAATGCTGCTGTGTTACAGCTCTAGTGGGCCAGGTTCAGTCTTGACCTCCAGCGTTGCTGCGTGGCATTTACATATCCTTCCTATGAATCAGTAATTTACCTTTGGTTGCTGTGGTTTCCTCAAGTCCAATGGACAAGTAGGTTTGTGGGTTACTTGGCCACTAAATTGATCTTGTGGTGAGTGGTAGCATCTAGGATGAATTGATGGGAATGAGGTGAGAGTAAAATGAGATTAGTGGAAGTGAGGTGTTAATGGACTTGGTGGGCCAAAACGTCTGTTTCTGAGTCTGATAGTTTTGTCAGCTGAGGTTTGCATGTGTGTGTTTGACCTGATGCCTTGAAACTTTACAATGAGTCTAAATTACTGCCTGGATCAGAGGGCGTGTCCTTTGTGGAGAGGTTGGATGGCCTTGGGTTGTCTTCTCTAGAGCAGTAGAGGGGAGACCTGATAGAAGTTTGTAAACTTGAGTTGTACAGATGGATCGTCAATATCTTTTTCCAAGAGAGATGGATGCCAGGCATGTGCTGCCTGCAGTGATAGTGGATGCAAATACAATAGAGATGCTTAAAAGGCTTTTTGTTCGGCATATGAATCTATAGAGTGTAGAGAAATGCCTACAATATGTAGGCGGAAGGGATTTGCATTATTATTATTATTTACTTTATTGTCGCCAAACAATTGATACTAGAGCATACAATCATCGGAGCGATACTTGATTCTGCACTTCGCGGTCCCTGGAGTCCAAATCAATAGGAAATATAATAAAAATTTATATTATAAATCATAATAAAAAATAGAAAAGGGAAAGTAAGGTAGTGCAAAAAGAAACTGAGAGACAGGTCTGGATATTTGGAAGGTACGACCCAGATCAGGGTCGGGATCCGTTCAGCAGTCTTATCACAGTTGGAAAGAAGCTGTTCCCAAATCTGGCCGTACAAGTTTTCAAGCTCCTGAACATTCTCCCGGAGGGAAGAGGGACAAGAAGTGTGTTGGCTGGGTGGGTCGTGTCCTTGATTATCCTGGCAGCACTGTTCCGACAGCGTGCGGTGTAAAGTGAGTCCAAGGACGGGAGATTGGTTTAATTAGGTGTGTCATTGATTCAGCAGTGTTAAGTTGAAGGATCTGTTCCTGTGCTGTACTGTTCTATAAGACGGGTATTCAGCCAATGACATCTGTGGTAATTCTTGGATTTGTTTCTCTAGCCCATTTTTAACCTTAGACACTTTTTTTCCAAATAGTTATCCATTCCTCCATTGAAAGTTATTATAGATTATTCCCACTTTCATTCATTTGAATGTTCTTTACCTGGCATACCTTTTGTCATAAACTGAGAAGAGAGATGATCACTATTTTGTTTAATCACAATAACAGCTTCTGCAAATAATATACACAGGTATAAATAATGTTAAGACATATTGCAGGTGGATAAATGGCACATGTCATTTTGCTATGCAAGTGCAAGGAAATGCTCAGATCAGAGGAAAATCTAAAATTTCCTTTTGACGTTCATTATTGCCTGGAAATTTAGCTGAGCCAGTCACATAAATATTGTGACCAAAAGAGCAGTATCAGTTGCTAGATTTTATGTCGTGAAGGACTTGCTGCTAGAATTCACATTTTCTATCAAACGTACATTCGGAGTATGTTGGATACTCTTCACTTGGCTCCATCAATACACAAAACTTAGCTCCACTGAGTACAAACTAGCCTTGAATCGTTTCTTCCATATCTTGTCCACAGTATGTGCGCTATAAAAAAAAATGCACTGGAGCCCCTCACCAAGACTCCTTTGTCAGGACCTTCCAAACTGTCTATCACTTATAAGATAGCATGTTCCCCTACAAGTCTTAGACCATATTGATTTGGAAATGAAATGACATTCTGTGATTGTTGCTCGTTTAATTCTGTTCTTGTTAGCACCCCACTCGAGGTGTTGGGTTATCATTTAGTTTATATCAACTGTGCTGGCATACTTTATTTTCAAAAAATGCATTCCCACTCCACAAACCTGCAGCTTTTAAGTATACCTAAAGAGCAACATTTGCATTCACCCACCCATCTTTCCTGTATTAATTCAGAATAACTTGATTAGTTACATACTGCAAAATGCGATATTCCACATCCTTCCTAACTCAGATGTTCCCAAGTTGGATGAGCAGGACTGAGACGGAATTGCCGTGTACATGCACCACAATGTGTTAATTATGCAGCATACTCCACCTCCTCTGCCTTTAAAAGACTGAGCTATCCTGTCTTCACGGTGAATCGTGAGACCATCCAGCCATATCTCTGCATCCAAAATAGCGGGGGAGAGCCGTGTTTCCCTGAAGCAAAGTTCATAGCAGTCCCTGATGTTCCTCTGGTACAGCAATCTTGCTCTGAGGACTTCAATTTTATTTTCCACTGACTGTAGTTGGTTGTGGGAATCTAAAGCCTCTGCATTTGAACCTTACTTGCAGCCCAGCATGTTTTACTTGCTTCCTCTTAAAGAGAAACAGCAGTCACTACCTGCATCTGCAGTCCGGAATCTGTCAATTTTGACTATCAATAGATTTTTGAAAAAACATCTTAAAATGATATTGTTTACTGAAGTACCCACGGCTTTGGTTGTGGAGTTCAGCTGTAGTAGTCCAGAACAGGAATCAGAGCTTCATGCAGTGAGGCTTCCCTTAGCGGTGCCATCTTTTTAAAAAAAGTTGTGGATAGTGGAGGTTGTATGTTACAATGGGATATAGATAGGATGCAGAGTTGAGCAGGGAAGTGCAACTGGAGTTCAATCTGGGCAAGTGTGAAGTGATTCACTTTGGAAGGTCAAACTTGGAACGTCAAGGGAATTTTCCGCAATCCTGGTGTACATAACAATCCTGGCGTATCCTGACAATCATGGTGTACATGCCACCTCAGGCCAACATCAGGTTGGCACTGAAGGAACTAAACTCCATAATCAGCAGGCATGAAGCTGCATACCCTGATGCCTTCCCTACCAGTCTGAGAATTTCAACCAAGCCAACTTGAAGTCTCTGAACCACCAACGCCATCATATAAACTGTGGAACCAGAGGAGCCAACCACTTGCTCACTGTTGTATTACTGTCAAAAATGCTTTCTGTGTCACACCCACACTTTGGAAAGTCTGATCACCTGGCTCTAATTCTTCTCTCAGCGTATAGGCAGAGACAAAAGACCGCAGCACCAGTGGTGAGGACTAAAGGTATGGTCAAGGGAGGCGGAGGAGTGCTGTGAGTTGGTGGACTGGGCAACATTCAGGAACTCCTTCTCAAGTCTGAATGAATATGCCTCAGTTGTCACCAACTTCATGAAAACCTGTGTACCTTTGCAAATATACCAGACATTCCCAAATCAAAAGCCATGGTTGAATCGGGGGATTTGTAGTCTGAGGGCTAAATCTGTAGTTATCCAGAGCCATACAATGAGTCCAGGTACGACCTACAGAAGACTATCTTAGGAGCAGGGAAACAATTCTAATTGAGGTTAGAGACAGAATCGATGCATGTCAGCTCTGGCAGGGTTTGCACCATTACTGGCACATCACTCGGCCTTATATCCCTTGGACAATAGTAATACCTATGACAGGCTGTTGTTTCTTGACTATAGCTCAGTATTCCACGCGATCATGCCCTCAAATCTAATGAAAAAGCTCAAAAACCTGGGCCTCTCCCTCAGCATTTGGATCATTGACTTTCTCACAGGCGGACTACTGTCTATGCAGATCCAAAATAACACCTCACTGACCATCAACACTGGTGCACCTCAGAGATGTGTGCTTAGCCCACTACTCTACTCTACTCTCTCTACAGCCACAACTGCGGCTAGGCACAGCTCAAGTGCCTCTCAGTTTACTGATGACGCAACTATTGTTGGCAGAATTTCAGATGGTGATGAGGTGGTGTAGAGGAGTGAGATAGATCAGCTAGTTGAGTGGTGTTGCAGCAACAACCTTGCACACATCAGTACGACTAAAGAATTTACTGTGGATTTCAGGAAGGGGAAGTCACACACCTGTCTTCATCGACGGATCAAAAGTGGAAAGGGTGAGCAGTTTCAAGTCCCTGGGTGAAGGCATTTCTGAGGACCTATCCTGGGTCCAACATGCAATTACAAAGAAGGCACGAAAGCGGCTATATTTCATTAGGATTTTGAGGAGAATTGTTATGTCACCAAAGACACTAGCAACTTTCAGCAGATATATCATTGGAGAACATTTTAACAGGTTGTATCACTGTCTGGTATGGATGAGCCACTGCACAGGATCGGAAAAAGCTGCAGAAAGTTATTAAAGTCAGCCAGAGCCATCACAGGCACTAGCCACTCCAGCATCCAGGACACCTTCAGAAGGCAATGCCTTTAAAAAGATGGCATCCATCATTGAGGACATGCCCTCTACTCATTGCTACGATCATGGATACAGGAGCCTGAAGAGATGCAATCTACATTTCAGGAGCAGCTTCTTTCCCTCCACCATCAGATTTCTCAATGGACAATGAACTCATGAACACATCAGTAGTTCTCCCTCTTTTCGCACTAATTTAAAATATTTTTTAAACATACTGTAATTATAGTTTTTAATACTATGTTGCAATGTACTGCTGCTGCAAAACAACAAATTTTACCCATATCCTGGTGATTTTAAACCTGATTTTGATTCTAAAACACCCCCAATCTTCATGTTATCAGCGCGAGTCACTCACAAAAATCACAAAGGGAAGGGGTCTCAGAACAGATCACTGCAGAACACCGTTTGTCACCGACCTCTATTTTGATTATGTTCACTCTTTGCCTTTTGTGGGCAAGCCAATTGTGAATTCATGTGGCCAAGTTTCCATGGATGCCTCATGACTTTCTGAATGGGAACCTTGTCAGATGCTTACATGTGCATGTTCACTGTTCTACAGTTATCAGTTTGTTGCCTCCTTGAATAACTCAAATTAAGTTTGTGAGGCGTGATCTACCTCTCATAAAGCTATGCCAACTATCCCTAATATGACTATGCTTCTACAAATGATTGTAAATCCTATCCCAATGAATTCTTTGCAATAATTTGCCTACAACTGATGCAAGACTCAATGCTATAGTTCCCAGGATTGTCCCTAATACCTTTATTGAGCAATGAGCTATGTATTAAAAAAAAATTGAAACAAATATTCTTCATAATTGTTGTGATCTCAGGATTGCTACCCCTGCCAAGTGTTTGTGAGGCCAAAAATGGGAAGATCAGTTTAACAAGTAGCTAAGGAGTAGGTGTCGGAGGGAGGGCTTCAGATTTTTAGATCATTGGTCTCTCTTCCAGAGAAGGTGGAATGTGTATAAAAGTGATGGTTTGCACCTAAACTGGAGGCGGACTGATATCATCGTAGGAAGGTTTGCTAGTGCTGTCCTGGAAGGAGGGAGTGGCAGTTTCAAACTAGATTTGCAGGGGAATCGGAACCAGTACCAGAACAGACAGTGGAGTGGTTGTGGTGACTTGTTAAGAGCTCAGGCACAAGTCAGGACTCAAAAGGTTGAGCATGGTGCGACTAATGTTTCGAGTTGCATATATTTGAATGCAAAAGAAGTATTGTAGGAAAGGCAGATGAGCTCAGGGCATGGATTAACGCATGGAATTATGATATTGTAGCCATTAGTGAGGCTTGGTTGCAGCAGGGACTGGTATCTCAATATTCCGGGGTTCTACTGTTTTATACCATAAGATATAGGAGCAGAAGTAGGCCATTTGGCCCATCGAGTCCGCTCTACCATTCAATCATGGGCTGATCCAATTCTTCCAGTCATCCCCACTCCCTGCCTTCTCCCCATACCCTTTGATGTCCTGGCTAATCAAGAACCTGTTTATCTCTCCCTTAAACACACCCAATGACTTGGCCTCCACAGCCCTCATGGCAACAAATTCCACAGATTTATCACCCTCTGACTAAACTAATTTCTCCACATCTCTGTTCTAAATGGACATCCCTCAATCCTGAAGTCATGCCCCCTTGTCCTAGACTCCCTTGCCATGGGAAATAACTACCATATCTAATCTGTTCAAGCCTTTTAACATTCGGAATGTTTCTATGAGATTTCCCCTCATTCTCCTGAACTCCAGGGAATACAGCCCAAGAGCTGCCAGATGTTCCTCATACGGTAACCCTTCCAATCCTGGAAATATTCTTGTGAATCTTCTCTGAACCCTTTCCAATGCCAGTATATCCATTCTAAAATAAGGAGCCCAAAACTGCACACAATACTCCGTGTGGTCTCATGGGTGCCTTATAGAGCCGCAACATCACATCCCTGCTCTTATATTCTATACCTCTAGAAATGAATGCCATCCTTGCATTCGCCGCCTTCACCACCGACTCAACCTGGAGGTTAACCTACACGTGGACTCCCAAGTCCCTTTGCATCTCTGCGTTTTGAATTCTCTCCCCATCTAAATAATAGTCTGCTCATTTATTTCTTCAACCAAAGTGCATGACCATACAGTTTCCAACATTGTATTTCATTTCCCACTTCTTTGCCCATTCCCCTAAACTATCTAAGTCTCTCTGCAGGCTCTGTTTACTCAACACTACCTGCTTCTCCACCTATCTTTGTATCATCAGCAAATTTAGCCACAAATCTATTAATCCCATAGTCCAAATCATTGACATATATCATAAAAAGCAGTGGTCCCAACATTGTCCCCTGTGGAACTCCACTGGTAACTGGTAGCTAGCCAGAATAGGATCCATTTATTCCCACTTTGTTTTCAGCTGATCACCCATGCAAGTAACTTCCTCGTAATTTCTTATTTTGCTAAGCAGCCTTGTGTAGCACCTTGTCAAAGGCCTTCTGAAAATCCAAGTACGCCACTTCTACTGCATCTCCTTTGTCTACTCTGCTTGTAATTTCCTTAAAAAATTGCAGTAGGTTTGTCAGGCAGGATTTTCCTTTAAGGAAACCATGCTGGCTTTGTCCTATCATGTCATGTGCCATCAGGTGGTCCGTGATCTCATCCCTAACAATTGATTCGAACAACTTCCCAACCACTGATGTCAGGCTAACTGGTCTATAGTTTACTTTCTGCTGCCTCCCACCCTTCTTATATAGCGGAGTAACATTTGCAATTTTCCAGTCATCTGGTGCAATGCCAGAATCTATCGATTATTGAAAGATTGTTAATGCCTCCGCAATCTCTCCAGCTGCTTCCTTCAGAACCCGAGGTTGCATTCCATCAGACCATTAAGCTTCCAGAGCACCTGCTCGGTTGTAATTTTCACTGCACATATTTCACTTCCCCGACACTCTTGAATGTTTGGTATACTGTAGTTGTCTTCCACTGGGAAGACTGATGCAAAATACGTATTCAATTCCTCTGCCACCTCTGTGTCTCTCATTACAACATCTCCAGCGCCATTTTCCATTGGTCCTATATCTTCCCTTGACTCTCTTTTACCCTTTATATACTTAAACAGTGTGCATGTGGCAAAATCTGTAAGAACGATCGCAGCTTGAAGATCCACCAAGTGAGGATGAAGTGTCTGGCGGGAGCAGGAGCAGCACACATGACGTCACTGTGGAAACAGTTTGACGAAGATGTCAACCAAATTCTGGAGGCAACGGCGAAGGGAGGGGTCAATAGGAAGCTGCAAACCATGACAACAATCATGGTCAGCATATTCGCAGCCCATTCCTTAGCCAGAGCCTTCAGCAATTTGGGCATCGAGGGAGAGAGGAAGAGGAGAGCCATCCGCAGTACCACCGATGTGGCAGAGAGGGCCTCAAGGTGGCTGTGGCTCAAGAGAGGGGAGCCATGGAATCATGTGTAGCTAGCCATCTGGACACAAGCTGGTGTCTGATCAGCCCCGGCTGGGTCACCTGGAGGAGGGTGTATGATGTTGAAAGACCCGAAACACCCGATGATTCCAGGAACATCACTGATGATGTGTCCAGAAGCATCAGTAGATGTATGCACACAGCAATAAAGCTTTTAGTATCTTCTTTGATATTAGTCACCAACTTCCTTTCATAATTTGTCTTTTCCTTCCTAATGATCACCTTGTTTACTTCTGCAAGCTTTTAAAAGCTTCCCAATCCTCTATCTTCGGCTTCCTTGTATGCCCTCTCTTTTGCTTTTACTTTGGCCCTGACTTCACTTGTCAGCCACGGTAGTGTTCTTCTTTCATTCAAAATTTCTTCTTACTTGGAATACATCTGTCTTGCATTTCCCTCATTTTTTGCAGAAACTCTAGCCATTGCTGCTCTGCTGTCCTTCCTGCTTCTATTGCCCTGTAACTTATCCCACTGGCTGTGATTATGCCTCATATCTTGCCCGTATTTTCTATCATCTCTGTTGCACGCTGTCTTTGTTTTATTTCAGTTTTCCCCTTCCTCAGCAATATCACTTCGGTTCCCATCCCCCTGCCAAATTAGTTTAAACACTCCCTAACAGCTCTTAAACCTTCCTGGTAGGATATTGGACCCCTTTGGATTCAGGTGTAACCTGTCCTTTTCGTACAGGTCATACCTCCCCCAGAAAAGGCCCCAGTGATCCTGGAATCTGAAGCCCTGCCCCCTACACCAGTCTCTCAGCCACACATTAATATGCCTGATCGTGCTATTCTTTCACATGGCACAGGCAGCAATCCTGAGATTACTACCCTGGAGGTCCTGCTTTTCAGCTTCCTACCCAACTCCCTGAACTCCTCTTCAGGACCTCCTCCCTTTTTGTACTTGTGTCACTCACCCTCTCCCTTCACAGTACTCTGCACCCAATCCGAGACATCCTGTACCCTGGCACCTGGGAGGCAACATGCGGGTATCTCTATCAGGCTAATGGAACCAACCTCCTGTCTGTTCCCCTCACTATGGAGTCCCCTATGACTACCGTATTCCTCATCTTCCTCTTTCCCTTCTGCACTACGGAACCAGGCTCAGTGCCGGAAACCCAATCGCCATGGTCATCCTCTGTCAGGTTACTCCTCTCAACAGCTTCTAAAACGAGATGACAGTTACTGAGGGGGATAGCCACAGAGGTGCTCTCTACTGTCTGAGCTCTTCCCTTCCCTGACAGTCACCCACTTCTCTAACTCCTGCAGCCTCAGGGTGACTAACTCCCTGTAGCTCCTATCTAACTCCTCCTTACTTTCCCTAATAAACTGTAGGTCATCAAGCCGCAGCTCGAGACCTCTAACACGGTCTCTCGGGAGCTGCATCATGGTACCCCTGATCAGATATGGGCTCTGGGAGACTGGAAGATTCCCAGGATTCCCACATCTGACACCCAGAGTAAAGTACAATCCTTACAGACATACTTCCTATTCCTCAAATGCAAGGAAAACCAAAGTCCAGTTACTTCACCAAAGCCCGAATGAGCCAAAGCCCTACCACTCTGACTCAGACCACTCCAATGACTGCGCCTTTGATGACCGCTCCGCTAGGTAGTGTCTCCCTTTTATGCCGGAATATCCCTTCCCTGCTATCCAACACACGATAGAGTGGGAGGGATTAAAAGCGGAGGGATGGCATTATTAGTCAGGGAAAATGTCACCACAGTGTTCAGTCATGACAGACTGGAGAGCTCGGCTAGTGAGGCTTTGTGGGTGGAAACGAAAAATAAAAAGGTATGACCATTTTAAAGGGTTAAATTATAGACTACCCAACAGTCTGTGTGATTTAGAGCAAAAATTTTTTTAGAGAGATAGGAGACATATCCTCCTTGCCGACAATCAACACTGGCGCACCTCAGGGTTGTGTGCTTAGCCCACTGCTCCACTCTCTATATACACATGACTGTGTGGCTAGGCATAGCTCAAATACCATCTATAAATTTGCTCACGATACAACCATTGTTTGTAGAATCTCAGGTGGTGACAAGAGGGCGTACAGGAGTGAGATATGCCATCTAATGGAGTGGTGCTGCAGCAACAACCTGGCACTCAGCGTCAGTAAGACGAAAGAGCTGATTGTGGACTTCAGGAAGGGCAAGACGAAGGCACACATACCAATCCTCATAGAGTGATCAGAAGTGGAGAGGGTGAACAGTTTCAAGTTCCTGGGTGTCAAGATCCCTGAGGATCTAACCTATGTCCAACATATCAATGTAGTCATAAAGAAGGCAAGACAGTGGCTATACTTTATTAGTTTGAAGAGATTTGGCATGTCAACGAATACACTGAAAAACTTCTATAGTTGTACCATGGAGAGCATTCTGACAGGCTGCATCACTGTCTGGTATGGAGGGACTACTGCACAGGCCGAAAGAAGCTGCAGAAGTTTGTAGATCTAGTCAGCTCCATTTTGAGTACTAGCCTATAAAGTACTAGGATATCATCAGGGAGAGGTGTCTCATAAAGGTAGCGTCCATTATTGAGGACCTCCAGCACCCAGGGCATGCCCTTTTCTCACTGTTACCATCAGGTAGGAGGTACAGAAGCCTGAAGGTGCACACTCAGCGATTCAGGAACAGCTTCTTCCCCTCTGCCATCCGATTCCTAAATGGGCATTGAACCTGTGAACACTACCTCACTGTTTTTTAAGTATACAGTATTTCTGTTTTTACGTGTTTTTAAAAAATCTATTCAATATATGTAATTGATTTTATTTTATTATTTTTATTTTATTTATTCTCTGCAAGATTATATATTGCATTGAACTGCTGCTGCTAAATTAACAAACTTCATGTCACATGCCGGTGATAATAAACCTGATTCTGACTATTGCAAGAAATATAAGTTTGTGATGATAGATAATTTGAACTTCCCCTGTATTGACTTGGACTCCCATACCGTAAAAGGACTGGATGGGGAAGAGTTGGTCATATGTTTTCAGGAAAGTTTCCTTGATCAGTACATAGAAGCCCCAACACGTTAGTGTCCAATACTTGATCTCCTATTAATGAGACAGGGTATGTGACAAGGTTCCCCTTCGTGCTTTTTGCATTTGTTATTGCAAGAATGTAACCTATTAAATCTGTTCTTTCATGGTTTGTTTAACTTGCACGTGAAAATTTTGGCATAATGCACTGAGTAATTCAAGGCCACTTTGCACTAGTGTTTCAAATTAAGATTTCAATTCTTTGTCGTAGATTTGAATGATATTTATTGCATTGGGAACCAAATCACATTATTTAGAAATAGATTTTAAATCCCTTCATCAATTGTATGAAGTTGCACTGCTTTAGTATGTTATGACCCCAGCCCCCTCCTTTGTGAGAATCGCAAGAGAGAGAGAGAAACCTTACCGTTTGGAATGTGGTCTGGCCTCTCAGCAAGACAAAAGCCACGGACATAGCCATTGTCTTGGGACACACCTTTGTGGAATAAGGGACTGGACTAAGTGCAAACCCTCAGGGCAACGTGGGCTGGGTGATGGGGGAAAGATTGCCTCACCCCCACCCTGATTGACATCTACAACCCTGCCAGTCTAGATAAAAGGTGGGCTGCCGAGGCGGGGCCTCAGACGCACCAAGGAGACACACAAAGAAGACACGATAGCGCTTCCCGTCGGAGCGGGAAGCCATTTTGAAGGAAGCCACGTGCGTTAGATTCCGGATCGGGAGTCTGTGGCTGAAACCAAAGGAAAACCGTTTTAACTAACAACAGGGATTTGCTTCGCAAAGACGATGGGCAAGTGTTCCTTCTTTCTCACCACTCTCTCTCTCCAACACGTGAAATGCCAGCGGTTCCCAAACGGAAAAGCCTGCAGATTTATGAGTGACTTTTATATTCCATTGGACTCAGTATTCCCCTAGACAACGATAGAGCTTATTTCTGAGTGATTATTACTATACCTGTGCTTTAGATGGAGTTTTGACAGCGTATATGATCTGAATGTTTTGTATTAACCATATGTTTGTGCCCCTTTATAAATAAAAAACGTTTGAAAATAGTACTATCAGACTTCAGCGGACCTCTCTATCTTTGCTGGTAAATCACCCGGTTACGGGGAACGTAACAAGTAATAAAAATATTATCTGAATTTCAGAACTTAAAAATAAAGGTGATAGCACTTTGGTGAAAGTGAAATGGAAAAGGAGCGCTTATACCCAAGAGAGAAATTAGATGTAGAATGGTTTGTAAAGTGCTTAAAAGGAAAAGTGGAGTGGCTGAAGTGCTTTATAATATGAGATAAAAGGGTGAAGCATTAAAGAACATTTAAAAATTACTGAAGGATATTAAAGAGTATTTTTGGATATCTGGATAAAGTAGGTTGAATCACAAATGACCAAAGCTGGTAAGTAAAGCAAAGTAACAGCAGTTAAGAAAAAAAGGGGGAGAAAAGAAACCCCAGATTCTCAAATGAAAGCATTGCTATCATTGTAGTGTTCCGAGGTTAGCACATTCAAACAAAATACAGCCTGTCTGAAATTAGCAATTAGCAACACTCCATGGAGTAAAGAATGGGAGCTGTAGTTGGAGACGTGAAGTTATTAGTGATTAACAATGAGTCATAGAAAAGAACGACACAGAAACAGGCCCTTTGGCCAATCTAGTCTGCGCCGAACCATTAATTTGCCCACTCCTATCAACCTGCACTGGGACCGTAGTCCTGCATACCTCTGCCATCCATGTACCTATCTAAGCTTCTCTGAAATATTGAAATCGAGATGCTCTAACTTTAACAAGTACTTTTTTTGCTTTTCTACTATCTATATCATTTGTCTTTTAATTGATACCGAGTTTGAATAAGATATTCAGATTAACTGACTAGTTGGAATTTAGACGAATAGTTAAAGGCTATTTTACAGTATTGTTTGGAATGTGGATATTTCTTTTTCTGACAGACTGTCACTATACAATTTTCAATACTATTACTACATTTTTGTCTAATTAATTTTAGCATTTCAAGGTATTTACTTAATTTTATCTTTGCAATTTTACAGCTAGTTTGTCAGCCTGTAGTTGAGAGAAGAAACATACAGAGGGATAGCCCAGAGATCTAAATTAAATTGTTAGCCCTTATTATTTGTTTGATATGTTAACTCTTCCATAACAACAAAGGCACTTGAGCCAGAAGAGTAAGAATCAACGTAAGTGCAAAACTTGCTGTGTAAGTACAGAACATATTGCCTGTGAGTCTGAGGATCCAGGGCCAAAGGGCTCTGCAGGCAGCTTGTCCTGAGTCTTGAGGACTCTGTGGATGGAAGGAAGTAAAGGGGATTATTTTGCTATTTTGCTGTTTTGTGTTGTTGCTATTAAACATCGTAGGCATGCTCTTGTGCAGGAATGTGTGGCAGAACTTGCAGGGTGCTCCCATTTATGTTGTGTTGGTAATGCAAGCGATGCGTTTCACTGTGTTTTGATGTACATGTGATTTTAAAAAAAAGAATCTGTGTCTGAAACAAATCTCGTCTATTAACACGGAACCAGACTGCACTTTGATTCAGGCTTCAAACTCTTACCTCATTCAAAATCACCTACAGTATTTCTGCCTTTTTGCCAAGTCATGCAATCCAGCCCTCCCTCAGTTAATCTGATGTAGCCCTTATCCATATATCTATGCCTCCAACATTGAATTATCCATTATATTGGTTTGCATCCCTGGTTCTACCCAGTGTAGATGAGATCACCCAACATAATGCTACCATAGTGAGGTGTGAATTTCTGAATCTTTGTTACTTATCACCTCTCTGCTTGCAGACCTGTCCTACCTTCAGGTTATATGAGTTCTCGTTTTTTAAAGCAGTCGTCCCTTTGTTTTAAATCTTCCCATGGTATCTCTAACTTCCTACATTTCAGTAAGTCTAGAGGAGATCTTCACTTCCCAACTTGACCTTTGGGCATCCTTAAATTCAATCATTTTGCCATTGGCAGCTAAATGTTAGCTTCCAAGGTCCCAAGCTCTGGAATTCTTTCCAGAAGCACCTCTTCCTCTTTTCTACTTTCCTTAAGATAGTACGTAAAATTGTCTCTATATACCATGTTGTGATTATTTGATTAGATAATATTTGTGTGAGTGTCTTATGTTTTTGCTATATTAAGGTTATGTAAATAGATGTTGCTGGTGGTTGTACATAAACAGATTTTGCTTTTATAAAGGATGAATGCTATCAGAAATGCTATCAAAAATAAAAATAATTGGATTCTTAGCTCTGTTCTTCATCTGGGCAGACTTCAAGGAGCTGATATTTGTAGATGCAATCATCTTCTTAAAAAGAATGCATTTCAAGTTATAACTCACTTTCAATTAGGAAAATACCAAGAATATTTTAATGGAGCATGTAATTTTAATTTGGTTCAATTGATATTATTTTCATGTATGGCAAATTAATTGCTTATCAATTTCTTGGTTTTGTTATATGTGATTGATTGCATGGTAATTTCTATCTATAGGCTGAGCTATTTATAAACTCGAAGTCGAAAATGATATCTAGGCCACTATTCTCTGGATGAACCAGTTTCTTGGTATTGTGGTGCTCAACCTGCTCAGTCTGGTGACCCCTGCTAAACAACCAAATTATAGTGTAAACGTTATCCCTGCATTTTGGTGTAGGCCATTGGCTCGGATGCTGCAAGGAAGACAATTTATGAGATGTAATCACCTCCATTCAGGGCAGAATCAAACTTGGTCTTGCCTATAACTTCTCTATGGATGGTTTGAAAGTTGCAAGGAAATCATGAAATTAATTTGGCTGGAAGACCATTAAAGTATTTGTTTCTGATTTTGTGGGTGTGATTGATATTCTACACAATCAACACCTTCAAGGGAGTAGATAGCCAGTTTGGAGTGGAAATGAAAATGACTGTATATTTTTGTAAAGCCTTGTTTGACTGTTTCCTGCTGCAGAAATTTTGAATTATTTTACTGCCTTCTGTCTTTTTAATTTCTTTATACTTATCCAGAATTGAAACTCTGCAATGTGGTATGTTGTTACATGCTTTTCTTACGGCTTTGATACAAAATGCCCTTGATGAGATGTATTCCTTAGGCTGAAGCTGCTTTAAAAAATAGCATCTTATTAAGATGTCTTAAAAGCTATTACCTTACAGCAAATTGAGGTTTATACCTTTTACCTTGTGTATCACTGACAGAATATCAAACTTATATTGTCTACTTTCCATAGTATTTTAACTTTAAACATTAGCTGTGCATTATGTGAAAATGTAATAAAAGGTCCACTGTTAAAACACTTCAAATAACAGAAGCAAGAAGAATGGTGCTGAATAGAAATGAGGAAATAGAATGTAGCTCCTGGCCATTGGGGTTTTCTATCACTACTGCATCAGGAACAAAACGTAACCTTGTGTACTTCAGTAATGATGATTCCACTTCATAGTCCAATTGACAACCACATTGTACTGTATTGTTTCTGGAAAGAAAAATCTGCACTGATTTCTTAATAAAGATCATTTAAGAAGATGAGGTATTTTGAATTTGCCCGCATTTGATAATACCAGTTTATTTTTGTTTGCCCATTTACAAGATGTGTACTTTTCTGGCAATTCCATTATTTACTTTTCATCTCCTTTTGCTATTGAAACAAAAAGACCGTCAACATGCTGCTGGGTCATATGAACTTAAGAAATACAAACAATGAACTATTGGGCTCCACAAGCTGGTGATTATTTACCTCAGTACTATTTTCTTTCACTAATCTTTTCTTTTTCCATCTTTTTATTATCATTATTAATAACAACAAAATAAAATTGGTACATAGTTAATGGGATTACAAACGTACATATTTCAACTAACTATAAAAGATTACAAGAACAATGATTACAGTATAAATAAGTATTCCCACATCGTAAGTGATACAATATACAAACAGACAAGGCAAACCTAGGTGTATCATAATATAAAATAAAAAGAAATAAAAAGGAAAAAAGAAAAAAAATCATTATGCAAAAAAAACTAATCTAAAAAATCTAATAGAAGAAAAAAACAAAAAAGAGAAAAACAGAAAAAATAAAAGAGGAAAAAAAGGGCTGTTTATAATATCTCACAAAAATACAAAATCATCAGTGTCGTCAACTCCGATCCTCTTGACATATATGAAATCAAAACTGAAAAATCAAATAGGCCTGGAACAGGGTCCTATTACATCATATGAAAATATTGAATAAATGGTCTCCATATCTTTTCAAATTTAGTAGAAGTGTCAAATACACCACTTCCAATTTTTTCTAAATTTAAACATAACATAGTTTGAGAAAACCAATGAAATACAGTAGGAGGATTAATTTCCTTCCAATTCAACAAAATAGATCTTCTAGCCATTAGTGTAAGAAATGCAATCATTCGACAAGCGGAAGAAGATAAATGAAGTGAGTCCATCATTGGTAAACCAAAAATTGCGGTAATAGGATGGGGTTGTAAATCAATGTTCAATACCGCAGAGATAATATCAAAAATATCTTTCCAATATTTTTTCAAAAGCGGACATGACCAGAACATATGAGTTAAAGACGCTATTTCAGATTGACATCTATCACAAATAGGATTTATATAGGAATAAAAATGAGCCAATTTATCCTTGGACATATGAGCCCTGTGTACAACCTTAAACTGTATTAATGAATGTTTAGCACATATAGATGATGTATTAACTAATTGAAGAATTTTATCCCAATTCTCAATAGGAATAATAAGGTTAAGCTCTCTTTCCCAATCATTTTTTGTCTTATACAGGGGCTCTGAACGTATCTTCATAATTATATTATAAAGTTTTGATATAAGCCCTTTCTGAAAGGGGTTTAATTCAAACAAATTCTCCAAAATGCCTGAAGACACAAAGTTTGGAAAAGTAGGAAGTACAGTATTTAAAAAATTTCTAATCTGCAAATATCTAAAAAATGAAATCTAGGCAAATTATATTTATTAGATAACTGCTCAAAAGACATAAAGCAATTATCCAAAAATAAATCAGAAAATCGTAGTAATCCTTTAGCCTTCCAAGCCAAATAAGCTTGGTCTATAATTGAAGGGTGGAAAAAACAATTGGATACAATAGGAATATTTAAAACAAATTGAGTCAACCCAAAAAATTTCCGAAATTGAAACCATATACGTAAAGTATGTTTAACTATCGGGTTGTCAATTCGTTTCGGCAATTTAGAAAGAGCAAAAGGGAGAGAAGTCCCCAAAATAGAACCCAGTGCAAAACCTGGTACCGATTTAATTTCCAGGCTCACCCAATGAGGGCTAAAAGATCCATCCCAATCTTTCAACCAACATATCAAATATCTGATATTAACTGCCCAATAATAAAATCTAAAATTAGGCAATGCTAATCCACCTTCCTTCTTTGCCTTCTGTAAGTATATTTTACCTAACCTAGGATTTTTATTCTGCCAAATATATGAGGAAATTTTTGAATCAACATTAGTAAAAAAAAGATTTCGGAATAAAAATTGGTACTGCTTGAAAAATATATAAGAACTTAGGTAAAATAACCATCTTAATAGTGTTAATTCGACCTATCAGAGATAAAGATAATGGTGACCACTTAGTAAACAAGCATTTAATCTGATCAATTAAGTTTACAAAATTAACCTTAAATAAGTCTTTGTGGTTTTTTGTGATTTTAATCCTTAAGTAAATAAAAGAGTCATTAACTAATTTAAAAGGTAAGTTTCCATAAATTGGGACCTGTCTATTTAAAGGAAACAATTCACTCTTATTAAGATTTAACTTTTACCCAGAAAAATCACTAAATTGAGCCAACAATGATAAAACTACAGGAATAGATTTCTCAGGATTGGAAATAAATAATAATAAATCATCTGCATACAAAGATAACTTATGAATATCTGTCCCACGATTAATACCAAGAATATCCTGTGATTCTCTGATAGCTATTGCCAAGGATTCTAAAGCAATATCAAATAATAGTGGACTCAGAGGACAGCCTTGTCTAGTGCCCCGAAATAAACGAAAAAAGGGAGATCTTTGATTATTAGTAAACACCGAGGCTACTGGGGTATGATAAATCAGTTTAATCCAGGAAATGAATGTCGGACTAAAATTAAACTTCTCCAACACATTAAATAAGTATGGCCATTCAACTCTATCAAATGCTTTCTCCGCATCTAATGAAATAACACATTCTGAAATATTATGTGAAGGAGTATACACAATATTCAATAACCTCCTAACATTAAAAAAAGAATAACGATTTTTAATAAAACCGGTCTGATCCTCCAAAATAATTTGGGGTAATACCTTCTCCAGCCTGGAAGCCAGTAACTTGGAAAAGATCTTGGAGTCCACATTCAATAAAGATATTGGTCTATAGGATGCACAGTCAGTAGGGTCTTTATCTTTCTTCAGTATTAAAGAAATAGAAGTTCTATAAAAAGATTGTGGCAAATTGCCCAATCTAATTGCTTCTTCAAAAACCCTGTATAACCAAGGAGAGAGAGTGTAGCGGACAAACATTTAAAAAATTCTGCTGTATACCCATCCGGACCAGGTTCTTTCCCTGAATTCATGGAGGAAATAACCCCTTTGATTTCTGCATCAGTCATAGGAGTTTCCAATATTGAAAGATCATCTGGTGATAATCTTGGGAAATTCAATTTCCCAAGAAAATCACACATGGTACTACAATCCTGAGGAAATTCAGAATGATACAGGGAAGTATAAAAATCTTGAAATGATTTATTTATCTCATCGTGGTTAATTGTCAAATCCCCATTTTGCTGATGGATCTTAGTAATTTGACGTTTAACCAAAGCATTCTTCAATTGACTAGCTAACAGTTTACCCGATTTATCACTATGTATATAAAAATCAGATCTGGACTTCATCAGTTGATTTTCAATCGAAGATGTAAGTAATAAACTAAATTCTGTTTGAAGTTCAACCCTTTGTTTGTAAAGCTCCTTACTAGGAGTAATCAAATATTTCTTGTCAATCTCTTTAATTTTATCAACCAATAAAAGAGCTTCCTTCTTTATGCGTTTTCTCAGACCAACAGAGTAAGAAATAATCTGTCCACGTATATATGCTTTAAAAGTGTCCCAAAGTGTTCCGTAAGAAATATCTTCCTGGAGTTGGTTGAGAAGAAGAAATCGATCTGTTCATTCATAAATTTAATAAAGTCCGGATCTTGCAATAAGTTAGAATCAAATTGCCATTGTCTAGCATTAGGAACTGTGTCCGTAAATTTAATAGAAAGTTTTAATGGAGTATGGTCAGAAATAGCTATAATATCATAATAACAACCATTTACCAAAGGAATCAAACAAGAGTCAATACAAAAATAATCAATTCTCGAATAAGAATGATAAACATGTGAGAAGAAAGAAAACTCTTTGTCCTTAGGATGCCGAAATCTCCAAATATCAAAAATTCCATTATCAGTCAAAAAAGAGTTGATACGTGGCCGACTTATTGGGTACAGTCTGAGTAGATATAGATTTGTCCATCAAAGGATTTAAACAACAATTAAAATCACCACCCATTATTAACTTATATTCATTTAGATTAGGTAAAGAAGTAAATAAGGACTTAAAAAAATCAGGACAATCCACATTTGGAGCATAAACATTAACCATAGCAACCTTTTTATTAAAAAGTAAACCTGTAATTAACAAAAATCTACCATTCAGATCTGAAAAGGTATCATGTTGGACAGATGCAATAGAGGAGTCAATAAAAACTGAAACTCCCTTTACTTTGGCATTCGAATTCGAATGATACTGTTGACCCCGCCAAAACCTAAAAAAGCGATAGTTGTCCTCCTTCCTCACATGAGTTTCTTGTACAAAAATGATATGAGCATTAAGTCTTTGGAATACTTTGAAAATCTTCTTTCGTTTAATCGGATGGTTTAAACCATTAGTATTCCAAGAAACAAAATTAATGATCTGAGCCATATTTCTAAAATCAACCCTTTGGTATAAAAAGGGTTAACCAAATTATAAACTCATGCCCCCGGAAGAGGAACAAAAATAAGAAGCGGACCCGGAAGTGACGACATCGCGGACATATTTGTAGTTCAAAATCAGCCCAAATGAAAAAACTAAAAAAAACTGGTAGAAGAAATATAGAATTAGAAAAAAGACCACCCCCCTCCCACTCAAGAAAAAGAAAAAAAACCCGAGCCAAAAAATGGCTGGGAAAAAGAAAAAATGAAACTAACACTACCCCCATATCAGCGGAAGACCACTCCATATATAAAGGATATATATAAAAAAAATCCACCCAAACTTTAAAAATTATAATCACTATACTAAAACCAGACTTCTTAATATAATCGGTAGTAGAAAAAAAACACGAAGAAAATATAATCACTAAAAACTTAATAAATCTGGTTAAAACCCAAACAAACCAAAAAATATTTAAACTGTGATAAGCGATGCATTGTAGGAAGAAGACAAGAGAAAAAAATAGCGCCATCTTAAAAAAACACCAAAAATGTTTTTTCAAAAAACCACCATCTTAGTAAAAAAGTATTCACCTTCAAAGGATTAAAAATACACCTTCGAAGGAACAGAAAATAGCCAGCGATACAGTATAATGGTTAAAGTGTGTAAAACAAAACGATTAATATGTCGAAAGAACACTTTAACTTGAGTATAAAGTATAGAGTAAACCTACACCAACAACCATTCTTTCACTAATCTTGATCCTTTGATTCATAGAACGTAGACATAAACAGCACATTACAGAACGTGCTGACCACAATGTGCTGACCTTTTAACCTACTCTAAGGTCAATCTAACTCTTCCCTCCTAAAAATCTATCACCATCTAACTTGAATATAAGCAGTAACTGAACTTACAGAACTTTCTTGGTTAGAAAATTCAATGGATTCACTAACATTTATTAGAAATAATTTCAACTTTCAGTCCAAAATGACAAACTTTTTTAAAAACATCATGATCCCTGGATCTGGGCACCTCTGTGAGAGGGCACATTATTCATGCCATTTCTTCATTAAACACTATAAATGCTGTGTTTCAATGAGGTTTCTTTTCACTTTTCCAAAGTCTAAGCTCAAACAGTGTCATCTTTTCTGTAGGGACAAACCTCCTTTCCATCTGATGAATCTTGGTTGCATTCTCTCTTTACAATTATATCTCTCCTCAGCTAGGGAGACCTCACCAATACACAACATTCCTGATGTGGTCTCACCAAAGCTCTGTATAATTGGATAAGTCAATTTATTCTTGAACTTGCAAACTCTTGCCATCATTTCTGGTGGAGATAGTGCTGAGCTGCAGTCCCCAAGTTAGTTGTTTTTCGGTTTGTAGGGATGGTTTTTGGGACGAGGGAGTTGAGGGCTAGGTCAGGGTTTAGGAATATGGGGAGGTTGGGTGTCAAGCCAGAGTCTAGGTCTTTGCTCTACATTCAGAGGCCAGCGACATGGACGTGCGCTAAAGAACATTTGTGGATGGATATTGTACCTACAAGAGCTGTGGATAAAGACCTGCGAAGATGAGGGCTGGTGGCTTCTGCAGGTCTCGGGATCAGAAGTTTGTGTAAGCAAGAAGCATGAGGGCCAATGACTCCTCAGGTGTGGGTGGGTGGGTGTGTGTGTGTGTGTGTGGGTGTTCTGCAGAACACTGGGCTTGCCATGTTGGCGACAGACTCAAAGGGTGACATTTGCGGGCTGCCCCCTGCACATCCTTGGGATATGTTAGTTGTTAATGCAAGCAACATATTTCATTGTATGTTTCAATGTTCATGTGATATATAAATCTGAATCTGGGGAAAAATGCCAACATATAGATTGCGATCTTATTTGCTTGCTAATTGCATGTTAACTTGTAATGAGTTGTGTAGGGTCCCTGTGAATGCCAATGCATTTCAATCTCTTCCCCATTTAAAACTTAGCTACTTTAAATTTTTGTGCCAACCAAACTCAATGCCCTCACATTTATATACCTTGTCTTGTAGCTGCAACATCATCACCTACTTACTTGTTCAGGTCAATTTTCTGCATCCACCATCAGCCCACATTGGCACCAGGCTTTGTATCATCAGCAAACCTAAATATATTACATTTGAAGTCCTCATCCACTTTGGTGTAGATTGTATACAGCTGGGACCTTAATACTGATCCATGCAGCACCTCACTTGGTGCAGCTTCCCAACTAGAAACTGGGCCTCGTGTTCAGGCTCAGTTTCTGGTTAGGAGGCTGTTTTGGCATTTATTAGCCAAACCTGAATCCACATCAGGATGCTACCTCCAATGCTTTGATTTAGTTTAATAAACTCTTGTGTGCTATCATATTGAAGGCTTTCGGTGAATCCAAACTCACCACCATACTTTTTTAAGCTTGCAGACAACACCACTGTCGTTGACAGGACCGAAAGTGGTGACGGATCAGCGTATAAGAGGGAGATTGAAAATCTGGCTGAGTGGTGCCATAGCATCCTCTCACTCAATGCCAGCGAGACCAAGCAGCTGAATATTGACATCAGGGGGAGGAAACCAGAGGTCCATGAGCCAGTCCTCATCGAAGGTTCAGAGGTGGAGAGGGTCAGCAACTTTAACTTCCTTTGTGTTACCATTTCAGAGGATCTACTCTGGGCCCAATATGTAACTGCAATTATGAAGGAAACATGACAGCGCCTCTACTTCCTTAGAAGTTTGCGAAAATTTGGCATAACATTTAAAACTTCGAACTTCTTTTGAAGTGTGGTGGAGCATCATGGCCTGGTATAGAAACACCAATGTCCTTGAATGGAAAATCTTACAAAAAGTAGCAGATATAGCCCAGTCCACGATGGGTAAAGCCGTCCCCACCATAGAGCACATCTACATGGAGTTTTGTCTCAGAAAAGCTGCATCCATCATAAGGCACCACCATCCAAGTCATGCTCTTTCTGCTACATCAGGAATAAGGTACAAGAGTCTGAGGACCCACAGCACAAGTTCAGGTACATTTGTTACACCTCAACTATCAGGCTCATGAACCAGAGGGGATAAATTCACTTTCTCCATCACTGAACTGTTCCGAAAACCTATGGACTCATGTTCAAGGTCTCTTCACCTCAAGAACCCTTTATTTATTATTATTATTTTTCTTTGTATTTGTACAGTTTATTGTCTTTTGCACATTGCTTGTTTGTTCGTTTGTTGGGTGTGGTCTATGATTCTATTGCTTCTTGGATTTGCTGTGTATGCCTGCAGGGAAACAAATCTCAGGCGGTGACATGTACAATATGTACTTTGATAATAAATTTACTTTGAACTTGAATTTTGATCCATTGTTTTCCCTTATTATTCTGCTGCTGGCATTTCTCGACCCAGTCTCATGAATACTTTCTAAGTGTCTAGTTACTGGTTTCATAATGATCTTCCAGTAAGTTCCCTACTACTGATATCAAATTAGTGTATGGTCCCCATTTTTTTTCATTTCCTGAATCATAGGATTGCATTTGCTACGTTTCAGCCTGTGGGAAGTCCTCGAACTTCTGGAATTTTGAAAGGAAGCAACCAATGTATTCACCCTCCATATAGGAGCCATGTATCTATTTTAAGTCTGTATTGTATTTTGTGGAGAGTTTATCATGGTAATCTGTCACATGGGTTGGGTTCTGGAAGAAGCAATAGTTGGGTATAGTTACATATTCATGTTTAGTTGTTAGTTTAGTCTAGTGTGGGGGGGTGAGCCACAAGGAATGATATTTTTGTTGACAGTTAATTGCATTGATAAGTTTGTTATATTGCTAATTTAGTTTTGTTCATTTTTTTTATTGCTTTGCTGGTTTGGTAACAAATGATCGAACATACCTTTTGAGATTTGGAAATTCGTTATTTAGAAACGTGACAATTACCCTGGGTTGGTCTCCAGCAGTGTTGGCTTGTTTTGAAGGAACTGCTACCATCTCTGTAGCAAGCTTTGTGATGCAGATCTATAGGTCCTGATATTTATTTGCCTTTGTTTGTATTAATTATTGTATTTTTCGCTGATACCAGTGTCTTTAACTCCTTGTTCAAACTGACTTCGCCAGTATATCCTGGAGAAAGATACAAAATATGTATAGGTCAGACTGGGTATTGATGGTGATTCCTGAAGGGTATTAGTGAACCAAATGATTTTAAGTGTGTGTGTGTGTGTATATCCCTCTCTGACCCCCTCCCCGCCAGCTCTCTGGCTGTTGGAATTGTAAATAATAAAATGTAAATGCTCAAAATGCTCTGCTGGTGATCCAGCATGTTTGGAGAGAAACATAATAGAAGTTAGATTAGTGACTTCATCAGATGAAGCTGACCGTCATTTGCTTTAGAATGCTTTTGCTAACACTAACTTGATGTAAGATTTTTTATGAAAGTGTCAGCAATCTGCTTTCAGTTCCATTTTTTAATTTATAGCACTTTTTTATATGCTCTTGAGCATATCATTTATGCAAGTGATATAGTGTTTTTTTCATGTGAAATATGAGGCCATTTTCCCCATTTTAGATGCACAAATAAATTATCCACAGGGCTCTGGTGTGGAGTATTGTTCGTGGCTTAACTGGCCATTTTGCTACTTCAGGGCTTGTGTGCAAATTGGCTGCAGTTTTTGTTTAACTTGCAATATTAACCACCTCTAAGGTACATTTCCTGTGAAGTGTTTTGGGCATGTGAGGATTTAACACTGGATGATGTAAATGTGAACTTGTTTTTATATTTAAAAAAGTCTATGTTTGTATGTTTGGTTCCATTTGCTGTAGTTTGGAATTCACCCAACTGATGCAATTGATTTAGAAGCAAGTAACCCTGAAATCTTCCAGTGAATTTTCTTGCAATTTACCTATGTCTTTGAAACATAACGGGATTGCCAGAATTAGTCATGAGGTACATTTAAGTTTGTAAGGCTAGGAGTTCTGACTTATTTCTTGCTTAGTTGTGTGAAAAGATCATTGACTTATCATGTTAACTAACTTGCTCTCCATGAATAGAGTTCAGTATTTTCTTCATTTTAAATTTTTTATATTATCAGAATAGTCTATTTTTAATTTCTTGAATTAATATCTTATGACTCTAAAATCTGAAGGCACTGGTTCCTTCAGGGCTCTGTGCCTCTGTAAGATAGAAACATAGAAAACCTACAGCACAATACAGGCCCTACGGCACACAAAGTTGTGCCGAACATGTCCCTACCTTGGAAATTGCTAGGCTTACCTATAGGCCTCTATTTTACTAAGCTCCATGTACCTGTCCAAAAGTCTCTTAAAAGACCTGCCTCCACCACCATTGCTGGCAGCCCATTCCATGCACTCACTTCTCTCTTACCATTAATACTATATTCTGCCATCATATTTGACCTACCAAACTGAACCACTTCACACTTATCTGGGTTGAACTCCATCTGCCACTTCTCAGCCCAGTTTTACATCCTATCAGTGTCCAGCTGTAACCTCTGACAGCCCTCCACACTATCCACCACACCTCCAACCTTTGTGTCATCAGCAAATTTACTAACCCATCCCTCCACTTCCTCATCCAGGTCATTTATAAAAATCACGAAGAGTTAGTCCCAGAACAGATCTCTGAAGCATCCCACTGGCGACCGACCTGTCTACAACCACTCTTTGCCCTCTGTGGGTAATCCGGTTCTGGATCCACAAAACAATGTCCCCTTGGATCCCGTGCCTCCTTGCTTTCTCAATAAGCCTTGCATGGGGTACCTTATCAAATGCCTTGCTGAAATCCATATATACTACACCTACTGCTCTCCCTTCATCAATGTGCTTAGTCACATCCTCAAAAAATTCAATCAGGCTCGACCTGCCCTTGACAAAGCCATGCTGACCACTCCTAATCATATTATACCTCTCCAAATGTTGATAAATCCTGCCTCTCAGGATCTTCTCCATCAACTTACCAACCACTGAGGTAAGACTCACTGGTCTGTAATTTCCTGGGCTATCTCTACTTCCTTTCTTGAATAAAGGAACAACATCCGCAACCCTCCAATCGTCCAGAACCTCTCCCGTCCCCATTGATGATGCAAAGATCATTGCCAGAGGCTCAGCAATCTCCTCCCTCGCCTCCCACAGTACCCTGGGGTACATCCTCTCCGGTCCTGGTGACTTATCCAACTTGATGCTTTTCAAAAGCTCCAGCACATCCTCTTTCTTAATATCTACATTTTCAAGCTTTTCAGTCTGCTGCAAGTCATTACTACAATCACCAAGATCCTTTTCCATAGTGAATACTGAAGTAAAGTATTCATTAATTACCTCTGCTATTTCCTCCAGTTCCATACACACTTTCCCTCTGACACACTTGATAGGTCCTATTCTTTCACATCTTATCCTCTTTCTCTTCACATGCTTATAGAATGCCTTGGGGTTTTCCTTAATCCTGCCTGCCAAGGCCTTCTAATGGCTCCTTCTGGCTCTCCTAATTTCCTTCTTAAGCTCTTTCCTATTAGCCTTATAATCTTCTAGATCTCTAACATTACCTAGCTCTCTGAACCTTTTGTAAGCTTTTCTTCTTGACTAGATTTATCACAGTCTTTGTACACCACAGTTCCTGCACCCTACCATAACTTCCCCATCTCATTGGAACATACCTTTACAGAACTCCACACAAATATCCCCTGAACATTTGCCTCATTTCTTCTATACTTTTCCCTGAGGACATCTGTTTCCAATTTAAGCCTCAAACTTCCTGCTTGATAGCCTCATAATTCCCCTTACTCCAATTAAGCACTTTTCTAACTTGTCTGTTCCTATCTCTCTCCAATGCTATTCTAAAGGAGACTGAATTATGATCACTATCTCCAAAATGCTCTCCCACCGAGAGATCTGACACCTGACCAGGTTAATTTCCCAATACAAAATCAAGTACAGCCTCTCCTCTTGTAGGCTTATCTACATATTGTGTCAAGAAAACTTCCTGAACACACCTATCAAACTCCACCCCATCTAAACCCCTTGCTCTCGGGAGAAGCCAATCAATATTTGGGAAATTAAGATCTCCCATCATGACAACTCTTAATATTACACCTTTCCAGGATCTGTTTCCCTATCTGCTCCTCGATATCCCTGCTACTATTGGGCGGCCGATTTAAAAAAAAACACCCAGTAAAGTTATTGACCCCTTCCTGTTCCTAACCTCCACCCACAGAGACTCCGTAGACAATCTCTTCATGGCGTCCACCTTTTCTGCAGCCATGACACTATCTCTGATCAACAGTGCCACGCCCCCACCTCTTTTGCCTCCCTCCCTGTCCTTTCTGAAACATCTAAAACCTGGCACTTGAAGTAACCATTCCTGTCCCTGAGCCATCCGAGTCTCTGTCATGGCCACCACGTCATATCTCCAAGTACTGATCCACACTCTAAGCTCATCTGCTTTATTCACAACATTCCTTGCATTAAAATAGACACATCTCAAACCTTAGGTCTGAGCAAGTCCCTTCTCTATCACCTGCCTATCCTCCCTCTCGCACTGTCTTCAAGCTTTCTCTATTTGTGAGCCAAACTCTTCCCCAGTTTCTTCAGTTCGGTTTCCACCCCCCAACAATTCTAGTTTAAACTCTCCCCAGTAGCCTTAGGAAACCTCCCCGCCAGGATATGGTCCCCCTGGGATTCAAGTGCAATCCGTCCTTTTTGTACAGGTCACACCTGCCCCAAAAGAGGTCCCAGTGATCCAGAAATCTGAATCCCTGCCCCCTGCTCCAATCCCTCAGCCACGCATTTATCCTCCACCTCATCCTATTCTTATCTTTACTGTCGCGTGGCACAGGCAGTAATCCTGAGATTACTACCTTTGCAGTCCTGCTTCTCAACTTCCTAACTCCCTGTAGTCTTTTTTCAGGACCTCTTCCCTTTTCCTAACCTGCATTCTCTTTGTAAGTCAGCAGATATATCAAACTGTTTATTATTGCAGTCATTCAAAAAATTGAAAGGCAAGTGAACTTGATAGAAAAGAATAAAACATAAAAGGTAAACCATCTTGACATTTTTTTTCAAAGAAGAATTGAATGAATTTGATTCACTGGATCTTTGACTAGGTTCCAAAGCATGTGAAGAGATGGTTAATAATAACAAAATATTTATTGTAGCTTAGGTATTAGAAGGATGGACAATTGTAAAATTTGGTTCAAACTGAAGACCATTTTAAAGGACAAACATTTACAACCATTTGATTCGTTCTAGAGTTTCGCTGTACGATTATAGTCTAGAACGTAACAAAAAGCAAATGAGAATTTAGGGTTTCAAGGAACAGTGATTTTAATTTCCAATTGGATGGAATCTTTGCACAGCTACATGTTTATTATTGATCAGCTGAGGCCACACACAACTGATTCATTGGTAGATAGAAACTCCAACTATTGTCTAAATCCCTGTTAAACATAATGATGCTTATCAAGATAATAAAGCTTATGCATTTAAGCTCATTTGCTCTGTAATTTCAATGTTTTGTGGAGTACAGGAACTGTAATTTGACCTAAAGATAGTATTTTCCTCCAGGTTCAAAATTATACAGCTAATTGTTATCCCAGAATCAGTAACTCCCATATTCTCTGTTCAAAGGGACTATATTCGGTGTATGTTAAAACGAGGTTTTCCAAAACACATTGCATCTCTGTTCCTGCTGAGGGTTTTTGTGCTTCCTCCGTTTCTACCTCTGTTAATTGCTGTTCCTGGGGGGGAAAGTTGGTCAGGCAAATAAATAGTTTGATTTCATTTTGTGGGTTGCCTATATCTTAATCTTAACCAAAGAGTGTGGAATTGTTTCCTGGGTATTTTAAAGCACTTTGGAAACTATATTGTCAGTTACAGTGGAGAAGTTATTCTCCATTGCATCGAGTGGCAGTCCTGTTTTGTGAACAAGTTTACAGAATCAGTGAGTATAGCAATGTGTAGCTTTTATTCATTGACATAGAGATGCAGATTGGTAACAGTCCTTCTGGCCCCACACTACCTAATTACAACCATGTCTGACCAGTTGGCCTACTCACCCATATGTTTTTGGAGAGCGGGAGGAAGCCATGTGGTTACTGGGAGAGCATACAAACTTTTGACAGACTGTGGGAGGAATTGGACCTAGGTCACTGGCACTGTAGCACATTGTGCTAACTGCTGCGTTACTCTGGCTGTATGACTAGTAATCTAGAGGCTGGGGCATTGAAGTTTGAAATTCAATCATTGCAATTCAGAAAGTCTGGGAACAAACTGGTATTAAGAAATACAGTCGGCCCTCCTTATCCGCGAATTCAACCAACCGCGAATTGCGAAAATCTGGAAATGCTCTTCCAGCACTTGTTGTTCGAGCATGTACAGACTTTTTTTTCTTGTCATTATTCTCTAAACAATGCAGTATAACAACCATTTTACATAGCATTTACATTGTATTAGGTATTATAAGTAATTTAGAGATGATTTAAAGTATACGGGAGGGTGTGCGTGGGTTATCGTGGATCAGGATTGGAAAAAAATCAGAAGTTCTCTTACTAAGTAAGTCGGAACAGGTGCATCAGGTATTATTTCAGTTAGTCAAATGTTTGTCTTAGTATATAGTATATATTTTACCTTTCTATGCATATAAAACACTTAAGAACAGCGCCAGGCTCAGGAACGGAAGTTCTCGGACTCAGGGCAGACCGCTCCCCAGCGCGCTCTCCACCATGCCAGGTTGATGTGGAGGATCAAAAACCCAAAACCCAATAATTAAACCACTGCGTTGCTTAGTAATAATTGTAGCTTTCATCGGGGCAGGGCCTTTCTCACTTTATCCTTTAAAATTGTTCTGATCGTTGACCGACGTAGCCTAACACTTTTCCAATGACCGATGGTGTTTCATCTCTTTCCGATCGTTTTATTATTTCCACTTTATTTCAATTGTGTTCGTGATTATTTTCGCGAACAGAAACACTGCAGATTCAGATCTCTACTGCCAGGTCCTAATGTCCACCACACTGAGATAATTTAAATAAGGTCTGGGGTTCCGCTAGGTCCTAAGGTCCACTGCACTGAGACAGGTTGAATAAGAGACTTGAGCATCCGCGAATTTTGGTATCCGCGAGGGGTCCCGGAACCAATCCCCCACGGATAAGGAGGGTTGACTGTATACCCATAAAGCTGTCAGATAGTTGAAGAAACCCAGCTGCTCCGTAAGGGAATGAAACTGCCAAGCCTGATCTATTTTGACTTGAGAATTTAGTGGCCCAGGCATTTGTGATTGTAAGAATGGTGTCTGGCATTACTCTGTGCAACTGCTGGCACTGTGACTTTTCACATGAGTAAAGGTTAAGGTGAAAGTACTGCAGAAATGATCAACACCAGTACATCTCAGTGTAATTAAGTTGAAATCAGTTGCTTTAATGTTTAAGATCTTTTATACACTTGCCCCACTTTTAAAATACTCTGGAAGTCTTTACATTTAATTACGTAAATGGTGCATTATTACCTAGCAAATTATTTGACTGTGAAAAAATGTCTGTGATTTGTTATTTCTTTGCTGGAATATTTAAAAATAAAGATATTAAAATAGGGCACTGCGGTGGCGTAACGATTAGCACAGTGCTATTACAACTCAGGGCGTTCTGGAGTTCAGTTTCGGGGTTGTTCTGTAAGGAGTCTCTGTATGTGCTCCCCGTGGAATGTGTAGCTTTTGGCTTGGTGCTTAGGTTTCCTCCCACAGTCCAAAGACGTACAGGGTAGGTTAATTGGTCACTGTAAATTGTCCTGTGATTAGCTTAGGGGTTATTGGGGTGATGTGTCTTGAAGGGTCAGTAGGGCTTACTCCTGCTCTATCGCTGAGCCAAGGATCCTCTTGAATTCTCACTTGACAAGAGAAAATATCAGAAAAGAGCATGTTCTTGTCACAGCCCTTGTGATATATGGGCCACTGTTTTAGTTCGAAGTGGCAGGTGACCTGGTGTTATGTGACATTGTTTTTGAAGCTACCATTAAAAAGGCAATATATTAGCTCCCTTAGCTTCAGCATAGCTATGGAAAGGGATAAAATCAGACGAAAAGGTCAAGTGCTTAACTGGGGAAGGACTAACTTTGAAGGGATGAGGCAGGAACTAGTGAGAGTAAATTGGAAACAGATGTTCAAAGGAGAAAGCACAGAAGTAATGTGGGAGAAGTTTAGGGACCACTTGAGCTGGGTTCAGGATAGGTTTGTCCCACTGAGGCAAGGAAAAAATGGTAGGAAAAGGGAACCGTGGCTGACGAAACATGTGAGGCAACTCATCAAGAGGAAAAAGGAAGCATATATTAGATATAAGAAGCAGGAAGTAGGAGGGGCTCATGAGAAATATAGGGTAGCCAGGAAGGAGCGAAAGAAAGGAGGGCTCAAAGGGGGCATGAGAAGGCCTTGGCATGTAGGATTAAGGAAAACCCCAAGGCATTCTCTGTGTATGTGAAGAACAGAAGGATGATGAGAGCGAAGGTGGGACCGCTAAAGGATAGAGGGCAACATGTGCCTGGAGGCGGAGGAGGTTGGGGAGGTCCTAAATGAATACTTCGCTTCAGTATTCACAAGTGAAAAGGATCTTGATCAGGATGAGGTCAAAGTAGAGCCGGCCTATGTGCTGGACAATGTGGAGATTAAGGAAGAAGTAGTGCCGGATCTTCTTAAAAACATTAAGATTGATAAATCCCCAGGGCCAGATATGATACACCCCAGGTTGTTGTGGGAATTGAGAGAAGAGATCACAGGAACATTAGCTATGATCTTTGAATCCCCTTTGGCTACAAGGGAAGGGCCGGAGGACTGGAGAATGGCAAATGTAGTTCCCTTGTTTAAAAAAGGTAATAGGGAGAAACCTGGGAGCTATAGACCGGTGAGTCTTACGTCAGTGGTCTGCAAACTACTGGAAAAGATTTTTAAGGATAGGATCTATGAGCATTTGGAGAAGTACAGTCTACTTATGGATAGTCAACATGGCCTTGTGAAGGGAAGATGGTGCCTCATGAGCCTGATTGAGTTTTTTGAAGAGGTAACAAAAGAAATTGATGAGGGTAGGGCAGTGGATGTGGTCTACATGGACTTTAGCAAGGCATTTGACAAGGTCCCTCACGAGAGATTCATCCAGAAAGTCATGGGGCATGGGATAAGTGGAACCTTGACTGTTTGGATAAAAAATTGGTTTAAAGGAAGAAAGCAGAGGGTAGTTGTGGAAGGAAAGTATTCTGCCTGGAGGTCGTTGACTAGTGGAGTGCCGCAGGAATCTGTCCTGGGACCCCTGCTATTTGTGATTTTTATAAATGACCTGGATGTAGAGGAGGAAGGATGGGTGAGTAAGTTTGTGGATGACACGAAGATTGGAGGAGTTGTGGATGGAGCTGTAGGTTGTCGAAGGTTACAAGAGGATATAGACAAGCTGCAGAGTTGGGCAGAAAAATGGCAGATGGAGTTCAATCCGGACAAGTGTGAGGTGATGCATTTTGGAAGGACAAACCAGAAGACTGAGTACGATTAATGGTCAGTTACTTAAGAGTGTGGATGAATAAAGGGACCTTGGGGTTCAAATCCATACATCCCTCAAGGTTGCTGCACAGGTTGATAGGGTAGTTAAGAAGGCCTATGGGATGCTAGGCTTCATTAACAGGGGGATTGAGTTCAAGAGTAGAGAGGTCATGTTGCAACTCTACAAATCTCTGCTGAGACCGCACCAAGAGTATTGTGTTCAATTCTGGTCACCTCATTATAGGAAGGATGTGAAAGCTATGGAGAGGGTGCAGAGGAGATTTACCAGGATGTTGCCTGGTTTGGAGAACAAGTCATATGAAGCAAGGTTAGCAGAGCTGGGACTTTTCTCTTTGGAGCGTAGAAGAATGAGAGGGGACGATAGAGATCTACAAGATTATGAGAGGCATAGATAGGGTGGATAGTCAGTACCTGTTTCCCAGGGCACCAATAGCAAACACCAGAGGGCATATATACAAAATTAAGGGAGGGAAGTTTAGGGGAGGCATAGGGGTAAGTTTTTTACACAGGGTTGTGAGTGCCTGGAATGACTTGCTAGGGATGGTGGTGGAGATAAAATATTAAGGGTATTTAAGAGCCTCTCGGACAGGCACATGGATGAAAGAAAAATGGAGGGTTATGGGATAGTGTGGGTTTAGTACTTTTTTTTAAGGATTATATGGGTCAGCATAACATGGAGGGCTGGAGGGCCTGTACTGAGCTGTAGTGTTCTATGGTTCTATATTCTGGCATTCATTATAGCATTTGCATGGTGAGAATGAGGTGATGTCTCCAAAATGAACATAATGTTTTGGACGTGTCTTTGGATCAGCATCTTTTCAGTTTTGTGTTAACACCACTTGACTTGATTTGTTTTTTCCAGTTGTGTGATTTCTTGTAAGTTGTTTACATAGACATCTAGTCTTCCTCTGATTCCACAACAAGATTGGTTCAATTCTCTATAATTTCTTTTTTGATATGTTGCAATGTCTTATTTTTCCTAAATCTACAAACATTTTTACAGACAAAATTTAGATGTTTCTTCATTCCTTTTGAAATACCTCATCAAAATAATGTACAGATGGCCAATCAACTAGAAATCAAGAGTTTCCTTAATCGTGATACTCCATCACTTTAAGATTACATCTTGTGTTTTTTTTACCAGATGGTTGGTCATCTTGGCAGGTTTGTTACTTGCACTTTTCTTTCCTTTCTTAGATAATTTCAAACTTTACACTTTGTAAGCATAGTACTTGAATATTGAGTGTACATATCAATTTGTAACTGACTACTATGATTCTACATCAGTTTTTAATTAGGTCATGAAAATTTTACATTAAATTTCATTATGATGACTTTGAAGGTATTTAATTAATCATTGTCTGTTAGATGCTTTGTCCTATTGAACAGTTGTTAAATCTCTTATTATTTAGTACCTCACCTTTTTTGTTCCAGTCCTGCTGAAGGGTCTCAGCCCAAAACGTCGATTGTACTCTTTTCCATAGATGCTGCCTGGCCTGCTGAGTTCCTCCAGCATTTTGTGTGTGTTATATAGTACCTTGCCCTGGTTTACCAATTACTGTGCCAATCACAAACTCAAGAATTATCAATGTATTGATTGCCAGCTACCAAGGTCTCTACAAGTCATTTATAATTGTATTAGGCCTTCATGGTCTGCTGTTTTTCGTCTGCTTTCTTTGACTCTACTTTCCAAAGAGGACAGAAATTAAATATTGCAAGTGTTTACTTTCAAAGTCTATTATGTTTCTCTAAATCATCTCAATGGAAAGTCTTGGTGTCCAGGGAAAACAGAATTAGGCCCTTTGGCCCACCATGTCTGCACTAACATGATGCCAGTCTAACTAACCTATTTGCCTACACGGTCTATATTCCTCTCTTCCTTATCTGTTCATGTATCAGTCCTAATGCTTCTTAAATATTGTTATTTTATCTGTTTTTGACACCTCCCCTGGCAGCACATTCCAGCCACCTACCACTTTGTGAATATGTTTAAACTTTTCTCTTCTTACCTTAAACCTATGATGCCAGTATTTGGCAGTTCCACCTTGGGAGAAACACTATCTACCCTATCCATGCTTCTCATAATTTTAAATACTTTTATCAGGTTGTCCCTGAGTGTCAGTCTCTGGACTGACACTCCAGAGAAAACAATCCAAATTTGTTCAGTCTTATGGCTGATACTTTCATCTATCCAGGCAACATCCCACAAATTTTTGTGTAATGTGGTGACTGTGTTTGCAAGTTGCTCCAAATGTGGCTTAACTAAAGTTTTATACAGTTCCAACATAACTTCCCAACTGAATGACTTGACCGATGAACGATAGGATGTCTCTCCACTTTATCCACTTGTGTTGCAACGTTTACGGAGCTGAATGCTAGCAATGCAAGATCCATCTGTATACCAAGGTTCCTAAGAATGCTGTTACTTTTCTCTTGCGTTTGACCTCTCAAAATGCAACAGCTCATACTTGTCTGGATTAAAACTAATATGCCTTTTTTTCTCCTTTGTTTTGATTCTGGTTTAATTGGGTGGTGAAATAGCCCAGATGCAGACTTAAATTGAACTCCAATATTGTTTGGCTTTCTTAGGCTGAACTTACATTTTCACATTTTTGTGTAAACCTACTTTAATCCTTTGCATCATGAAACTTGTTTGACTCTATAAAATTAAGATCCTAAAGAGTCTGTTCTGTGTGCTAGGATCACTTTAATTTAATCAGTGTCTTCTTGCACTGTAACCAGGAAACCCATTGCAAGCTTGAGGAAGAAATTTCATCTTCCGATGGACATATTATAGCCTTAAAATTAAAATTCTCTAATTTTAGATAACCATCTTTCTTCCTCCCCTCATAAGAATAATTTCTGACCCCCATTGTTTTTTTCTTTTCCTGCTTGTGTGTATCCTGATCATATCAACATATTACACAGAAACATGATCTCAGTTGCAACATGGTTTCACTGCAACAGAACAATTCCCTTTCTTCTATACGCACTTGGTGGCTGCTCAGACTACTTCGCTTCCCTTTCTCCAGTCTGAAGAGTACCTCAGTGAAACATTACCTGCTTTGTTGTCCCCATAGTTTGTGCTTGTCCTGCTTAGCTTTTCCAGCATTTTTCATTTTATGTTGTCTCAATTTTTCTCATCCTACTTGTAAGGCTAGCCTTTTGGGCATGCCCTTCAATTTCACTTACATGGCTCTCCACTAAAAGGAACATTGTCTCTCTATCAATTCCATCCTGATTACCTCATCTTATTTACTTGCATCAAATCTCACCTGTGCTGCCTTTTCAAAAATAAAGCCTCTCTAATGTATCTTTATAATAGTAGTTGCCCATCTCAGAAACCATTCTTGTAAATCTTTTGTTCCTTTGTATCTTTATATGCATCTTATTTGGTGACCAAACATGAATATCATACTGCATTTAAGATTGAACCCTGTATTATGCAGGTTCAGCATAACCTTGTTGCATTTACACTCTATGCCACTATTGATGAAGCTCAGAATTGGGTATTCTCTATTAACCAATTTCTCATCTGTTCTGCTGCTTTCAGTGATTTGAACACTTGCTCAAGTACCTCGGCTGACCAGTTTGCTTATTTCTCATACCAGAATGTATTACGTCCTGTGCTCCTCCATTACGCTCATCTGCCATGCATCTGGCCATTCCACCAACCAGTTCATAACATACTTCAATTAATGACTGTCACGTCCAGTTATGTAAACTATTTCAAAGGCTTAATTGACAGTCTTATTTTATTCCCTTTCTGATTTGGTCCCTGTCATTCATTTTACTGATTTGCATCAATAGATAGAGAATTGTCAGGTGTTGTGGCAAGCTAAAGTTTAGACTGATTGATAGGTAAAGTTAGTTGAGCAATTTGCTTTTAAAAAGCAAACAGTGCTTTCCTATTTGCAGTTCAGCAGCAAAGGAAATGTCTGAATGAAAAATATGGTAACTCTGTTGGGATGGACAATACCAAGGTAAAGGTGGACTTCTGAGAGAAGCTAAGAAATTTGTGTTATATAGCCTTGTCATTGCACTTCCAAGAACATGAAGAATTGCAAGATCTATTGTTTCAGCTTTCCCTCAAGACATTTGTTAGAATGAACATGAACTGAATGAAGAAATTGAAAATTTATCATGGAATTAAGAGAAACGGATAGGTCATTGAAATGTTCTAGTTCAAGTTTTGTAACCTATCACGTAAGCAACAGTAGGGCATATTTCATCTAGCTACTGACCACCCAGGAATTCTCTCTTGCTTCATTCATCCATCACCCTCCTTCCCTCATCCTCCCAGGCTTGTTTCTGCCCTGTTCCCCCTTCTCTAATGCCTGTTTTCTACTGTCCTACTTTTAGATTTTCCTGCTTCATTATTTCTCACAGTGTTCTGTCATTTTATTTCTGCTTGTAATTAAGTTTTATCATTTCTCTGTACTGCCACCAATTCATTGAGATTTTTAAATCCAGAATCAATTGCATTGTTTAGGTTCCGACTAACTAAATACCAAATTTGTATCTGAATTGGCACCTTTGCAGACCTAGATTCTTTTCTGAGTGGCCATATATCATATAAAACTTGCCTTTTTTCATAATAATGTACATAATGTATAATATCTAATATTGCTAGTTTCTCTTTCAGTGAAACTTAAATGGAAGCCATTATAAAATGTTTATTTAATGTAATTGAATGGTAAATTTAAGAAAAATATCTAGCTGTAAATCAGTATTGCTTTGGTGTTAAATTCTAGATGAAATGAAGCTACATTAATGTTTAATTTAAATAAATCTAAGCAGTTGACAATGGGCATTGCAGAGTCTATACTACACACGTGTGTACTATTACATTAACTGCTGTTAAAATCTGTGCTCTAATAGTCACTCACTTCCTGTGGTAATGAACATGCTGATACTCTGAGGCTTCTTAGTGGCTAAAGATATTACTAAAGGTATTGCTTGTCCTCATATACCTTTGTCTCTGTTCAGCTATTCATTTAATCCCATTGCGGATAAATTGAATGCTAGATTGCTTTTATCTATAGTTTTTAAGTTTGAAGATTACAGTGATGTAAGGTGTTTCAGTATGACAGTACCCATCTTAGCTGTCCCTTTTAGAATCTTTTGTTCTTCATCCCCTTTTACGGGAAAGAATATATTGCTGCGTTTTCCATATTTGATGGTTGATCTTGCAGATGTTGTACTTTATTAAATTTGAAGTTGAAGTTTATGTTTTAATGAGAATGAACATTTATTTGTAATGATTTGTATATTGATGCTACATAATATGCTGTATGTAGAAATAAGTCAAATCTTTGTGAGTACATTTTATGTATTCAAGATTGTGGCTTCTTTACAAAATAATTTGATACGTATATTTTGTTATGTAAATGAGAAACCAGACAGTGAGTGGTATCTGCTTAGAGTTAGGAGGTAAGCTATATACCACTGATGTAAAACTAATGGTGATGACGTGCTGGAAAAATCTGCAGAAAGTTTGTTCCCTTGACCAGGCTGATTTGATGATTTGAGTTTGAAAATTGAGAGTAATCTAGACTCACTAACAGTATGGTGTAATAGTCTTCAAGGACTCTTTATTACATATAGGGCATCTTGTGTTAGTAGAATGTTATTTAAAATAATAGAGATAAGTATAAACTTCATTGCTATCAATTAAGAATTAGTTTTATTCAGTTACTAAATCATTAAGCAGTGAATATGACTTTCACTGTACCTTTTGCCTTTTGGTAGGCTGAGTTATGTTTATTGGAAGCTTCAGAGGTCACAATAGTGACATTATAAATAGAATAAAAAAGCATCAAGATTCTTGTGTAACTGTAGAGATTGCTTTTGAAAAATCTTGACTTCATAAACTGTATATTATGGAAATAAGTCAATTAACGTGTTAATAAATTGAAGGAAACTGGCACAGAGTGGATTGAACATGGAAGGGAACAAATGGATTGACAACCATGTCAGTGTTTGCATATACATGCAGTGAGCTGGTTCCAAAAGAACAATGAAAAGACTTTATGTAAGTGTGTTATGGTTTAAATCACTCAGACTCTGAAAGCAAACATTCAATGTAATACTTAACCAATGTTATACTGCATTTTGAATAGGTCTTGTAAAGCTGCAGTGGCAGCTTTTAGATTCTCACATTAAGCACCTCTTAGTCACATCTCACCCTATGTCAATAATGTGCATTCTCTGAACTTGAAGCTCTGCATTACATCTGCTTCTGTTTTTCTATATGACCCATCCAGTGGCTTCTGTCAGGGATTGCCAACTGGTGCTGAATTTTGTTCGGGGTTCTCTCTGCAGCAGAGGTTCCCAGCTATTTTTTATACCAGTAACCAAGGGGAGTCTGTGGACCCCTGGTTAGGAACCCCTGGTCTACAGGGAGCTCTATTGAATGACAAACTCATTTCACAAAGAGTTCTTGTATTAGCAGACGAGAGTTTCAACCAATCAGTATAAGCTGCATTTGAAGTTATGGGCCAAATAAGCTATTAAAATATATTTTAATGTACCACCAGAGATGATAAAATATTCTACATATAGTTAAGAAAGTAGTAATGTCATAGGCAGAAAATACATATATTCTACAGGTCAGATTATGGTTTTCCAAGCTCTTAAAATGAGTATGATTAGTGACCTTTCAATAATCTTTTTGGCTTTGCATTGATTTGCCTTCTTGCCCTAATCCAATTGATATTCATTACATAACATATTATATAAGTACAAGCTGTAGAATTACAATATATGCAGCTCAATGCATCACATTTATTAGTGAAGAATAAAATCCTGGAATGAATGACCTTTAATACAATGCATAATTTAGTATTGCTTTAGTTTTGAACTATAACCCAACAAATTCTTTGGAGTGGTTACCCACTAATGTTTTTATGTTGATTGGTGTGTGCAGTACATAGTCATTTTGTAAAATTTCCAGAAATTGAGAATCTGCAGTGGTGTTATTACCGATTAACAATGTTGCTGGGGATTTTTACTATTAAACTCTTAAGATAAAAGCGCACTATTTATAGTAAAGCTCCTATTGTTAAGGTCCTTTTTAAACTGTTTGCTTTCAAAATTAGTCACCGTGAATTTGCACGTTGAGAGTTATATAATGAACACTTTGAGCTTTAACCATTTAGCAACAACTTGTGAGTAATATATAATTTCAGATAAACCTTTTGGCAATAGAAGTGGGAGACTGCATGGGAACATGGGTGATGCATTAGCATGCATGCTTGGTGTCTATCAGTGTGTTTTTACTGCTCCCTGGAGCATTAATTTACCTTGTGCACTAATTCATTAAGGACTTCCACGAAAACATTCAGTAGAATTCCTGAACTAGGCTTCTGGCATGGTAATGATTTCCCCTCAAAAATCATGCCAAATAATTTATTGGAATGTACTATGTTGCACTTTGGAATTGCAAGCATTAGATCTGAATGGTGGTGTTTATCAGGGAGTTTGCATAAGCTGGAAACTATTACTTATTATGGACCTGCAGAGTAGCTTGCTGAGTTCATCACTCCAGGCAGATGAGTCACTTCCATTTCCAGGAAAGTGGACATGATTCATCTGAGTGCTGTGTTGTTACTACAAGATTGATCTCATTGTTTATGTAGGTAGTAGTGGAGTTGTGTGGAGATGTAATTACCATTGCAAATTGCTGGTCATCTCAGTTGTGAAATTGCTTGTTGGAAATTTGATAATTGTTATAGTCTCTGTTGAAATCTGGAAGTGATTTTGGATTTTGTGGATAATTACTTGTGTGAAAAAGGCATGTGTAGTGATGCTGATCATCATGTTTTCTTCGAGTTGATGGGTGGTGACAATCATGTTGCTGCATCTCTAGGTGTTGGGAATCCAAACTGTGTGATTTTGGCGAGCTGCTGTTTGGCCACTGGGTAAGGATGTTGAGGATCCTGGCCACGCCATTTGTCATTTTAGAGAGTTCACAGGGCACCCTTTTGAAGTGTGGCTGCCTATAGGAACTCACCTCCATCTTGAGTTTTCTGCATATGTTTTCTCTGATCCTGGCCTTTGATCCCCACAAAATATCCAATTTCACTGGAGGCTGGTCTAAACCAAGACTGCAGATGCCATATTATATAGCCTTGATGAAGGTCCTTGGCCTGAAGCATCAATTGTTTTTTCCTCTCAATAGATGCTGCCTGACTTGCTGAGTTCCTCCAATGTTTTGTATATTTTATATCAACTTTTCTCGCCACAGTGCTGCATCTTACTTTCAACAAGGAACATGGCTAATTTGAAGGAAATCACTTCCACTCTGAAACCAAAACCACTCTAATCTTGGGCATCGAGCAGTACATAAATCATGCTTGCTACTGTGCATACTTCGAAGCCATACTGCGAGTTATCATTGACCTGTTTAGTGCAGCATACCAGAGTGGGCCTTTCCCGTAAAAATCTGGAAAGAAACTGTCCTTTGTCACCCTGCCCCATTGTGTGCCACCAATAAATGCAGTGACCATTTACCTTGGGTGTCGCCTGTCACTGAAAACAGCTGTCAACTTATGACATTTGCCTTCACCTACAGTACTCCTGCTTTGCCTCTGAGGGAGGAAAAAGTATTTTGAGGTCAAGTACTTAAAACTGGCACACATCTCATGGCCCACTTGAAACAGCGATCCATGCCGCCTTGTGAGCAACCAGCTGAAGGCGTTTCAAAGCACTGTAAACCCTACCGTGGCCAGTATGGTTCCTGCAAAAAGACACGGGAAACCCTAACAGTAAGTCGTACATGTAGGTGAGAAGGATGGGTAAAATAGATGAAGCAGTGGGCCAGCTAGGAAATTTCCTCCAGGATGTGACTGATAGTTATAGAGATTTGGTTTCTCAAGTTATTTTCGAAGTTTCCAATTTCATTTTGTCATTATGACCAGCTCCTGACCGGTAGAGCTCTTCTGCTTTAGGAGTAAGACTAAACACTGTGTGGCAACTTGTTATAATGCCAGTGCTGGGTCACTTCTCTTGAGCAGAGGTATAATAATTATTTTGAAAGCTGCTACAATTTAATCATATCATAGGTTATTACTGCTACAGTTTGAGACAAATAGAACGGGCAAGATTTGTGACTGCTTTTGCCATATTCTCAAGTTCAAGTTTAATTGTCATTCAGCTATTCATGAATATAGATAAACGAGTGTTCCTCTGGGCCAAGGTGCAAACACATTACAGATAACACAAATAGTACATGCTTATGATTTCAGAAAAACGAAGTCACAAAGGAAAAATAGCGCGGTGAGTGGCATGACTAGATTTATGGGATATTGTCCTGATCTACCTTGTTCTGGCACTGCGCCAGCACTGGAGGGCAGCAGCGTGTTAATGGGATGGTGCTGCTGTGGTTGATGTTCTTAGTATCCAGCAGTGGCTAGTGATCGCAATAAAGACAGACAGGACAGCAAACAAATGCATCTTTGATTGGACCTGGAGTGGCCATTGTGTTTGTGTCTCCACCTTACCACTATTAACATTCTGAAGAATAGCCTTTAAATGTATTGATTAAAAGGAGTAAATCAATTATAACAACTTATATTTTGGTTTTCTATTGACTGTAAATTTTTATCAGTTTGATTTTATCAACTGATCCGTTTCCTGTTTTTCCCAAAGTTGTTATCAGTTCTTTGTTTGATTTTCTGTGAAATGAATGCATTTCTGGCGTCCACTTCTGTAAAGTTGCTTATGTTATGAAAATTTTGTTTGCAGATGTCCCACAGGTATGTTGAATACCCATACAATAATATTTAGACAGTGAATGTGTGAATGTACAACTGTAAGGCCCTGGATTTTTTTTACTGTTGTTTTGGACATATTAGGAACCTAATGCTGCTCTAATCTTTTGGATCCCCTGCTAACGGAGTACTGCTATTTATATTAAGTTTATTACACTTAGTGTAGGTTAGTGCTTTGTGCATTTTGAAGCTCTTATTTGTATTTTCAGGATGCTACAAGCCCTGAATCTAATGTGTAGACTGTTACTTTTGTTGACGACTGAGTTTCTTATGTAATTACTTTTGCAATTTCATAAATTTGGGTAATTTTGTTGATTTGCTTTTACTGTTTTATAAAGACCCCGCCAAAATTAAGTGGCCTGTTTCTTCCCAGGAAAACTGAGCTGATCATACTTCAATAACCCATCATGCTCGATCTTGATTTGCTGCAATGACTGCTTTCAAAGGATGATATTTATAACCAGTCTACCTAATAATATTTATCCTTTTATAAGGAATATTTGTCACCAGGTGTCTACAACAGTTAATCACCTTGTCAATAGTGTTGATCAAGTTTGTCAAAGTTGGCTGCCGAAGGCAATCTTCAAGGGATTGTTCCTATGACAACGTGCATTCACTAATAACTTTAGTAGTTTTCATGGAGGCCTCTTAATGGCGATGTGGAGGGAAGAAGTACAGATGTTGAGCCAAAGGAGAGATGAGGAATGGTGATCATAACTTGATCAACAAAGACTTTAAAATGCTCAGTTTCTCTCATTCTAATAATCTATCATTCTTTAGTGATCCTTCATGTTGCATGCTTTACTATTGATTAAGTTCACTTTTTCACAGATTACTTTCTCCCATTTTTATCATTGTCAAAACCATTTGTTGATTTCTATCATAACCTCCTTTATGGAAAATAAATCAATTTCAAGCTTTCCTTCAGCTTCTGATGTTTGTTCTTGAATATCATCCTGTGAATTATTGTTGCCTCCTTTATCTGATATAAAATTGCTTTTGTCTAAAAAAACCATTGTGCTGTTAGCAGAAGTGTAACTCACCTATTCAAAGTTTAATACAAATTCAGTACCTCATGTTTTGATATTTGGTGTCTTTTTGCATACGATTCGGAATTCTATTTGCCGTTTAATCATTCTTTTCCATCCATATCTGTGGATTTTTTCCTTTCATTATTACCTAAGGTGATGGTTTTCTGTCCACATCGCTACTGCATATTTCATAATGTGGACCTTTGTAGTTGTTCAGAAAGGCAGAAAAGAATCGAGGAATTGATAATACTTCCAGCCAGACCTAAGTGATCACAATAATAAAATTCAAAGTATTTTGTCCATTTTATGAACAAAGGGAATGATTGCTTCAGAACAGCATCCAAAATGGGAGCTTGGACATGTGTACCAGGACTTTTAATTGCCTTTGAAGTGTAAAGATTTTTTTTGTCCATTTGTCCAAATTAGCTTTGCTTTGCAGACTGGCTTTGTCTCTCATTAACTTGCTGATTCCTTACCACAAAGCTATTTAGCTTGATGTATGTGTCTCGCATTTGAGCTGAATATAGTGTTATAAGAAGCTTTGGATTTTTTATTTATTAATGTATTGGTGTAATGTTAATATCTGCACCTCTAAAAGAAGAGTGAAGGATTGTTGTCTGACTACAGAGTCGGCAAGCCAACCAATTGTTTTCAGAATTGGTATTTTATAATAAGCTGTCCAAAAGCAATTTCACTGTGTATGCTGTGTGGCCACTTTATTAGGTACACCTGTACACCTACTCATTTATGCAAGTATCTAATCAGCCAGTCATCTAGTAGCAACTCAATGCAGACATTCATGAGTTTCAGTAGTTCAAACCAAACATCAGAATGGGGGGGGGGGAAATGTGATCAAAATGACTTGTACCGTGGAATGATTGTTAGAGCCAGACGGGGTGGTTTCAGTATCTCAGAAACTACTGATGGGAATTTTCATGTGAAACAGTCACTAGAATTTTATAGAGAATGGTACAAAAGAAACCAAAAATCATCCTTTAAGTGACAGTACTGTGGGCCTAAATACATTGTTAATGAGAGGTCAGAGGGGAGTGGTCAGATTGGTAGATGACAGAAAGGCAACAGTAACTCAAGTAACTTAGTGTTACAGCAATGATGTGTTTTAAGAGCATCTCTGAACACACAACAGATCAAACCTTGAAGCGGATGGGCTACAGCGGCAGAAGACCACCAACCTACCCGCAGTGGCTACTTTATTAATACTTCCTGTACATAATAGTGGGTACTAGAAAATGGTTAATCCACCCTGATGTTTTTTTCCCCTAAAATATATTTCTCATATCAAATTTCTTGCCTACTTTTGTTTTTTTAAAAACCTGGAGATACACCTTAGATGTTTGCCATATGGCAATGTCAAGGCTGATTTAGAAGTATATGTCATAAAGCAAATCCCATTCAGCCTGCAATTTTACTGGAAATAATAGATCATCCACCATTGTTCGCTTATTGGGTAAGTAAGAGCTCAGGTCAATGTACCACTACTAATTTAATCTGTCTGATCAGAAGTTCTAATGTTTCTGGTTTTACAGGAGACATGGTAGCGTAGCAGTTAGCGCAACGCTTTTGTAGCTCGGGGTGTTGGAATTTGGAATTCAATCCTGTCATCCTCTAGGGAGTCTCTGTACATTCTCCCTGTAGAAGGCATGGGTTTTCTCTGGGTCCTCCGGTTTCCTCACAATAGTCCAGACATACCTGGTAGGTTAATTGGTCATTGTAAATTGTCCCATGCTTTAGTATTAAATCAGGATGTCGGGGTTGCTGGGCAGTGTGGCTTGAAGGCCTATTCTGGCTAAAAAAAAAAAAAAAAATTAATAATTACTGACTGAATAATTGGTGCAGTTGTACAAATTACAACAATTGGTTTTTAACTCTCACACTAGTTCTTGCAGATGATTCGTTTGGAATGCATCCTAATTTATTTCAAATGCCTCTGTATTTTACTAAGTTGAACAATTGGCATGATACATAGACGTAGCTCAAGATCCTTCAAACAAAGTAATTGTTTCATTGAATATATTTGAGTAGAAATTAACTATGTAGCAGAAGTTGGTTATGCTTTTCACCCAGAAATACATAATGATACTGATATATATCTGGGGTTTGACGCAATTTCTTGAATTTTACGGAAAAAATCCATTTTCAGCTTCCAAATGATCTGTGAAGAGGAGAAAATGAGAGGAAGGATGGGTTCGTACTCCACTATTGTGACACAACACCCAGTTTTACTTCTGGGAACTGCTTATAATTTTATCTAGAAATAGCTTTTTTCTTATGTGCTCATCTGTGATGGAGAAGGACATGGAAGCTAGGGAATTCAGGGAAGAGAACAGTGATGTCTTGGAACATATCCACATTACCAAAGAGAAGGAGTTGACTGTTTTAAAGCACATAAAATAGGATAAATCACTGGGGCCTGGCCAAGTGCATCAAGTATCATGGGAAAATGTGGGAAGCTGGAGAAGAAATGCAGAGCATTTGATGGCTCTGAGCCTGTATTCACTAGAATTCAGAAGATTGAAACCTATCCAATGGTGAAAACCCAATAGAGTGGATGTGGAGAGGATGTTTCCTATGGTGCAAGACCAGAGGACACAGCCTCAGAATAGAGGGGCGTCCTTTTAGAACAGAGATGAGAGGAACTAATCTAGCCAGAGAGTGGTGAATCTGAACTGTTTGCTATAGGCAGCTGTGTAGGCCATGTCTTTATGTATATTTAAGACAGAGGTTGATAGATTCTTGATTGGTCAGGGCATGAAGTGATTTAGGGAGAAGGTAGGAGATTGGGGCTGAGAGGAAAATTGGATCAGCCTTGATGAAATGGCGGAGCAGACTCAATGGGCCAAGTGGCCTAATTCTGCTCCTATACCTTATGGTCTTATGGGTTTTTGCATGGGAACTTGTCTCATGATTTAGTAGAGTTTCTTGAAGGTGCTAAAGAGGATTAATGAAGGCGGGGTGAAGGGTGTTGTGCATGGGGAGAAGGCGGTAGAATGGGTTGAGAGGGATAGATAGAACAATCAGAAATGATGAAATAGTGGAGCAGACTCTGGGCCGAATGAACTAATTCTCCTGTGTCTTGTGGTCTTATGATCTTGCATGGATTTTAGCAAGGCTTTTAACAAGGTTCTGGTTGGCAGGCTGGTCAGTAAAGTTAGATAACAGAGGATCCAGAGTGAGTTAATCAATTGGTACTCAGTTGAGTTGGTAGGAGTCAGAGGGTAGTATTGAATTCTTGTTTTCCAGATTGATGTGCTGCTAGGTGTATTGTTGTGTGTCATATGTATTAAAGATTTGGGTGAGAATGCAGTTGGCATTATTAATTAGTTTGCTGATGACACCAAAATTGGAGTGTGGTGAAGAAGATTAAGATTACAAGCAGGGTCTAGGTTGACTGGGAAAGTGAGCCAAGGAACAGTGGACGGTGCGAACTGTTTACCCATAACACTTACTTTGGGTAAAGAACATTAGGGTGAAAACATTTTTCAAAAATTCATTGTTTTATTTATTTTTACACTATGGCATTGCAAAGAATAATCAAACAATTGCCTTGATTAATTCCTATCTTTGGCACTTAAAATGTCCCAGACACCCCAGACCACTTGAATATATTTTCAATCACATGCAGAATGGTATTGACTAGGAACCATATTTCTCGCCCATAGCATTGATCCAAATTTATGCAGAGTGTTAGACAACACTTATTTGCTCCATGCCATTGAATGTGTAATTCTAATTATTTTTATATCACTGAGTCATTTCTCAATGGTGCCTTGTTTGTCTTTGTTCTCTGTTCTGTTTCTAGCTTCTAATCCATCTCTCAATCTTTTTCTTTGAGGTTTTGTCTTGGCACAGTTTCATTTTTCATTTCCTATTACTATTTATTTTTAATCATTATTTCATTGTTGGCTTGAGTGTTTATCACATTATGTATTAACATTGTTGCAAATCTGGCATTATTCAGCAGTCAAAGTAGATATTGACTGTTGTCATTGCATCTCGTTAGAGCAGTTAAGTGGCAAAATCGTACAACAATATCTCAACCACTGGCCGCTGCTTTGGTAACCAGTCTTCAATGAAAGATTCTGAGAACTGGCTGTATGTTGGTAAAGAGTTACATAAAAACAATTATTCCTAGACTGGTACTGTAAAGTTTATTTTGGAGGAAAATTACAGCCCTCTATTGAATTCATTATCAACATGATAGTGGGTTAACCGGGCTGCAATCAACCAGAGTGGATCTGATTTAGATGACCTCCTGATTCAGCTTCAGAATTTGTTCAAGCTTTTCCATTAAAATTATTGCTGCATCTATTTTGAGTGCTTCAGATGGTTTGTAATATAGTGCCAATGATTCTTGAGTATCATACCCCAGTATTCATCTGGCTGTAGAATTAATTACCACTGTGCAGCTTAAATTCATTTTTCCCCAATATTAGCCTAATCAGTGTTGCAGTCTGCTTATCTGTTTGAAAATGAACATAGATTGTTATGCAGGTTTTTTTGAATGGACTTGTATGTTTTTAGAATATTCATTGCAAGTTTGATAAAGCTACCATTTATGAGATAAGGAGGGAATTTACTATCAAAATCTGATCTTTTTTTTAACATTACCCTTTTTAAGAAATAAGTCTGTGTAATGCTTTCAAAAATACTTAATGTTTCTATTTCAAAGTTTGCAGGAACTTCTAATGGTTAACTCTTCCTTTTGAAAATGCAAGAGACTTATCGCACAATAGTTTCTGGGCCCTTATGGTACAGCTCATTAGGCATTAGTTTGACTTTTCTGCAGCTAACTTCTATGGCTACCCACAGTGTAGGGTAATTTCTTCACAACTGCAAAAAGAAAAGCAGGATTCTCAGTGGAGATGGCACAATGTCCTGATATCTGTAATGGGCTGCTGCTTCCATGGATGTTGGGCTTTTTACTGTTGCCTAAATAAACTGCCTTTGATTGTTTGATACGATTGCATGGCATTAACATTTGGAAATAGACACTATCAGTAGGTCACTCAGTGGTTGGATCGACCTTGCCGTCGAGCCTTTAATAAATCACAAGGGACAAAATGCTGCTAATAGAGATTGAGGCAGATAATGCATTGGAGATGGCGGAGAGAAACCGGAAGGATAATACAACTGAAAATATATGAAGCGACCAGGGGTGAGAGAATGGGAGGGGTAAATTCATACTAATGGCTTAATGGTAAACTAAAGCCACCATCAGGTCAGATTCATTAGTTGCTGACATGGATGTGCAGACAGACTCGTTTTGTACAAATGTGAACAGCAGCATGACAGTAAGCTGCTGTGTCATTGAGATGGAGGATGGGAACAGAGCACAAAACTGATATGATCTCTGCTTGATATGTTTTCAGTATTTTCCTAATTAGTACAAAATATTTTAATTTCATGGAGACTGCATGCTGCTCTTTGCTTTCACCTTTGCCACCAATAAAAATGGACTGAACCTAATACTTTTATTTAAATACATGTATTCAGCTTCCATGTACTTTAGTTTGAAGCAGAGACATCTTTCTGAAAAAGTCTTTTGTTTGTTCCTTTATCGGTTCTCTTTTAAACATACCCGTCTGCAGCTCTCTGGCTTTGTCCAAACCTTTCTGTACCAGGAATCGCTGCAATCAATAGCCTGTAACTTCCCTTTCAGAGCTGAGCTCTGAAGCCGCCTATAAGACCTGGCATTTTTGTGGTATGAACTGAAGTCTCAAAAGGTGCAGGTTGGTGGTGGCATGGCGTATACGGGCTGAATCGTGGCGGTGGGGCCCAGTCTGAGAGTAAGGAAAGAGCCAGTGTTTGACCAATTTAAGCACCGGGCCAGATTGAAAAGGTCAGAGTGTCAGGGGCAGAGGTGAGGGATGGGCTGGTGGTGTTTGCTGCTCTGCACTGAACTGAGGCTGTGGCCTGTGACTAACGTGCTCCTGGACCGGCTGCAATAATGACTGTGAGATCACTTTCATGAACGTTAGTTCTGAATGTTATTTGCTTACTTTTTATTGTTTACACGATTTGTTCTTTTATCACATTGGATATTTGACAGTCTATTGGATATCTTTCTTTTGTGACTGCCTCTAAGGAGATGAATCTCAAGGTTGTATATAGTGCACATTTTGATAATAAATGTACTTTGAGCTTTGAATATGAGGTTAAGTCATTTCTTAATACTTATTGATATAACCTAAATTGTGGAGATTTAAAAAAACACTTGCCTAGTTCCTATTGCTCCTAAAACCCTTTCTAACCAGCTGCCATAAATTGAGGAATACCAGGGGCAAAAATTTAAAATGGAGCAACTTCAAAGGTGCTGAAGGAACCAGGTGCTAAAAGATGGGTCGGGTAGCTTCAATGGAGGGAATTAGACAGTCATCATCTCAGGTTGAACCCCTACATTTCTGACACCAACAGTCTATTGTTTATCCATGTTATAAACAAACATGGAGGGCAGGTCTTTAATTTCTGAAACTTCACACAGTAATTGGCTAATTTTTTGTCATTTTGCAATCCTGGACCTGACCTGCTGTACTGAGCACACCCCAGCGGCATGGTTTCTAGATCAAGTGGGGTGAACAAATGGATTCCCTGTATCTGACCAATACTTGACACGTCCTGAGTGATGATAGGCCTCGGGTATTATATCCTGAGTCCCAGAACGTTTGCTTGCTGGCTTCCATAGGTCATGACAGGCTCTTTAAGCCTCTGAAGAGGAATTTTAAAAAGTATTAGGATTTATTTATTATTTTTCACAAATGATTCATGGACATGGGATTAAAAACTTTAAACAAAAAGTAAATAAATTATTTCCCTTAGCTTGCCTTTTTTAACAGGGCAAGCTGAAAAATACATCACAGTTCAACAAATGCACCACAATTCCATCAGTGAACTCTGTGATGGTGCATCAAATCTTCAGGATGTCTTGGACGTGTGTGTGTATGTTTCTAAAATTTCCTGAGGTGCCAAAGGCTTATAGCCACTGCTTCCCTTCAACTCCTCGTTTTGAGGAGATGTAATTCAGTCCAAAATCCACATGTGGCCAGAGCTTTCTCTAAGAGACAATGCAATCTTCTTTATTAAAGTTTAATTGTAAGTTATGATAGCCAGCAGTTGCATTTCTGGCATAGCTCAACTTGGACTTTGTGTTCCAATCAAACTTTTGCCACTGGATTTAACCTCCTGCTGTATTGTGGCAGAACAGTTGAGAACTAAAGAGTTACTGGAAGAATAGTGCACCTAGTTCCTCAACTTTGTCTCATATCGAGCAAGCATAGGAACAGCAATCCTTATTTGAACAGGACCACTCATTGTTTGGAAAATGCCAAATATAAGCAAATTTTAAAAATCGTACTTTTTAATATTTTATATTTGCTAGTACTTAATTATTTATATTTATTTGAGTCATTGTTAAAACTCTAACATAAAAATGGGATGTTGTTAAGTACCAATGGGCCTTCAGCCATTTGAGTGAGGAATACACGGCATTTACTGCCTGCCTTATCTCATGGGATACGTCTTGGGAGTCGTAGCTCACTTGGGCCTCCACATCCTTAAATTTCTGGTCTGAACAGTTGAGTCTAGGAAGCAGATCCACCTGTGATGGTCTGACTCCAAAACCACTTACTCCTGTAACTGCTTTCTCAATGGCTTGATCGGTGTTTCATTGACACTTGTAAGAAGAATTTGCATTCTCATGGGAGGGATTGTAATACAGAGGAATATCATATTTTTTAGGCTCCCAGTGATGGCATCGAACTGTCGATCAGCCACCCAATACTAACTGGCTTCTGCTTTTTCTTGATGTGCAGAGAAGCATCCACTGTGTCATTGTGACATTTCCTGTCCTATATCGTCTTCTGAGGGAGCCAGAGAAATTATGGGCTGTTTTATGGTCATTTATAACTTAATAGATCTGAATGAAAAGCTTCATTTTATTAATAGTGACTGGAAACAACAAGATGTTAATTGAAATCTGCTTTAGCACTCTAGTGCACGCCTTGCAAGTATAAGGTTTCTCTGTTCTGTTGTGTATTTTTAAAATTCTATTTGCCCTTGAGCTTGGGACTATTTAAAATAGAAGAATCAGTAATGTTTAAACTCATTTTGAGGCTAATTGCAGTCTAAGTTCCAGAACAAAAGTACCTGTATTTGGGATAAGGTGTCTGGCTATGCTGACTCACTCCTGTGAATGATCAGTAATCGTCAAATTTTACCCTGGAAATAAATGATCTCTTTTAAGATCTCCATGAAAAGGCTGAATTAACCCTTAAGTCATGTTTATTACTCTGTTAGTGCATTGACAATTGTAGAACTAAAATTATGAAAGGTTGCAAAATTTCTTAATATTTAAATTTGCTGTTGATTATGGTTGTATGGAATTTTGTACCATTATACATATAAAATGGCAATTATATAGTTTGCTGGCGGTTTTAAAAGATTCAACTGTAATTTAAACCAAGGAGTCAAATGTCGATACATTTTGAGAGCAGCAAACAGTATTTGCTGATGTCACTTTATCCTGAAATTAAATTATCATATGAGCTCTTAAACAACAACAAAACTCAAGAGATTCTGCAGATGTTGAAAATCCAAAGCAGCATACACAAAATGCTGGAGGAACTCAGCAGGTCAGGCAAATATCTATGGAAATGAAGGAAGAGTCGACATTTTGGGCTGAGACCCTTCAGAACACAGTTCGAAATGTCAACTGTGTTAATTGTTATAAAAGAACAATCCTGTTAAGCTTTTCTGCAAGATGTGTTGAACCTGTCTGCAGAAGATAAACCTATCATTCCAGTTGAGATGTTGGTTTAGTGGGTGTGAATCTGCTTGCATAGCTGCCAAGCATTTGCACGGTGAAAGATCGGAATTATTTTTACCATTGTGCTTTGAATGTGTCAGGAATAAAATCCTTGGTACAGGTTGTCTTTTGGAGTGCATCTGATAGTCCAGCTTCTTTTGCATGAGTTTCTATATTTTAACCATTCTATCAGTTTAATATTATATTTTAAAAATCCTCAATTATTTTAATTTGAAAGAGCATGGAATAAATGATCCAGTAATAAAATGAATGTGATTTTACCTTTAAAAAGTTCTGACGAAATAGATGTGCAACATTGTCTATATTTGTTTTATAACAAAAAATGCCCCACTCTGAGCTGAATTGAATGAGCGTTATAATCTCTAGAAGTTTCTGTGGAGTTTTGCAATTTGATGAGATGCAGTTGCCTGGTTGTATAGAATAAAAAGGTCAGATTTTTGTTGCTAAAATCAGCTCTCATGTTAGGTCTTGTTCTGGCTGCTCATCCGGATGTAACTCTGGTTTGACCGACAAGGAATTATTCATTTTGCTAGTACAATGATATAAATTATATTTTAAAAATCCAATAAAGTAAGCTAGGGGAAAATTATGGCAGAGTATAATCTTTGACTTAAAATCTTCCAAGTTTTTCATTTATTAGATTCTACTTTGAAAATAGCATGAAGTGTTTCTGTTAACTGTACTAAGTACTTTGGTTACATAATTAGTAACTAATATGCAGATCCTCATTAAGAAAATACTAAGTTGCTTCAGCTTTATAGTTACTGTGGTATGTGCAATAATGCAAAATCATCCAGTGTTTTATGATATTACAAACTGAATTTTGACTTTTTATAGTGTCACAAAAATGAGCATCTTTGAATGCATGCCAGCTTGCTGTACACTGATTTTTCAGACTAAAAGCAAGGGAGCTCAGTCAAATTCTCGTAACGATATAGCATGTTCCATATTGTGCTTATGTGGCTAGTGACTATTAATGTTACTGTATTTCTCACCTGCAGTTGGCCAACAGTTAACAAAGGCACACAGTGATATGGGTGCCTGCATAAATGGCGGATGCTGACCAGTTGTGCCGCTGGGTGAGGGTAGATAGAAAATGTTACATACATCTCCTCTCCGTGCTTCATGACATATGGCAGTAAAAGCTGCTAGTTTAAGAAAATAGCTTCACATCTGTGATTAAACTGCATTTCCCAGCGTTGCTTCCTTCTGCAGCCACATATACCTCATTAACAAAACATGACAGCTAAAAGGATTATTAGCCTGATTTCAAGGCAGGATGTCGGAAGTCATCAAAAATTCCCATTATCATAAATTGCAGTGGGCCAAGGGAGGAGATAAAAGGTTGAATCATCTTTCTTTGCTGTCACCCCCCCTCTATTCCCCACCCTTCTGTCTTCCCTGCCTTCCCCTACCTAAAACTGATATTGGTACAGTCCTTTAACAATAAAAAATCTCTGTGTAACCCTAAAACCATAGCACTGATCAGAGCAACCAGCTTTGGACGGCTGAGGTTTAGGAATTCACAGTTTGCAATACTATGGAAAGGGTGAACTGCAGTGCACGCATTTGAAATCGACTCAGCTGATTGTCAGCTCCCTAGACACTCAGCTGCTGGTTAATTATGCTCTCGTACTGTTGACTGTATCAACAGTTCTATGAATCTTGATGCCTTTTTGCTGTACAAAGGGAGCTACAGCAAGGAGATAAGCATTAGGCAGCATCAGAAAATGATCGGGAGCATCATGAATGCTAGAGTGGCCTTGATATGCATCAGTTCTTTTATTAAGTAGAGTACTGGCACATATCTGGCAGAGCAAATTCCATCAGGTACGCCTTTTGAACCCACATCAGGTCTGTCAAAATACAGGGATTTTCTCCAGGTAAGGAAACAGATTTTGAAATTCATTTTAGCCTTGCGGTGGCCATGTAAGACCCAACATATAATAAATTTGGGGTGGGGTCATGCTACGCCTAATAGTCAAAAGCTTCGTGTCATAACGGTCTGCTAATCAGTTGCCATTTTCGATTGTTCTGTTTCAAGGAGAGTGCTGTGCAGTAAGTATAAAGGGCTATGGTATTTTAGTATTGCAAATATGTAACTTTTTATAGTTTGTCTATTGGAGCTGTTCATTTTGTTGCATATGGAAAGTCATTTAATGCAATTCTTTGTCCAGATTTTATGACTGTGGAAATGGTAGCTGTACAGATGCTGGACCAGTGGCATTCTTTTTCATTTTCTCCAACTGATCTTTATTCTTAACCATCTAGACTTGTTTTCATTTAATATCTTCCCATGATTGTTATACAATCATTAAATCGTATAAATGACTCGAGCTGCTAATGCTATCTTTGCCTCCTATATCTTGGTCTTTTGTTTCCTATTTTTTAGTACTGAACTATTTTCTTCTGGTCTAGAATATTAAAAAACCTGGCCAGGATGACAATGGTATTTTAAAAATCTCTCTCAATAGTTCTAGTTTTGCCTTTTTGGTGAAATTTCAAGTCAAATTCCTTCATAAAATGCATCGTTTTACTTTGGTTGTCAAATTGCAGTAATGTTGAAGGGTCAAATTGATTTTTAATGCTTTGAATAAAATGTCATGTAAAATATTTTTACTTTTCTGCTATTATATTCAGATATACATGTAAATGCCATTTAATTATCAGCAGGAAATACTGAAATTTGATCCATTGCCACTTTGTGTTTAGCTTGATACAAATGTGGTTTTCTGTGTTGCCATTACTATATTAGGCTGAAAAATGCTTATTAAAGCTTGCAACTAACTACTTTTATTTTTCTCAGTACAATTAAACTGATTTATTCGTGTCATGCTCCTCTTATTTCAGAGGAAGCATCCATTCAAAGATATTCTAATTATCCATTGTTTCAAAAGGTTTATATCTGAAAGGATGGGTGTGTCAACTAACTGCGTCATATGGAGCTTGTTTGCTGTCTGAAACCATTTCTACATTTTGCTTCTAGTATATTCAAAAGACGATTAGAAAAATCTTTTAGTATGTGAAGAACTTCAATGGAAAATTATTTGGAAAATTGCACTCCCAAGCGTAAATCCACAGTGGAATGACTATAATATTCAAATTACTTTGGAGAGGTATACCACAGATGGAATCGGCTCACATTATTTTAATAGTATGCTTAAAATGTTCTGAATTTCAATATATTTTTTTAAAACCACCGCTTTTTACACTACATAAAAACTTAGAAATTGGCAATCGTAAGAATTAGAGTGCAATGTCAAGGCAGAAGTCATTGTCCATGGACTTCTGAGATAGGGTGGGGTCATTTGAATGATTGCTGCACCATTGTGCACACTCTGCATAGAGTATGGGACCAAATGAAAACAGGTTTGCAGTTCGGAGGTGAGAAATGACAAGGACGATAAACTAATTAGCAATTCTTTTTCACCTGTCATTTTCAGTGATGTTGCTATACAGCTTAGGGAGCATTAGAGAAGCCTGCAGGGGGAGACTAGCGGGAAGCCGCAATTTCACAAATTTTTCCATTAACTTTTCCTATTCCTATCAGAATGGCAGTTATTGGGGTTTGTGCCAAAGAGGCGGCAATTTGAGGAAATATACTGTACTGTCTAAAGAGTATATTTGCAATTTTAAATGAGTGAGTTCACTGTCATTAGATCAATGCGCAATTGAATCTCTAGTTGTAGGCTATGCCATAAACCTCTAACGGTGATTAACAGGGTGTAGTTTCAGATGATGCAAATTGTATCTGCCGCACAAAGTTTTTAAAATATCTGTAGGAAAATACTTCCAGCTGGTTGGTTACATTCAACAGATTACATTTATCTAATTTTCCTGTTTTTTTCCCCCCAATTAAGAAGACAGTGCAGTGTATTTAGTGGTGGATTCTGGTGTGATAGAATTATAAAGAATATTTTTCTATATCCTGTAGGGTTTTCTGAAGAATGAACGTGATAATGCGTTGTTATCAGCCATTGAAGAATCCAGAAGAAGGGTAGGTGAAATTTTCGATTCTATTACTGTCTCTTAACAATAACGGATTGCAAAATACTACATTGTTGGAATCATATGTATAGTTTATTCACAATAAAATGGCAATTTCGTTTTTTTTCCATTATAATGACTGAGTTTAGAAATACTTGATATAACATTGTTCGAGGAAACTTGGCATTGATTTACTCTTGAATAAGGATGCTGAGTTATTTTCATTTTGTAGATTGAGCTGTATTCATGGTGTGAGTGCATTGTGCAGTAATTACAAAACATCTTTATCAGTTCTCTACATAGATGACTTATCTCTCTGCTGAAGAGCTGGAAATAGAGCTCCCTTGGTGCATTGTGAATTAACGTTAATTCAGCGCATCTGCACTGATGTTAAAGTCATCGCAACAACCAAACCAGGCCTCAATTTGACTAGCTGCTTCACTTGAAGGGTAGCTGAACAGCACCATTTTAATGTTAACTACACAATGCACATTCTGTGGAAGCCATTAATATTTTAAAAAAACAAGTCCAGCAAGCCAAGAAAACAATTAACTCTGTGATGCTGATCTCAGAAAAGACAAAAGAGCAGAGCACCAGGGTTTGTTGAAAGATGGGTGCCAATTTTCTAGTATTTTCATTTGCAAAACTGTAAAATCACATCAGATAAATGAAAATTAAGATTTGGCAAGTAAATAGAAATTATATTTTTTATAAATGTATTCTTTCTGAAGAACTGATGCAGCAGGAATTCATTTATTCAACTGTGAAACTCGAGTTGAATTTTGATCTGAAAGATTTTCTTTTTCCATAGAAGATTGAAGTAGTGCTTTTCATAAAGAGAAATCTTTAAAGGCCTCATTTACAACTTGGAGCTGAATATGCTAAAAACAAAATCTTTTCCATATTCTCCTTTTTCTGTAACTGACTTCTGATTACTATGTGCTTGCTGGCCTCTTGAATACCAACCAAGTCATTTTGTTGGAATTTTTGTGGTATGTTTATACAGAGGAGGCTTTGAGCAATTGGGCAACATAATAGCCAAATCCAATATTTTCCTTACAAAACCCAGAGCAAGTATGCAAGTGTACTTCCCAGCAGGTGTCACCAGTGAGCTATCAGAAGAAAAAAAATCCTGTGCTGTTATCTATCTTAACCAAATAGGCTGAAATCTGTCTTTAGTTATTTGTGGCACACAAGAGTATGTATGGTATTTGGTCTGTGTTAATTACAACAAAGCATTCAGTGAATTTACTTGTGGATTTATAACTAATTTTTCCTACAAGCAATGGCATATTTTTGAAATAATCATGAGTTTTTGTATTGGATATCAAGTTATTTGTTTAATATTGGCACCACATTGACATTATCCTTGCTGAAATAATTTCTCAGCATGTTTTCTTATACCAACTCAAACCAACCAGTTCATTCCACCATTCACAAAATGCTGGTGGAACGCAGCAGGCCAGGCAGCATCTATAGAAAGAAGCGCTGTTGACGTTTCAGGCCGAGACCCTTAGTCAGGACTTGGCCCAAAACGTCGACAGCACTTCTCCCTATAGATGCTGCCTGGCCTGCTGCGTTCCTCCAGCATTTTGTGTGTGTTGCTTGAATTTCCAGCATCTGCAGATTTCCTCGTGTTTGGTTTTCATTCCTCCATTGCATGGCAGCAGTGAAACATGAAATAAAATATCATTTTTCTGAGAGCAAAGCACAAAATTCTGAAGGTATTCAGCAGGTCAGGTGGCATCTATGAAGAACAATAAAGAGTCAATGTTTTGGGCAGAGACCTTTCACCAGGACTGGAAAGGGAAGGGGAAGAAACCAGAGAAAGGATTACAAGCTGGCAAGTGATAGGTGAAACCACAAGGAGAAATCTCTTGTCACTATTTCTCAGAAACACCTAACACAGACTTGCAAAAAAGAATTTTATTTGAATAACTCACAACTGTTAGCTGGAGTTAAAATAAGTGTATCTTCAGCATTGAAAGTGTTAAATTACTGAATAAATGTTTGAACAGTGACCTGGAAGTTTTTTGGAAAACAAAGTATAATCAACTCCGCTCTTTGTTTTCCTGCTACAATAACACTGACACAAACAGTCACGTACTTAATAAGTGGTCGCCCGTGGAATTGTACAGAAGCAAGAGTCACCATCCCCCAATGCAGAGGAAGGAAAAAAAATCAATTATTAAATATTATTCCAGCTGGCTTTGGCAGCATTTACTCTGACCATGGATGAAGGTGATGGAAGAATGGAAAAAAACCTGACATTTCCATGCTTCAGTTCCCAGGCTATTTGTATGACTCAAGTGCATACAAATGAATGACCTGCAGTAATTTGCTAGAGTAATCCAGGAAACCAATGACCTATGATGCTTTCTTGTTTTAGTCCTGAAAGATAAATGAAAATTTCCACAGTTGATTGAATAAAAATTTATCTGTGTGGTTTCCAAACAATTAAGAAGTTGGCCCTCCATTGGAAGTGGATGGAATATGCTTGATAATGCAAGAGAATTTATAGTAGTGTCCCTGATCATCTGAGTAGCTATGTCCAATTGCTCGCACCTATTAGTTTTGTCCCTATTCATGAAATTGAGTGAGTAAGCCACTCAGCCAAGTTTTTCCCAAAAAGCTATAAATCAACTGCTTTGTAAGTGCTGCAGTGGCCTACTGAAGTATCATATCTGCACTCCAGCAGGAAATATTGGTGTTTTGAAGTTCAAACAACACACACAAAATGCTGGTGGAACTCAGCAGGCCAGGCAGCATCTATAAGGAGAAGAAGCACTGTCGACGTTTTGAGCCGGGACCCTTCGTCAGGACTTTCCAGCATCTGCAGATTTCCTCGTGTTTTGAAGTTACCCATTTGACCATTGTAGAATGTTAGGCATCTGTGATAATCTTAATAGAATTTCTTTTCCTGATAGGCACAAAATCCAATATGTTCATAAATATTCCATCTAAATGTTAACTATTCAATTCTAAGCATCCTTTTTAAAATGATTTGAAATTAGCATTTTCCTATACCAAACAGTTATTTTTGTTCGGCTGCTCTATAATTGGCTAATGATGCTCTCCGTAGGTAGTGAAATGTGTGGACAAAATGATAATTTGAGGAAAGGTTATGCTGGTTTTAATTCAGTGTTTATGATGCATGTTTTTGCCATTTTAATATGTTTGGCAGTACCAATGACTCATTTTACTGGTAAGAATACAGTTAACTTTATATTTTACTGATGTTACCAAATTTTCACCTTGTTTTGAATGTATCCCAAAGGATGTGTGATTTAAATGACTGGTCTCGTTAATGTATATAAAGGGTCAGAGAACAATGATATTAGCAGTCTCAGTGGTACTCATGGGGTAACAGGGTCACCCACTGCTCTGAGAGAATCCTGAATGTCAACCAAGAAAGACCCTTTTGCAAGCTGAAGTATTGTTGATATTTCACTGATTGAATTGTTACATTAGTTTGCAGGAGAAAGGTGTTGTTTCTCTGTGAATTCCCTCTCACTATTTCTAACGTCGTTCCATTCTATTCAGAAAACTCTGGCTTGTTAAAATTGTGCACCTTACACTAAGCTTGTGAGGGGGAATAAACAGATTCTTTGGTCAACAATTTTTGTTGAGGGAGCAATGAGCTTTGTATTTTGAGCTTGAACTGCACCCATTCAGAGTTTAAGACAAAAAGATAGTGTTTCACCCTGATCGCAGAGAGAACTTTAAACACCAATGCTTCATAGCTGATTTTTTTTCAGAGCTTGAACAGCAGCTAATCAATAAAAATAAGGCAGGGGCAAGTGAAGCTGTCCTTGTTGAACTTGGGGCAGTGTTAGAGTGGGGAGAGTTTTGTCTTTGGCTATTCCTATTCTTACTGTCTTTGGCTTTTTATTCACCCTGTGCTTCAAGCTGCAGCTCTTCAGAGAAAGTGTTAAAAGATTTGGAGCTGCAACTCGATGACCTTTGGCTCATTAGGGAAACTAAGGAGGTGGCAGATAGGAGCTACACGGAGTAGTCACCCCTAGGCTGCAGGAGGCAGGTAAATGTGTGACTGTCAAGAGAGGGAAGAGAAATAGGCAGCTGGTACACAGTACCCCTGCGGCTGTTCCCTTCAATAACATTTTGGAATCTGTTGGGGATGACTGGGGAAGCTGCAGCAACCGGGGCTCTGGCACTGGTTCAGAAGGGAAGGGTGTGATGAGAGATTCCATAGTTAGGGGAGTAGACAGAAGAGTCTGTGGACACGATAGAGACACCCAGATAGTATGTTGTCTTCCAGGTGCCGAGGTCAGGGACATCTCGGATCATGTCTATGACATTTTGAATGGGAAGGGTGAGCAGCCAGGTATCTTGGTATCTTGGTATGCATTGGTACCAGTGACATAGGAAGGAAAAGGGGGGTCCTAAAGAGAGAATTTAGAGAGCTAGATAGAACAGGGTAACAATCTCTGGATTGCTGCCTGTGTCACGTGCCAGTGAGGGTAAGAATAGGATGATTTGGCAGATGAAGGCATGGCTGAGAAATTGGTGCAGAGGGCAGAATATAGATCACTGGGAACTCCTCTGGGGAAGGTGTGACCTGTACAAAAGGATGGGCTACACCTAAACCCAAGGGGGACCAATATCTTTGCAAGTAGTTTTGCTAGAGCTGTTGGGAGGGTTTAAATTAATTTGCCAGGGGGCTGGGAACTTGAGTGATAGAGTTGAGGATAGGATTGTTCCTTTATAAGCAGAGGTAGTGTATACTGTCAGGAATGACAGGCGAATAATAGGGCAAAATTGCAGTCAGTGGGTTGCAGTGTTAAGGGGGGACAAAATTTGAAGAGGGTGGCAAATCTATCTATATACTACTAAAACTCTCATGCTGTCTGTCTGTTGGTGACCTGCAATTAGTGCGAACGGTGCATTACAACGGCACTTTTTTTGGCTAAGTCGACTTAAAATGTGCTAACTTACAGAATGCAGGCGAAGTTTAGGGTCATATATTCCTATAAAATTGCTCATTTGCCAAAATCAACAGGCTGGCTTTCACCCGAGAGCCGATCCACCATCATGGAAATCGGGATGCGACACCACGACGCATACGCACGGCCAGCCTCAGCAACGACACCAACCAGAGCAAAAGGGCAGGGCAGGGTAGCTCTGTTTCGAGCAGTCACTTATCACCATCAGCATGTGCAGGATTGGGACAGATCTAATTGCCACCCATCAATAAGAGATCATTAAATCTTATTGTAATAACATACTTTCAATATTTTTATTAGTTTCTGCATAAAGGAATACAGAGTACAAGAAGATGTATATTATAAGCAAAAAAAGTACCAAAAACATTGTATTAAAAATACAGTAACAGTCACAATACCCTGTATTCATAAAAATTAAATTAAATCATAATATTGAAATATAAAACATTTGGTATACAGAAAAAAATCTAAACCCACTACCAAAGTCGGAGCTGTTAGGAAAAGCAAGAAAAAAGGCAAGGGAAAACCCTTATCATATAATAAAATATATTATTAGCCACCATCTGTACTTTTACAACAAATCAAAAGGTTTTGTAAGTAACTCAAAAATGGTCCCCACAATGTATAAAAGTCTTGACTAGATTCAAAAACTGAACATCGGATCTTCTCTAAATTTAAGCATGACATAACATCCCGTAACCCATAATGACGTACTTCGAGACACACATCAAACCCTTTGCTGCAGTCAAATGACAGCAGTGACTATATCACGTCCATTTAGGAGAGCACCAACCACATCATCAAGAATAATCAGCTTCCTTTGGTATTACTGCTTCGTATCTTCCATCCAGCATTAGGGTAAAAAAAAATATGGTCACCCTAATTATGCTGCGTGGAAAGAGAAGGGGGATGCCAAACGTCATTGGGAAGCGGCAAGGAGAGGGAGAGAACAAGAATCGGATGAGGCCAAGGCCGCACCACTCCAGGATCAAAGCGTCAGGACAAAAAAGATGAGAGAAGAAGAGACAGACGAGGAGAGGCATGCATGTCTCCAAAATGACAACAAAAGGCACAGGAGGAGGAGAGAGGAAGAGACAAAGGAGCTGAGAAATGCAAGTCTCCAAGATCAGAGACAAAGAACAAACAGCAGAAGAGCTGAAGAGACGGCGCATGAAAGGACTGCACATCTCCAGAATGACAACGAGAGGCACAAGGGTGGCAGATCAACCAGAAATGGTGCCATCAGAAATGTCCTTCATTAAACGAGGAGGAGCTGTATTTGCCTTGCTACGCGTCTTTCTTCTTTAATAAACTGGTTTTTATTCTTCAATTTCCAAAGCAAAGCAATACCAATGGCATTAAGGAAAATTTAATGTTCATTCTGGTCACATCAGACTGCACTACCTTCCTCTCAAAGAGTGCCCCAGCGGGTCACCCCATTGTCTAGTACAGGACTGAAGGTGATATATTTGAATGCGTGTAGTATACAAAATAAGGTAAATGATCTGTTGCACAGTTAGAGATTGGCAGGTGTGATGTTGTAGGTATCATGGAGTCATGGCTGAAAGATGATTATAGTTGGGAGCTTAATATTCAAGGATGCACAAAAGATATCAAAATGACAGGCAGGTAGGAAGTTTGGCTCTGCTGTTTTTTTAAAAAAAGAAATCTTTAGAAAGTGGTGACACAGGAGTGGAAGATGTAGAATCCTTGTGGATTGAGTTAAGAATTTGCAAGGGTAAGAGGACCCTGATGGGAATTATTTGCAGGTCTCCAAACTGTAGCCAGGATGTGGTCTGCAGATTACAGTGAGAGATTTTAAAAAAGCACGTCAAAAAGGGAATGTTACATTCGTCAAAGATTTCAATATGCAGATATATTGGGAAAGTCAAGATGCTGCTGGATCCCAAGTGAGAATTTGTAGAGCGTCTTGTGGTTGAGCCCACTAGGGGATTTGCAATTCTGAACTGGATGTTGTGTAATGAACCAGATATGATTAGGAAGCTCAAGGTAATGGAACCCTTGGGAAACAGTGATCATAATATGATAGAATTCACCCTAAAATTAAGAGGAATAAGCTAAAGTCAGATGTATCAGTATTACAGTGGAGTAAAGGGAATTACACAGGCATGAGAGAAGAGCTAGTCGAAGTTGATTGAAAGGGGACACTAGCAAGGATGCCAGCAGAGCAACAATGGCTGGAGTTTCTGAGAGCAATTTGGAAGGCACAGGATAAATGCATCTCAAAGAAGTAGTAGTATTCTAAGGCAGGATGGCACAATCGTGGCAGACAAGGGAAGTCAAAGCCAACATAAAAGCAAAAGCAAGGGCATAGGCTGAAGCAACAAGTAGTGGGAGGTTAGAGGATTGGGAAATGTTTAAAAACCAACAGAAAGCAACTAATAGAAACATAAGGGGGGAAAATATGAAATAGGAATGTAAGCTAGCCGTAACATAAATGACAGCAAATGTTTTTTCGGATATAAAGAGTGAAAGAGAAGCAAGAGTAGATATCGGACAGCTGGAGTGGTGGTAACAGTGGACAAGGAAATGGTGGGCAAACTGAGTATTTTTCATCAATCTTCACTATGGAAAACACTGGTAGTGTGCCGGAAGTTTGAGAGTGTCAAGGGGCAGAAGAGAGTGCAGTTGCTGTTACGAGGGAGATGGTGCTTGAGACATCTTTGCAGGTTGAGTCTGTGGTAAGGAAGGTGAATGCAATATTAGCATTCATTTGAAGAGAGCTAGAATATAAAAGCAAGGATGTAATGCTGAGGCTGTATAAGGGACTGGTAAGGCCTCACATGGAGTATTGTGAGTAGTTTTGGGCCGCTTATTTTAGAAAGGATGTGCTGACATTGAAGAGTGTTCAGAGGAGGTTCATGATGATGATCCCAGGAAGGAAAGCAGTGATTGAAGGCTCTGGACCTGTACTCGCTGGGAATTAGAAGAATGGGGTGGGGTGAGGGGAATTCTCATTGAAACCTTTCGAATATTGAAAGGCCTAGGTACAGTAGATGTGAAGAGGATGTTTCTGTTGTTGGGGTGGGGGGGGGGGTTGAGGGGTAGTAGAGTCTTGGACCAGAGGGCACAAAACAGAGGGATATCCATTAGAACAGAGAAGAAGGTATTTCTTTAACCAGAAGGTGGTGAATCTGTGGAATTTGCTGCCACTGTCATTGGGTGCATTTAAGTCGGAGGTTGATAGGTTCTTGATTAGTCAGGGCATGAGAGATTATGGGTAGAAGGCAGGAGAATGGTGTTGAGAGGGAAATGGATCAGCCGTGATGAAATGGCAGAGCAGACTTGATAGGCCAAATGGCCTAATTCCACTCCTATGTCTTGTGGTCTATTTTGTACTGAGGTCAGTTAATCATGGATGCAAAACTTGATTTATGGTTTAATTATTATTCATTTGACAGCACCCTGAACAATAAACATTATTATTGTACAGGTTGAGTAACCCTTATCTGAAATGTTTGCTGACAGAAGTGTTTAGGATTTTTTTGGAAGATATAATGAGATAGCTTGAAATCGATATCATTCCTGAATGATGTGCTCCGAATGACTCTGAATTTATGTGCTACCAGTAAGCAGTTTTCATCTTAACGCTTGTTCATCATACATACTTAATTAACAGTAAAAATTATTACATACCATTAGTATAATGTACAGGGAAACAAATTTCTGTAACCAGCTTGATGAATATTCACAATTAACTTCAATTTTCAGTTTGTCATGAGAGATCTATGCGTGTCATGATCAGCAAGCCGTTAAGTGGCATATGTTCACTCTACTGACAAATCCACTCTTTCAGTACACAATAGAGATTTTAATTTTTTGCTTTATGCAGTACTTTTCCATCTTTTCATCAACTGCTGTTCATTGCATATGTTACATAACTTCTCAGAATAGTCTGTGATGCACAGAGACCTGTGGATCTCTTGGGAACCTTCCCAGCACCTTGTGGAATTTTCCATTCGTGACGTCATGTTAGTACTCAAAAAAAATTTTTTAATTTCGGAGCTTTACGGATTTTAGAATTTCAGGTAAGGGGTACGCATCCTGCAATTGGATCCGATTTGTACAAGCTACTTAAATGTGTTTTAATTTGATAATTTTCAAAAGAATATAATTATTCCAGTCTGTCTCGTAGCTCAACCGTGTTGTAGGAAACTGGTTCTTCAGCTGATGCTCACCTTATAATCAGCACAACACTGAAATGTGCACAAATCTGAGCTGAAAATGTAATTTTAATGAGTTTTGGTGTCTTAAAGCTGTAGCTCTTGTTGTAACATGTATAACTTCAGTCATTAAGGTGATAATTCTTTTATGGATCATTTAGTTAGAAGGTGCTTCTCAGTACTAGTTATAGGAGTAATGTTTGGGATCTTATAACAATCCAAAATCTCTGCTGACTGCCATAGTACATTAAAATGGTAGAAAATAAAAGTTATTCTTGACAAAACTTCTGGCAATGAGAACAGTGTACTGTGGGTGGGGTTCTTATTGCCTATCATAGTGTGATTTGGTAACTTCACTGTCCAAGCCATTTGGGTCCTAAAAGATGTAACAATCAGACTCAATAGTAAGTAGTGAGCAAGGTAACTTGGGGCATCAATCTACATCGAGCAAATGCACCTATTCATGAACCTGTTGGTAGAAATGATTACCATACAGTCCTATGGAGACACAGTCCTGTCTTCTCATGAGACACCTTGCATCACGTGCTACTACAATCAAGCTAAATATGATAGATTCAGAACAGATGTGGCAAATGAAATATAGGCGTCTATGGCATGCTGTGAACTATCAACAAGCAGAACTGTATTCCATCAGAATCTGTGGCTACATGGCACAACTTATTCATCATTCCACCATTATTATCAAGCCAACTGGTTGACCCTGGATTAATGAGGAGTGCATAAAGACCTACCAGGACTTTACTAGTCATACGTAAAAATAAGTTGCTAACCTATTAATGCTACACCGCAAGCCTGCTGAATAGCAAAAACAATATGGGGCACACAGAGCTAAGCAACTCCACAGCCATTAAATCAGGTGAAAGTGCTGCCATATCTGGTCATGAGTGATGGTCAACAAATAAGCAGCTATTGGGAGAGGGAGGCTTCATTGATAATACTCACCTCAACAGTGGCAGGGTCCAACATCAGGGTATGAAGACAAGGCAGAAGCATTCTCAACAATATGATGGAAAGGTATGATTCAGCTCAGCTCACCACTACACATGATATCAAGAGAAGTAGCTGAGTCCATTGGGCAGACCAAAGGCTATGGGTCCAGGTAACACAAGTTAAAAATTTGAACTTTAGTACCAGCCATTTCTCTAGCCAAGTGTTCTGGTGCAGTCACAACACTGGAATCAATCCAGTAATGTGAAGAATTGCCAGTGATGGAAGGTGTCATTGACGGTACTGTTGAGCACTATTTCTCCAATAACCTGCTTGCTGATAACCTCTTCTGGTTTCATCAAGATATCTTGGCTTCACAGCTCATCACAGCCATGGTCTGGGAGTGAACTAAAGGGTGACATCTGTTGTTGAAGTGCGGGTCAAGGTGGCATTCAGATTGATGTGGCATCAGAAACTGATGAAGCTGAAATCAATGTGGAGCAAGGAGGAAAACATCAGTCCTTGAATCATCATCGATGATCTCCAGTCTTACATCTGATCTCTGTTTGTGTGAGATTAGCTTCTGCATAAATAAATTATGGTTGTAAGAAGCCAATTTCTGCTGTCGGAGTCTATCCTGGCAGGAGTTCTTCATTTCTCTGTCAAAAGTCGAATCATCAGCTTCATCAGTGAGCTTCCTTCCATCAAACGATTAAAAGTGGAGTTGTTTTCAAATGATTGCAATGTTCAGTTTTATTGGAATCTCTCTACAGATGAAGTTGATTGTATCAGATTGCAGCAAGCTCTAGACGACATTTGAGCATGGGTTGACAAGTATTTGCTGCACAAACATGCCAAGCAGTGACTATCTATGTACAACAAGAGTGATCTACAGTCACCTTTGATTCTTAATATTATTTTCATCAAATTCACAACTATTAACATCCTGACATGTTCACCATTAATTAGAAGCTCATTTAGACCAGTCATAAATACCATGGTTGATGGGAGGAGTGGAAATGAGAGCAGAAATGTTGGAAATTATGGAGGATAATTTTAATCTGAAGTCCACTGTCTTAAATCTTCAGTCACAATTATAGAGCATGGAGTAATACAGCACTGTAACAGAATGGAACAACTTGTTCTGTTGTCCTTGTTATCTTAGATTCAGTGCATTTATCAGAAGGAAAACACCTCTATGACTTACTAGAGTGAAACCAGAGTGATCTAACAACCTGTATCTAAATATCTCAACTTGCCAGTTCTCATCAGGTATTCCCGATTGGTACCCTGGCACTGGTCGTTTCTGAGTGTTTGGCAGTCTGATTGAAGAATGTTCCTGAATTCCTTGTATACTTGTTTTTTAAAGCTATCCACTCATTGTCCGTGGCTGAATGTCGGGAAGTGTCCTTGCAAAGTCTAGGTTGCTCCCCTTCAGTTAATTATTACATCTCTGCTTAAGCACCACATCTTGTAGCTCTGAAGTAAATGTATCCCATAGGCAGGGCTACAGAATTCTCCCAGAATCATAAACAGTGAACAAGATAACTCTGACCATTTCTTAACATTGTGAGAAGCAAGCTAAAAAGCAGTTAAGAATAGGGAGGGAGGCACTTTTAACCCTTAACTTAGAAGCACTGAAGTAGGCCCATTAGACAAACTGGTCTGTACTGACTAAGATGCCTACCCAATCTAGTCCCATTTGTTTGCATTTGGCTCTATATATGTTGCCGCTGAAGTTCCTATTAAATCTAATCCCTCACCTTAAACCTATTCCCTCTATTTCTTGATTTCAAAGGTCCAATTTAATGTCAGAGAAATATATACAATATACATCCTGAAATGCTTTTTCTTTGCAAACATCCACAAAAACAGAGAAGTGCCCCAAAGAATAAACAGATAAACATAAGAACCCCAAGGTCCCCTCTTTCCTGCACGTAAGCAGCAGCGAGCAGCAATCCCCAGTAAGCATTGGTACCACCACTGAGCACTCAGCGTGAGCAAAGCAGTAGCAAAGACACAGACTTGCAGTTACACCAAAGATTTCATGTTTCAACCATCATTCAATATACCACAGGTTCTCTCTCTCCCTAATAAGGGAGAAGAAGGTATCACTATTCTTTCCCCAACGAGCAGGGAGACAACTTGCTGGTTTACGATATCAGAAGTCCATTACGTCTCTTTTTCTCAAGCTCTGCGCCTGAAGATTGCCAAGATCCCGGGTCTTCAAGCCTATGGCGGATATCCCCACTCCCCCAACGACACACAGGTCTCCTGCCGTGACACCGACCCTTGATCCACCCGTCTCCAGAGCCCTGAGATCTCAGGCTTCCAAATTCGAGTCAAGCTTTCAGGCCGAACCCTTGGCGTGCCAAACAAATAATGGCCAGTCCCGAAACCCCGAGAACGGGTACCATTCCCGCAAAGAACCGAAGTCAGCGTGTAACTCCAGGTCAGGGTCTTCGAAAGAACCCTGAAAGGGAAAAATAAAGATATTAAAGATGGAAATAGAGCTGTTACTGAAGTTGCAAGCAAAAGAGTTGCCATTTAGTACCATCGTAACTTCGCTTCGCCTCTTTCCTCAACATTGCATTCACCCTATTTATGCCCCTCATGATTTTATTGATGGAGGTGGTGACTAATGGATCCTTTAATCAGTGCAGAATATATGGAGTCTAATGGAATAGGTGCTGAGCATAAGGGGAACCTTTTTCTTCTTTTCAATGGGAGCAGAGTGGGTGAGAGCATGAATAGATGTGATTATGAACCCTGTCATAATGGTAGTAGAGAGAGCATGGTGAGGAAAAACAAATTTGCAGTGGTAGTATGGAAAGTGACATTGTCAGAGCAGAAGCAATAGTTTTGAATTGAGGTCTGATTTTGCAGCTGCCTCAGATTATTTTGACACTGCAGTTTTCTAATCTGAATGGATTGTATTAGCAATGAAGAAATGTAAATGGCCCAGCATGTTCCTACCTAACTCTGCTTGATAAAGCCTTAGCTTTTTTTTTGAATTACTTATTTTTAACGTTCAGTTCAGCACACCTTCTGAGAACATAAGAAGTTGTAAATCTATTGTATTTGAGTTGTTTGAGTGCTTTTAGGGATCTAACTATGGAACCCGTGAAGATCAACTAAGAAAAAGAATTGATAACGTAACCTGTGGGATATTTTTCTCTTATTAAATGAAGTCAAAAAACAGCATGTTCTGTGCCATTTTTAGATGTCATTGCCAAAATGATCTAATCAGTTTTGGCTAAACAATATAATCAGACACTGCATAAGTGAATGAACACTCAACACAAAACAGCAACTAATAATTGGACTAAATATCTATTTATTCTTGGGTGTAAGCCTGCTACCAGACAGAATTTAGGTCAGTAGGCATTGCCAAGTTAGTTAAGATACTGTACTGGTAGACCATGTTCAGACCATAGTTGTGATTTGAATTTTGGCCTTTGTCATGCTGAGCCAATCAAAGTAAAATGTGAAAAGGCACAGATATAGATATAACCTGTGGAATATTATAAATGGTGTAATGGCTCTTTCCTTAAATTAGTCCATCAAATAATTTGAAAGATAATGGAAATACTAATGCGTTCTATTAGTCTCTCAATGGGATATCACATTGAAAATCTAACATTTTTGTATGGAAATAAAAAAGACATTTAGTTTATCAGATACGTGGGAACTTGCTACAGGTTGAGTACCCCTTATCTGAAATTCCAAAATCCAAAAACCTCAGAAATCAATTTTTTTTTTTTTTTTTTTGAGCACTGAAATAAAGTCACCAATGGAAAATTCCTCAAGGCACTGGCAAAGTTCCCAGGTGATCATCACAGACAGTTCTGAGAAATTGCTTCACGTATGTAATGAACAGAAGTTAAATGAAAACGGAAAAATAATCGCACAGTGATAAATGAAGATCTTGATTGTGTTTTGAAAGAGTGGATTCATCAGCTTTGGAGTTGAACATGTGTCACTAAATGATATGCTGATTAGGAAACGAAGATTAATCACAAAGAACTGAAAATCGAAGCTGATTATGAACATTCAGCAAGCTGGTTGAATTTTAAGAAAAAGCACGGCATTAAATTCTTAAAGATAAAAAAAAGATAAAGCATTACTGGTCAAGAAGCAGCCGAGAAATCGAGTTTGCAAACATCGTCCCTGATGGAAATCTAACACCAGAACAAGTCTACAATGCTGATTGTTTTTATACCTTACATAAAATCTTAAAGATTAAGTATGGTGTACATTAACTTTTAATCAAAACACGACATTGTAGTTGGAGACTAAAGCCTGCCTGTTGTTTTTCAGCAGCTGATTCATGCTGCTGAGCTGCACACATGTGTTTCATTCTATTAATAGTATGTCATGCTTTTTAACATTAGGTACATATGTGTGATGAACAAGTATGAGACAAAGCAACACACACAAAATGCTGGTGGAATGCAGCAGGCCAGGTGGCATCTATAGGGAGAATTACAGTTGATGTTCTGGGCCGAGACCCTTCATCAGGACTAACTGAAAGAAGAGATAGTAAGAGATTTGAAAGTGGGGGGGGGATATCCAAAACGATAGGAGAAGACAGGAGGGGGAGGGATGAAGCTAAGAGCTGAAAAGTTGATTGGCAAAATGGATACCAAGCTGGAGAAGGGGGAGGGTCATGGGATGGGAGGCCTAGGGAGAAAGAAAGGGGGAGGGGGAACACCAGAGGGAGATGGAGAGCAGGCAAGGGGTTATTGTGAGAGGGACAGAGAGGGAAAAAAAGGGACAAAACAATCAATCAATCAATCAATAAATAAATAAATAAGGGATGGGTTAAGAGGGGGAGGAGGGCATTAACAGAAGTTAGAGAAATCAATGTTCATGCCATCAGGTTGATTTCCTCATGTAAGTGTGAGACAAAGACTGCTTACCGGTAGCATATAAATTCAGAGTCGGAAATGACAGCAATCCCAAGCTATCCTATTAAATTATATGAAATCCAAAACACTTTGGGCCCCAAGTATTTCAGTACTCAACCTGTATCTCTGTTCCTGATGACAACCACCTGCCTTCGGAGTGATGTTATTATTGGGCCTTGTCATTCTCCTTGAAATGAATTAAGCATAGTGATCACTTGTATTATAATAGCAATAATAATTGCTGGAACCACGGGAATTGGAGTGGGCTGTGATGCCAGCAAGCTGAACTGAGCAGTCTATCAAGCTAAGCAATTTGTTTGACATATATAAACATTATATAATGCTATTCAAGGATTAGAGTACTAAAATGAAGTTAAGGTGGAAATCCACACAGACATCACTGCATATCAAGTAGCATAGAGGGCTGAGAATGCAACTTGTGGAGCACCAGTGTTTAGAATAATCATGGCTGAGGTGTTGCTGCCTTTTCGTTCTAATTCTGGTCTGTTGGTCAGAAAGACAAGGATCTAGTTGCAGAGGGAGGCATTCAACCCAGGGTCTGGAGATTGGTGATGAGTTTGCTTGTAATAATAACTGAAGGGAAAAAATGTACCTATTTTAGGATATTTTACAGCAAGGCAAATTTGCAAGTAGCCAAGGTTCATGTCAATTTAACTGATTTTCCTTCATTTCATCAGAAAAGCCTCCTGCAAGCAAGTCAATCAGTGAATGAAGCTTGAATCACTGTTAGCATCTTCAGCACTTTCTATATTTAATAATGTGCATACCAGGATGTTGAAATTGCTGTCAGAACTATAGAGCAATGACAACAAACATGGATGTTTTTACAGTCTTTAACTGACTGGGATAGCAAACGTTCTTTTTTCCGGCTTTGCTGATTGACGCAAAATATGTGTTAAATTCAATTGTTGACTACGCATGCCATTTTATCATGGACATCTGTACAGCTCCATCTCCATTTTGTGAATTGATTTTAAAAATTTCCCTTTGTGATTTGCAGACCTTTGCAATGGCAGAGAGGTATCACTGGGAGTCCATGTTGGTGGAATGGGAACAGGAGAAGCAAAAGATCCTTCACACTCTTCTCGCATCTGGAGAAGATGCTCTTGACTTTACCCAGGAGACTGAGGTAATTCTCAATGTGACCCAAGAAATTTAGGATACAGATTTAATCCCATGGCTTTGGAATATTAGTTTTTTAATTAAACTCCATATCATGATTATGCATATAAATTTTTGAAAATCTTCAGAAGTTAAACTATGTGTAGTTTATTATGTAGTAATATTTCTACTGAAGTTTGTAGTTTCAAAACATTATAAACTCTACATAATTCTGTTGTAAGTTTTAATTGTTGCAGACTTTCTGATTAATGCACCAGTATGAAATCCTTTGTGGATTACTCAGCATAGATTCATTTTTAAAATTATTTCATTTAACTTTCTGATTCACTCATCCCGTCCAGTTATAACCCTACAGACGATGTCATTTCATCTGCTGTGGCACCTCTCCACATCTCAGTCAGACTATCCATTCATGAGTAAACAAGCCATTTGGTTATTTGTTAGCGTATTGTGGAGGCCTGCATCACTTATTTGTACATTATGCATCTGTCTTGTTTAGAATTTCACTGTGGTGATGTGACTCTTTTTACCAAATCATATGTTTCTTTACTTTGGTACCTTGTGCTGTTCTGAGTGGTTCATCTGGTTCTCTTGCTTCTGTTTCTCATTTAAAGTTCATATTGTTTATCATCTACAGTAGGGAAAACAATTCTCTTAAGGTATCCTTGCTGCATTCCTACAGTGCATGCGTCAAGTGGCTTCATCTTCAGTTCCATCTTATGTCATTAGTTCATTACTCTCTCATCCTTCTCCCACCCATCCTACCTTTCCTCCCTACCCCCACAACAGAGCTGTAAGCTAATGTTTATTCTCTTCTTCCTTTTCCATCTTCCTTCACACTGTCCTTAACACCTTGTAGAGGGGAAATATCTGTAGTTTCAGTGATGTGCTATCTGTCTGGCCGATTTTCCATTAGAGACATAGAGCTATACCGACTGAATTAGGATCCTTTGTCCCATGCCAACAATGTGTCTTTCTGTCCATACACTTCTAAGTCTTTCCTGTCCATGTATCTGTTTAAGTCTCTTAAATGTGGGTATAAAGATGCTTCTGCCACTTCCTCTGGCTGGCTGTTCCATACCTGTGTGGTCCCCTTTAAACCTACCCCTTTTGAGTTAAACCTATGCCTTCTAGTTATAGACTCTGCTTCCCTTCAAGATTATATAAATCTAAGTTACTCCTAGGTTTGGGAGAAAACAGTCCCAGCCTATCCAGCCCCTCCTTATAATTCTAGCCCTCCAGTCCTGACAGTACTCTTGCAAATCTTTCCTGCATTCTCACTAACCTAAACCCATAGTACAGTGACCAGAAATGTACACAATGTTCCAGGTGCAGTCTTGCCAACATCTTGATCAACTGTAGCATGATATTCTAACTGTTGTACTCAGTGCCCTGTCTAAAGAACATGGCTGCCATATTCTGCCTTCACCACCGTGTCAGCTTGTGTTACTGCTTTGAGGGAATTATGTACTTCGACTTTTATGTTCTTCAAAATTCAAAGTAAATTTATTATCAAAATGTATATATGTCACCATGTACAAGCTTGAGATCATGTTCTTGCAGACATAATAAATCCAATAATCATAATAGAATTAATGAATCGAACAGGCAAGCAGTGTGTGAAAGACAACAAATTGTGCAAATACATAGGGGGGGGGGAGAATAATTAATAAGTAACGAACATGAGATAAGGTGTCCTTGAAAGTAAGTCCATAGGTTGTGGAAATATTCAGTGATGGGGCATGTGACGTTGAGTGTAGTTATCCCCTCTGGTTCAGGGGCCTAATGGTTGATGGTTACTAATGTTGCTGAACCTGGTGGTGTGAGTCCTGGTTTGAGAGGTTGATCATGACTAGACTGAATTCCTGCCTCAGCAAGGACCTGGACCCATTGCAATTTGCCTATCGCCACAATAGGTCAACAGCAGGTGCAATCTCAATGGCTTTCCACATGGCTTTAGACCACCTGGACAACACAAACACCTACGTCAGGATGCTGTTCATCGACCATAGCTCAGCCTTTAATACCATCATTCCCACAATCCTGATTGAGAAGTTGCAGAACCTGGGCCTCTGTATTTCCCTCTGCAATTGGCTCGATTTCCTAGCCAGAAGACCACAATCTGTGTGGGTTGATGATAGCATGTACTCCTCACTGACTATCAACACTGGTGCACCTCAGGGGTGTGTGCTTAGCCCACTGCTCTACTCTCTATATGCACATGACTGTGTGGCTATATCATCTATAAATTTGCTGACGATACAACCACTGTTGGTAGAGTCTCAGGTGGTGACTAGAGGGTGTACAGGAGTGAGATATGCCAACTAGTGGAGTGGTGCTGCAGCAACAACCTGGCACTTAATGTTAGTAAGACGAAAGAGCTGATTGTAGACTTCAGGAAGGGTAAGACTAAGGAACACATACCAATCCTCATAGAGGGATCAGAAGTAGAGAGTGTGAACAGCTTCAAGTTCTTGGATGTCAAGATCTCTGAGGATCTAACCTGGTCCCAACATATTGATGTAGTTATAAAGAAGGCAAGACAGTGGCTATACTTTATTAGGACTTTGAAGAGATTTGGCATGTCAACAAATACACTCAAAAACTTCTATAGTTGTACTGTGGAGAGCATTCTGACAGGCTGCATCACTGTTTGGTATGGAGGGGCTATTGCACAGGACCGAAAGAGGCTGCAGAAGGTTGTAGATCTAGTCAGCTCCATTTTGGGCACTAGCATACCAAGTACCCAGGACATCTTTAGGGAGCAGTGTCTCAGAAAGGCAGCGTCCATTATTAAGGACCTCCAGTACCCAGGGCATGCCCTTTTCTCACTGTTACCATCAGATAGGAGGTACAGAAGCCTGAAGGCACACACTCAGTGATTCAGGAACAGCTTCTTCCCCTTTGCCATCCGATTCCTAAATGGACATTGAATCTTTGGACACCACCTCACTTTCTTTAATATACAGATTTCTGTTTTGCACATTTTTTAATCTATTCAATACACATAATTGATTTACTTTTATTTAGTTTTTCTCTGCTAGGTTATGTATTGCACTGCTGCAGCTAAGTTAACAAATTTCATGTCACATGTTGGTGATAATAAGCCTGATTCTGATTCTGAGGTTCCTGTACCTCATTCCTGGTGGCAGCAGCACGAAGAGAACATGACCTGGGTGGTGGGCGTCTCTGATGAATGCTGCTTTCCTGCAGCAACACTCTATGTTGATGTGCTCAGTGGTGGGCAGGGCTTAACCCGTGATGGACTGGGCTGCATTCACTACTTTTTGTAGGATTTTTCATTCAAGCGCATTGTGTTTCCATACCAGGCTCTGATGTAACCAGTCAATGTACCATCCACCACACATCTATAGAAGTTAGTCAGATTTTTAGATGTCATGCCAAATCTTCACAACCTCCTAAGGAAGTAGAGGGCCTGGTGTGCTGACTTTGTAATTGAACTTGTGGGCTGGGCTAGTACAGGTCCTCTGAAGTGATAGCACTGAGGAATTTAGATTTGCTGACATGCTTCACCTCTGATCCTCCAATGAGGACTGGCTCATGGACCTCCATGTTCTTCCCCCTAATGTCAATAATTAGCTCCTTTGTCACGCTGACATTGAGTAAGAGGTTAGAACTGTGGCACCACCCACCCAGATGTTCAATCTCTCTTCTATATGCTCATTCATCACCAGCTTTGATTTGACCTACGACAGTAGTATTGTCAGCAAACTTAAGAATGGCATTGGAGCTGTTCTTAGCCACACAGTCACAAGTGTAAAGCGAGTAGAGCAGGGTACTCATCACACAGCCTTGTGGTGCACCTGTGGAGATTGTGGAGATTGTGGACGTGATGTCATTGACAATCCGAACTGATTGGGGTCTGCAAGTGAGGAAATTGATGATCCAATTGCACAAAGAGGTATTGAGGCCAAGGTCTTGAAGCTTATTGATTAACTTTGAGGAGATGATAGTATTAGATGCTGAGCTGTATTCAATGAGGAGCTTCCCGAGATATGCATCTTTGCTGCCTAGATGTTCCAGGCATGAATGAAGAGCCAGTGAAATAGCATCTGCTGTTTGCTGGTTGGCAATTTGGAGCAGATCCAAGTCGCTTCTCAGGCAGGAGTTGATATGTTTCATCAACAACCTCTCAAAGACTTAATCACAATGGTTGTAAGTGCTACTGGACAGTAGTCATTGACACAGGTTACCAGTTCTTCTTAGGCACCAGTATAATTGAAGCCTGTTCAAAGCAGATGGGTACTTCCAGACTGCCAAACTGAGATATTAGAGATCTCAGTGAACGCTCCAGCCAGTTGATCAGCGCAGGTCATTAGGACTCAGCTATCTGCACTGGATGCTTTCTTCGGGTTCACCCTCCTGAAGGATGTTTGCTTAGCCTTAGAGTCTGAAATCACAGGGTCATCGGAGTGTTTCCTCAATATTTTGATGGTCAAAGCAAGCATAGAAGGCATTGTGATAATCTGAAAACAAAGCCCTATGGTCACCTATGTCACTTGATTTCACTTTGTAAGAGGTGATAGCATTCAAGCCCTGCCACAGCTGTTGAATGTCCCTCAGTGATTCAGGTATAGCCTGGAATTGCCACTTTGCCTATGAGATGGCTTTCCAGAGATTGTACCCAGTCATCAGAAATGAATGCCTCCGATCTGGCCTTCAGCAGATTAGATCTCATGGTTCATCCAGGGCTTCTGGTTGGGGAAGACTCTGAATGATTTTGTGGGTACACACTCATCTACGACTGTTTTTCTAAATTCTGTGATAACCACGGTGTATTCATTCAAATCCATGGATGAGTCTGTGAACACTGCCCAGTCCACTGACTTGAAGCAATCCTCTAGTTGCTCCTCTGCCTTTTGCAACTACCTCTTTGTTGTCCTAATCTCTGGAGCCTTGCTCTCTAGCCCCTGCCTGTATGCAGGGAGGAGGAGGACAGCCAGTGGTCAGATTTTCTGAAATGGAGTATAGTCATGGAACAGTAGCCATTCCTTATCTTAGTATAATAGTGGTGAAGTGTTTTGGGACCTCTGGTGCTATAGGTTATCTGCACATGGTAATTATGCAGAGATTTCCTGAAACAAGCCCAACTGAAATCTCCGATAATGATATGAAGTGCTTTGGGGTGGGCTATTTCTTGTTTGGTGACGGCATCAAGTGTTTGATTATAGTCAGCCGCTGGTGATATGTAAATTGCAGTCAGGAACATGGAGGGGAACTCTCTTGGTAAATGGAACAGTTGACATTTGATCGTTAGGTGTTCCAGGTAGGGGGAACATGAATACGACAAAGCCACCAATTTGGAGCACAATCCTTTGGCCTTTGGCCTTTTCCAAAACAGGAGGTCAGTCATTCCTGTGTATTGAGAAGAGAATCCTTCAATCTGATTACCATATCTGGTGTACTGAGTAAGCCATGTTTTGGTAAAACACAAAACACAACAATTTCTCATTTTCTTTTGATAGAGTGCTCTTGCCCACAGGTCCTCAATTTAGTTCTCCAGCTACTTCACATTTGCTTGGTAGAGGGAGCCTCATCCCTCTGTGTTTGAGCCTAGTTTGGAAATTTCCCCCCCAACCTCCCTCACCTCATTTCTGGCCATGGTGATGAACCTTTGTTCTGCTGCTCACTATGTATGTCCTTCCCAAAGTATATCTCTTTACTTTTGTCAATAAAATTTTATTTGCCATTCCTTTGCTCTCATTCTCAGTTGATCTATTTGCTGTTGTAAGCTGGCAACCTTCCTAATTGTCCACTACACCACCACTTTTGGCGTCATCCACAAACTTGTTATTCATGCCACCTACATTCTCAGCTAAATGCTTAATTTATAGAATAAACAATTGTGGACACAGCTCTGATCCCTGTGGCACACCATTGGTCAGCGGCCTTTGATCTGAAAATCAGCCTTCCACAACTACCCTCTGATTCCTTCCACCAAACCAATCAACACCTCATATACAGTCTGGGTAGTCTCCAGCCAATACCTCATATACCATCTGGGTAGTCTCCAGCCCCTTGGTATGAACATCGAATCCTCCCTCTTCCTTCCCCCATCCCACTTTCACTCTGCCTCCTCTTCTAGCTGCCTATCATCTCTCTCATGATTCTGCCTCCTTTTACTACCCATAGTGCTTTCCCCTTACATTCCTTCTTCACCTCTCCGGCCTAACCCCTCCCTGCTTCCCCTCCCCCACCCCTTCATCTTTCCTCTGATTGGTTTTTCACCCTCCCCTCACCGCCTTTATGGGGCCCCTGCCCCCTCCTTCTTCAGTCCTGACGAAGGGTCTTGGCCCGAAACGTTGACTGCTCATTTCAATGGACGCTGCCCGAACTGCTGAGTTCATCCAGCTTGTTTGTATGTGTCAATTTTGTATGCAGTTGCCTTGCTCACCCTGTATTACATGATCTAACCTTCTGGACAAGCCTACCACGTTAGGCCTTGTCGAAAGCCTTACTGAAGTCCATGAAGACATCTGCAAGCCTGACTTCATTAGTCTAATTGTTCACTTTTTCAAAACAAAACTCTTATTAAATTTGTGAGAACTTCCCATGCTCAGAGTCATGCAACTATCCCAAATCAGCCTTTGCCTTTCCAAATGCAAATAGATCTCATCTCTCAGAATCCTCTCCAGTTGATTTTCTCTGGTTGTCCTTGCAGCCCTTCTTAAATAACCGCATCAAATAAACTGAAGGCAGCATAGTTTCCTTCCGGGGAAATCTTGTCTGACAAATCTCTTGGAATTCTTTGAAGAAATAACAGGCAAGATAGAGAAAGGAGAGTCTGTAGATATTGTTTATTTGGATTTTCAGAAGGCACTTGATAACATGTTGCACATAAGCCTGCTAAACAAAATGACAGCTCATGGTATTACAGGAAAGATACTAGCAAGGATAAGAGATTGGCTGACTGGCAGGAGGCAAAAAGTCAGAATAAAGAAGGCCCTTTCTGATTGCTGGTGACTAGTGTTCCACAACAATCAGTTTTGGGATCACTTTTCACATTCATGTTCTAGATCACAGAATTGATTGCTTTGTGGTCAAGTTTGATACAAAGATGCATAGGTGGAGGGGCAGGTAGTGTTGAAGAAGCAGAGCATCTGCAGGAAGTCTTGAACAGATTAGGGGAATGGGCAAAGTAGTGGTAATTGAATTACGTGTAGGGGAAGTGTATGGTCATGCACTTTGGTAGAAGGAATAAAAGTATATACTATTTCCTAAATGTGGATGAACTTCAGAAATTGGAGGTTCAAAGGGACTTGTGCAGGATTCCCTAAAAGCTGACTAAGGTTGAGTCACTAGTAAGGAAGTGAAATGCAATGTTAGCATTCATTTTGAAAGGGCTGGAGTATAAAAGTAAGGAAGGCATTGGTCAGACTGCACTTGGAATGGTGAGTAGTTTTGGGTGTCTTCTGAGAATGAATGGGATTAATGTATGAGGAGCATTTGATGGTTCTGAGTCTAGAACATCAAACAGAACAGCATGGGAGCAGGCACTTCTGTGCCAAAACCAATTAAAATGCCTAAATAATCTCTTCTGTCTACACAATCTACACATCCTTCAATTTTCCTCACATTTTTCTGTCTATTTAAATGTCTCTTAAAAGTCCTTGATGTTCCTGTCCGTATCACCACCCCAGGCAGTGCATTCCAGGCAGCCACTACTGGCACCCAAAAATCCCTGTCCCTCACCTCTCCTTTGAAATTACCCCTTTTACCTTAAATGTATTCCCTCTGGTGTAAGACATTTCAACCCTGGGAAAATGTCTGTCTGCTCTATCTATGCCTCTTATAAACCTCTATCAGATCTTCTTTCAACCCTTGCCGTTCCAGAAAAAACAACCGATGTCTGTCTATCCTCTCATTATAGCACGTGTCCTCTAATCCAGGCAACATCCTGGTAAACCTCTTCTGCAGCCTCTTATGGTGGGTTTATCAGAACTAAATGCAATATGTACTCACTGCTGTTATGAAGAATGAACATCATTTCTTCTTTAATTGCTACTCATTGACAGGCTAAACAATATTAATTTACAAATTAATTCATTGCAACAATATTTCTTTTCATCCAATTGAAATTTGCCATCTCCCCAGTTTTTTTATATACATCTTAGAATAGTGCACATCCATTTCCATACTATTCTCAATCTTGACACTATGATAAGTGTCCCTAAAGATCATTATGACAAATTTTCCACTTAATCAGCCTCATTCAACTGAACTGAGTCCAGCATTGTGTTTCCTTTATGGATTGGGAGCATATTGGTAGACAAGGTTTCCTGAAGCACACGTCAGAAGTTTACCCCTCACAGTCAGTTAGGATATTAAGTTTCCCATTATTGCTAATCCAGCAATAATTTTGCACAGCCAGCATGCATTTCCAATAATGTAGTTTGTCTATTGTTTCTTAACTAAAGTAAAATAATAATTAAACCGTTAAGTGGATGGAATGGGATTCATTTCCTCATGTAACCTTTGATTTAAATTGGTAAATGCTTATGATTTGGCAGAGATTTATGTATAATATATTTTTCCTATGAATGTTTGCTGTGTGCTCTTTCTTTCTTCAAAAAAAAAGCAGCCAAGTTTTGTTAGTGCGATGGGACCACCAGGACGCAGTGCAATGGATAACGTTGAAGTGGCTTATGCTCGACAGGTGCGTAAGGGCTTTCTGATGTTATGTTACTATTTATTTTAATTAAAGATACAACAGAGTAACGAGCCCTTCCAACCCAATGAGCATACACCCCATAGTTACACCCATTGATCAATTTACCGACTAACCTGTTTTTGGAAAGTGAGAGGAAACCAGAGCACCTGGAGGAAACCTACGCAGTAATGAGGAGAAGGGACAAACTCCTTACAGGTGGTGGTGGGAAATGCTTGTGTGTCACTGCTACTATAAATAATGTTATGCTAACCACTACATTACCATGCTGCTCAAATTTGATGGTTTTGTTTTTTTTGAGACTGGGTATGTTTTTGATGAGCAATGGAGGTTTTTTAAAATTGTAATTTCTTTGCACTTGCAGATTGTTGTAAAACTATTTGCAACGTTAATATAAGCACTATTTACAAAGGCCTGAGATATTTTTACTTAATGTAAAGTTGCTGCCGACTGATCACCATAAATTAAACCTGGTATGATTTCATTGATCTATGTAAATCCACTTCTAATATTTTAACAAAGAATTATATAAAATTGTTACTGTCAAGTGGTCAGCTCTTACTTACATTCCTATTTTTAAGCAAGTTTGAATATTTAATTTTTAAAAACATAATAAAACAATAAAAATAATCATCCATGAAGTTGAGTTTTGTATAATTCTTCTTACTAAACCCATAATTTTGCTAGAAGGCATGATTGCAGTTCGTCTAGCCATCTTCACCTACTTATATTACCAACCTCAGAAATGTTTGGAAATGGTTTCTTGTCATAAGTACCTTGACAAGACATGAAAAGTCTTTGACACATTTGCCTTTTAATGAGGAATTGACCTGATGTATGACTCAGCAAAAACATAAAAGAAAAGGAAATGGGCAGTAAAGTAAAATACATTCATTATTATATACAGTGTGGGCAGGTGTAATTCACGCTCATATTCAAACATGGCAGGTATAACAGGAATGGTGTGCAGGTATTCATTCAATTACTTTGTTTCTATCATGATATATCTATCTATTATCTATTCCTACTGCAAATAAATATCAGCCTGCCCATATTATTGGTCTATATTTCTTCATTCTGTTACACACTGCAAGTAAGTAATTTTTTAGGTAAATTCATGCAAAATCCTTCAACCTAAACTCTGAAGGTTGATTTTTTTTATCTCTCAATTACAGATTTATATATATAATGAAAAGGTTGTGAATCAACATCTTCAACCAAATCTAGGAGATCTTTGCAGTTCTGTAGCTGAATCTTTGGATGACAAGGTACACAGACATGGAATCTGTTACTCCATTCATCACAGAAATGGTTGTTTTCTTTTGTACTACATTATCAACCCAAATTTTTTTCACTTTAACACTAATAGTCATAATTTTATAAATGCCATTTTATGATGTACAATCCTTATGTAGATTTTAATAAAGAACAATCAATGTTTTTAATGTAAAAACATCCTGATAAAACTATGGAAATATTTATCTTACTAACACTGCCTTTGCATTTAATATAAATTTACTTGTATAGTGTTCAGCTTCACCTTTGTGGCAGGCGGCCCTCTCCTCCTGTATTTACCTGAGAACTTGAAACATTGAACTTTAAATGTGCAAATAATTCATTCATTGATTATCTCATTAAATTTGAGAATCATTAACAGGTTTTTCTTTGGATTACAGTTTGAGTTCAGCTTAAGCTATGTCTTTGAATTCTGATCTGGTAATGTTATTTTATATTTTGTTTATTATTGGAAATACAGTGGATTCTGGTTAACTGAGATGCATCGGGGCAGGTACATTTTGGCCCAATTAAGTGGCTGTTCCAATTAGCCAAAGTTTTATGGAAATATTGAAAAAAGGCAAGTTGAGGAACAAATGATGTATTAAAATGAAATTCAGAACAAATTAGAATACTATCAATACTACTGTTGTGTTGACTGTCATTGATTCATTGTCGACTCATGGCGACCCAATGGATAGTGTAGTTATCGATAGGGTTTTTGTGGCAAGATACGGAAGTAGATTGCCAGGCCTGCCTTCTGTGCAGATACTGCTGCTGCCCAGCTTGGGACCCGGCCAGATTCGAACTCAGGACCATCTGCCTCGAAGTCCATTTCTGATGCCACTACACCACTGGCTGTGCCCTCAATACCACTATAGTACTATAAAACTAAATTTGTTCCTTAATAGTTATCAATGTACATCTGACTGTAAATCATGAATCCCAACCTAGGGTCCATGGACCCATTTAATGATGTTGGTCCATGGCATAAACAAGGCTGGCAACCCCTGCTGTAAATGAAGAAAGTGCAGATAATGGAATGCCTTCATACAATGCTTGTTTAAATGTGTCATACAATGATTTCATCATCCAAATCTTCATTTTCATTGTAACATTCACAATGATTGTTGATACTTTCAAATTCTTTGTAGTTCCTAACCTGCTGAAGTAGTATACTCCTTTCATTTCCAGTCCCAGCCATTTCTGGCATCTGCATGTCTGAATGGTTGAAATTCCAGTGAGCAAAACAGCTCTGAATTGCGTTACTGCTTATTTTTCACCAAGTGGACACTACTGGCAGTAGTTAGAAATTGTTAGGCAACAGTCTCTTGTACCAATTAAGCGACATGGTGTCCCATTTATAAGAAGGGAATCCCAGTTATTTTCTAAATTAGTTTTTATTCTTTAAGGGCTGACCCAGATAAGTGGTTGCCCCGATTAACTGATGGCCTAATTAACTGGAGTCCGCTGTATATCCAAATGAAGGTCTGTGTCATCTGCGTTGTTTCATTTTATTTAAATGTGTCAAATGGCAGTGAATACTCTCCCCTCCCCTCTATGCTATTCATAGAAGATGGTTTCCATTCTCCCCTTTGGCTGAAAAATGTCCAATGTGGTGAAAAGGAGCAAAAAGTGATCAAAAATTATTTTTTTGAAGTAGGGCTATGAGAAAGAGACACTTCTGTTTGCTCATTAATTCAATTGTGATCATAATGGTACAATGTTGCAGAGATATGTAATTGTAAGAAAAAGATGTTCTTTTGTGGTCTGTGAATTCAGTGCCTAGAACTGCTGCTTTGATGAAAGGTTTAGAGCAAGAGAAGTAACCTTGAATTTCCAAGAATCCATATTCCTCAAGGCCATTATTTGTTATATAAATGAAAGCTGTTTACTTGGTTTAATTTCTTGTAGAATGTCTCTGAATTGTGGGCGATGGTGAAGCAGATGACTGACGTTCCACTGGTACTTGCCACAGAGACACTGAAGAGCCGTACCAGTTTGGAGATGCAGATGGCATTTGTAAAACAAGCTCTGTGTTTTCTGGAGCAGAGGTGAGAGGTGACCTTGCAAAAATACCTTGGCATTCAACTGTACATTCAAGTCTGAAATAATTTTGATGGCCCCTGGAATCAACGTAGCTGATGGTTATTTAAGCAGAAAACAGGATTCAGTTAGTTATCTTAAGATTATATGTAAGAGATGAAACTTGTTCCTTTACAATTCATTGTGTGACCTATTTTCCTGTTACATGTTCTCATTCAAAGCTACAAGAATTATGTAATGGCGACAGTCTATGGAAACCTACAGCAGGCTCAACTTGGTGGTATTCCTGGGACTTATCAACTGGTCCGTAGCTTTCTTAATATTAAATTGCCAGGACCTTTGCAAGGACTTCAGGTATTAGCACTTAAAATATTGGAATGTATCTTTACCTTTTGTTCAATATTAAGGGAAAAGAAATTCAGCTTCTGAAGTTCACTAATTTTTCCAAAATCTACCAAGTCTTCCCACTTTCATGCTGCTCAAAGTTCAAAGTAAATTTAATGCCCAAGTACATACTATGTCACCATATACAAACCTGAGATTCATTTTCTTGCGAGCATTCTTAGTAAATCCAAGAACCATATTGGAATCAAAGAAAGACTGCACCCAACAGGGTGGACAAAAATGTGCAAAAGACACAAACTGTGCAAATACATAAAGGGGGGGAAAATAAGCAACAGATATCGAGAACATGAAAAGTGAGGAAATTGAGAATCCAATTGCACAAGGAGATATTGAGGCCAAGGTCTTGAAATTTATTGATTGTTTTTGAGGGGATGATGGTACTGAATGCCAAGCTGTAGTCATAAAGAGAATCCTGATTTATGGATCATTGCTGAAGAACTGTTCCAGCATTGAGGGAAGAGCCATTGAGATGACCTTTGCTTTGGACTTGTGCCAGTAGGCAAATTGGAGCGGCACCAAGTCGCTTCTCAGACAGGTGTTGTGTTTCATTACCCATCTCTCAAAACACTTCACTGTGGATGTAAGTGCTACTGTACAGTAGTCATTGAGACAGGTTACCAGAGTCGTCTTCGGCATCGGTATGATTGAGGCCTGCTTGAAGCAAGTGTAACCTCAGACTGCCAAAGCGAGAGGTTAAAAATATTGAACACTCCAGCCAGTTGATCAGCACATCTTTAGTACAGGTTTCCCCTGCTGTTCGAAGGTAGAGCGTTCCTATGAAACGGGTTCGTAAGCCGGAATGTCGTAAAGTGAAGAAGCAATTACCATTTATTTATATGGGAAAAATTTGTGAGCGTTGCCAGACCCAAAAATTAACCTACCATGTCATGCCAAATAACACATAAAACCTAAAATAACAGTAACATATAGTAAAAGCAGGAATGATACTTTTCTACAGTTATCGCAGCACTGTCCACCGCAGCGCAAATCTCACGCAAGTGCTCTCGGCAGCACTCATGGCAAAAACACACAGCGAGTTTCGTTGTCTGCTGTGGCTGACGTGGAAGGCTTGAAAAACGACAGTATGCTTGACTGCTTAACCTCGCGCATTTTTCTATCATACAGTTCTTTGTCAGCACTCAAACCATCCTGCAAATATGCCCTAAACCTACGTACCCTTTCAAAATTAAAGTCATACTTTTCTCCAATCATTGCAGCATTCATTGTCAATCGCAGCGAAAATGTCAGGCAATTGCTTCTGGTTCAGTTCTAGGATGACTTCACTTTCGGGCTGTTCACTACTATGTTCGGTTACAATTGTTATCCTTTCCTTTTCATCAGTTCTTCATCTGTCAGTTCTTGGTCATGGGATGCCAAAACCTCTTCAACATCATCTTCGTCAACTTCCACAAACCCTTAGCCAAACTCACTATGTCCTTACTTTGTTCACCACAATCGAAATGCTTAATTATGTCTAGTCTTTCGCGCTTTTTTAGGCTTTTCCGATACCTTAGAACTCATCTTGCTAAAGGATGCACAAAATAAATCGACATAAAGCACAGATGCTCACAGGCACGGCTATGCCGGCTAGAGTGCAGTTCCGGGAGAGGAGCTTGGCTGCTCGGCGTGCGCTGCCTTTTTTTGTTAACAGTGAAAACACCTTCCATTAGCGAAAACAGGTAACTAATGTAGGTCTTTTGTAACAGCGAGTTGATGTAAAGCGAACGTTCGAAAAATGGGGGACACCTGTACTTGGCTAACTACCCCATCTCAGTTGGATGCTTTCCGTGGGTTCACTCTCCTGAAGGATGTTCTCACGTCTGCCTCAGAGACTAAAATCACAAGGTCATTGGAAGCTGTGGGAGTTCATGAAGGTTTCTCCATGCTGTGAAAGTCAACCGGAGCATAGAAGCCATTGAGCTCATCTGGAGGCGAAGCCCTGTTGTCACCTATGTCACTTGATTTCACTTTGTAATTCAAGCCCTGCCACAGCTTTCAAGCATCCTTCATTGATTCGAGTTTAGTCCAGGTGTCAGCTGGACCTCTTTTGGTCGCCAGACCTGAATACCTCCAGTCTGCATATATCAGTTCACCAGGGCTTCTGATTGGGGAATATAGCAATTTTGTAGGAAAACACTTGTCTATGACTATACATGTGTATTCATTAAGAGCCACAGATGAGTCGTTGAACACAGCCTAGTCTACCGACTCGAAGCAAATTCATAGTCGCTCGTCTGTCTCCTGTAACCACTTCTTTGTCTTTGTCTCTGGATTCTTGCTTTTTTGCCTCTGCCTGTATGCAGGTGGGAGAAGGACAGCCAAATGTAGTCTGGGCTTGGAACGGTAGGCATTCCTTATCGTTGTATAGAAGTGGCCTAGTGTGTTGGGACCTCTCGTGATATAGGGTATGTGCTGATATTAATTGGGCAATGATTTCTTCAAACAGGCTTGGTTGAAGTCCCTGAATATGATTTGAAATGTGTTGGGAGGGGGATTATTTCTTGTTTGGTGACAGTAGCAAGCAGTATCTCAAGTGTCTGATTATTCAGCCGATGGATCACAGAGGAGAAATTCTTTAAGTAGTATGTTTGGCAGTTGACCATTATGTGCTCCGGATCAGGAGGGAATATGAGTACGACAAAACCGTCGCATTGGAGAATCACAGCATGAAATAAAACACACACCCGACCTTTTTTCCCGAAACAGAAGTTCAGTCCATCTGGTGTATCAAGAAGCCTTTGGATCTGATTGCCGAATCTGGCATGCTGGGAATAAGTATTATCTCAGTAAAACACAACACAATTTCTCTTTTCCCCTCAATACGGCAACGTTGCCTGCTGGTCCTCATTCTTGTTCTCCAGTGACTGTACATTTGTTAACGACACTGACTAGAGGATTCTTACTGCACTGTCTTCAGATTCCCTTCTCTCCTGCCTCGTTTCTGGCCATGACAGTCAACCTTTATCCACCTAAAGGTGTTGTAGCTGCTTGCTTGCGCGTCAAGTCCGCGCAGTCTTTCAGAAGATTGTGGAATCCGTAGTTCATTAAGATGGTTTAAAAAGTACATTACTTAAAGGGGAATTAAATGCCACAGATTGCACTGAGAGTAATTCAAAAGAGGTATATTCAGAAGTTTTTTAAGCGGCCCACAAAACTTTGCTGTGGTTCACCAGTGCCACCTTGCTAACAGATAGCTTGCTGTTTGGTTAGTGTAATATAGAAAAAAAAATGGAAAGGTACATGGGTGGATGTACCCAGTTGTACTTGCCCCTATCTCTTCCTCTGGCAGCTCACTGCATGTACCCACATCCATCTGTGTGGGAAAGCCTACCCCTCAGGTCCCCTTTAAATCTTCCCCTCTCACCTTAAATATATGCCCTCTGGTTGTATACTTCTCTACCTTAGGACACAGACTGTCACCTATCACTATCGATGACCCTATGATATAAATCTATAAAGTCACCTCTTGGCCACCTTCGTTCTGGAGAAAACAATCTCACCCTATCCAGCCTCTCTTTATAATTCAGATTTGCAACATCCTTGTGAAGCTTTTCTGCAATCTGTAGCTTAATCACATACTTGCTATCGAATGGATATTAGAAAAGCACGGATTTCCAGGTGCTGTCTTAACAGTGTGTGGTACAGTTGTAACATGGCATCACAACTCTGTCTATGAAGGCAAGTGTGTTGTAAGCCTGCTTCACCACCTTGTCTACCTGTAATGTCATTTTTGCATTAATCATAATTTTTTTGTAGAAATCATACATTAGCAAGACAAATAATTTAGCTAAAATTTACACTGGGCAGTTACTGTAATTCTGAAATTTGCTGAGAAATCTTAGCATAGTTCAGAGCATAGGAAGAGATAATTTGAATAGAAGTTAAAATAGTTTTGTATGGAGAAATCTGCAACATCAGGACCTTTTATATATTAAAATTGATGCCTTCGAATCATTCTTTCGATTTGTGGTCAGAAGTGTTTACAATATTAATGAGACTTATTTTAGTGGGTTCCTTGAAGAGAGTCATCTTTTGAAGTACAGGTGTCCCCCGCTTTACGAACGTTTGCTTTACGCCGCTTCACTTTTACTAAAGACCTACATTAGTAATCTGTTTTCGCATTACAAAGAAGATTTTTGCATTTATGAAAATGTTTCCCATGTAAATTAATGGTTCTTCGCTTTATGCCATTTCGGCTTAAGAAAGATTTAATAGGAACCGGTGTACCTTTGTAAAGGGGGGACACTTGTAATGACTTTTCTGTTCAGGCTAAGTTAATGAGTACCTTATGTCCTTTAAATTGGCATAACTATAGGAAATGCACTCAAATCAAAATAGCTGATCTTTAGAAGGAACCAAATGCATGATTTTAAGGAAAGATGGAGTAAGCTGATGAGAGCATATTCTATGACTAATTTTTAATACTCTTCTGCATAGTGAGCAGAGCTGTGTTAATGGGTAGCCAGCGTATTATCTAGTTATTTCTCATGCTAATACATGCATTGGACGAAGGCATGTAGACACCTTTTGCAGCACAAATAGCTTTACTTTGATGTTTCCATGCAAGTTTTCAGGGAATTTCAGTTTTGAACAGTGTAGTTTAAGTGTTAGGCACTTCAAATCTAACTTTTTAGAAAGTAAATTCTAATTGCATTACAATTGTGCAGACATTTTCAGATGGCACTTTTTGTTCACATTTATTTGAAAATGGTGATTTTTGATGTCCAGTGGTATCTTGGTGCAAGAGCTGCCAAACTGCATTACGTTGCAAACTGTATTACAAGATACCACGTTAATTTGTGATGGGGATATTTTGCTGACCAATTTTTAATTGGGATAAATTAGCCAAAGCTACAGATTATTCCTTGTATATTGAGAAATGACATTGCCATGAATGGTATAATAACCATTGTATGTACTAAAATTAATAAGGATTTCAAAGAATAAAGTTTCAGGTGTTTTTTTTTAAATTCTCTTTGGTTGTTCCAGGATGGTGAAGTTGAAGGCCAGCCTGTCTGGGCTCTCATCTACTATTGTTTGCGGTGTGGAGATTTAATGGCAGCAATGCAGGTGGTGAACCGTGCTCAACATCAGTTGGGGGAATTTCACAATTGGTTCATTGAGTATGTTCAAGGTGATGATAGAAGGTAAATGTTATATTAAATTTGAAATTCTTGAAAAGTTGTTGTGGTATGATTTGAGTCTTGAATTTTTGAGGAGTGAGAAGTATCACCTAAAGTATGATTTAAGTACGTAACTTTTAAATTGCACTTATCCCCCAAATTAAAGCATTCCATTGGTGTGGATGTGATGAGGTCCAGTATAACTGCAGATCTCCATTTTTCAGCATGAAAGGTTGCTAGAGGAGAATTTTGTTCTAAATAGGGGGAAATTGATAAGTTGAACCAAAAAATAATTTAATGCAAGTGTTTCTCATGAAGCTGTAGATACGTATTAGAATAATCCTAAATGAACCTTTGTTAGTTTGGAGGGGTATGTTTTTCTTATTTGCAATCAATTAATGATGAGAAGTTAGAGTGGAGTTCAGTTAGAGTGATGTGTATTTGGGGGGAGGTTTAAAGGAGATATGTGGGCAAGTTTTTGATTGTAGTAGGTGACTGGAAAGAGCTTCTGGGGAAGATACAATAGCAGCATTTAAGAGGCTGTTAAATAGTCACAGGTAGAAGCAAATTAGTTTAATTCAGCATCGTGCTTTTTGCAGATGTTGCCCGAAGGACTGTTCCTGTGCTGTAGTGTTCTGAGTTGAATGTTGAGTCCATCTGGGAAGAGATTAAGAATAGTAAAGAGGAAAAAAAAATCACTGGTGGGAGTTGTCTATAGACCACCTAATAAAAATATTGCAGTGGCAGAGGTGATTAACCAAGAAATAACTGAGGCTTGTAAGAACGGAACGGCAGTTGTCATGGGGGATTTTAATTTCCACATAGATTGGGCGAATCAGGTTGGTCAAGGGAGTCTTGAGAAGACTTCATAGCCAGAAAGCTATCAGTGATGGCTTTCTTGAGCAGTATGTTAGTAAACCTACAAGGGGATCTTAGATCTAGTCCTGTGCAATGAAACAGGTGAGATTAACAGTCTTGTAGTCAGGGATCCTCTTGGAAAGAGTGATCATAGTATGATTGAATTTCACATACAGATTGAGGATGAAATAGTTAGATCTAAAACTAGTGTATTATGCTTGAACAAGGGAGACCACAACAGGATGAGGGAGGAGTTGGCTAATGTGGACTGGGAACACTGGCTATTTGGTAGGACAGTTGGAACAGTGGAATACTTTTAAAGAGGTTTTTTACAGTGCTCGACAGAAGTATATTCCAGTCAAGAGTAAGGACAGTAAGTGTGGGGAGAGTCAGCCTTGGATAACTAAGGAAGTAAAAGATAGTATCAAATTAAAAGCTCATGTGTACAAAGTTGCAAAGAGTAGTGGAAGACTGGAGGATTGGGAAAACTTTAAACAGCAACAAAGAACAACTAAACAAGAAATGAGGAAAGGGAAGATAGAGTATGAAAGTAAATTAGCACAAAATATAAAAACAGATAGCAAAAGTTTTTATAAATATATAAAGCGGAACAGGGTGGCTAAAGTCAATGTAGGTCCCTTGGAACATGATATTGGGTGATAAGGAAATGGTGGGATTGAATTCAAGAGCAGGGAGGTTATACTGCAACTATACAGGGTACTGGTGAGGCCACACCTGGAGTACTGCGTAGAGTTCTGGTCTCCATATTTGAAGAAGGATATACTAGCTTTGGAAGCAATGCAGAGGAGGTTCACCAGGTTGATTCCAGAGATGAAGGAGAGATTGAGTTGCCTGGGACTATACTCTTTGGAATTCAGAAGAATGAGAGGGGATCTTATAGAAACATACAAAATTTGGAAAGGGATAGATAAGATAGAAGTAGGAAAGTTGTTTCCATTGGTAGGTGAGACTAGAACTCGGGGACATTGCCTCAAGATTCAGGGGAGAAGATTTAGGACGGAGATGAGGAGAAACTGTTTTTCCCAGAAAGTGGTGAATTTGTGGAATTCTCTGCCCAGGGAAGCAGTTGAGGCTTCTTCACTAAATATATTTAAGATACAGTTAGATAGATTTTTACATAGTAGGGGAATTAAGGGTTATGGGGAAAAGGCAGATAGATGGAGCTGAGTTTACGGACAGATCAGCCATGATCTTATTGAATGGTGGGGCAGGCACGATTGGCCGGATGGCCGACTCCTGCTCCTGTTTCTTATGTTCTTATGTGGAGGCTGAAACTTCAGTGTGCTTTATTTTCACATTCTCACCAATAATTACTCTGCATTTTGGCTTTTCCCTAGATTACCTCCTACTGCAGAGAACAAACTTCGCCTACATTACCGTCGTACATTACGGAATAGCACAGATCCTTATAAGAGAGTGGTTTACTGTCTCATTGGACGATGTGATGTTACTGATAATCATAGTGAAATTGTGGATAAAACAGATGACTATCTCTGGTTAAAAGTATGTGTTCGTTTAAAATTTCCCCATCTTGCATGTCTAAAAGGGTGGCAATGTTGCAAATCTCATTATTTTCCACATGTGTTTACCTCATCCTCGGTGATTTAGATCATAGTCCTTTTATTAGCTGCACAATTAAAAATCTTTATGTATTGTTACCACTTTTATAGCAACACATTTGAAGAAGCAGTAGTGAAGTACTAACAGTAAGTCAATAGGAATTCAGATACTAATTTCTACATGCACACATTTTAGTCTTGTTGCTTGACCACCCATTGTCCATCCACTGCTTGCTTGTTTCCATAAACTTTTTAAAAAGAATTATTTTTGATTTTGAAGAGGCAGAAGAGATATGAGGCACAAAATGTCATGTGGTTATCATATGAAGGAAAACCTAACAAAATTCTAAGAATTTTTAAAAGGCATTGCCTTTAGTAAAATAATTTCTTTTTAAAATTCCAGATAATAACATGACTTAGTTCCAGCATAGACAGAAGATGAAGGCTGTTTCTATGCTGGCCACAAGGATCTGGGCAGTCATAGATCCATGAGCAGAAACTGGGTAACTCAGAGACTTCAAGAGTGAAATGGATATTTTAGACCATTGACAGGGATTCCCTCAAGAGTTTAGCATTAATGCATGTTATTAGTCTGTCATATGTAGGACATTAACCTAATCTAATGTTGTATAGTGTATGGAATGGACTTTTATACCAAAACTGTATGTTGATCTAAGTCCTTCTTATTATGTCTAGCTGAATCAAGTGTGTTTTGAAGATGATGGCAATAGTTCACCTCAGGATAAGCAAACCCTTCCTCAACTGCAGAGTCAGCTGTTGGAAGAGTATGGTAAGCTTCTGCCGGGACTCAACGGTCATGAGTTGTGCATTTATTCAGTTTCAGTTCTGTTTGGTACCCCAGTTTGGCTCAATTCAGGTGCATGTCTTTGAATTTAATGGATGCCCATTAATAAATGGCACAGTGAAAGAAAGTGTAACTCTTGGTTGGGTTCCACAAGTTATAAACCAGCACTTTAACATCTATATCATTGATTGTGTAGATGGTGAGTACAAGGAGTTCACTTGTGCTTTTGTGTCAAAAGACATTTTAATAAACATCTGTATAAGCCCTTTTTCTAGAAAATCTGTCCAGTAAGTTTGTCATCTTCCACAGCGCTTTGATAATTAGACAATTAATTTTTGTTGATAGTTTATTTAATTTGCACGTAATTCGGGCCAAATAACCATTTATCTAATTTCCATTAACTTTTTCCTTCTCTAGAGATACTGCCTGACCTGAGTATTCCTAAAATTTGCAAGTTGAATATACTGCAGATGTTGAAAATCTAAAACAAAAACAGAAAATACTGGAAGTACTCAGGTCAGACTATGTCTGTGGAAAGAAAAAAAACAATCAGGTCAGAAAGCTTTTGTGAGGATTGAAAATGAGGGGGGAAAACTTGTTAAAAAGCTGCAGGGGAGGGACATCTCGGGTTGAAAGCAGTATACAGGCTACCTGGTCAGTCAGTGAACTGGAGCAGGCGAAGAATGAGAACATAGACAAAGGAATGTGAGAGCTAGGAAATGCAGAGCAGGAGGACATGCCCAGCAGCTCAAAGTAGACATGTCCTCCACTCCTAGAGAGTAGAAAAGGGGGAGAAACCGATGTGAGCCAGTATCACAGATGATAAGAAATTAAGTTATCTGCAGTTGTGAATGCAGTTTTAAGTATAGAAGCCTGCAGCATGCCCAGATGGAAGATGAGGGGCTGTACCTTGTACTTGATTTGTGCTTCATTGACAGTACTGGAGAACACAGATTTGATAGGTCTGAGTGGGAGTGAGATGAGAATTCAAGTGGCAGGCAATGGAAAGCTGAGGATCATCCCTACAGACTTTGCAGGTGTTCTGCAAAGTGGTGTCCTGGTCTGCATTGGTTCATCCAGTGTAGAGGAGATCATGTTATGAGCAGTGAATTCAGTACACCGGATCAAAAGTGCAAGTGACAGAAATGACTGAGTCATGGATAGTGGGAAGGGTAGAGTAGAAGGACAAGTGTTACGTTGCCTGGATTTGTGTGGAACATTGCTGTCAGAGTGCAGGTGGGTGGGAATGCAAGAACAAAAACTGAGAATGAGGAAGGAAGAAGGCATCTTGGAGGCATCTATCCATAAAGTCTCATTGGAGAAAATATAGCTGAGAAAGGAGTAAGTGGAGAATGGAATAGGGTTCTTACAAAAGGCAGAGTGAACCAAAGAATATTCTATTCCTGTGGGGTCGGTAGGGTCTCAACCTGAAATGTCAACAATTCCTTCCCCCACTACCACCACAGGTGCTGCCTGGCCTGCTGAGTTCCTCCAGCAGATTGTTTGTCTTTAGTTTGTAATAGATGTTGGTAGATAATCTCTCTCCTGACTTGGAGACATCAGGATCCTGAAATAGGTTAATTATGTACAGGTGAAGACAGGTTGAAAATTGGCAGCAAAAGTAATGAGCCTGAGTTTAGAATGAGTGTAGAAGGCAGCACCAGTGCAGTCCTTGGTGTACTAGAAAATGAACTGAGGGAGTGGGTCTGTGTAGAACAGAAACAGGCTGATCCACATATTCCATGTGTATGCCCATACCTATGCTTCATTCAGGATTCCTAACGTTTTCTATATGTTTATTTCAGATTTTGAGAGTCTGAGGGGTTTTGCTTTGATTATGTTACCGTTTATCTCATATCATTTTGTATTTAATGTTCTGTGAACTAATAATCCAGAGTTGTAATGAATCAAGTCTTTCATTACAATCTACTAGCTGATTTTTTTTTCCTTCCCCCGCAGGTGAATCACATTTTGCAGCCAATCAACATCCTTTCCTATATTTCCAAGTGTTGTTCCTTACAGCCCAGTTTGAAGCAGCTATTGCTTTCCTTTTCCGCATGGAGCGACTCCGTTGTCACGCAGTGCATGTGGCATTGGTTCTTTATGAGCTAAAGCTTCTTCTGAAGTCATCTGCCCAAAGTGCGCAACTGTGTAAGTATATAAGTTGAAATATTTTGAGATCTTTTTAGCTGATTTGCAAAAAGACTTCGGATTACATTTCTATAGACGTTAATCATTTCGCAGTTCAACATCAGGTGGAAAGATATTAACGTACTCTGCTGGCAATACAGGTGTTTCTCCCCCCCCCCCCCCCCCTTACAAAAGTAGAATGTTCCTATGAAACCTTTCTTAAACTGAAATGGTGTAAAGCGAAGAACCATTAATTTATATGGGAAAAGTTTTCGTAAAAGCGAAAATCCTCTTTGTAATGCGAAAACAGGTTACTTATGTAGGTCTTTTGTAAAAGCGAACATTCGTAAAGCGGGGTACACCTGTACCTGCTTTTATTTTTGCAGCTCTTGCTCCTAAATTTATTTTCAATTAGTTATTAAGAAATGGCTTCCCAAGTAGTTCCATTATTCGTCAGTTTTATTCTTTTCAGGTATCTGTCCTATTCCCTTTTGATTATAGCTACTGAATATCTTCCTGTTGTTTTCAGGAACTATGTTCCAGATACTGTAACAGCATGATATAATGGAAAAGTTCATTTCTCTTCTAATTTTCTTCTTGCTAATTGTATTAAATGTGACTTCTGATTGCTATCACCCTCTTGTCAGTGGGGAAGGCTTTCACTAATTGCCACTAACGTTCTTGGCTGTGGAAATAAACCCAGTTTCTGTGGGTATTTTGTATAATGGAAGCCCATCACCTTGCCATTGTCCTGGTAAATCTCATCTGTACCTACCAGAATCAGGTTTAATATCACTGGCATGTAACATGAAGCTTGGTTTGTGGCTGCAGTACATTGCAATACATAATTTAAAACTCCATATTACAATAAGAAATCCATACAAGAAATTAAATTAAGTAGTGTAAAAGGAGAGGGGAAGATGCTGTTCCTAGCGGGTGGAGTGTGTGTCTTCAAGCTCCTGTACCACCACCTTGATGGTAGCAATGAGAAGAGGGCATGTCCTGGGTGATGGGCGTTCGTAATGGTGGTGGCTGCTGCCTTCAGGAATAACCGTTTGAAGGTGTCCTCAATGCTGGGGATGCTAGTGCCCATGATGGAGCTTGCTGAGTTTAGGACTTTATTTTTTAGCTTTTTCCAATCCTGTACAGCGGCCTCCATACCAGAAGATGGTGCAACCAGTTAGAATACTGTCCACAGTATACCTCTAGAAATTCATTAGAGTCTTTGTTGACGTACCAAATTTCCTCAAACTCCTAATGAAATGTAGTGGCTGTTGTGCTATCTTTATAATTGCATCAATGTGTTGAACCCAGGATAGATTTTCGGAGATGTTGACATCTTTTCCACTGCTGATCCCTCAATGAGGACTAGTGTGCGTTCTTTTGACCTCCCCTTCCTGATCTCCACAATCAGTTTCTTCGTCTTACTGAGGTTGTTGTTGCGGCACCACTCAACCAGCTGATCTACAGTATCTTGGCTCCTGTATGCCTCATCGTCACCATCTGAAATTCTGTCAACTATAGTTGTGTCATCAGCAACTTTATCCAGTGTCATGGAGGACCTCAGCAGGCCAGGCAGCATGAATTGGAAAAAAGTACAGTCAACGTTTCAGGCTGAGACCCTTCAGCCGGACTAGAGGGAAAAACGTGGAGGATGAGGTATAAAGGGTGGGAGAGGGAAACACAAGGTGATAGGTGAAACTGTGAGGGGGGAGGGATGAAGTAACTAGCTGGGAAGTTGACTGGTGAAAGATACAGGGCTGGAGAAGGAGGAGTGTAATAGGAGAGGACAGAAAGTGGGGAATAGCTCTGGAGGGAGGTGATAGGGAAGGAGATAAGGTGAGAGGGAAAAGGGGATTGGGAATGGTGGAGTGCAGGGGAGCATTACTGGAAGGAAGCTCGAGAAATTGATATTCATGCTATTAGGTTGGAGGCAACTCAGGTAGAATAAAAGGCGTTGTTCCTCCATCTTCAGTATGGCCTCATTGTGACAGTTAGAGGAGGCCATGGATTGACATGTTGGAATGGGAAGTGGAATTAAAATTGGTGGCTACTAGGAGATCCTATTGCTTCTGGCGGACGAAGCGTAGGTGCTTGGCGAAGCAGTCTCCAAATTTACATCGGGTGTCACCGATATACAGGAGGCCACACTCGGAGTACCAGACACAGTATATGACCCTGACAGACTCGCAGGTGAGTTTGGGGCTCTGAATGTTTGTGAGGGAGGTGATGTAGTGACAAGTGTAATACTTGTTCCACTTGCAAGGGTAAGTGGACGAGGGATCCTTACAGAAAGCAGAAAGTGGTGGGGTGGGGAGGGGAGGGAAGGACGTGCTTGGTGGGATCCCATTGGAGATGGCAGAAGTTCTAGAGAATTATGTGCTGTCACAGAGGCTGGTGGGGTAATGCCCCCCCCCCACCTTCATTTCCCATTTCCCACCCCACTTTTCATTCTCTCACCTTATCTTCTTGCTTGCCCATCGCCTCCTTCTGGTGCTCCTCCCACCCTTTTTTTGCATGACCAGTCTTCCCCTATAAGATAACCCTTCTCCAGCCCAGTATCTGTTTCACCAATCAACTTCCCAGCTCTGTACTTCATCCCTCCACCTCCAGGTTTCACCTATCATCTTGTGTTTCTCCCTCCCCTCACCCATCTTTTAAATCTACTCCTCATCGTTTTTTCTCCAGTCCCGCTGAAGGGTCTCGGCCTGAAACATCAACTTCACTTTTTTCCATAGATGCTGCTTGGCCCGTTGAGTCCCTCTGGCATTTTATGTGTGTTGCTTGGATTTCCAGCATCTGCAGATTTTCTCTTGTTTGTGATTGGATTACCCAATTTTGGATGATCTTTGGACAGTTGTTAAACTGCTTTGAAATTGGATATTTAGTAATTTCATTTTGATAAGAGATTCATAGGTGCTGTTTCAAATCAACACTATTTCACATTTTTGCTTCATTTCCTTTGATGGTTTTTCTTCTTCCATCTTCTTGTTCTTCACCACGCCTTGTGGCACAACAGGCAGCAACCTTGCTAGCTCACGCTGCACTCAGCACAGATGGACAGTGTGCAAGGATCTGGCTAGATTCAAACCCGGGACCACTCGCCTTGAAGTCTGGTGCAGATGCTACTACACCACCAGCTGGCATATTTTCCATCTTGAAATCAGCAAGTCATCTTATAGCCACAACCTGTTGGGGACCAAGCTCTAGATTTAACAAACTTTTTGGTGTAAAACTTCTTCCAATTATTACTCCTAATTTTAAAATAATAATCTTTTTATCTAGATTCCTCAAGACATTCATTTCTTTGCATGAATTGTTTTTATCATTTCGCACTTTTTGATTATCTTACCCTTCAACTTCGTTAAGTACAATATTTTGAGGATGCAAGCTGACCTTGTATTTTAACTCTAATCTAGACAAGCATTTTAAGATACTCGTAAAGTTTCATCATGCCACAACCAATGTCGTGATCCCCAGTTCTGGCATATAAGACTTCATACAAATAAAACTCACTGCATGTGTATGTTGAAACATTGATTATTTAACATAACTAATGTTTTGCTCAGAGTATTTTAATGTGAGCCTTGGTTGCAAATAATCGTGTTTTTTCCCCGTTAATACTGAGGTTTTAACAGTAATTGAGGGATATGATTGATATTTGCAAGGCCAGCATTTATTGCCCAGCCCAAACATGAGATTCTACAGATACTGGAAATGTTGAGCAACGGACAAAATCTGCATGAACTGAGCAGCTCAGGTAGCATTTATGGAGGAAAGTAAATAGTTGATGTTTTGTCCTGAAACATCGACTGCTTATCTTCCTCCATATATGAACATAGTACATGGAAGCTAGCACAGTGCAGTCGCTTCAGCCCACGATGACATGCCAGTCCTTTAACCTACTCAGAGGTCAATCTAACCCTTCCTTCCCACACAGCCTTCCACTTTTCTTTCAACTGTGTGGCTAAGTGTCTCTTAAATGGACCTAATATATCTACCTCTACCAGCACCCCTAGCAGTACTTTCCATGCACCTTACATTCCGTATATTTAAAAAATACTACCTCTAACATTCCCCCACCCCCCCCCCCCCCCCACTTTCCTCCTACACCTTAACGTTATGCCCCCTTTTATTAGCCATTTCTACCTGGAGAAAGGTAGAAATGTCCACTCTATCTTATTGTCTTACACACATCTATCAAGACACCTCTCCAAAAAGAAGACCTCTCCTCATAAGACATGCTTGCTAATCAAGGCAGCATCCTGGTACACCTTTTTGCACACACTAAAGCTTCCAAATCCTTCCAATGATGAGGTGATTGGAGCTCCATCTTGTGGCTCTTGACCTCAATCCTCTATTGCTGCCTGAGTTGCTGAGTTCCTCCAGCATTTTGTGTGTATTGCCCATTCCTACTTGCCTTCAGGCTTTGGCATGGTGGGTCAGAGGGGCCCTTTCTATGCTGTACGTCTCTCAGGTGGTGCCACATTTTCTGGAACTGCTGTTGTCCTACCAGTGAAAGTACTGCCATATTGCTATCTAGTAGTGAGGTTCAGGATGTGGACAGTGATATTGAAGGAATAGGTAAGATTTTCCAAGTTGGTGTGATGTGTGGCTTGCAGAGGAACCGTGCTTCTGTTCCTCATCCTTCTGTGGGTATGATGGGTGTAATCAGTGTGCCAATGGTAAGTTATTGTTTTGCACTGTGTAGTGGATATGCCACAGGATAGAAATATCAAATGCTAGAGGATGTAGGTTTCGAGCAAATTGCAGGATTTAATGTTTGGGTTAGTGACTAAGTGCCAATCAAGCTGGATTGGATATTCTGAGAGAGGCTTAGCTTGAATGTTCACCTGGGCAAATGGAGTCCATTCCTTCATATATACTGACTTGTGAAATGGTTTCATTAACAGCTAACAGAATGGCTTTGAAGAGTCAGTGAATGAGTCACTGGGTACATATACCCAGCTGTGGACCTAACTTGCACCCAAATTGGTAGTTAGCTTTCTGGTCAGTGGTGGCTTCCAGTGTGTTGAAGGTAATGTGATTGAATTCAATAATAGGTGATTATGATTTGAGATGATTGACCCCTGTGGTTAGAAAGTTTATGTAACACTGAACAGCTTAATGCAGGCAACTGCAGCTACATTTTCTGAGGAGTTGCAAATAGAATTGAAATTTTGTAACAGCAGCAGATATCATCGAAGAAGAGTAATTGAAGATGCAGCTGAGGATGGATAAACTTGCGACGCTGCCTTAAAAGCCTCAGTAACTTCCAGTGGCTGCAGCCATTCCTCCGTGTGTTGCAGCCGGTAGAGAGATTTCCCTTTGATTCCTATTCCTTTCTGTATATCCAGGACTCCTTGATACTAAGGGCTATCACTCTTATTTCTCCTGGAATTCAGTTCTTTTGTTTATCTTTGGGCTAAGACTGTAAAGGTGCTTGGAAATCTCTTCCTGGCTAAATTCAAAGCAAGCAACTGTGAGTTAGTAATGGTGATGATTACAGCACTAGTGATGATTATTGTATTGATGATTGAGAATGGAGTGGAAACTGGCCAAACTGGATTTGTTCTGGGGTTTTTTTGGGACAAGATGTATACCTGAGTAATTTGCCACATTATTGGTAGAAGTCAATGTTGGAAGAGCTTGGTTAAGGATTCAGTTTGTTTTGCAAATCTTCAAAACTCCAGCCGGAATGTTATCTGCTAGCCTAACCATTTGTAGTGTCTGGTGCACTCAGCCATTCTTGATATTTTGGAAAAGGAATTAAATTAGCTGATGACTGGCTTCTGTGTTGGCACTTACCTCGGGTGTGAATTGAAGTGAAACATCCATTTGTCACTACTGAACTGAAAATGCTTTCGTCTCATTCCTGGCATTGATGCTGTGCACTGACAGCGCTAAGGATGTGGAAGTTCTTGGATCTCCCTATTTGAGTTGGCTGTTTAATTATCCACTAGCATTTCCTAATGAATGTGGCAAGGCCGTAGAACTTTGATCTCAACTTCTGGTTATTGTAAACAAAACAATAATTTTTGATATTTATTTGAATTTAGCAGTAGTCACAAGAAATCCACACAAAATATAAGGCTGAAATAAAGTCCTGTCTTCACTCTTGAGGACAAGCTCCATCATCTAATTATATTTACCTGGGACAGATTTCAAGAAGAAAATTGAGAATACATAAGTCACCATCAGTCAAATGTAACAACAGCAGAAGAATTGTACTCCAACGTCATTTGGGACTAGAACACCTTTACTGTTATCGTTATTATAAGGCTGGGGATGAGGTTCTGAAGAGGAGTTAGATAGAAAGTTGAAAAGGAGGACCTCCAGGATACTAATCTCTGGATTGCTGCCTGTGCCATGTGCCAGTGAGGAGAAGAATTGGATGATTTAGCAGATTAATACGTGGCTCAGGAATTGGTACAGAGGGCAGGATTTCTGATATCTAGATCATTGGGACCTGTACAAAAAGGATGGATTACACCTGAACTTCAGGAGGACCAATATCCTTGAGGGCAGGTTTGCTAGAACTGTTGGGGAGGGTTTAAACTAATTTGGTAGGGGCGTGGGAACTGTAGTGATAAGGCTGAGGAGGGGGCAGTTGGTATACAAGTAGATGCAGTGTGTAGTGAGACAGAGGAAGGATAGGCAGATGAAAAAGCAAAATTGTAATCAGTGGGATGGGTTGAAATGTGTTTTTAAATGAAATAGTAGGTTTAACAGTTCAAGAGTTTGGAAAAGTAAAAGGGAAGGAGAATGCAGGAAAGATTACAAAAGTCTCCAGAATAAATAAAAAGACAAAGTTTAGATAGGTATAAGAATTTCACTTCCAGTAACTTACTGGAGTGTTCCTGGTAAGTACACCAGAGTGTTCCTGGTAAGATGTCTTTTAAAAACATATTTGTTTACAACTGCAAGACCCTTTTGGACATTCTTAATGTGAAATGCTACGTCTGATTCACTGATTTATTGGTAGGGGAGGGGTGGCTGCGTGGCCTTGGTCACAGTAAGGACTGGGCACCCGTTTACAGCCACCCAGGAGAGGGGTAGTGCGTTGCACCAGAGGCTTTGCGGTGAGGTTTGCAAGTTGAAGTTGGTACTGCTCCACAGTGTTCGCTTGACATATTGTGTTTGACTGCAGACTGCTACAATATTCATGAACGCAGGGTCTTGAATTTTTTTTTGTGTGACTATTTCATTTGCTGTCTTGTATATGCCTTGTGCTGTATGCGACTTAGTTCTGTGTTTTGCACCTTGGCAGCATAGTAATGCTGTTTCGTTTATCTGTATTCGTGGGTATTTATGTATGGTTGAATGATAATTAAATTAGAACTTGATGGCAGAAAAATTGAAAAAGGTGATGAATCCAGAACTGGAGGTGTTATATTTAAATGCACGCAGTATACAGAATAAGGTAGATGATCTTGTAGCACTTACATAGATTGGGAGGAGACACTATCATCGTTGAGAGTAGAACAGCAATGGCTGGAGTATCTGGGGGCAACTTGGAAGATGCAGGGCAGATACAAGAAGTAGAAGTATTCTGAAGAGAAGGTGAGACAACTGTGGCTGACAAGGGAAGTCAAAGACAGCATGAAAGCAAAATAGAAGGCTTATAATATAGCAATATTTTGTGCAAAGTTGGAGGGTTAGGAAGACTTTAAATCCAACAGAAGACAATTAGAAGGCAAAGAGAAACATGAAATATTAGGCTACCTAATAATAGATGATATTGGTGAGGCCTCAGCTTAAGTATTGTGAGCAGTTCTGGGCCCCTCATCTTAGAAAAGGTATGTTAGCATTGGAGGGGGTGCAGAGGAGGATCACAAGGATGATTCCAGGGACGAATGGGCTATCATATGAGGAACATTTGATGGCTCTGGGCCTGTACTTGTTGGAATTCAGAAGGATGAGGGAGGGATCTCATAGAAACTTTTTGATTGTTGAAAGGCCTAGACAGAGTAGGTGTGGAAAGGATGTTTCCCATGATGGGAGAGTCTAGGACAAGAGGGCACAGCCTCAGGATAGAGGGACGCTCTTTCAAAAGAGAGATGCAGAGAAATTTCTTTAGTCAAAGGGTGGTGACTTGGTGGAACTTGTTGCCACATACATCTGTGGAGGCCAGGTCATTGGGTGTATATAAGGCAGAGATTGATAGGTTATTGATTGGACATGGCATCAGAGGTTACTGGGAGAAGGCCAGGAACTGGGGTTGGGGAGGACATAGAAAAAAAAAATCAGCCATGATTGAATGGCGGAGCAGACTCAATGGGCCAGATTCTGCTCCTATGTCTTATGGTCTTATGATCCCAAAAGTTTTTCAGATATATTAAGAGTAAAGGAGAGGTGGGAGTGGATATCATGATGCTGGAGAGGTTGTAATGGGGGACAAAGAAATGGCAGACAAACTGAATTAAGTATTTTGTGTCTGTCTTCACTGTGGGAGACATCAGCTGTATGCCAAAAATCTGTGCACACAGGGCAGAAGTGAGTGATGTCGCTGTTGCTAAGGAGAAGGTGCCTGGGAAGCTGAAAGGTGGATAATTTGGCTGGACCAGATGGACTATACGCCGGTTTTCTGTAAGAGGTAGCTGATATTTTTCTGGCAGTAGTAGTGATCGTTCAAGAATAACTAGTTTCTGGAATGGTTCCAGTGGACTGGAAAATGTCACCCCTCTTTAAGAAGGGAGGGAGGCAAAGGACAGAAAATTATAGGTCAGTTAGCCTGACTTCAGTGGTTGGTATAGGTTTTTGGGTACTTAGAGGCACATGATAAAGTATGCCAAAGTCAGCATGATTTCCTTAAGGGGAAACCTTGCCTGATAAATCTGTTGGAATTCTTTAAGGAAATAGCAGGCAGGATAGATAGTGGATGTCCCACAAAATCAATCATAGTCTTCCACAACCAGAAGCTCTGGATGAACCATGAGATCTGCAATCTGCTGAGAGCCAGTTCTGAAGCATTAGGGTCTGGTGACCAAGTAAGATGTGAGGTTCACCTGTGATGTGCAGAAAGCCATCTCATGGGCAAAGTGACACTTGCAGACTAAACTTGAATCAGTGAGGGATGTGCGACAGCTCTTACAAAGTGAAATTAAGCGATATAGGTAACAACAGGGCTTTGTTTCCAGATGAGCTCAATGCCTTCTATGCTCACTTTGACCACCAAAACATGGAAGGACCTTCATAAAATCCCACCACCCCCAGTGACTTTGTGATTTCAGTCTCTGAGGCCAACATGAGTGTCCCATCAGGGCAGTGAACCCACAGAAAGCATCCGGCCCAGATGGGGTACCTGGTCAAGTACTAAAGACCTGTGCCGATCGACTGGCTAGAGTGTTCACTGCGATCTTTAACCTCTCTCTTCAGCTGTCTGAGGCATCCACTTGCTTCAAGCAGGCTTCAATTATACCAGTACCTAAGAAAAGTCTGGTAACCTGCCTCAATGACTATTGTCCAGTAGCACTTGTATCCATTGTGATAAAGTGTTCTGAGAGATTGATGATTGGTGATCAACTCTTGCCTGAGAAGCAGCTTGGATCCATTTCAGTATGCCTACCAGCACAACAGCTCCACAGCAAATGCCATTCCATTGGCTCTCCACTCAACCCTGGAACATCTCGACAGCAAAGATGTATACATCAGGATGCAGTTTATTGACTACAGCTCGGCATTCGAGGCTGTTATCCCCTGAAAACTCATCAATAGCTTTAAGACCTTGGCCTCCATACCTCCTTGTGCAATTGGATCCTCGATTTCCTCACTTGCAAACCCCAGTCAGTTTGGATTGGCAATAACATCTCCTCTACAATCTCCATCAGCACAGGTGCATCACAAGGCTGTGTACTCAGCACCCCTGCTTTACGATCTTTAGACTTGTGACTGTATGACTAATGTTACGTACCCCGTAACTGGGTCACCCACCAGCAAAGACAGAGAGGTCCGTTGAATTCCGATGGTACTATTTTTAACAGTATTTATTGACAAAAATACACAAAAATAATATCAATGCAAACACACAGATAATATACGTCGTCAATACTAAATCTAAAAAGCGTGGGTATAATAATAATAAGAAATAGCTCTATTGCTGTCTAGGGGATAATGTATTGTCCGATGGAAATATAAAAGTCACTTTAGTTCAGTCAAGCTGTAGGCTGCAGCCTTTTTGGTTGGAGAGAAAGACGGAGGTTTAACTTGCCCATTCCTTTTATGATGTCAATCCTTCGAGAGTCGTTGGGGGACTGATTTCCCCTTCGAGGTTAGCTAAAGCCGTGCTTCCGTGGCAAGACCCACCAATTCCGAGGCAAATGGAAAAGGACGCACGTGGGCTGGTTCCACTGGCTTTCGCTGTTATGCTGTTACAGGAGTTCTAGCATTTCTTCTGGTGCGGCTGAAGGGGCTGTTCCTCAGACCCTCTTTTATCCTGACTCACAGGGTCTCGGATGTCAATCAGGGTGGGATGATGCAATCCCTCCACCAACCCCACCCCTTGGTTCATTGCCTGGGGCTTCGATGCATCGTACAGGATTCAATACACAAGTCCGTCTCCAAGAGACAATAGCCGTTATCAATGGTTCCGCCTTTCGGAAGCCAGGACACATTCCAAACTCTTTGTGGATTCTGCATGTCTTTCTCTAATTTCCTGGGTCTCCTGACTCGAATCAATTGCGATCCTGCCATTCTCAAAAAGGAGGGGGCCACGGGCATAACACTAAGCACAGCTCTAATGCCATATTTAAGTTTGCTGACACCACTGCCATTGGCCCAATCGAGGGTGGTGACAAACTTTATTGACTTTATTACTTACATCCTTCATATACATGAGTAAAAATCTTTACATTACGTCTCCATCTAAATGCACAATTTATAGTAATTTATAATAAATGGTATGTACAACTGGACAGTCAGTCTAGCATAGAAATACAGTTGTGTCAGCATGAGTTAATCAGACTGATGACCTGGTGAAAGAAGCTGTCACGGAGCCTGTTGGTCCTGGCTTTTATGCTGTGGTACAGTTTCCTGGATGGTAGCAGCTGGAAAAGTTTGTGGTTGGGATGACTCGGGTCCCTAATGATCCTTCGGCACATAGGCGTGAGATTGAAAATCTGGTTTATTGCCTACACGGCAACAACCTCTTACTCAATGTCAATAAGAGTATTGGCTTTGGAAAGAGGAAACTGAAGGTCCATGAGGTAGTCCTCACTGAGGGATCAGAGGTGGAGAGGGTCAACAACTTCAGTTTCCTTGGTGTTATCATTTCGGAGGACATTTCGTTATCATGTTAGCACAGCATGATTATGAAGTACATTAATGAAGAAAGCACAGCAGTGCCTCTACTTCCTTAGAAGTTTACAAAGATTCATCATGACATCTAAAACTTTGACAATCTTCTACAGATGGGTGGTGGAGAGTATGTTGACTGATTGCATCACAGCCAAGTATGGAAACACTAAAGCCCTTGAACTGAAATCCTACAAAAAGTAACAGACAGAATTCAGTCCATCACGGCTAAAGCCTCATGCATCATTGAGCACATCTACATGGAGCACTGTCGCAGGAAAGCACCATCCATCATTAGGACCCCCAACTCCCACGTCATGCTCTCAGTGCTGCTGCCGTCAAGAAGAAGGTGCAGGAGCCTCTGGACTTACACCACCAGGTTCAGGAAGAGTTATTACCCCTCAACCATCAGGCTCTTGAACCAAAGGAGATAACTTCACTCATCTTCACCTACCCATCCCTGTAATGTTCCTGTAAATTATAGACTCTATTTCAAGGGCTCTTCATCTCATGTTCTTGATACTTATTGTTTATTTTAGTTTTTATTATTCCTTTTTTCTTTTGTATTTGCAGTTTTTTCCTTTTGCACGTTGGTTGTTTGCCCGCCCTGTTGGGTGCGGTCTTTCATTGATTCTAGGATTTACTGAATATGCCCAAAAGAAAATGAATCTCAGAGTTGTATATGGTGACATATATATATACTTTGAGTTAATTGGATTTCCAGAAATCCTTTGACAAGGGCCACACATGAGACTCCTAAGCAAGATTAAAGTCCATGGTATTACAGGAAATGTACTAGCATATTTAGAAGATTGTGTGATTGGCAGGAGGCAAAGATTAGGAATAAAAAGAGATTTTTCTGGTTGGTTGCCAGTGACTAGTGGCATTCCACATGGGTCAGTGTTGGAGCTGCTTCTTTGTACTTTGTATGGCAATGATTTGGATGATGGCATTGATGGCTTTGTGGCCAAGTTTGCAGACGAGATGAAGACAGGTGGAGTAGAAGGTAGTGTTGAGATAGCAGGGACTCTGCAAAAGGACTTAAATTAAGAGAACGGGCGAAGAAGTGGCAGATGAAATATATTGTAGGGAAGTGAATGGTTACGCCGTGGTAGAAGGAATAAAGGCATAGACCATTTTATAAATGGGGGGAAAATTCAGAAATCAGGGGTGCAAAGGGACTTGGGAGTCCTTGTGCAGGATTCCCTACAGGTTAACTTGCAGGTTGTGCGCTTCGGTGGTAAGGAAGGCAAATGCAATGTTAGCATTCATTTCGAGAGGATTAGAATATAAAAACAATGATATAATCCTGAGGCTTTGTAAGACATTGGTCCAACTGCACTTGGATTAGTTAACCCTCCAGACTAAGACTAATAGGCACTGGAGAAGTTTTTTCCCTACTGTGGTCACTTTGCTGAACAGTTAACTGCCGGTTAACTGTTGGCTAACTATTACTTGGATTGCACTACCTGTATGTATAATCTATATTTTCATTTATATTTATCATTATTATTGTTATGAGCAGAGAGACAACATCTGCCGGAAGTAAATTCCTTGTATGTGCATAGGTACTTAGCGATTAAAGTCTGATTCTGATTTTGATTATTGTGAGTACCCTTGGGCTCCTTGACTATGAAAGGATGTTCTGGCATTGGAAAGGGTCCAGAGGAGGTTTACAAGAATGATCCCAGGAAATAGAGAGTTAATATATGAGGAGTATTTGATGGCTTTGGCCTGTACTCACTGGAGTTCAAAAGAATGAGAGAGAATCTCATTGAAACCTTCCAAATACTGAAAAATCTAGATAGAGTGGATGTGGAGAGGATATTTGCTATAGTGGAGGAGTCTAGGACCAGCAGGCACAGCCTCAGAATAGAAGGACATCCCTTTAGAGTAGTGGTCGCCAACCCATCGATCGTGATCGACTGGTCGATCTTTGAGACTTTCCCAGTAGATCCTGAAAAAAAAAAGAAAAATAAATACACAAATACTGTTGAGAGATTGTTTCCGGGTTGCGGGGTTTTAGTTCCGTTTTTTCTGCCCAGTGTGCATGCGTGTAGCTCCCCCCCACCCCCCCGCCACGCACTACACAGTGTACTTCAGTGGTCCCCAACCACCGGGCCGCGAGGAAACAATATGAGTCAGCTGCACTTTTCTTCATTCCCTGTCACACCCACTGTTGAACTTGAACCCATGCGAGGTCATCAGTCGTCTAAACGCAGTGATACCCTCATGCCAGTGTTCACCTGACGCGACTGGCGAGAACCGCCGATGTTACTGGCCCGGAGCGCGGCCGGTGGGAAGTGCCGTTGCTATGGGCCCGGAGTGCGGACAGATGAGCGCCGCCTCTAAACCTGTTCACCACACTAAAAGTTTGTGGGGAAGCCGGTGCTAAAATATTCGCAGACAACCTAATTCGGGCTCAGGGTTCGTAAGTATCAGAGCAGCTACCGCACTGCGATCTACTAAAACAAACTTTTGTTGGCCGATAGATCCTACAAGGGGGGAGGCAGGCCTGTCACACTCCTCGCTTGGTCGGTCGCTCTGTCTGGACTGCGACCGCCGCGGCCCTGGCACGGGGACCTCTCCGGCCCTGACCTTGTCCTCTCACCCCAGCCGCACCTGACCAAGGCGTCTGGTGACAGGTGGGCGGAGGCTGCAGTTCGGGCTGCGAGGCTGTCCGAGGCAATGAAGCTCTCAAAACAGCTTCAGTACCCTGAGTCCAAGCACCCCACACTTAAAGACAAACGCGTCGAGAGTTTTCAGCGGAAAAAAACGTGAGCAAGCAGGACAGAAACTAAGTGCTGAGAGCCGCGAAAAAATTGCGGAATAGACTGGACATAAGGAACCTGTATCGGTGTATTCCGGTCGTGCTTAACACCAACCTCCCCCACGTCGGCCGGTCTGCAAGAATATTGTCAATATTAAACAGGTCCGCGGTGCAAACAAGGGTAGGTATCCCTGGTGTTTATACATTATTTCTACTTCCGGGTTGTGGGGTTTTACTTCCGGTCTTTTCTGCCCCCGGTGCGCATGCGTGTAACTAGTCGACCTTGCCTTTCACTGAGACCGAGGTAGGGGATCTTGGGCTTTAAAAGGTTGGTGACCACTACTTTAGAGCAAAGATGAGAGGGATTCCTTTAACCAGAAGTTGTTGAATCTGTGGAATTGATTGACGTAGACAGCTGTGAAGGCCATTTTATTAGGTATATTGAACATGGACGTTGTTCGGTTCTTGATTAGGACATCAAAGGTTATGTGGAGAAGGTACAAGAATGGAGTTGAGAAGGATAGTAAATCTGCCATGATGGAATGACAGAGTAGATTTGATGGGCCAAATGATCTAATTCTGCTCGTGTCTTCTGATCTAAATGGGCTCTCATGACCAGACTGTGCCACAGTTTCTTCCCCCAAGCCATCAGACTCCTCAATACTCAGAGTCTAGACTGACATCTACATCATTTATTATTATATTGTAATTTGTCCTGTACTGTGCCAGTTGTCTTGTTTATTAATTATTGTACTGCCCTGCACTGTTTTGTGCAATTTATGTAGTCCTGTGCAGGTCTGTAGTCTAGTGCAGTTTTTATGTTGTTTTACGTAGTCTAGTGTAGCCTTGTGCTGTCTCACATTGTCTACTGTAGTTTTGAGTTGTTTCATGTAGCACCAGGGTCCTGGAGGAACATTGTTTCGTTTTTACTGTGTACTGTACCAGCAGTTTATGGTCGAAATGTCAATAAACTTGACTGAGGATCTCCTGGTGACCACTTACTTCAATTCAACATCCCATTCCCACTCTGACATGTCTGTCCACAGCCTCCTTTACTGCCTTTATGAGGCCAACTGCAGGTTGGTAGCAATACCTCGTATTCCATTTGGGTAGACTCCAACCTGATGGTATGTACATCTATTTCTGTAGCTTTCAGTAGCCACTCATCCCTCTTTCTTTTCCCCCACCTCCCTCACCATTTTTGTTTTTACTTCCCCCATTCTGATGTCCCTCCCACCCATTCCCTTCTCCTGTCCCATCCTCATAATCTTCCCATTGCCCTCCTTCACACCTCATCCAGCTCACACCTCTTTCCCTTTGCTTCACTCAGTCATCTACCTTTTCCCCTATCATCTTCCAGCTTCTTGCATCAACACATACTTCATCCACCTTCCCCTTACCTGTTTCACCTGCTAGATGTACTCCTCTTTCCACCTTACTGTGGCTACTACCCTTTTTCTTTTAGTCCTGATGAAGGTTCTCAGCCCAAATCACCAACTATTTATTCTCATTCATAGATGCTGCCTAATTTGCTGAGTTCATCCAGCATTTTCTGAATGTTCTTGTTGATATTGATACTATGTATGATGCTCATGACGGGCGCTGGATCTAACTTGAAAACATATCTATTGGTCTTATCCCAACGGTTGAAAGAGGGTAGTTTGGTTTATGGTCCTTAGGTGCTTTCTGTAGTAATCATTGAAGGTATTCATGGGAGGTTCTCACTTTGCTACCTATGGGCTGCAAGACATGGCAGCTCTACAGTGTTCTGTTCCAGTTTAAGCTTGATTTTGTACAACGTTTGGTTTTAATGTGCAATCTTGAGAAATGCCTTTTTGGAGTTGAAAGTAGCTTTTAATCTTTGTTCAAGTGGCCTTGTTTATTCTAAAGACATACAGAATGTTTCCATGTTATTGCTAGCCTTGTCGAAGCTACCTTCCTTCTGCTACAAAGTTGTAGCAAATCTGCCTTGAACGTGGTCTTTTCCAAGGTAATCAGTGCTAATGTTGAATGCATTGCTTGTCATTTCCATTCCCCAGCAATACTTGTTACTGTCATCAATTGAATACTCTGCTTATAATTCAAATTTCACAATATAGTGTTTTATCACAAGTTATTGGGACATCATCTTGATCTTTTATATTGTTATCCGGTTCACTTGGATGTAAACAACATGAGCTTATCCTATTTAATCTTTCAATATGGCTACATTGACATAACCTGTGTTTGATTTCCTAAGACCGAGAGGTAAATGGTGCTTTATGGCATATTTGCATAATCATTTCACAAAGTTTCTTGAGCTAGCATGCTATCTGTTTTTGTGAAAGAGAATTTAATTTCATTTTGACTGTTTTGTTGAGCTGTTCTTAACAAACTAATTCTGTTTCATGATCTCTGACAGTGAGTCAAGACAGTGCTGATCCCCGTCCAATACGACGCCTTAATTTCATCCGTCTGCTAATGCTGTACACCAGAAAGTTTGAGCCGACTGATCCCAGAGAAGCTCTTCAGTATTTCTATTTTCTCAGGTAGAATTGTCAATGTCTTCTATAATCTGAGTAAGTACAGATGCAGGGTCTGTTAAAACTTCAGAATACAGTGGATTCCAGTTAATTGGGGTAGGAGACTGTTACCTAACAGGTTCTAACTAGTGTTAGTTGTGTGTACTTGTGTGGTCATTAGACACTACACTGTACTTAGAATGAACAGTTTTTAAATAGCACCAGTTGTATGTGTTTGTGCTTAAATAGCAGTGATTTTTCTCACTTGGTTAGCGACCAATTAGCAATGAGACGATTCAGAAATACTTTGCTCATTGTGGTTTCAAGCATTCAGGTTTGGAGATGCTATAAACTCTTTGCTGTAAGCACGGTGTAGTGTCTAACAACCAAGCAAGTGAGTGTGACTGACACTAGCTGGAAACTGCTTGATAATGGTCTCCTGTTCCAGTTAAATGGCATAGTGTCCCAAATAAACAAAGGGAATCCCAGGTATTTTCTCAATTAGTTTTTGTTCTGTAAGAGTTTTCTCTAATAAGTGGCTCTCTGATTTACTGATGGCCCAATTACTAGGAACTCACTGTATTTTTATTTTGAAAGGCCAATTTGTGCTTCATGTCCTTAGTAAAGTAATCATAGAAAAATATCATTTATACCTTTTCATGATTATGAAAAATGACATGGGTGCTCATGGTAAAATTCTTGTCAATAAATATTATAAGTTAATATAGTAACTTCTGGCAATACTTTACTGCATGCAAATCTCATGAATGTTTAAGTTCATATTGCTGAAATACTATGAAGCTTCTGAGTCATGTAAGTGAAATGATATGCATTGAGTTTCAAAAGCAGGGTGACGGAATGCAACCAGCTGAATTCCACTATCTGAAACTTTTCCAGAAAAAATAATTTCAGAGCTTCCTCCTTCTCTCGGAAGAGAAAAGAGGCAAGCAATCTGTACATTTTCTCGAATTCAGCTGTCACATTTTGATTGCTATTTATTACAGTTTACATGTCCTTTTTACAGAAATGAGACTGACAGTCAAGGAGAAAACATGTTCATGCGATGTGTCAGTGAGCTTGTCATTGAAAGTCGGGAGGTAAGCAGTACTCTAGCAGGCATACTGCCAGACAATGTCACATGCTGGATGCCTTTTTTATAATTTTAAAATCTTCTCATTTCTAGTTTGACATGCTGCTTGGACGATTAGAGAAAGATGGCAGTCGAAAGGTGAGGCTCCGTAAACATTGCTTTTGATGAAGGTGTTTTCTTCCTTTGAAGAGGTTTGATTTGAACAACAAGCACTCTTGCTACTTTTTCACTGAGGGTGCCTTGGCAGGTGTGAATGCAGCTTCCAAAACCAAGGTTTCATTCTAGATTGCCTTAGTTGTATCTTTTTCCTCCCTTCTTGCCCTCTAAAGGTAGGCATTGAGGTATGTTTCCCGTATGTTAGCAACCAAAGAATAACGCCCAGGTTGTTGAGAACTCCCAATCAATGAAAGACAGAGGATTATCTGGCCACCATAGTATTACAAACAATTCTATTTGTTGTCCCTCTCTAGTCTCCATAATTTCATATATCGTTATTGTTATCGCAACTGCCCTTTTGTAATCCCATCCTATCCCTCACTTCCAACAGGGAAGTAACAATCCTTCAAGCATATTGAGGTTAAAGCTCAAGATTGGCTAATACAGCATAGATCATAGACCAAATCCTTGAATTCTGCTGGCCTGTCCTTTGCTATGTGGATCCATTTAACAAAGGAACACTTTGAGCCTTGCTCTTTAGAAGTATCAATAGCACGGAAGGAAGCACGTTCTTACAAAGGAGACAAGCAAGAATTGATAAGCTCTGCAGAAAATAGTATCAGTTGTGTGCTGATGGACAATCATGGTTGGAATTCTCTTATTTTTGAATAGTTATTGTTGATGCAGTCCATCTCTTCATTAAGAAACAATATTCTTAATGTATTTCATCTTAAAGAATTCAAAGTGGAGTCAATGTAGTTCTCAAAAAGCAGTATTTACCTTCACAGCTAATGTTTGAGTTTTTTGTTTTAAGTACCCCTGTGAGGTTCTTAAAGTTCCCTAATACATTTTATTGGTAAACTACACAACTTCAGAATCCAGTCTGAGATCTTAAGGATGAACTTCCAAAAAAAAAGTTGCAGCTGACTCATGGATATGCCAAACAAACTTGTGGAAAAGTAGCTTTCTATTTTGTATTACTAGTGTTAATTTGTTAGTCACACTAGTCTGTCATGTGTCTCACTGGCAGAATAGACTAACTTGTCACAGCCGTTGGGGGGGGTGCTCACACCACCCACAAACTTGCCCAGTTGTTTACCCATGCCTGCACAAGCTGATCACACCACCATACAGTGCTGCTGCCGTCTCTTCAGTGAGAATGAGAGAGACGAATGCGAGAAAGTTGACATGGCTTAGAGCGGCTGTGGCCTCAAATGGCACTAATACAGTAGAGGCATAAAATTGCAGAATTTACTTTTTTTTTTATTAAAAATAGAAATTAGGTAATGCTTTGATCGAAACTAATGACTGTAAAGCTAATTGAGTAGTAAGCTCTACCTCCAATTTCTGGAGCTAAACTAATCTGTTTAACCAGCTATAGATTTATGACATGTAATCAATAAAGTTTACAAGAGGTAAATGAATATTTTCACTTTTTTTCAGTAGAATATTGTAGCACCAAGTGATCACTAAGAGAGAACATAGCTCACTGTTCTTCAATATGTACACTCAGTGGCCACTTTATTAGGTATAGGGGTGGAACCCGGTGTGGCCTTCTGTTGCTGTAGACCATCCACTTCAATGTTGTGCATTGAGAAATGCTCTTCCGCACACCACTGTCGTAGCACATGGTTATTTGACTTGCTGTTGCTTTCCTGTCAGTTTGAACCAGTCTGGTCGTTCTCCTCTAACCTCTCATTAACAAGGTGTTTTCCCCACAAAACTGCCGCTCACTGGATGTTTTGTTGTTTTTGGCACCATTCTGTGTAAACTCTAGGGACTGTTATGCGTGCAAATCCTAGGAGATCAGCAATTCCTGAGAGACTCAAACCACCCCGTCTAGCATTAACAATCATTCCACAGTCAAAGTCACTTAGACTGCCTTTCTTCCCCATTCTGATGTTTAGTCTGAACAACAACTGAACCCCTTGGCCGTGTCTACATGCTTTTATGCATTCAGTTGCTGCCACATGATTGTCTAATTAGATATTTGTATTAATGAGCAGGTGTACCTAATAAAGTGGCCACTGAGTATATATAAACACTATTCTCAGAGTGCACTGTGTGGTGCACTTCCCACAATATTTTCATTTCCCATATTAGCTATTTGGTTGCCATTCATTATCAGTTTTGTAATAAATTGTTACTTAGAATGCCATAGAAAATTTCACTGAAGGTTTGTAAGTATACAATGCAAATAAGATGTTTATCCCATTTATTTGACTAAAACTATTCTTTTCTGACCAGCCTGGCATAATTGACAAGTTTTCTGAAAACACCAAAGCTGTAATAAATAAGGTGGCATTAGTAGCTGAAAGTAAGGGCTTGTTTGAAGAGGCTGTAAAGCTCTATGATCTGGCCAAGGTAAGCAACCAACTATTAAGCATCATCTTGTGGACGTGGATTAACACTTTCTTCCAAACTATGTTTAAGTTATGGATTTATGGAATGGTAGAGATTTTATTAACTTCATTAAAATTATTTTGATAATTTTTTAACTAAATACTGTATAAAACTTACAAATGGAATTTACTGAGCAACACCTAACTTTAATGGGCGTGACAACCTAGCTTTACCATCTCAGGTTTAAGGCCTGAATAAAAACCGACCTGCATGGTTAATGCATGAACCCGAACTTTAGAGTAGCATGAATAATGATGAAAGAGCTTTTCACTCATTTGAATTGGTAAATATGCTCACTTATTAGACTGCTTGAGTGTCTTTTGCCAAGAAAGTTTTTAAAATGTTAACAAAGAATGGAAGCGCTAGCTATTATTTCAGGCTTTGGTTACTAAAGTGAAGACTTTGCAGTTAGCTCTATATGTCTGCTGAAGGCCTTTGTGACCTGACATAAATTAAACAATGTTTTACATTTGGTATAGTGGGGCCAATAGACAGTGGTGTCATTATTATAACACAGCCTCTGGAGGTTCAGTACAGGGTATCGATAGATGGGGGATCTCTACTTTGTGCTTCGCCACATACCCAGTTCCCAATCTTGCACCTGCTATTCTGCTGATGTAACAGGCTAAATCCTCCCTCTAGTGAACAGAATCATTGCAATTCACTTCTGATCCATCTCCTGGCTCGTGTCATGGTGAGATTGAAATGAACTTGTTCACTCACCATTCTTCTCCCTTCTCTTTTCTCACATCACAAAAGTGCAAGGATGGAGATCACTGAGGACACCAAGCAAGTGGAGTGGGGGGGGGGGCGGAGAGAGGAATCTCGAAAATCAGTATTCTGAATTATTCCCACTCAGCCACTTGGGTCATGGAGTCACATTAGCTATCAGTGCATGTCCAGACTCTGAAGAGGAACCATTTCTGTATGTTGACCACACCGTAGAGCCATGAGGAGAATTTTCATGACACTGAATTGAAGATTAGCAGGAGGCTGTTGCTGGAACATCCATTTTTCTGTTGACTTTAAAGGAAAATTATTTCTGCAGCTGTTCAGAAATCTTCCTGTTGTCTGAAACTCTAGAACAAGTTTTAACATTTGCAAATTTTTAGGTATAGAATGTTAAGATTGCAAGATTTGTTCCATATCTTCACAGTATTGTGAATAGTCAAAAGGAAGATTTTTGTTATTATCCCCAAATATCATGATACTTGTCAACTGTAGCTGATATTTTTTTTAGGGCCAGGTGTGGTTGCTTGTATATGTGGATTTTTAGTATGTAGAAATTCAAATAATCTGTAGACTAATACTTTAGTGGCATTCTTTTTGCAGAAACCAGATAAGGTCTTGGAATTGATGAACAAATTATTGAGTCCTGTGATACCACAAATCAGTGCACCACAGTCTAACAAAGAGCGACTGAAAAACATGGCACTTTCTATAGCTGAGAGGTATGAACTGCAGGTCCTGCTTTATTTTTTGTCTTTACCTTTCCTCATGATTAAGATAAATGGAAACAGCTACATTTTATCTATTTATTCATGCATTGTGTATATTCTTTGTTATCTTGCAAATGCCTTGCTTGTTCTTTTTAAAGATTAGAACTGAGCTTTATTTGTCATGTACATTGAAATATTAAAGCATACAGTGAAATGTGTCATTTGCATCGAATCAAATTAGTGAGGATTGTGCTGGAATTCTTGAGGTTTAATCATTTTGAGCAGCTTGTAAACATTACACGAACTTGCTAATAATCGATATTTTTATAAAATAGACCTGAAATTTAGTGCAAGTAATCAGTAAAACGCATTAGATGTTTGTGCTGGCTTGGAGGTTAGCTGGTGATTCTGACTTCTCAAATAATACAATAAATTTCCTGCTTTTAATTGACTGGTTTTCAAATAATTCACACTAGTAACACTGAGGATGAGAGAGTAATAGCATATGCTATTTATGAGTCACTGTTTATGCTGGAAATCTGAAACAAAAACCAAAAATGATACCAACAACCTGTGTCTATAGCATCTGGAAAGAGAATCAGTTAACCTTTCAGATTGCCGATATTTTGTCAGAACTGCAAAAGAATGGAAAAAAGAATAGTTTTATCTTACAGAAGTTTGAGAAGGCATGAAGGGGGCAAAGTGAATCTCTGATGAGGGATGGAGACCAAGGATCCCATGGGGATAAGCTGTTAGTGATGTCATCTGGCGGGTAGGTCTGATATTAAGGGCAGTGAGAGAATACAAACTAAGCGGCATAAAGACTGCTAAATGCCCAATTGCCCAAGCATGTTAAGGAAGAGAAATAACCTGAGGCAGTATTACAAATGGATGAGCCATAGTAGAAATGGCTACTTAAATTCTGATAGAAAAATACCTGTTGAATTTACTATATCTGGTCTCAAAGGCTGCAGCATGCCTAGACAGAAGATGAGGTACTGTGCCTCTAGCTTGCACTCAAAATGGCAGAATGAGAATGGCAGTGAAATGGAGATTTCACCCAGGCAACAAAGCTTGGAACACCTACTGCAGACTGAATGCAGGTTTCTCCAATGATGGGGTGTTACATTGTGACTACTAAACAGTGCATTAGAGTGAAAAAAATGCACGTGAATCATGTCTTCAGCTGGATGGCAGGAAGGGGAAAAGGAAAAGAGCAGGTATTGCATTTCCTGCACTTGCATGGGGAAGTACCATGAGAAGGGGAATGGTTGATGGAGATAGAAGAGAGTCCCAGTGAACAAAATGGTCCCTTCTGAATGTTGAAAGGAAGATGTGTACTGGGTCAGAATCTTATTGCTGATGAAGGAAATTGTGAGGGGTGATTAAATAAAGAAAAACTGTTGGGTGAAAAGCAGTGGTGCCTATCCTAGCCCTTTCTGGGATAAAGAGGGCTCAAGAGCAGAGGTGTGTCAAATAGATGAGATTGAGTCAGTAGTTCTGTCAATCATGGTCAAGGGGAAGCAGTGATTTGGGAAAAAGGATGACATCTTAACGGTGTAGAATGTCTTGTGATTGGAGCAGATGTAAAGGAGATGGCTGCTTTGGAGGGGGAGGAAGGCAGGGTGAAGAAATAGAATAGAGACCTTATGAGAGGTAAGGCAGGAAGAGGTGTTACCAGATAGCTTGATAGTCACTACTTGTAGTGTATGTTTGTGCAAAACTCTCTCTGAGATTAAGGACAGGTAAGGAAGGGAGGAGTCAGAATCAGTTTTAATTTCGCTGGCATATGTTGTGAAATTTGTTGCTTTGCAGCAGCAGTATATTGCAATACATAATAACAAAAAGATCCTGAGGTAGTGTTCATGGATTCATTGTCTATTAATTGGCGGAAAGAAAGAAGTTGTTTCTGAAACATTGAGTGTGTGTCTTCAGGTTCATGTATCTCCTCCTTGGTGGTAGCAATGAGAAAAGGGATGGGGATCCTTAATGATGGATGCTGCCTTTTTCAGGCATCACCTTGTAAAGGGGACCTGGATGCTGGGGAGGCTACTGCCCATGACGGCTAAATTTACAACTTCCTACAACTTTTTCTGACCTTGTGCAGTGGCATCTCTGCACCAGATGAAATGCTTTCCACAGTACATCTGCAGAAATTTGCAAGTTAGATGGGCCATGTGCAATTGAACATGGGTTGGGAATCGGCAGGAAAGGCAATGATAATTGTCGAGCTCTGCATGAGTGCAAGTGGCAATGTTGGTACAGAGGTTGATGTACCAGAGAAAGAGATAAGGGACAAAGCCTCAGTAGGACTGAAACAAAGCGTTCCGTTTATCCCATAGAAACGTAGGTCCAGATTGGCCCTTACACATTTCCATGTTACACTTTGGATCTGGAGAACATGAGTGGAGCTGAAGGAATTGTTGAATGATTGAATGAGGAGAACTGATTGGGTTTCTGTTCAAGGAAGAAGCAGTGACCCTCAGACATTTACTGGTGTGGGAGGGAGGTATGAAGATGAGTTTTTTCATGCTGAGTGCAGTTAGTGATGGGGGAAGAAATCTGCTGTGGGTGGAACAAATTGTTGGTGAGACAACTGGAATCTGTGAACTGGAGCGAACTCATCATGTACAAGAGTGACAGGACATTTTCGAAGGGTGGCAAGTAAAGCGTACTCTTTTAAGATGAATAAGGTTCTGTTTAAAAACATTGTCCTCATCTCCCAAGGTTCCTTAGAGATGAAAAGAGCTTCCAAATCAAAAGGAGGTATTAGAAAAGGCAATGGCAACTTTAAAATAGGTCTCCCAAAAACCCTAAAGAAGGGTATGGAATCTGAGTGACTAAAGGACAGATGTTCTGAGCAGGTGGCCAAATTCTGAGAAAGGAGAAGGTTGGACTGATGAAGTGGTAATAAACTTGGAAATTAATGAAATGAGGGGGCAAGGACTTGGATTTAAGCAAGGATTTGAAGAAGCATTGGTAACACAGTTATCCATGAACTAAAGAAATCCACGTCACTCTGGTTTGGATACTATTTCTGTTGGATATCTTTTGTCTTTTGTGATAGATATCGCAATCAAGGAGTTGCTGCTGCCAAGTCAGTTGACAGCACTTTCTACCTTCTGCTGGACCTGATTACCTTCTTCGATGAGTACCATTCTGGCAACATTGACAGAGCAATTGATGTGAGTTACTTAAACTTTCATTTCATTAAAAGGTGATATATTTTATTTCCCTGCATTGTCGTATTCCTTCCAGAAACAAATCTCAAGACTGTTCATGCTCAAGACAGATCCATGTACTCTTGTGGTTGTGTTGAACTCTGATATTTAATCCAAGGCTCTTTTAGAATTCTGAAACAAGGCCCAAAACTTGCTTCATGATCATTTTATTAAGAGTTGATAGAACAAAAAGAAGAGGAACAAAACGGTTCCTACTTCAAGAGAGAAAAACTGAAGCCAATATAAAATAGCTGTTTTTATACTACTGAGATGAGGAAAATTCCATTCAAATTTATAGATAAGAGACAACTAATTACAAAGTACTCATTCAATTTACTCCAGTACCAAGTTAACCAATGACTTGAATAAATCCAATCAAAAAAAAAAAATCCCATCCATTACATTAATGTATTTTAGCTGCTGGTTTAAAAATATGATCAGCCAGATTAGTTAAATGTTCAGATTATTTGGTATGTACATACAGCACACCTTGCTTATAACTGTACATGTAACCCCCCCCCCCCCCCCAAAACTGCTAAGAGACGATCTAATGCCATGTCTGTTGTCACTTTTCTCAATTTAGCAGTGTCATTGCTTACCCTTTCTTAGGTGGCAGCAACATTTTTAATCTCTCGTATCCTCTTTTGCAGCACCATAAATTGATGCAAAATGACCTCCTTTATTTCTAGACTCAGATAGGTAAAGGTAAGGTGTATGCATCATTGCAGGAAAAATACATGCTATATTACAAGATTGTAACCAATTACTTGGCAGAGAGGTGTAGACTCCATTTCCACATACAAAGTACATATTGTTCCATGAACTTTGACCATTTCTTATTATTTGACAGGAGTCTTGTTGAATTGTAATATTTTCTGACCGTTAATGAATGTTCCAGTCACTATTCCATTTAGGACAATTTAGAGTGCAATTACATAAACTATGCTCTGCTTACTGGTATGGTGCCGTTTGAACCCATTGAAAGGTCCATTTTATTACACAAAATATACAGTTAGACGAGAAGCTTGACTGGACTGCCAACACAGATGCCTTGTGCAGGAAGGCACAGAGTCGAATGTACTTCCTAAGAAGGTTGGCGTCATTCAATGTCTGTAGTGAGATGCTGAAGATGTTCTATAGGTCATTTGTGGAGAGCGCCCTTTTCTTTGTGGTGGCGTGTTGGGGAGGAAGCATTAAGAAGAGGGACGCCTCACGTCTTAATAAGCTGGTAAGGAAGGCGGGCTCTGTCGTGGGCAAAGTACTGGAGAGTTTAACATCGGTAGCTGAGCGAAGGGCGCTGAGTAGGCTACGGTCAATTATGGATAACTCTGAACATCCTCTACATAGCACCATCCAGAGACAGAGAAGCAGTTTCAGCGACAGGTTACTATCGATGCAATGCTCCTCAGACAGGATGAAGAGGTCAATACTCCCCAATGCCATTAGGCTTTACAATTCTACCGCCAGGACTTAAGAACTTTTTAAAAGCTATTATTAATGCTTTTTGAGACGGTGATTTAGATGCATATCATATTTTTTTACTGAGTTAAGTATTGTATGTAATTAGTTTTGCTACAACAAGTGTATGGGACATTGGAAAAAAAAGTTGAATTTCCCCATGGGGATGAATAAAGTATCTATCTATCTATCTATCTATCTATCTATCTATCTATCTATGCAGAATCTCTGAGATTTGTCTTCTCCAGATCGCCATAAAATACAGAAAGCCATACTAGTTGAAAGAAAGGCATCAATTCCCACACCTCCCGCCCCCCCCCCCCCCCCCACCGGCATGAAAAGAAAAGTAAACAAAGACGCGCAAACCCCAACTCCCCCCCCCCCCAATGTTTCACTCACATAAAAACTAAGAGAGCGCCCAACTCCCAGCCTGCCAATCAGCAACGAGAAAGAAAGGGCGAGAACATGAAAGAAACATAGAACTGAGAGGTCCAATCCATAAATCTCAGAACTTCAGTAACATCTCCGAGGGAAGTGACTCAAGCCAGTAACCTTCCAAGAGCTGCTTGTTCTCCTCCGCATTTGCCTTGATGCTTCAGTCTTCCTCAGCACTGTAATTGGTGAGAAATGTAGTTGACCGTAGCCCCATGTCTCTGAGCCTCTCCTCGTGGTAGTTTGTACTCGCATTTCTTTCCTGAAGTTTTCTCAGCGACAGCAGAGTGCTAGCTCACTCGATCAAACTACTGACTGTAAATCACAGGCTCCAGGAGTGTCAAAGACAAAGTTAAGGTAAAAAGAATAAGTGGAAGACATAGAAAAACTGGAATGATTGACAACTTGGAAGATGTCGTCCAAGGAATCATTCACCAGAGCCATCTTGACTGAAAGAAAGTAGCTTTCATAATGAACACATGAGAAAATTTAATAGATTTGACATGAACATTAGATGTGGATATAGAAATATCCCAGGACAAGACATCAATAGAATCAGATGTGGTATTCCCTAAATCATGTTGATTATTATTATGTAAATGTTCCAGTTTAAGAAGCTATGTGGGGGGAATGATCATTGTATATTTAGGTCTCCCTTGGGAATAATGAATCGTAGGCATAGTATGAACACTACCATTGCTGGATTATGATAATGAACTTAAGAAAGAGGACACATGCTTGTTCTGAATCTGCAGGAATGTTTAGCATTGGTGAATATTTTGAACTGTATGTCCTGATACACCCAACAGCTAAAATCATTAACAGCATCTGCAAGTTCATGTGATGCTCACAAGTATACATTGAGTCATCTCAACTGCACATTGTGAGTGGAGAAAATTGGCAAAAATATAACAACTAATAATAGAATAAATTTCATAATGCGCACTAGTTGTTGATTTGCTTGAAGTCTTCCGGCTGCACAGTGCTTGTGGTCCTCACTGGCTGCCACTGTAGCACGCCTGCAGTAGTTGGTGTGCATCCACTTAGTTTTACCTTCTACTTTCACTGCCAAGTCGGTAATTAACAGCACTCAATAAGGACCTTCCCATCCAGCTCACAGTTTCTTCATCAGGGCGTGTCCCCCTTTTGTTGGAGCATTCCAAGCGGCAGAAACCTTGTTGAGAAACAGACTACAACTTGACTAAATCTCACACAATTGTTAACTAAACTGTCTTCCATGTTGTGTGTATCAGCCTCTCTGAGATCAAGGGCTCCCAGCAATAACACAAAACATTCTGTTACCACTTTGAATGCTCTTAGGATAATTTTCCTGTTTGGGGTTGCTTTGGTGCTAATCAAGACCATTGGAAAAGCTGTAGACCGTGGTGCGCCTTTCTCATGATACTTGATCGTTGTCTGATGGTTCTATTCATTTGTTCAACGTCGCCTGTTGTCTCTGGGTGATGTGGACAATGGAAAGCCTGTTCAGTGTTCATCAGTTGACGAGCACTCCCAGTGAAATGTGTTCCTTAGTCTGAGTCGATGTGACATGGCAATCCCCATCTAGGAATGTAGTCTTTGATCAAGACTTTTTGCTGTGTGTGTGGCAATGTCTACCTTTACTGGAATAGTTTCTACCCATCTCGAAAACTTGTGAGACTGAGTATCCTTGACACTTTGGTAAAGAAATCTTGTCCACTTGCAGATGTAAAAATGGACCAAATGGGGCAGGAGCACTTAATAGCTTCTCTGCTGATCCAGGATTTGTTTTCTGGCATGTCATACATATTTAAAACATTTGTCAAGCTTATGTCCCGAACTTTAGATTCCACCACCATTGGAAGAATCTGTCGGTCTTTATTGTGCTCCATTGTGTCCTCGGGAGAGTATTTGCTGTGGCAGATAAGGAAGCAATGTACAGTAGTTGGGATAACCAGTCTATAACTAGTGCCATATCTCTATACTCCATCACTGTTTAATGTCCAACTTTTCTCCATCCAGAACCACTTTTCCTGGTTAGAGCATTCCAAGCATTTTATATGCTCATCTGTGGTACAGTTTTCATAATTCCATTTGTCAGGGGTTCACTGTATATGTTCTTGGTATTTTTTCTATCTCAATTTTTTTTGGTCTTAGTTGCAATTTCATCCCCTAAATACATCTTCACAGCTTTCCATTGTAGTCTTTTTGGAGTAACTTTTACATTTTAACGTGGCAACTTCTGACAGTAGAAGTATAACATCCATAAGTTCTTGTACTAGTTGACCATTCTTATTTGGGCTTCCTACAGCTGTAAGAAATTCTTTGTTTCCATAAGTTTCCAAATTTACATCAAGAATCAGAGTGGATATTAGCTGGTAACACGAGTGAATCTGCAGATGCTGGAAATAAATAAAAACACAAAATGCTGGCAGAACTCAGCAGGCCAGACAGCATCTATGGGGAGAAGATAGTGACGACGTTTCGGGCCGAAACCCTTCATCAGGAGTGAAGTAACATGGGATGGTCGAGGGGGGATAAGAAGTGGGGGAGGGATGGAGTAGAGAGCTGGGAAGTGATAGGCTGGAGGGAAATAGGCTAGGGGGAAGGTGGAGAATTATGGGAAATAAAAGAGAAAGAAAGGTAGGGCTGGGGGGAGATTATAGTGAGGGGGGAAAAAAGAGAAAGAGAACCAGACTAAAATAATAGATAGGGATGGGGTAAGGGGGGGCAGGGGTATCAACGGAGGTCTATGAGATGGATGTTCATGCCGGCAGGTAGGAGGCTACCTAGGCGGGAGATAAGATATTGCTCCATCGACCTGCGTGTGGCCTCATCTTGAGGGTAGAGGAGGCCATGGACAGACATGTTGGGGTGGGAGTGGTCTGTGGAATTGAAGTGTGCGGCCACAGGGAGATCCCGCCACTGCTGGAGGACCGAGCGCCGGTGTTCAGCGAAACGGTCTCCCAGTCTGCGGTGGGTCTCCCCAATGTATAAATGGCCACATCGGGAGCACCGGATACAGTATATCACCCCAGTTGACTCGCAGGTGAAGTGGTGCCTCACCTGAAAGGACTGTCCGGGGCCTAGGAAGGTGGTGAGGGAAGAAGTGTGGGGGCAGGTGTAGCACTTCTTCTGTTTGAAGGGATGAGTGCCTGGAGGGAGGTCGGTGGGGAGGGATGGGGGGGATGAATGGACAAGGGAGTCGCGTAGCGAGCGATCCCTGCGGTAAGCCGAGAGTGGGGGGAGGGGAAGATGTGGCTGGTGGTGGGATCACGTAGGAGGTGGCGGAAGTTACGGAGGATTATACGTTGGATCTGTAGGCTGGTAGGGTGATAGGTGAGGACCAGGGGGACTCTATCCCTGGTGGGCTGGCAGGGGGATGGGGTGAGGGCAGAGGTGCGTGAACTACGGGAGACGCGATGGAGGGCAGAGTTGATAGTGGACGAAGGGAAGCCCCTTTAAAAACTTTCTTTCTATTCCTCCTCCCACCCTGTCTCCTGCAAAAATGCTATCCCTTTCTCTCAATTCCTCCGCCTCTGCCACATCTGCTCTCAGGATGAGGCCTTTCATTCTTGGACAAAGGAGATGTCTTCCTTTTTTAAAGAAAGGAGCTTATGTCACCTTTAAAGTTTGAAAAGCTTTCAGCTGTTCTTCAGTAAGAGTCACAGGTCATCTAAGCAATTGCTATCCTGCAGCATAGCATCCTTCAGGGAGTGAGCAATAGTTGATGGACCTGCCACTAGCTTGTCAATACGTTGATTGGAACTGGTTTCATCTTCAGTCCTGTGTGTCTTCACTCCCTTGTCTTTATTGGAGCAAGCTCTGACATAGCTGTCAATCTTATTATTTCATCTTTGTCATCCTCACTTGAATTGCTAGGGGCCATTGCACAGTCCATTTCATGGCCATCCTGTAATTCCTCGGCGTTCTGATGGTGTCACTGTATACAGAGACTGTTCAATGTGAGCTGCAGTTCCTCGGGCAGACTTTCACTAGCAGGATTGCCCACTTGAAATTCAAGTCAAGTCAAGTCACTTTTTATTGTCATTTCGACCATAACTACTGGTACACAGTACAAATGAGACAATGTTTTTCAAGACCATGGTGCTACATGAAGCAGTACAAAAACTACATTGAACTACGTGAAAACAACACAGAAAGAAAGAAACTACACTAGTCTACAGACCTACCCAGGACTGCATAAAGTGCACAAAACAGTGCAGGCATTACAATAAATAATAAACAAGACAATAGGCACAGTAGAGCGCAGTAAGTTGGTGTCAGTCCAGCCTCTGGGTATTGAGTCTGATAGCTTGGGGGAAGAAACTGTTACATAGTCTGGTCATGAGAGCCCGAATGCACCGGTGCCTTTTCCCAGACGGCAGGAGGGAGAAGAGTTTGTATGAGGGGTGCGTGGGGTCCTTCATGATGCTGTTTACCTTGTGGATGCAGCGTGTGGTGTAAATGTCCGTGATGGCGGGAAGAGAGACCCTGATGATCTTCTCAGCTGACCTCACTATCCGCTGCAGGGTCTTGCGATCCGAGATGGTGCAATTTCCAAACCAGGCAGTGATGCAGCTGCTCAGGATGCTCTCAATACAACCCCTGTAGAATGTGATGAGGATTCAGGGAGGGAGATGGACTTTCCTCATCCTTCGCAGAAAGTAGAGATGCTGCTGGGCTTTCTTTGCTATGGAGCTGGTGTTGAGGGACCAGGTGAGGTTCTCCACCAGTGAACACCAAGAAATTTGGTGCTCTTACCGATCTCTACCGAGGAGCCGTTGATGTTCGGCAGAGAGTGGTTGCTCCGTGCTCTCCTGAAGTCAACAACCATCTCTTTGTTCACGTTCAGAGACAGGTTGTTGGCTTTGCACCAGTCTGTTAGCCGCTGCGCCTCCTCTCTGTAAGCTGATTCGTCGTTCTTGCTGATGAGACCCACCATGGTTGTGTCATCGGCGAACTTGATGTGGTTCGAGCTGTGGGTCAGCAGAGTGAACAGCAGTGGACTGAGCACACAGCCCGTTGTCTGTTGAGCGGTTGGGACGGTATGCAAACTGCAGGGGATCCAGTGAAGGGGGCAGCAGGGTCTTGATGTGCCTCGTGATGAGCCTCTCAAAATACTTCATGATAATGGATGTGAGTGCAACGAGATGGTAGTCATTGAGGCACTGAAGAATTCTTTGGCACGGGGATGATGGTGGCAGCCTTGAAGCATGTTGGAATGGTGGCGCTGCTCAGGAAGATGTTGAAGATGTCAGTGAGAACATCTGCTAGCTGGTCAGTACATCCTCTGAGCACTGTACCAGGGATGTTGTCTGATCCAGCAGCCTTCCATGGGTTGACCCTGCACAGGGTTCTACTCACATCGGCCACGGTGAGACACAGCACCTGGTCATTTGGAGGAGGGGTGGACTTCCTCGCTGCTATGCTCTTTATTTTTAGATTGTTTGTTTGTTTGTAATCCCCAAATAATGCACTTTGATTGAATTACTGTGTTGTTCTTCCATTCATTCACTTAATACAAAGATTCGCTCATTAGGCTTTTTAATGTCTCTATCATGCTGCTTTGTAGTTTATCATAAGTTTCGCGTTTCTTTCAATGAGTAAAAGAATTTACATGTCCCGTTAACTCTTTCGATTGCTCACATGTTCAATCAAACAGACCACATAGTCTTATATTTAAAACAGTAGCAAGCATCGCCTGGATCTTAATGAATTTAATATTATTGGTATTTTTTTTACTGGTCTTTTTTTAAAATTAATTTTATCAAACTCAAATGTTTCATTTAGGTAAGAGCTCAATCTCTAAGTTATCTATTCACACGCAACTGGACATTCTGTTGGTTTTGTGACTTTGGCCAGTGTTTTGATTCGATTTTAATTCATGCGTACATTTTATTACTTAGTTCGTGCTCTCGAAATTTAACAAGTTGTCCTGCAACCCAAATTCAATTATTTTCCCTGTGCTCTGCTAACTTGCATGCATTTAAGCTTTTTTTATGCACTCCACTGACTTGTACTCATTTCATTTGTTTTTTATCCATGCTCCACTGCTTTGTGTATTTGATTAGTGCTCTACCAGCCTACATGTGGCTCCACTGGCTTACATTTTTTATTTAAACAGGTCGTTTTTTAAATTGCAACATAGCAGTTCCTCACTCCTAGCTTTCATCTGATATCCGGAGCCTGAACTGTCCTCTGAGATGAATTGGAACACAAGAGGACATTCTTACCCCTTTTGTTGTGCGCTGAAAGTTCCACTTTGTCTGGATGATTCCTCCAAGTCTGATTCCTGACAACTGGATTCTGATGTTTTTGTTTCAAGGTTTATTTAGAAGTCAGGTGCAAGGCATAAAACTTGTTGTTTCAAGATTGTTTTACTACGAGTTGATAGAACAATGAGAACAGGAACAGAACATTTGACAGGGGTCTACAACTTAAAGACAGAGAAACTAAAGATGGCACCTAGCATGGAATACACAAAAGGCTGGAGGAACTCAGCAGGTCAGGCAACATCTGGGGAAAAGAGTAAACAGTGGATGTTTCAGGCCAACACCCTTCATCAGGACTGGATAAAAAAAATGAGAAGTCAGAGTAAGAAGATGGGGGGAGGGCAGGAAGAAATACGAGGTGATAGGTTAGACGGGGAGTGGGAGAGGGGTGAAGTAAACAGCTAGGTAGTTGATAGGGGGAAAAAGATAAAAGGCTGGAGAAGGGGGAATCTGATAGAAGACAGAAGGCCATGGAAGAAAGGGAATGGGGAGGAGCACCAGAGCCCAGCAAAAACAGCTATTTTTATACTACAAAGATATAAATTTCATTCAAATTTATAGGTAAGAGTCAATTAATTAGCAAGGACTCATCTGAAGCATGTAGTACCATATTAGTCAAGGGGAAAATACTTACAGGCTTCCCCTACTATCTGAAAGTAGAGCGTTCCTATGAAACCTTTAGAGAGCCGAAATGGCATAAAGCGAAGAAGCAATTCATTAACTTATATGGGAAAATTTTTTGAGCGTTCCCAGACCAAAAAAATAACCTACCAAATCATACCAAATAGCACATAAACCTAAAATAACACCTAAGCCTAAAATAACACCAAAACTTAAAATATAGTAAAAGCAGGAATTATATGATAAATACAGCCTATATAAAGTAGAAATAATGTATGTACAGTGTAGTTTCAGGAAAATTTAGCCAAAACCGATTTGTAGAAAAAAAATGAGCACGTACACGAATGCACACACACCTGCCTGTGCAAGGCTTCATGGTCATGGTAGTCTTTCTCGGGGTAAACACAAGTTTAAAGCGGGCGCCTTTTTCATAAAAGCAAAAATCCTCTTCAGATTTCTTTCGGTTAGTGAAAACAGGTACTAATGTAGGTCTTTCGTAAAAACAAAGTGGCATAAAGCGGGGGGGCACCTGCATTCACTTAATGCAGAATTAAAAAAATTCCCGAGTTTTCCAGAATTATAACTTGTATTGTCACTGGAGGCATATTAAACTAGAATAAAATATGAACAGATAATTGTTAAACTGCAAAGAAAGTATCAACTTAAACAGTCTAATCCAACAAGTGGATGCGAGATCATCCACTTTGGAAGGAATAATAGAAGAGCAGATTATTATTTAAATGGTGAAAGATTGCAGCATGCTTTTGTGCAGAGAGACTTGGGAGTGCTTGCTCATGATTCACAAACAGCTGGCTTGCAGGTACAACAGATTATTAAGAAGGTAAACGGAATGTTGGCCTTCATTGCTGGAGGGATTGAATTCAAGAGCAGGGAGGTCATGCCGTAACTATACAGGGTACTGGTGAGGCCACACCTGGAGTAATGTGTGCAGTTCTGGTCTCCATACTTGAGGAAGGATATACTGGCTTTGGTGGCAGTGCAGAGGAGGTTCACCAGGTTGATTCCGGGAATGAAGGGTTTAACCTATGAGGAGAGATTGAGTCATCTAGGATTATACTCTCGAGTTCAGAAGAATGAGAGGGGATCTTATAGAAACTTACAAAATTTTGAAAGGGACAGATCAGTTAGAAGTAGAAAAGTTGTTTCCATTGGTAGGTGAGACTAGAACTTGGGGACATTGCCTCAAGATTCAGGGGAGAAGATTTAGGATGGAGATGAGGAGAAACTGTTTTTCCCAGAGAGTGGTGAATCATTGGAATTCTCTGCCCAGGGAAGCAGTTGAGGCTTCCTCACTAAATATATTTAAGAAACAGTTAGATAGGTTTTTACATAGTAAGGGAATTAAGGGTTATGGGGAAAAGGCAGGTACATAGGGCTGAGTTTATGATCTTATCGAATGGCGAGGCAGGCTCGATGGGCCAGATGGCCTACTCCTGCTCCTATTTCTTATGTTCTAACAGTTAAGAAGTAGTTGAGGCAACAATAACCTTCTCCTCCCCACATGGATTGCAATCTGTGTTAAGGAATTTAACTTTGCATTTGAACATATTTGTTTTGTATAATAACAAGAACACTGTGCCATCTTTGTTTCATCTTTTACTGTACAGTAACCATGATCTCATTAAGGTCATTTATCAATCCACTGAATAACAGAACAGACTTGAGGAAGGAAATAGCCTTATCATTGCTTGTGTTCCTTACTCACATGCGGTATCACTGATATGCTAGGTCTACTCGCTCACTATTTCTTAATTCAGTGTCCTATAGTGTGGACCTTCCTCAAGGTTTCTCAGCTAAAAATACATGATCATATTGTATATGATTTTTACAATGCTCTCCCTAACCCCTGTTACGTTTTGCTGTTTAGATCATGGACAAACTGAAACTTGTGCCTCTCAGTCAAGAAAGTGTTGAGGAGAGAGTGACAGCTTTCAAAAATTTCAGTGATGAGGTAAGAAGCTTTAGCAGTGATTCTTTACTGTCATTTATTCTTTTGTGTACCCTCTTCAGTCATGTAAAGTTTCAGCCTGTCACTGTACTGAAGCATTTGAATAAAACCAGAGACTGAATTTCAGGACTAGTCTGAATGCCATTTGATAAGATGCAAAGATCTCTTTGCCAATGTAATTTGGACTGGTTTTGGATACACAGACTCTGGGTCAATATCCCAATCTCTTCACATAAGTAAAATGATGAATGATCAATATACTATCTTCCTGACACAAATAGTTTGGTTCAGATTATTGTCACTTACTCCAGGGTGCAATGAATTTCCTTGTTCACGTGAAGAAATAGAATAAATACAACAAAGAGCACAAAACAACAGAATAATGCTAAGTATAGTAGTGAAACTGAAGTCATGCAGAAGAAATGCTGAAATGTCCACAATGGAAGAGAGAGATTTAATGGTTCGACAAAATTTCAGTACCACCGGGAAGTGGGTGTGAAAGGTAATTGCTGCAGAAGTTTGATGGCAGTGGAGAAGAAGCTATTATGTCTGTACTTTCAAGCTCCTGCATTGTGTAGTAAGTAGGAGAGAGGAAGGGAATAGCCAGGGTGGGCTGTGTCGCTACTGCAGCTTGACATTGCGAAACTAGGTTTGTGATCCTATTCCTGCATTTTGTCTCATCATTTTTATTGATCCAGCCTAGAAAAAAAAATGATCTGAATGTTACAAGTATATCTTTGCAAACCTTGTATTCACTTCACTACCTCTTTACCCTAATTATATGTTGTAACCAGAAATGTACATTGTACTTTAAATGTGATCTGATTAAGGTTCAATTAAAAATTTAGCCTAACTTCTCTAGTTATTTTCAATTACTCCTTCTGGAATCAAAATCATAAACTACCTTTGCAGATCAGACTGCACCTGAAACTAATGCCTATGAATCTGTTTATACTACAAAATCCTGCAAATCTACCCCATTTAGAGTTTTATTCCTAATATATCTTATTACCAATAACCGAAACTCCTGATGAAAATTAATTTGCTAATTCAGTGGCCGTTCTGCATTTATTTTTGGAATTTTTTGCGGTCCTTATGGGCTACTATTCTTCACCTAAAGACATGTCTCTTTCTATTGGTTACAAAGGTTAAATAATCATTCCAACCTGCAATATTTTATGTCTTCAAAACACATGCCAGGGAAGGTGTAATATATTCTTCAAAAAGGCTTTGTGTTGCTAGCTGTCACCAGCAGTTCTAAAGGAAGTCTGCAGTCATTCTACACAAATATGGCACTTGCACTGATAATCAGGGATTTGCTGAAAGACTCAATGACCCAAATCTGACATGACCACAGGTTCCTAATTAAAACTGGTCATTAAGATGCAACGGTATTAAAGACTTCTTTTTAAAAACAATTTTCATTGTTACTTCTGTTATGGAAACAGCAGCTAATTTACAAACTTTGTTGATGATTCAGTAACTATTGGCAATACTAATGAACAGTTCTTCTTTGTACAGATTCGACACAACCTGTCTGAAGTACTGCTTGCCACCATGAATATTCTGTTTACCCAGTATAAGAGACTGAAGGGTACAAGCCCAGCCACACCTGCAAGACCTCAGCGCATGATGGAGGACAGAGACACGGTAAGAATGTATTACTTTTTTCCCTTCAGGGACCATTTAGAAATGCTGAACCTGTTATTCTGCATCTACAACTATCCAAAAAGCTAAGTATTGTAATAGAAACAGCTGAAGTTTTAGGGATTTATAAGATTTATGCAGTTTACACTTTAAGCCGAATAAGCAAGGAGGAAGTGAAATTGTAGTAGCAAGACATGAAAATGGAGCTGAGAATACAAGGAAAGATTTAAAAGAATTAAAAAAATGTAATATATTAGCACCTAATTTGTCTAATATCCTGTATAAATTTTATGCTCAAGGACAGCTTAGGTTACTTAAGTTGCTGTTAAAAGTATACTTGAATGGTCCCCTGGTATGATAAAATTGACTCGTAATTTCATAGTCTACTTTATGTCTTGCATCGACCTGCACTGTACAGTACTTTCTCTGTAACAGTAACGTTTTATTCTGCAGTGTGATAACCTTTTACCTTGTGCTGCATCAATGCACTGTTGTCATGAATTGATCTGTATGAGCGGCAAGTTTTTAAATTGTACCTTGATACATGTGACAGTAAACAAATTAACCAATTTAAAATTTTTAATTTAAACACAAAGCCACAAGAAATGAATACTGTTTGCATTTCATGTGTGGAATTTTGATAGGTGTTAGATTCATTTACTTATAAAAGTTCACATGCTGGTGACGCTAGCAGTAATATTTACTCAGACTTTTTATTAAAGTTTGGTATTCCTGCTCTTTTCTCAAATTCATTAATACTTCCTTGGTACAGGAAGAGGAGTCTGTTTCATTTTTAAGCCTCCTTTGGTCTTTAGTAGTAAGTTCAAGATTCTAGTACCTTTATATTGCAAAGCATATCTGATCAGTCCATTTCTCCATTCTGGTAGTCATATGGATCAGATAATATTTGTAGATTATACATCCTTTTAATTAATTTAATTATTAGTGTATACTGCATTGTTCTGTTCAAAGGTTTATCCAATATATCAGCTGCTTGTTTCAATTGGAATTGCCTTTGCATCATATTTCTTTAAAATATTTTGTTACACCTTTCCTTTACAGCAACTCAGACGCCAGGCACGCGCCTTAATAACGTTTGCTGGAATGATACCATACAGGATGGCTGGTGACACAAATGCACGTCTGGTGCAGATGGAGGTCCTCATGAACTGACAGAGTTGAAAGACTTCACATTGGAACATTAAACCAATGGTTTAATAGATCTTTACTTTTGGAGTTGACTTTATATTTTTTCAAATTGGAAGTATTATTTTTCTTTAAAATTTTAATTTTTACTTTTTGGAAACCCTTGCCCTTGTTTAGTTAAATCTCCAGCTTTAAAATAAATGGAAAAATCGCAAACTTGTTATCACAGATGATGTTTGTTTTATTTGCACCCTTACACTATAAGTTGCTCTTGTATTTGTTTGAGAAAAATAATTATTTTATACTTTTCTCTGAATGAATGTGTAAGCAAATGTCTATTGCTATAGCTGTCTGCATGGTTTCTTTGTTCCTGGTTGTTTCAAGACCTAGTTGTAAGAAAAGAATTGAGTACTTTCTGCGACAAGTTCAATCACAGTAATGTAAATAGAAATTGTAATTCATTTTAAAGAATTGCATACAGCTACCAAGTTGTATCTCTAAAAAAAAATTCCTTCCCTTATGCTATAAGTACTTGAATCAATATCTGTCAATCATCAAAATGTGTTGACTGAAGTTGGTCACTCCAGTTCTAGTTGATGTTTCTGTTGAAGCTCCTTTTATAAGTTGCTTGTTCAATTCCATGGCTATCAGGTAAAGTTACAGATATTTGTCCAACCATATTTTCACTTGTAGACCATTTTACTATTTGACTTGTAAAATGCCGGTGTATTGTTCTTTTTGGAAATCGTTCTACACATAGAGCCATTCAACTTACTGTACCTGACCCAACTACCCGTAAAATCTGTCCATTTTCCAAGTATGTATCCAATTTGCTTTTTGTACGTTATTGTTGAATTCCTTCCACCACCCTGTTCAGCCAGGTATTCCAGACAATTACAACTCACTGCACAAAATGGTTTCTTATCTCCCCTCTCTTTCAAGAAGAAAATGGCTGAATTTTTTGCTTTCATGCAAGTTGCACAATAGTAGTCAACAAAGCTTGGCCATTTGATCTCCCTCAGTTCCTGTGATCCAGATGAGATCCTGCTGGGATTGCAGGTAATCCACCATCCATCTGTGACACAAAAAACAATGATTAGGAGTTAAATCAAACAGAGAGTGAGCATTTATGTGAAATGAACATTTCCTTTGATGGTGAAGTTAAATATTTAAAAAACCTTTCTGCTCCATTTCCCCTCTCTAACCTCTCGGCTCTTTTGAGGTGAATGAACAAATGAATTTAACTTGGTTTTATAGCTACTGCAGTGAGGTACGCAAGAACGCTGGACAGGCTGATGTGCTGCCATTAATCTGAGGTCGGTATTGGTGCAGCAGCTGGTGTTGTGAATCAGGCCGGCAAAAAGCAACTGCTACAATCCGGCTATTTCACAACACCAGGGTTGCATGATACCACTGTCTTCACTGCAAGACCTGCTTTGAAAATGTTCTTGTATTACTTGACGCTGAGGTAAGTGATAATAGCTTTACCCTTCTAAATTAATTATACTTTAATTCCTTTTATTAAAAAAAGGAGAACGGCATTTACATTTGTAAGGCAACACCAAGTGCTCCAGCTGTACAGAGGCATCAGACACACTTTGAACATCGTTGTTCACCTCCATTCAATTAAAGAAAAGTATCAAGCAGAGGCCAAATGTTTCGCTACACACAAATGAAAAATGCAAGAGCTTGTTTTAAAGGAGCGTTTGTTGGCTTCCTTTCGGTCTTTTTGGAAAGGGGCAAGAGCAAATGAACAAGGGTGCCACAGTAGCGTAGGGGTTAGCACGATGTTATTACAGCTTGAGACATCAGAGTTTGGAGTTCAGTTCCAGCACTATCTGTAAGGAGTTTGTATGTTCTGTGACTTTGTTCCATTGGTCAGTCTTCCTCCCACCGTCCAAAGAAATACAAGTTAGTGAGTTAATTGGTCATTTTAAATTGTGTGTTTAGGCTACAGTTAAGTTGGTGGGTTGCTAGGCAATGTGGCTCAGTGGGCTTGAAAAGCCTGTCTACACTGTACCTCTAAATAAAATATTTAAAAATTTAAAAAATCGGGAACGAACAGGTCTAATCAGTTATAGTGTAATGGTAAATGGAGAATAACAGTAGTAGTGCTATGAAGATTGATAGCAAAAATCTGCAAAGTTGACGGAATAGAGAATCTTTGGATTAATTATGTGACTAATTAATTGTGTTTATTTGCCATTCTATTAGTTGCCCGTTTCTGTCTACTCCATTTTCCCCTACCCAACACATCGCCAATGAAAATGGAACATTCCTTTCAATGAAAAATTATTCTAATTCTCTGCATTTATATAGATCAATAGTTCCATTTAATATCAGAGGATGTATACAATATACAACCTGAAATTCTTGTTCTTTGCAGACATCCAGGAAAACAGAAGTGTTCCCCAAATAATGAGTAACAGTAAAAACATTAGATCCCCAAAGCCCCCCCCCATGCACAAGCAACAGCCTTCTCCCTCCCCCACAATCTAGCAGTAAAATGCATCATCACCTTTTACCCAACAAGCAAGCAATAGCAAAGCCCCAAGAAAGACCGTGATCTGCAGTGTAACAAAAGCTAATCATTCACTTGACAATTCAACATACTACAGGCTCTCATACTCTCACATCAAGAGGGGAGACCAAACCCTGCTGATTTGTGGTGTTAAAAGTCTGCCATGTCACTTTTTTTTCTTGAATTCTCTGACTCGAGAATCAGCAACAAACTCTTCCCTCACCAATGAGAAAGAAAGAGCAGACATTTACTGAGTATCCGCTGTTCCTGATTATACAGCAACTTCCCCTATAAATCTACCTTCATCTCTGCACATTTGGGTTGTAAGTACCTCGCTTAAATGCTTGAAATTACATTGTAAATTGTTAATTCTGTTTAATGTAATTATTTTGTACCAAATTTCAAAAATCAGTTCTACTTTCTATGTTAAGTGCATTTGTATAAAATTGGAAGCATCTCTTTTGCAAAGCAGATAATACCAAATCAAAGTTGTATACCAAAGGTGTAAAATTAAACTTTATTATAATGAGCTGACTACGTTTGTTCCTTTGTAATGTAAAATTTTAATCAAATGTGAATAAACTTTGTATATAAATCCTGATTACCTGAAAATGTATATTTAATTGAGTTTCACTGCCTACAATTAAGTTAATAACAGTTGGAAATCATCACTTTTGTAACATTTCCTAAGATTTTATATCAAAATGACACATTTGTTTTGTAACCGCAAACACGAGGAAATCTGCAGATGCTGGAAATTCAAGCAACACACACAAAATGCTGGTGGAACACAGCAGGCCAAACAGCATCTATAGGAAGAAGTACAGTCGACATTTTGCGTCGAGACCCTTCATTGTGACTAACGGAAAAAAGAGATAGTAAGAGATTTGAAAATGGGAGGGGGAGGGAGACCCGAAATGATAGGAGAAGACAGGAGGGGGTGGGATGAAGCTAAGAGCTGGAAAGTTGATTGGCAAAAGGGATACAAGGCTGGAGAAGGGGGAGTATCATAGGACACAAGGCCTTGGAAGAAAGAAAGGGAGAGGGGAGAACCAGGTTGAGGAGGATGGAGAATGGGCAAGGAGTTATTATGAGAGGAAAAAAAATTAAAAATTAGGGATGGGATAAGAAGGAGAGGAAGGGCATTAACAGAAGTTAGAGAAATCAATGTTCATGCCATCAGGTTGGAGGCTACCCAGACGGAATATAAGGTGTTGTTCCTCCAACCTGAGTGTGGCTTCATCTCAACAGTAGAGGAGGCCATGGATAGACATATCGGAATGGGAATGAGATGTAGAATTTAAATGTGTGGCCACTGTGAGATCCTGCTTCCTCTGGCGGACAGAGCGTAGGTGTTCAGTGAAACGGTCTCCCAGTCTGCGTCGGGTCTCACCAATATATAAAAGGCCACACCAGGAGCACCGGGCGCAGTATATTTGTAAGTTCTGTTATCTTAGTAAATACTTAATGCTTATCAAGTTGAAAATATATTTGCAGAATAATGCTTCAGAAGTGGAAAAGTTTTTTCACTAGTCTGTCAGAGGTGGGAGGTTTGGGGGGAGGTGAGATATATCATTATTCACAACATGGTAATACAGAGCTGAAAGGAAATAGTTGCTTAAGTATCCATTTCGTTAGAAATATTACAGTATCTCTATTTATCTGACTCTTGATCATGAAATTCTAAAGCCACATGTATTGAATATACAGAATAAATTATCCATGACTTCATTTTGTTGCTATGTAATTCAACTTAGTTCAGTGCCAGTTTCTATGCTATATGTTTGCTTATAACAGTACCTGGAAATTATTAGACATTAAAATTTAAATTGATTCCTTCCGTCATTACACATTTTAAAATTATGATTTCTTGTATCCTATTTCTCCTAAAGAAACACATGAAATGCAGTTCTATTTATGCCCAATGAGAACTGCAGTGTGTTAACTTCTTATGAGAAGTAGTCATATTAGAACACTCACAAAATGCTGGAGGAACTCAACAGGTCAGGGAGTCTCTATGGAGAGGAGAGGAATAAACAACTGATGTTTCAGGCTGAGACCCTTCATCAGGATTCTAATAATTATTCTTGGAACGCCCATAATGGTTTAATGGAGTTCATAGTCTATCTTCTGCCACTTGACTAAATGGCCAAGTGTATTAAATATTTAATTGGAGAACTTGGTATGACTGGGTTTAAAAGGAGGAAGCCAAGTTCTGCCAATTCTTCACTTCCTGTTGACAGACCATTACTTAATTCAATGTGTTACTTGGAGGGTGAAACCAATACATCAGCATGTTGTGTGATGACTTCCTGCTGTTCTATGGAATAGACTGAGTCCACATGCATGGACACAGTATAGTTATCTGTAGCAAATGCAGGCATGTATATGATATTATTGAAATCTTGGCTCCTGCCATCCTGCAGCCAGTCATTCTGCGCAAGGGTAACTTGTTCCTTAACAAAAATCAAATGTGCTTCATTCTGAGAGATGTGAAACTCAGTTTACAATTTGATTTCTTCAGATCAAAAAGAGCTCCCCAAAATGGAATATTGACTGATGGCAATAGGTACTTCATTGGATGAACAATAATTTGGGGCTAACCAAAGTAGTATTTTGGGAAGGGCATCTTCCACTTTGCTGAAATCCATGGCTGCTTTGCACCTCTCAAACCAAAGAGTGCTATTCCATCTGGTTGTAGTTTTGTTTTCATTATCATATTTACCTCTGCCTCACTAAACAAATTTTGCTTGGCATTATTTAATCAACGATTCATTTGGTTGCCTCCGAATTTTTCCTGAGGCTGGTCGCTTATTCTACTGTGTATTATGTAAATTGCTTCCATTCTGTGTTGTAAAAAGTTTAAACTTTGGCCTCTACTGGTTTTCCAGGTCAAGTTGTGTGAGTAGGTTTTTTTTTTAATTGGAATGAACAAAAATTTCTGCTGACCTTTGTAATAAACTTACTTCCATTCTGCTGACCTTTGTAATAAACCTTTTTCCGGTTACTATGCCTGGGGTACTGGTCCACTTAATTTACTAGCACCATTACGTGCCTGTTCCTGTCTGCTGTAGGTTTCTCACATATAAAAGACCTGCAGTAAAGCTTCAGCTATCATTATTTCCTCAAGCTGTCACATAGCTGGACCCTGTTCAATGGCAGATCCCGTAAGCTCTGTGAAGTCTCCCAGCTCAGAAACTGAAGCTATCTCCCATGGCAGGTTCACCATCAGTACTCTGATTGGCAACGAAGAGGACAACATGAGCATCTGCCGCCAGCCTGGGCTCACTGACACCAGCTTCATTTCCTCCAATAACCTGACTCAAAACAGCAATTTTTACTTCAGGACTTTTGGCTACAACACTCTGGATGTTGTGCCCTGTTGCGAATATTATGCCAACACACAGACTGCAGGAGAGGAGAGGAGAAACAGACCGACCCTAGCAGATCTGCGCTGCTACGTGATGGTAAGAGGGTCCACACCCAGTCCATAATGACTTGTGCTCTTCCTTCAATTCACCTGTACATAATAAATACCATTTTGTTTGGACCTGATTCTAATCAGTGTAGACCATTCACACACCACAGGATGTATCTTCAATACGCTCTGTTCCTTAAAGTTCGTTTGAATTTACCTCATATTTTAAAATTCATCAAGTTCAGATGAAAGATTTCTTTCGAATACTGCACACCCTACTCAGTTTTTTAAAACATCGCACATGAGCTCAAAGCATATGTTTTTAATAATGCACCTTTTTAAATTTGTTAATACTTTTTCCCCCTTCAGAATCTTCGGGCAACCCTAATTTCAACCATTTTTTAAAAATACATTGTTGTATAAAGTCTCGCTGTTTCAGTCTAATGTTAGTCTTCTAAACATTAGACTCAGATCCGCAGGTCTATTTCAGCCTGTTGAAATGTTCCATTTCTAAAGGTACCTGAGTTTTACAGATCAAATTTTCTAGTCTTACCTGGCCATCTCAGGGTTTAGGGACACTAACTTTCAGCTACTATCCTGTGATGGTGCTGTTTAAAATATAGTTCAGAATGCTAGATGCAGAACAACTTGTGTTTAGGGACTATCATTTAATTAGTAAATTGTTATTCTGAAATGTGCAATGTTGTTATTGAAGATAAAATTGAGCAAAATAAAGCATTCAGCTCCTCAAAAATTGAGACTGAGCAAGGGAAAAAATTGTCTTTGACATATTAGGGCATAGGATGAAGAACAAATCTGGATCTTAAAGAGAAATTCAGAAACTTCCAGCTGGTAGTGGCATCTACACCAGACTTCGAGGCGAGTGGTCCCAGATTCAAATTCAGCTGGCTCCTTGCATGCTTTCCATCGTGCTGGGTCGAGCATCCAGCTAGCAATTCGGTCTCATTTTAAAAAAGACAAATGCTAAAGAAACAACAACTTTGCCGCCCAATGCACCACAAGGGTGGAGAGGAGCTATAAACTGAATTTGATCAATTCAATTCTGACCTCTGTCTATGCAGTCTGCATGTACTCCTGGTGACTCCATGGGTTTAAAGTGGGTGTTTATTTCCTCCCACATCCCCAAGGCCTGGGGCTTGGTAGGTTAACTGGGTACTTGAAATTCTCACATTACGTATACGAGTGGCCAAGCTTTGCCGAGTGGGTGAAATCTGGCAAGAGTGAAAGAGTTTATGTAGAATAAGTGTACACAGGTGATTGATACTCAGCATGGTGAAAGGCCTGTTTGTATGGAGTGTGACCCATTGCTGCTTCAGCTTTGTCAATTGTGCAGTTGTGAGAACTCCATTTAAGCATAAAAAATTAAAATGAGGTGTGCTGGTAGGTGAAGAATGATATTGGGTGAATCATTCCAAACAGAGCAAGTAGCAAGCCATTGTTTTTTTTAATTGTTTTTGGCATAAAAGCAAAGCTGTAGTCGGCAGCCCATGAGTTCATGGAGGCTCTGGGTATGTTTGGATCTGACAATCTCATATGCAAGGAAATAGTTAACAAGCTACAGAGATGGAGCTGAGGCCAATCTTGAATGAATTCATGAATTATTTAATGGATTAATAATCCCCCTACCCAGAAGGAGCTAGTTGAGGTGGGCATAACCTTGTGTCATCTTGTGATTGTAACTGAACAATGTGTTGTTCTAAATAAGATACAGTCTTATTTGGAGCCATGAAGTTGTCCAAAATGGGTCAAAGTAAGAACACAAAATGTATATGGTAGATTCAGAAGCAGCAGGCTTATATTTTAGATAATACTCTGATCAGTATTTCCCGATAGTAGTTCACATTTTGAATCTTTGCATTTTTTTTTGTTTTAAGTGTGTATTAAGGATGGAATATAGTACAACCATAATTCTGTGCTTGGAGCCCATGCATTGCATTACCAGATATACATGGATTTCTAAATTATTGCTGTGGTTCTTTTGCTTTCCAGGACACAGAGCAGGTTTCACCTCCCTTGCAGGAAAGTGAAACGAATGATGAACTTGGCAAAAGGGAGGGACGGGTACTAAGCAATAAGGTTTTAGAGAAACCCGTCCGATTTGGTTGGATAAAAGGTGTAATGGTATGTACTCTTTCTTTCCAAAACGACTACTCTATATCACAGTGCATGAGGGTATTATTTGCTATAATGATTTTTTTTCCTCCACAGTCAATTGGGTTCTAATATTTGCAAGCAATAGGTGGTAAAGTCATTCTCTGACAGCATAGCACATATTTGTACAATTTTCATGTGTTATAGTGAAACGATCAGTCCTTGCCTGGTTATGTTATCAGTGTTCCATTATAATCTGCGGTGACATGACAAACTGAAAAAAGATGAGCAATTTTTTTAACTGTGTGTTCAAGGATTAATTTGATTGTTCATCAGTCCAAAATTGGCATTTTTCTAGACATTCATGGAGAATATATTAATGCACTTTAAGATTGTTTTTTGCTTTTAGAGAGAGGAACAGATTTTGTCTTGGACTGCATCAGATAATGTGTCAGTAGTGGAATAATATCAGTTCAGGCTTCTCCATAGTTGTGAGAAGACTAACATTATGTATTCTTAGCAAATTCAGCCAACATTTTATACGTTCCAGGTGTCAAAATTTTCTCTTAGTGTTGACAAGAAATCAGCAAATGCATTCTTCCAGTGTTTCAGAAAATAGATGACAGCTCTCAATCCTCGTTTTTGAGCATCACTGTGATGTTGTCTGTCCTTTTTGGCAGTTAACTCAGCAAATGCAGTAGCATTCAGTTGCGGTCTGTTTATGTACTCTTTAACAAAGTCAAGCATTCTAGCAAGGATTAATGTAGATGTCAAGTCTGAGAAATGGGGGAAGAAGCTTTACAGCAAAATCAGCCAAAAGACAAGTCATCGTTCAATAGCTGATACATGATAGGGTACAATTCACACGAATCAATTCTTAATCTGTATAATGGATGAATTTGTATCCAGTTGGATCATTATAGTACTATTTTTAACACAGTTTTCATAATGAACAAAGTGGTTAATGATCTTTGCAATCGTGTGGATGATTTAAAATGTGGTTGCTGTAATTATGTTGAAGCTGGTAGCAGTTTGTGGGTGTTGGTACATACATGGTTAAATGCAGAAACCTGGGAGGTGTGGTGCAGCAGACTGCAGTATTATAGCCCCCACAAATGGAATCCACTGCTTTGTCAAGAAATTTGATTATGTGCACAATATTCTTGCTGCAAAATTGACTGGAAAATATAACACTTTGTTAAATGGTGTTGCATTCTGTGCATATCTTAATTAATATACTAAAATAGCTCTAACAAACTAAATTTGAGTGGAGTTTGCTTCAGTCAGTGAATTATTTTTTAAAAGTGTTTGAACTTTCTTTTGCGTGTACAACTTTCTACCATTATCTCATATGATAGGCTTTAAAGCTAATGTTCAACAAAGTTGGGCAAATTTAAAAGTCAGCTGGAGGTCCTATACTGATACTTTGTTTGGATCTGAACTAAATTGTTGCCTATCCAAATAATCTAAGAATTCCTCAATATTAATTATTCATTCAATTTGACAATACAGTTGATGCTAAATATTGCAGATCTCTTTTAACAGGCATCTGATTCAATTAAGGTTAGAAACTGGAAAATCTGTGCCAGAGAGACCAGTGATTTTTTTTGTGTCTGAGGTCAGTGTCAAACACACCAGTAACCAGAAAATCATATTGACGTTCATTTGTCAAACCTTCACATGAGAATTCTTAATATGTTTTACCATAAACTTGTATCTTAAATTATTTTTTTCAGGCAAGACATTAGGGAGCAGTAATTCAATTGATAGCATCTGGTAACAACATATAATAAACTACATAGAGATTACATTTTGCACATCATAGTAATCTTAACCTTATTGACTGGAATATGGAAGTCTTTTTAAATGCATTTGCTATAATTATTATTGTTTTCCTACTTAGGTTCGATGTATGCTGAATATCTGGGGAGTTATTCTGTATTTACGGCTATCTTGGATTACTGCACAGGCTGGAATAGGCAAGTGAACATTTGTGTTAAGAGATTCAGCGCCAACAGAGTCAACACTGACCATTAAGTTTTAATTTTACCATTGCTAAATTAATTCCCATTTTATTCTAATTTTCTCCTCAACTTCCCCCAGATTCTACCACTAACCTACACACTGGGGACAAGTCTACCAGCTCTCATATCTTTGGGGTGAAGATTAAGCCAGGGTCTCTGGTGCTGTGGGGCAGTGGGTCTACCAGCTCTGCCAATTTGCCAACATTGATTCAGTTGAAGTGTTTACTTTTTAAAATAGAGAGGTGTTTGAATGATTATTTGAATCTGTTTCATTGATAAAGCATTAAAATGCTTCAGTTTTGTTTACAATTTCCTTGTTTGCAAATATTTTCTTTTCCAATACTTTTATTAATTTACATATAAGAATACCCAGTACAAGAAAAATATATATATCAATACATTATACTAAATTGCATATAAAGACTCCTTACCCTATATTCATACAGATTGATTAATTCATAACATTGAAATATAGTAATTTTATTATATTAAAAAAATCTAACCCACTACCAAGACCGAAGCTGATTAGCAAGGGAAAAAAGAAAAAAAAATTAGTCATCATCTGTGCTTTAACAGCAAATCAAAGGTTTTGAAAATAATTCAGAAAAGGTCCCCACAATGTTTGAAAGTCTTGACCAGATTCAGAGATTGAACTTCGAATCTTCTCTAAATTTAATCATGACATCACATCACGTAACCATTGGGTGTGAATAGGAGGGGTCGCATCTTTCTATTTAAGCAAGAGCATCCTTCTGGCCATGAGAGAAATAAAAGCCAAAATGTGCAAGTCAGATAACTCCAAAATAATATCCTTTCCTCCAACAATACCAAATAAAGCAGTCAAAGCATTAGGCTTAAAGTTTACTTTGAAAAGTATTGAGAAAGTTTAAAATACTTCTTTCCAATATTTTCCAAGACTCAGACATGTCCAAAACATATGAATGAGTGAAGCTTCTCCATTATTACATTTATCACAATACGGAGATATATCTAAATAAAAACGAGACAATATTTTAACAATTAATTACTCCGCAGAGACTGTGATACGAGGATGACATTCTTGAGTGTTTCTCACACTAAAACAGAAATTACAGCTATGGAATAATGTTATATTGTGTCATGATGTTTACTGAATATTCTTATAAATGATTTATTTCTTTTAAAATGTATTTTAAAATAGTTTCACTGGCTCCCTTGGGTCAGCGTGAATGTGGTGCATTATTCACAAAATGATCTTTGCTCCTTGCTGAGATGGTCACTTTGACCCTTTAATGCCTTGAATTAGCAGAAAATTAGTTGGGATCACCGTCCAACAAATCCATGATTCGCCTGTGTTTCATGAGGACAGGGCAGGACTGAACTCAGCTGGGATATGCCTGTGCACATTGAATGAGTTCTGCCTTAATGAGAATTAAAGTAGAACCAGCTTTGTGAAATAAAGGATCAAGAATCAACTTTATTTGCCAGATATGAACACTCACTTTCGTAGTTATCAACTTGATACAACTTTGCAACATCCAAACTTGTAACAATGTCCGAATATCACCTCATATGATGTAATGTCGTTGAGATGTTTTATTACATTAAAGTCAAGTCACTTTTATTGTCATTTCGACCATAACTGCTGGTACAGTGCATAGTAAAAATGAGACAACGTTTTTCAGGACCATGGTGTTACATGACACAATACAAAAACTAGTCTGAGCTACGTAAAAAAACAACACAGAAAAAAAACCAACTACACTAGACTACAGACCTACCCAGGACTGCATAAAGTGCACAAAAACAGTGCAGGCATTACAATAAATAATAAAAAGGACAATAGGGCAGTAAGGTGTCAGTCCAGGCTCTGGGTATTGAGGAGTCTGATAGCTTGGGGTAAGAAAATGGTTAATTATTGTAACTTGTTGATATTATGTGACCACAGTTTAATCTCATGTGTGAGGAACACATTTGTGGAAGGAATGGAAGCCTACATGTTGGTAGGATTTAAAGAGACGGTTATCAGAATTGGGAGATAAATTAATGAGGTCATCACTTCATTAGCAGCTAAACTAAATGTTAGGGAAAAATAAAGAGAAGCAAACAATGTTCAAGTGAGCACCCCAGCCGAGCGGCCTTTGTGTTAAGTTTTCACTAAGTGTTGTCATCTGTACCACTCAATGATACTCTTATCCTGGACCAATATCGCAACAGGTACCTCCTGTGCATAATAAAGTGGCCACTGAGTGTATGTCTGTGGACTTCTGCAGCTGTAGTCCATCCACTTCAAGATTCGACGTGTGCGTTCAGAGAAGTTCTTCTGCACCACACTGTCGAAAGGTGTGGTTATTTGAGTTGCTGTCGCTTTCCTGCCAGCTTGAACCAGTCTGGCCATTCTCTGACCTCTCTCATTAACAAGGCATTTTTAAATCACTTACTCGTAGATCACATTTTTTCCCCATTCCGATGTTTTGTCTGTGCAACAACTGAAGCTTTTGATAATATCTTCATGCTTTTATGTGTTGAGTCGCTGTCAAGTGATTGGCTGATTAGATATTTGTGTTAACGAGCATGTGTGTGGCCACTGAATGTATTTCAAGCAAGCTAAAATCAATTAAGCTATTTTGAAGCCTAGCTACAGGTATTTTGAAGCACTGAATATTTTCCAATTGTGATATAAACACCAATAACATTGATTTTGTTTGCTTCCATTACAGCTTTGACATGGTTAATCATCTTAATGTCTGTAGTTGTAACTAGCATCACAGGTTTATCCATATCAGCAATATCTACTAACGGCAAGGTCAAATCAGGTATACTTTGTTTACTTTTCATTGGTTACTGCAATCTCAGCTAGTAGAATTTATACTGCTCTTTTAAATTTAAAAGTCGATGTTGGTTAGTAAATGTGAATTGTTGAAGGGAAGAGTATGGACAGTTGATCTTCGATTGAGCTGGAAGTTCTGAAAGGTCTATAATGGGTGTCAGCAGGACAGCATTGGAATAGTCAGGTCTGAAGTTGACAGCCTCGCGTATGAGGTTATTGCCATCAAAGGGGAGGGAAAACAGGTGCAATTCAATCATTACTGTGATGGGGGTTATGGAGTTGGATTAAGGTTGAACAGGATGCTGCTTCAGATTAAACCTTTCTATGATTAGCAGTTAAAGGGCCTTGGTTAATAGGAGAAAGAAGTGGATTTCATGAACCAAATTTTGGAGCTCTAATGTGAGGAGAATGGAGGATTGGGTTGCTGTGACTAGGTTTAATTTCATGTAAATGTTAATAGTCCAAATGGCCTTTCCTTTTTTAAAAGTCAGCATTCTTCACTATTTAAGATCTGAACCATAGGGAAGGGAAGCACTGAAGACAGGGTCACTTGAGCATGTTGCAAGGTCTACATAAATTAAAAGCCAAATTCTGACATAGCCAGGAATCTTTCATTCCTGTGAAAATCATTTTTCATTCCTCTGCTCTTTGTTGCTATTTTTCAGGTGGAACGTATTTCCTCATCTCCAGGAGCCTTGGACCAGAGCTTGGAGGCCCTATTGGTCTCATTTTTGCCTTTGCAAATGCAGTGGCAGTTGCTATGCACACTGTAGGCTTTGCTGAAACTGTAAAAGACCTCCTTATTGTAAGTTAAGCTGCTTTAAACATATTCCCATAAGCTTGATGATCCCATTCAAGGCCATTCTCAAAATTAATGAGCACAGGACTGCCTTTACAGTGACTGAAACTACAGTGGGATCAGCACTTCTACTTCTTCGTTTTTCCAGGGTGAAGCATTGTCCAGTTTGCAATGCACTCTGAATGCTGGAGAAAGTCACAGGTTCTTTATATCTGAGGACAGCAGAATTTATCTTATTCTCCTCCTGCTTAGTTCAAAATAAATTAACTATCCAAATATGTATACCATATGCAACTTTGAGATTTCATGCAGCCAGCCAGAAGAAAACAAAGAAATAAAACAGAATCCAAGAAAAACAAGATGAATATCTAATGTGCAAATGAGGACTAATCATGCAAATAATAAGAAAAATGTAAACCAGTAATACTGAGAATACGAGCTACAGAGTCCCCAAAAGTGAGTCCACAGGCTGCGGAGTTTGTTTGGTGTTAGGCTACTGAAACCCAGCAGACCCGACTCCTGCACCCGAACCTGGCAGCATGGACCCAAGAGTCCTTCACCTTCTGCCTGGTAATAGTAGCAAGAAGCGAGGGAGGCGGGTGAAACACAGGCAGACAGAATGGATTCAGATGGGGACTGAGCTGGCACAGAGCAATGGGGCTGAACCTTGGTTCATCTCCGCTCTCAGGTCTTTATACTTTAATCTGGCTTGATGCTTTAGTTGGGGCTCTCCCTTCTGATAGCGATAGCCAACATTCATCTGCCTGCAAGGTGCTGTATCTGCGCTCCTGAGAGTCAAGCTCACAGAATCCTTCAGGAGGCTGTAAAATCACTAGTTTGTTTAAATGGTATGGGGTGCTATTTCAAAACTTGTGTCACAGATGGTTCTGCTCATACCAAATCAAAAGATTATCCTTGTACCTCGTATCGACCAGGAGCTCGAATTAGCTTATTTTTGGTCACAAATTGAAACTGCATTTTTCAGCAGGATTTGTTAATTAAAGACTGCTGCCCACACTTGGTGATACTTATATTGCACTTGAGGAAAGTTAGCATAGTAATTGCAAAGGGGACAAATACTATTTTTAGTCGCACAATTGTGGTTTGTAATTTTTAGTAAGTTGTTGACAGGATTTGGAATTCTCCTTTTGATCTGACATGATGCACAATGTTCTGTAGATTAGCTCCAAAGAATCCTACTTCACTATATTTTATATTTAGAAAATGAGACAGTTAAATGTGAAACTAGTTGTGGAGGCTGATTACTTTTTCAAGATATGCCATCCATCTGTGTTTTAAATTCTTCTTAATCAGAAACTTTTGAAAACCATAGTAAAATGAAATGTGCAATGAGAAATTTTAAAAGCAATTTTTATTGCAAACTTTAACCTCTAGCTTTATTTTTCTATAATTCTTTATTATTTATAATTGTTGAATGTTGTTTTGTTGTACCTTGTGCTAATGCACGACAGCAAAATCCTGTATACATTACTGATAAAGTTCATCCTGATCCTCCATCCTTTCTAAAAAAAAAGATCTGATATCACCAAAAATGAACTTAAAAATATAGTGCAGTAAAAGGTAAAATTGTAACTTGCCTTATCCTGGCATTCTTCCTCACTGCCATAAAATCTTGTTGAAATAAATGAACTCGTGGTCTGAATGCTAGGATGCTGCAGTAAGTTTATGCTCTGGAGTCTGTGCAGAATGCACTAAATAGCATGGTTTGGCCTTCCACTTTTGGGTGCATGTATCTTCTGACATTTGCATGGGCAAATAGTCACTGTGAAACACTGGCAATTTTCAGGCTTCAGAGTTTCATTCCTTGCCAAAATAGAACTATGTATGGTACTCTTTTGCAGTTCTGTACAGCTGACTTTGCCTCCAGAACTCCCAGTAGTTCCAAATTGAAATCATGTGTACTGAATTTATGCAATGCTTTTGTTATTAACTGGGTAAGAAAATTATTCCACAGTATCTAAAATTGCATTATTTCTATAATCTCTCATTCCTTTATGTGGAACTCCCATTAATTTAGATTTATTTTTAACAGGAGCACAGTGCAACAATTGTGGATCCCACAAACGATATCCGGATTATTGGAGTCATAACAGTCACAGTGCTGCTCGGGATTTCACTGGCTGGGATGGAATGGGAAGCAAAGGTAAGGTCACAGAAACAAACTTTACACAAATAAATCCCAAATGCGCTCACATAGAATCTGGCTACCATAGTTGTGATTTTCCGAAGCAAAATCTTAGATTTTGGAGAATTACCGGAGAATTGGAAAACTGCTAGTGCGTACTTTTACTCACAAAGGGAGATTTTTATAAAGTAGTTATCAGCCAACTAACCAAATATCTTTGGAAATGCAAGGAAAGCAAATGCTGGAATCTGGAGCAACAATTTGCTCAGGAGCTCAGGGTGAGTATCTGTGCATAGGGGATGCAGAATCAAAAACGGTGGCAAATACAGTACTCAGTGTTAATCTCAATGCATGGAGTATGAGAAATAAGGTGGATGATCTTGTTGCACTATTACACATCATCAGGTATGATATTGTGTCTATCAATGAATCGTGGCTGAAGGATAGTTGTACTTGGGAGCTGAATTTCCAAGGTTACATGTGGTATCTGAGGGATAGGAAGGTAGGCAGAGGGGGTGGTGTGGCTCTGATGGTAAAGAATGGCATCAAATCAGTAGAAAGATGTAGCATAGAACCTGAAGATGTTGAATCCTTGTGCATTGAGTTAAGAAACTACAAGGGTAAAAGGACCTAGATGGCAGTTACATACTGATCTCCTAACAGTAGCTGGGATGTGGACCACAAATTACAACAGGAAGTAAAAAAAGTGTGTAAAGAGGGCAATGTTATGACAGTCGTGGGAGAATTCAACATGCATGTCGATTGGGAAAATCAGGTTGGACATGGATCTCAAGAGAATGAGTTCGTTGAATGCCTATGAGATGGATTTTTGGAGCAGTTTGTCATTGAGCGTACTTGGGGATCAGCTGGGTTGGGTGTTATGTAATGAACCGGAGGTGATTAGGGAGCTTAAGGTAAAAGAACCCTTAGGAAGCAATGATTGCAATATGATTGAGTTCAGCTTGAAATTTGATAGGGAGAAAGTAAAGTCTGATGTAGCTGTATTTCAGTGGAGTGAAGGAAATTACAGTGGTATGAGAGAGGAGTTGGCCAAAGTAAGTTGGAAGGAGATGCTGGCAGGGATGACAGCAAAGTAACAATGGTGTGAGCTTTTAGGAAAAATGAGGAATGTGCAGGATAGATGTATTCCAAAAAGGAAGAAGTACTCAGATGGCAAAATAATGCGACTGTGGCTGACAAGGGAAGTCAAAGCTAATGTAAAAACAAGAGAGGACATATAACAAAGCAAAATTTATTGATAAATAGAGGATTGAGAAGCTTTTAAAACGCTATAGAGAGTAACTAAGAAACATCAGGTGAGAAAGATGAAATATCAAAGCAAGGTAGCAAACAATATCAAAGTGGATAGTAAAAGCTTTTTCAATATGTAAAAAACGAGATGAGAGTGGATTAGGACCACTAGAAAATGAGGCCCGAGAAATAATAACAGGGGACAAGGAGATGGCAGATGAACTAAATGAGTATCTTGCATCAGTCTTCACTGTGGAAGACACTAGCAGTGTGCCAGATATTGAAGGGTGTGAGGGAAGAGAAGTTGGTGCAGTTACTATTACACGGGAGAAGGTGCTCAAAAAGCTGAAAGACCTAAGGGTAGATGAGTCACTTGGACCAGAGGTAGCGGCAAAGATTGTGGAGGCGTTAGTAACGATCTTACAAAAATCATTGCCAAAAGCTGGAAGATTGCAAATGTCGCTCTCCTCTTTAAGAAAGAAGGAAGGCAGCAGAAAGAAATTATAGATAGTTAGCTTGACCTCAGTGGTTGGGAAAATGTTGGAGTCAATTGTTAAGGATGAGGTTATGGAGTATTTGGTGAGAACGCATGGTTTCCTTAAGGGAAGATCTTACCTGATGAACCTGTTGGAATTCTTTGAGGAGATTACAAGTAGGCTAGATAAAATGGATGCAGTGGATGTTGTATATTTGGACTTTCAGAAGGCCTTTGACAAGGAGCCACACATAAGGCTGCTTACTAAGTTAAGAGCCCGTGGAATTACAGAAAAGATGGGTAGAGCATTGGCTGATTGATAGGAGGCAGCGAGTGGGAATAAAAGGATCCTTTTCTGGTTGGCTGCCAGTGACTAGTGGTGTTCATCAGGGGTTGGTATTGAGACCACTTTTTATGCTATATATCAATGATTTAGATGATGGTATAGATGGCTTTGTTGCCAAGTTTGCAGATGATCTGAAGATTGGTGGAGGGACAGGTAGTGTTGAGGAAACAGGTAGGCTGCAGAAGGACTTAGACAGATTAGGAGAATGGGCAAGAAAGTGGCAAATGAAATACAATGTTGGAAAATGCATGGTCATGCACTTTGGTAGTAGAAATAAATGTGCAGACTATTTTCTAAACTAGGAAAAAATCCAAAAATCTAGGATGTAAAGGGAATTGGCAGTCATTGTGCAGAACACCCTAAAAGTTAACTTGCAGGTTGAGTCGGTGGTGAGGAAGACAAATGCAATGTTAGCTTTCATTAATTCATTCATTCAATGTTAGCGGTTTAGAATACAAGAGCAGGGATGTGATGCTGAGGCTTTATAAGGCAGCACTGGTGAGGCCTCACCTTGAGTATTGTGAACAGTTTTGGGCTCTTTCTCTAAGAAAAGATGTGCTGGCATTGGGGTAGGTTCAGAGGAGGTTCAGAAGGATGATTCTGGGAATAAAAGGGTTATCATATGAGGAACATTTGATAGCTCTGAGTCTGTACTCACTGGAATTTAGAAGGATGAGGGAGGGATGTCATTGAAAGGCCTAGACAGAGTAGTTGTGAAAAGGATGTTCCCCATAGTGGGGGAGTCTAGGACAAGAGGGTACAGGTTCAGGATAGAGGGGCATCTACTTAAAACAGATGCAGAGAAATTTCTTTAACCAGTGGCTAGTGAATTTGTGGAATTTATTGCCACAGGTGGCTATGGAGGCCTGGTCATTGGGTATTTAAGGCAGAGCTTGACAGGTTCTTGACTGGACTCAGCATCAAAGTGTATGGGGAGAAGGCCGTGGATTGAAGCTGAGGAAGGAATTTGATCAATCACGATTGAATGGCAGAGCAGACTCGATGGGCCAAATGGCCTAATTCTGCTCCTATTTCTTATGGTCTTAATGGAGTTAAGCAGTATCTGAGGGAGAAAGAAATTGTTTATGTTTGAGTTGAAACCCTTGAATCAGAACAAAGAGATCCTGATGCAGGGTATCGAGCTGAAGCATCAACAGTTCCCTTACCTCCACAAATGCTGCTCAGCCCACTTGAGTTCTTCCAGCAGATCGTTTGTTGAGCCTAGTATCTACTGTGGAGAAAATGTTCAAATCAATTGTTAAGCAAATAATTTCAGCACAATTGGGGGAAAAACACACTAGTGAATTAAGTAGCGTGGTCTTGGCTTCCTGAGGGAGAAATCATACCTGACAAATGTATTTGAGTTTTTGGAGAAGTTTCAACCAGAGTGGACAGAGGGGAACATTTAGTCTTCCAGAAGCCGTTCAATGAGATATCTCACAAAAGATTGTCGTAGTTTGGAACCTGTGCTATTGGATATGAGCATGGATGGAGGTGGGAAGTAGCTAGTGGGGAAAAAGAATCACTTTCAGGATGACAAACAATAACTAGTGTGGTTCTAGGGGGATCAGTGGTGGGGTCACAGCTGTTTAGAATATATATCTTGCACACAGGAAGGAACTAAAAAGAGCCAAATATGCAGACAACAGAAATAAGTGCAAAAGGGAGCTGCACAGAGGAGACCCAGTTCTCAGAGAGATATTGATACATCAGCGGGCAAAATAACCAGCAAATAGAATGTGGGGGGAAAATGTGAAATTGTTAATTATGGAAGAATAAAGGACCAATGTTTAATTGAAGAACTGCAAAAAGCTGCAGCATAAAGAGATTAGTGGCTCTTCGTGCACAACGGACGGACAAGCAATACATGAGTGCAACAGGCAGGAAGGAGAGTTGTCTTTTAGTTCAAGAGGATTGGAATGTAAAAGTAGAGAAGCTTCTAACTGCAACTATACAATTGTGAGACGCATCTAGGGCACCTCAAACAATTCCCCTTATTTGAGGAAAAAATTGGAAGTAATTCAGAGAAGAACCTGGGAATTGAAGTTTTAGACTACCCTGAGAAAGAGACTGTGACAATCTATTTCATCTGTGCCCTTTATGGCAGTATAAACCTCTCTAAGGTCCCTTAGGGAAGCAGCCCCTGCCTATCGAGTCTCTCCTTGCAACTCAAATGTTATTTTAAAAGTACTTCTATTCAGGTTGCTAGATAGAGCTGCATGCTGAAGCAATAAATTTCATCCAGGGAGGGAAAGCAAGGGATAATGTAGCAAGGTTTGATGGTTCCATATAATGGCCTCTTTTTAGCTTTTAAGTAACAGAATGAGGATTGGGCATTTAACAGCCATCACCAAATGAAAGGGGTATTTATTTTGTCAAAACCCAATGATCTGTGTACTGACAAATGGTGGTGAGCAGTGTGCTGCAAAAGGAATATGAGTGAACAGGAGCAAAATTAAATCACGCCTTGTTTTCTTTATTACATGGCAAACCCTCCTCTATTTTCCCTCCTGATAGGCACAAGTTGGCTTCTTCTTCGTGATCCTCGTGTCCCTTGCAAATTACATTGTGGGGACAATTATCCCACCGTCGATGGAGAAACAGGCCAAAGGCTACTTCAGTTATCGAGGTTCGTAAGATGAGGTGGCTTATTTTTAAACTATGTTTTATGATTGCAAAATCACAGTCAATTATTTCCTCTGAATTTAAGTATGGCCAATTTATTGAGCAGCCTCTTAACATGATACATTAGTACTTGATGTAATCTGTAGCTCTAGACCTCCCGTCTGCTCATTATCTTTCATTGTATATGGTGTTTAGGGTCATAGTTAAGAACACTACAGCACAGAAACAAGCCCTTTGGTCCATTTAGTCCGTGCTGAACTGTTAATCTGCCTAATCCCATCAACCTACACCCAGACCATAGCTCCTCATACCCATTATGTACCTATGCAAATTCCTCTTAAATGTTGAAAGAGAACCACTTGTGCAGGCAGCTCATTCCACACTCTCACCACCCTCTGAGTGAAGAAGTCCCCCCTTGTGTTTCTCTTAAACAATTCACCTTTCACCCTTAACTCATAACCTCTAGTTCTGCTCTCATCCAAATTCAGTGGAAAAAGCCTGCCATCATAAACCATATCTATACCCCTCATAATTTTGTATATGGTCCATCTATGAAATCTCCAATCATTCTCCTTCACTACTGTGAATTAATATTTTTGACAATGTTCGTTGTTTATGCTTATAGTGCAAATTGGGGAATATACTCAAATACAGCAAAATTAAATGAACCATTACTTCGATTAAGTTAATGCCTTCAGGAGAGCACAGGGAAATGTAATTTGAGATGCATGGCACAGACAACTTTAAGAGTTTAGGATTCAGTTTTCCATTTTAGCACCAGAGTGCTTTGATGAATCTGTAGTTTTAAATGTATTCTTCTCTGTTCACTGAGTGCAGTGGGTAAAATGAGTGATTTCAGATTGAAGCTTCCTTCCTCAGTGTCAGCAGCCCAGTTTTGATCCTGACCTCAGTGTTGTATGTGCAGAGTTAGCACATTCTCCCCCATGGTCCCGTGAGTTCCTTCAGGGGTACTCTGATTTCCATGCACGTGCCACATATTTGCAGATGGTAAATTGCCCTGGTGTAGGTAATTGGCAATCAAGAGCAGATGAAGGACACGCAAGAGAGAAGATGTAAGGATAAATGGAATAGGAGGGACGGGTGGACTGCTTTGCTGAGAGAGAGCACAAAGAGGGCATAAGAAAGCTTGTTCTGCTGCTAAAATCCACTCTTTGAAAAGCCTATTGCTCTTATCTTGGTAACTTCAAACAATCGCAAGCAATTTTGCAGTTTCTTAGAGTTTTACAATTGGTAGCAGTATCCAGTATAACATTCATCAGAAAACAAAATGAATTTGATTTTCCATTAAGAGATGTGGCGAATGAATTGGTTCAACCCTTGGTGCTGATTTTGCTTTGCAGGTGATATTTTTGTCCAAAACTTTTTGCCCAACTGGCGAGGTAAGGATGCGTCATTCTTTGGCATGTTTTCCATTTTCTTCCCCTCTGCGACTGGGATCCTGGCAGGTGCAAACATCTCCGGTGACTTGAAGGTAATTCAAAATGTAATGGCTTAATACAGAGGAATGGTTTCCTCAAGTCTCAACGATGTGCAGTTGATGTGAACATAATGCTCCCTTTTGTAATTTTTGTAAAGCTCATTTTCTTGATTTTTATCAGGAGGATACACCAGTGGCCTAGAGGGAAATTGTGGTTTTATGTTCTTCATGTTGTATTGGTAGCATTTTATAACAACTATGTGTTTGCTTTAAGATTTTGAGCATTGACTTTTGACCATTCATATTTGTTTGTGTAAATGTAGAGTTCACCAATGAGTTACTAATTCAGGAGTTGTGAGCAAAAAATAATGAAAAATATGGACACTATTGAATGTTATGAATATGCAGGTATTTTAATTGTCATTACCAATTTAGTTGTGATTTATTGTGAGAACAGGAATTTAATGCTTAGCCCAAAGTTTTTTTTTTCTTAAATTAAGGAAAAGCAAAATGCCTAGTTTGGTCAAATAATAATAATGACTGAAACACACCCCTGAACTGAGCCAAATATCAATCCACTTCAGTCCCTTTTTGAAAAGTAAACACGAGGAAATCTGCAGAGGCTGGAAATTCAAGCAACACACACAAAATGGTGGTGGAACACAGCAGGTCGGGCAGCATCTATAGGGAGAAGCACTGTCGACGTTTCGGGCCGAGACCCTTCATCAGGACTAACTGAAAGAAAAGATAGTAAGAGATTTGAAAGGGGGAGGGGGAGGGGGAGGGGAAATCACATTCTACACAGGCTTATAGTATGCCTGTGTAGAATGAATATAATCAATTGAGAAAGCAACACAAGACAGGATGAATTGAGCTAAACAAAGCTGGACCTGCTTATAGAGACAACAGTCTTTTCAAGTGTGATAGAACCAACCTGCAAATGATTTTTCAGACTACATTATTTCATTTGAATGCACTCACCAAACTTGAAGCCAAGTTGAAAGCCAATTGTGAAACTGTCATTACTTGAGACCTGATCTGACCTTGAACCAACCAGCAGTTCAAATACATTCAGGTCATTTTCAAAATGCAAGAAGGTGAATTCAAGTTCTTGATACCTATTGGAACCCAAGTCAATCAAATACAACCAGGTTGTGTGGGTTTAATTCTTGAAAGCAGAAAATATTTCACAGCAGTTTTGAGCAATTAGTTAAGCAACCATGGTTGCTGGTTAATATTAACTAATGTTCTTATTTCAAATGCAGTACTCCATCAGTCTCCAAATGTGTTCTATCTGTTAACCAAATTTGTCTTTCATCTGCACAAGTTCCTTAAACCCATTTTCAGTGCCATTTGTCTAAATCAGGAGTAGTAACAATAATTTGAGACACTCAAACTCCACTCTTATTATTGCTATCTATACATGGTACTAATCTGTAGGAAATTTTTAATTGAATTATGATTAATAATTCAAAGTGAATGCTTAAAATGCATAATATATGTTCTTTCTGAGCAATCTTTAAATGTGGACAAAAATGGAATTTGAAAGATAAATACTGGATTATTGGTGATACAGAAATGTCAATGGTGGGTTCTGCCTGTAGTCATTTGTCTCCCAATGTGTCACTTAGCCTTATTCCCATTGCACTTCACTCATAGGATCCTGCTGTAGCCATCCCCAAGGGAACCTTGTTTGCCATTTTTTGGACAGCACTTTCCTACCTTATAATTTCTGCCACTATTGGTAAGTTTTATAGGGCAGTTTTTATTTACCGTTATCACATTGCTATGCAGTGCCTAAGCTTGCTTTTGATATTAAAATATATGCTATTTACTCTCCTTAATTAAAAGCTGATTAGTACAAATGATCCAGTCCCATTTTTTCTTATTGTTTGACTTAATTATTGATCACTAATTATTAACTTAATTAAGATAAGTGTGAGTTGGTTCATTTTGGTAGTTAAATATGATGACAGAGTATAGCATTAATGGTAAGACTCTTGACAGTGTGGAGGATCAGAGGGATCTTGGGGTCCAAGTCCACAGGACACTCAAAGCTGCTGCGCAGGTTGACTCTCTGGTTAAGAAGGCGTACGGTGCATTGGACTTCATCAATTGTGGGATTGAGTTTAAGAGCCGAGAGGTAATGTTACAGCTATATAGGACCCAGGTCAGACCCCACTTGGAGTACTGTGCTCGGTTCTGGTCGCCTCACTACAGGAAGGATGTGGAAACCATAGAAAGGGTGCAGAGGAGATTTACAAGGATGTTGCCTGAATTGGGGGGCATGCCATATGAGAATAGATTGAGTGAACTCGGCCTTTTCTCCTTGGAGTGACGGAGGGTGAGAGCTGAATGATAGAGGTGTACAAGATGATGAGAGGCATTGATTGTGTGGGTAGTCAGAGGCTATTACAAATGTTCTCCCTCATGACAATAAGATAAATGAATAATTCATCTGTTTTAGCTGAGGCATAACATTGACAGGACACTGGGAGTGAATACAAATAGTGCAGAAGAAAATATTTTCCATCTGAATGCAGAGATGACACTTCACTTTAATCAAAGTTGGCACCTTCAACATTCAGATTACACTTGAGTGTTCTTGACATGCTGAACAAGTACCTCTTTAGTAACTGAATCAGAGAATTCAGTGAGGTCAATCATGGCCATGTACAGTGGTTGATGCTAAACCCTGCATTTTTCTTGTTCTGTTGTTTGAGTGGCTTTCCCGTTCCACAGCATATCCTCATCTTTCCAGCTAAGGACAATGCAGTTTTGAATTTGATTGAAGTTCCTTGCTGCCAATTTAGAACTTCCACCAGAATGCAGTGGGATCCTTGTTCATTGATTATCGGTTGCCGTATGGTCTTTTTAAACTGAACAGGAAAGGCTGTTGTGGGATGAAATCATGGACACTTCTGTTTCATACAATGAATGCTGTCTGCCGTACTGTCCTTGAGTTCACCTCTGTTCTTGGCTCTTAGCAGAGTGGGCTCAGTGGCGTTTGGGCCATTGATAACTTTTGACAGCACTTGAGGTATCAACCTGTGTCGTGGCTATCACTGTGTTTCTGCACTGCCTCTTTCCACACACAGTGTGTTCTTTAGGTCATGGGTTATGTATGAACTTGCCCTTCTCTTGTTGGGTGGTGAAGTTGCTAGTCCAAGATCACTTTGCAGTTGTGGTTAATCATCACTTGGATCTCCAGGTCATTCTCATCAAACCAATTATGGGAGAGTGCCCAAGAGTCTCCTCGAAGATGTTAATCATGATGGAATTGCAGGGCAGCCCAGCAACTGTAGAAGTTCCATATCTATTGTGTCAAACTTCTCCACCCCAACCCCCTAAGAATTTTGCTTGTTTCATTGACATTCCTTTTCATTCTTCTAAGGTTCAAGGTAGTGTCTCGGCTGCTGTTTTCGCAGAAATCAATCTGCTGAATCCCTCTATCACAGATACATCTTGCCTTCATTAGGAAGAGCAGACCCATACATAATCTAGGTACAATTGCAACTGTTTTCTATACAATTAAAACAAACAATCTCTTCCCTCCCTCCCCACCCCGCCCCTGTACTCAAACCCTTGTATAATTGTATCGTTCTCTTAATAAGCTGCTGAATCAGCATATTAGCTTTCAGTGTTTGCTGTAGACATTCATGCAAGAACTTCTGGCAACCTGCCCCATTGTTCAGCCCTTGTCCCAAATAATAAATGTCCACAAGGAGACCTTGATAAAACACGGACCATCTTGTGTAGCCTACTTTACCAATTTACGTTTTTGTATATCTCAAGAATGCCTCTTAATGAAAGTAAATTTACAGTTACCTTATGTGTCCCAGCACAGCCTTGGTTGTCTGAGGAAGATCATTGTAAAATGACTCTGACTTCAGTGCATTTATGGGTCTGTTCGAGTTTGCACTGACTTTTCAGTCATTTTGTTGCAAGGGAATTATACTTGTTCCTTGCTTTGAGTTTCTTTCCTATAAATGGAGATAGTGTGTTGATTTGACCAGGAGTGCAAACATTTGATAGTAATACCACAATCATCATTTGATACTGACAGACACACAAAGATTGTAAAAGCTCATGTTTATAAAGCTCTGGGGAAAGGTGAGAAGAGTTGGTGGAACATGCATCAAGCCAGTGTGTGACAGTATGATGCTGGACCAATCAAGTCTTTGCTTTAGAGACCTGATCTTTTCTAAGCCTGTGTTGTATAAGTGGCCATTTTGCAGGAAAGCAACATCCATTATCAGGGACCCAGGTCATGCTGTCTTCTCGTTGTTGCCATCAGGAAGAAGGTACAGGAGCCTCAGGACCTGCAACACCAGGTTCAGGAACAGTTATTACTCCTCAGCCATCAGGGTCTTGAACCAGAGGGAATAACTTCTCTCAACTTCTTATGACCCATCATTGAAATGTTTCCACAACCAATGGACTCACTTTCAAGGACTCTTCATCTCATGTTCCCTGTTTATTACTTATTATTATGATTATAGTTTTTTTTTCTGTGTTTGCACAGTTTGGTGTCTTTTGCTACTGGCTGTTCGCCCTGTTGGTGTGGTCTTTCATTGATTCTATTATAGTTATTGGATTTATTGAGTATGTTCCCAAGGGAGTGAATCTCAGGGTTGTATATAGTGATTATATGTACCTTGATAATAAACTTAATTTGAACTTTGATTCTGCTCATGAGATTCTCTCACGTATATGATGCCAAAATAAGAATTGTGGTTTCAAGGGAATATCCTCCACCTCTTACAGCCCTGCATCCTTTCAAATGAGATTTCTCCTGCGGTCTTTTGTTCAGAATGTGACGTTGTATCTTAAAACAACGCCATTCGTCCTTTGTTTTAGGATCTTGTGTGGTACTTGATGCTTCTGGTAATGTGAATGACACCATAGCTACTGGGTCGATGGATTGTGAAGGCATTGCCTGTCGCTATGGATGGAACTTCACTGACTGCATACAGACTGGCACTTGTCAATATGGGCTCATTAACAACTACCAGGTAAAATTACTTTGTCTTTTTATAGATACTATAAACAGCCCATTTTTCCCCCTTTTTTCCCTTTTTCTTTATTAGTGGTTAGTTTGTTAGATTAGTTTTTCTTAGGGTAATAATATTTTTTTCTCTTATTCTCTTTTCTGTTTTTTTCAACATGATATACCTAGTTTTTTTTGTTTTGTTTATATAATATTTATATCATTCATGATTTGGGAAGACTTAACTATATTGTACTTATTGCTTGTGTATCCTTTTATGTTCATTTTAATTTTGTAATTTTGTAATCCCAATAACTATGTATTAATCTTATCATGTTGATATTAATAAAAAGATTGAAAAAGAAAGAAAGTAAAGGCAGGGAGGACCTCACCAGTCATAATGAGCAGATTGATAATTGGTGGGTCGTTTAGTGGTTAGCACAATGCTATTACAGCCTGCTCCAAGCACTACCACTCTTCTATGTATGTATGTATGTATAAAAAAAACATAAATTGCCCCATCCAACAAAGCCATCAAGTCTTCCCTAAAGTGTACTGACCAGAACCAGGCTTAAAAATCCATTACTGATCAAATTAATGTTTTATAAAAGTTGCTTGTGACTTCCTTCATCTTTGCCTCTATTTATCAAGCTTGTATGCATTTTTAACCATTTTCTTTATCGGTCCCGTCATTTCAAAAGAATAGGCACATATGCTCCCCAATTTGTTCTTGTACCCCTTGCAAAATCATGTCCTCCTCTTCATATTGGCTTTTTCTGCTTCTTCATACAAATACATAATTCATTCTGGTGAACTCATTGCATTGAGTTGAACAGTATTGACAGAACATGATCTCTCTGTAAGCACTGTAGTGTCAACAATGTTTTCCTTCACTTTTTAAGGATGAGATATTGGAGCAGTAGTTGACTTGATGGAATTATCCTTCTCTTCTGGACCAGTAGTACATCTACAGTTCTCCACTCTTAGTGTTATGCTGGGGTCATTCATTCATCCTGTTTAACATTAACAACAATGTTCATGACCATTAACATAATTTCAGTAACTCTTAAAATGGCAGTCTTTTCTCTTTTTTATTTATTAAGACAATGAGCATGGTGTCTGGATTTGCGCCGTTGATTACAGCTGGGATCTTTGGAGCTACTCTGTCTTCAGCTCTTGCCTGCCTTGTGTCTGCTCCCAAAGTCTTTCAGGTATTAAGCATTTTGTTAATGCCATTGTTAACATCACTCTGGTACATCCCAGAAATGTTCAAAGATGATTGGTTAAAGTTAACTTTTGAACATTAAACTTCACCTATAATTGATTGAAATCTATTTTATTTACTTTGTCTGAATGCCCTTTCTCAAGTAATTTTCAGTGTTCCACATATTCAATCAACTGCTTGCTGGCATAGGTTGCCCTTTGTGTTGGAGGTTCTTTCATCAGTCATGCACGGGAAAACAATTTTCCCTACCCAGTGCTCCTTATAGACATTTAAAATCCATGTACCTGTCGCAAGTACCTTTTAAATGTTAATGTGTCTGCCTCAGCCACTTGCTCTGGCAGCTCATTGATATTAAATCTCTCCCTTTCTTAATTTAAACCAATGCTCTCTGGTCTTTGAATCCCCAACCTGGGAAAAAGACTTACACATTGACCCTATGTCCCACATGATTTTGTCCACCTCTATAAGATCATCCCTCATTCTTCTATATTCCATGAAAATAGCACAACTTCTCTCCTTAACTCTGTCCTTCAAGTCTAGCAACATCCTCGTACATCTACTCCCTATTCCTTCCTTGTATTTTTCAAAAGGTAGGTTGATCAAAGCTGAAAATAATATTTCAGCTGCAGCCTCGCCTTGTACCAGTGCAGCATGATTTCCCAACCTCTGTTGTACTCTTCTTGGTCCTCTGAAAATGTATCACCTCACAGTTGTCATGGTTAAATCTACCTGCCAATGCTCTGCCCATCATATCACCACTATCATCCTGTAGTTTGTATCACTATCAAAATCATTTCCCATCTTGCATTTTCAACCTTGCTGACACTTGCTAACGTTACCCTGCAATATCTTTGTCATATGGTGCAAGTTCTCATTTTTATTTTGCACCAGGCAATAATTTTTATTTAATTAGGGGGAAAACACTATTTATAGGGCTATTGGTTCACAGAAATAAATGGTGGAATTAGAATAAAGGAAAACTGAGGCTGAAGTTTATTTGGGACAGGTACAGGGTGATAGAGAAATGACAGCCTGGTTTACTCTCTGCCCAATTTTCCTTGCTATCAGTTAATAAAATTGGGCAGACTAAAATAGCCTGTTCCCAAACAGGTATTCTGTGATTGCTCCTGAAACCAATGGAAAGTCAAAGTAAATTTCTTATCAAAGTACGTAGATGTCACTATTTAGTACCTTGAGATTCATTTTCATGTGGGCATTTACAGGAAAATAAAGAAATACAGTAGAATTTATGAAAATTATACATAAATAAAAGCTGACGAACAACCAAAATGTAAAAGAAAATGTGCAAATAAAAAATAAATAAATAATACAGAGAACATGAGTTGTAGAGTCCTTGAAAATGAGTTTGGAAGTTGTAGAAATAGTTCATAGTAGAGGCGAGTAAATTTATCCACACTTGCTCGGAAACCTGATGGTTGTAGGATATGAGCTGTTCCCTAACCTGGTAGTGTGGGACCCAAGACTCCTGTATCTCGTGCTCAATGGTAGTAGCGAGAAGAAAGCATGGTCTGCATGGCTTGGGCCTTTGACGATGGATGCTGTTTTCCAGCATGCTCCTTATTTTAACACTGTGAGCAGCTGTTTTACATGGTTTGTTTAAGAGCATGCGTGCATAGACTGGAAGGGATGCTTCATTAATAATAGATGTAGTGCCATAGTGAGGTAACTTCTGGTAGACAATGAGCATAATATCCTACTACAAGGTGTTAAGCCTCCCCTATCCCCCCCACATAATTTTACAAACCGAAGCAAACTCGGAAATATTGAAAAAAGGTGATGTCTTTAAATTGCATTTAAAAATAATATACAGTTTTAGACCGTAAATTGTTTTGAGGGTTGAGTTAATGTTAACAAGCAGATTTTTTCATATTTATTGATCTTTTGAAATTTTAGTCAGTTAATTAATTATATTTTTCTATATATTAATGAACGTGAAAAAGTTATTGTCCAATACAGTGGATTCTGGTTAATTGGGACATATTGGGACCAGAACATTTTGGCCCAATTAAGTGGATGCCCAAATTAGCCAAAGTTTCATTAAAATGTACAAAAAAAGGCAAAGTACAGTTTAACTGAGTAACAAATTTTCTACTTAAATGAAATACAGAACAAATTGGAGCACTACTAATCCTACTACAGTACTATAGAACACTGTATTAGTTCCTAATAGTTATTAATGGAGGAAATCATCCAGTGTACACTGTCATGTTCTTTTGATTGACTATAAATAAGCAAATTAGCACAGACACCTAGCGCAGATAATGGACTGCTTTCATGCAATGCTGTCGTCGATTGCGTCCTCCAAATTTTCATTTTCATCGTAACATTCATGATGTTGGTCAATACCTTCAAATTCTTCATAGTGCTTAAGTAGCTTAAGTATTGAAATCATTTTATTTTCATTCCCGGCCATTTTTGGCATCTCTGAGCCTGAATGCTTGAAACAGCAGTGAGCAAAGCAGTTCAGGATTGTTCTACTGATTATATCTCGCCAACTATCAGGACAACACTCAGTGCTTTTTGAACACAAACACATGAAACTGATGCTGTTTAAAAACTGTTCGCTCTAAGCATGGTGTAGTGTCTAACGACCACCTGACATGCATATGACTGACACTAGTTAGAACTCGTTCGGTAACAGTTTCCTGTCCCAATTAAGCTGCATAGTGTGCCAAATAAATGAAGGGAACTCCTCTTATTTTCTTGATTAGTTTTTGCCCTTTAAGAGGTGTCCAAATAAGCAACTGCCACAATTAACCAATGGCCCAATTAACCAGATTCCACTGTATTTATTAAGTCTTATACAAATGTATTGTGTAAAGTAAAGGCTTGAATGAACTGATGCTCTTACATGTGTTTCCCAACAGTGCCTGTGCAAGGACAACCTTTACCCTGGTATTGGTGTCTTTGGAAAAGGTTATGGGAAGAATAATGAGCCCATCTACAGTTACCTTCTCACCTACTTCATTGCTATTGCCTTCGTTCTTATTGGTAAGACCCAGCATCAATCTGAATGTTTTTATTCCAACCTCAGACTAGGGAGGTCTAAAACTACCTGTTTTACCTCACTGTTACTTCTGCCCTAGGATTATGGCTGAGAGCTGGTCAGTTCAAAAAGTAGAAAAAAAAGCCAGCAACTCAGAAACAAAGAAAAAATTTGTATATATATTTATAATTATTTATTTATTAAAAACCATTAAGAATCATGTGCTTTTAATTTAATTTGTATGCATGGTCAGAATCTGAATCAAGTTTAATATCACTGGCATTATAATAGAGGAGAAAACACACACACACACACACACACACACACACACACACACACACACACACACACACACACACACACACACACACACACACACACACACACACACACACACACACACACACACACACTCACTCAACGTCACTCAACTAGTTGATATATCTTGCTCCTGTACACCCTCTCGTCACCATCTGAAATTCTGCCAACTATAGTTGTATAATTTGCAGATTTATAGATGGCATTCAAGCTGTGCCTAGCCACACTGTCATGGATGTAGAGCAGTGGGTTAAGCACACGTCCCTGAGGTGTGCCAGTGTTGATTGTGAGCAAGGTGGAGAAGTTGTTTCTGATCTGCACTGATTGTGGTCTACAGGTTAGGAAGTCAAGATCCAGTTGCTGCGGAAGGCACAGAGACCCAGGTTCTGGAGATGTTCAATCAGAACTGTAGCTATGGTTGTTAAATGTTAAATTGAGTCAATGAACAACATCCTGATGTAGGTATTTGTATTGTCCAGGTGATAGATAGATAGATAGATAGATACTTTATTCATCCCCATGGGGAAATTCAACTTTTTTTCCAATGTCCCATACACTTGTTGTAGCAAAACTGATTACATACAATACTTAACTCAGTAAAAAAATATGATATGCATCTAAATCACCGTCTCAAAAAGCATTAATAATAGCTTTTAAAAAGTTCTTAAGTCCTGGCGGTAGAATTGTAAAGCCTAATGGCATTGGGGAGTATTGACCTCTTCATCCTGTCTGAGGAGCATTGCACCTGTCACTGAAACTGCTTCTCTGTCTCTGGATGGTGCTATGTAGAGGATGTTCAGAGTTATCCATAATTGACCGTAGCCTACTCAGCGCCCTTCGCTCAGCTACCGATGTTAAACTCTCCAGTACTTTGCCCACGACAGAGCCCGCCTTCCTTACCAGCTTATTAAGACGTGAGGCGTCCCTCTTCTTAATGCTTCCTCCCCAACACGCCACCACAAAGAAGAGGGCGCTCTCCACAACTGACCTATAGAACATCTTCAGCATCTCACTACAGACATTGAATGACGCCAACCTTCTTAGGAAGTACATTCGACTCTGTGCCTTCCTGCACAAGGCATCTGTGTTGGCAGTCCAGTCAAACTTCTCGTCTAACTGTACTCCCAGATACTTGTAGGTCTTAACCTGCTCCACACGTTCTCCATTAATGATCACTGGCTCCATATGGGGCCTAGATCTCCTAAAGTCCACCACCAAGGTTGTGTGAAGAGCCATTGAGATTGTCTGCCATAGACCTACTGTGATGATAGGCAATTTGCAGTGGGTCCAAGTCCTTGCTGAGATGGGTATTAATTCTAGCCATAACCAACCTCTCAAAGCACTCCGTCACTGTAGATATAAGTGCTGCCAGACAATAGTCATTTAGGTAGCTCACACTGGTATAATTGTTGCCCTTTTGAACTAGGTGGGAACTTCCAACTGTAAGCAATGTGAGATTGGAAATGTCTGAGTACCCCTACCAGGTTCTCCACCCTAGGCCTGGCGTGGGTTCACCCTCTTGAAAGACAGCCTGATGTTGGCATCTGAGACAGATCACAGGGTCACCAGGTACAGCAGGAAGCAGTGTTTTATCAAAATCTGTAGACAGAGCAAGCAAACTATTTCAAAGCAAAAATTATTCTATGTCATTTGCCAGGAGTTGCAAGTTAGCATCTTAATTGTGGGATGTTATGGTGCTCCAAAGCTACATTGTTGTAAATTTCTAACAAAATGGATTGTTGGAGAGAGAATTTGCTCATGCTTAAACGGACTGACTGCATTTTTGATTATTGTCCCAAGTTGTGTTTGACAAAATGCAAGATCATGGAGTCATACAGCACAGAAAAAGGTCCATGTCTAATTCTAGTAATTCTAGGAAATTGTACAATGTGTCAATATGTGAATACTTTAAAGGATAATAAGCAATGTATTGTAAAGATCACCTACAAGTGTTTGGAACCTTGACATGTTTTCTTTTCATGCAGCGGAACTGAACACGATAGCTCCAATTATCTCCAACTTTTTCCTGTGCTCCTACGCTCTCATCAATTTTAGCTGCTTCCATGCATCGATTACCAACTCCCCAGGCAAGCTCTCATTTCCTGCTTCACAAAATGTTTTGTAGTTATTTTATATTGATTCTTGGCAACATGTAAGACCAAATAAATAAACAATGAAGATGCAATGAAAATCAGAGTCAAATAGCCATTAATTGCTTAAGTGAGCAGAGGTCACAGTTTCAGAATAAGGAGTAGACCATTTAGAATATTCTTGCGTGCAGTTGGGGATGAGTCTTTGGAATTCTCTCCCTTAGGGGGACTGTGGAAGGGTGAAAAACTGAGTGCTTTCAGAACAGGGTTTGATATATCTACAGATCACAGGGAAATAGAGGAATACTGCAGTGAGCAGAAGTCCCCATGATTTGATGACTGTTGGAGCAAGCTCGTAGGATCAAATGGTCTACTCCTACTCTCACTGTCTTAAAGCTGCATACATTCTCTCTGAAGTCTCCTTCCTTCCTTTGACTATTAGCTGACTCTGCAATCCAGCCAAAGCATCAGTGGTTCATAAGCCATGATCGTAATTGGGATTTGAAGAGAAAATATGGATTTTGAGTAACAAACTTTTTATTTTCAGAGATGTAGCACAGTAGCACGCCCTATATGCCCAAAGAGCATGTGGTGCGCAATTGCACATGTGAACAATTAACCTACTAACCCATAAGTGTTTGGAATGTGGGAGGAAACCAGAGCACCCTGAGGAAACGCACACGGTCACAGAGCGAACCTACAAACTCCTTACAGACTGTGGCAGCAATTAAGCCCAGGTTGCTGCTGCTGTAAAAGCCTGCTGTTTGGCCCATGATGTTGTACCAACCTTTTAACCCCACTCAATAAGATCAATCTAACCCTTCCCTCCTACATGCCCTTCTATTTAACTTTCAACCTTGTGCCTAAGAGTCCCTTAAATGTCCTTGATGTATCTACCTCATCCACCAACCCAGCAGCGAGTACCACACATTTACCACTTACTCTGTGTAGAAAACCTACCTCGAACATCTCCTATAATTGTCTCTAGTCACCTTAAAATTATGCCCCTTCACACTAACCATTTCTGCCCTAGGAAAAAGTCCTTGGTTGTCTGCTCAATCTATATAATCTTTTGTACCTCTATCAAATCACCCCTCATCCTCGTTTGATCCAAGAAAAAAAATGCTAGCTCATTCAACCTATCCTTCCACATCCTTCTTATAATGAGGCAGCCAGAACTGAACACAATACTCCGAGTGGTATAACCAGGGTTTTATAGAGCTAAAGCACTACCTTGCATCTTTTGAACTCAGTTCCTCAGTCCCCTGACTAATAAAGGCCAACACACCATACACCTGCTTAACAACCATATCATTTTGCACAACAACTTTGAGAAATCAATGGACACGGACCCTAAGCCCTCTCTGTTCTCCCATATACCGCTATTAACCCTATACTGTACTGTACCTTCAAGTTCAACCTTCCAAAGTGAATCACCTCACACTTTTCCAGAATATCCCCAATCAGACTGCTTCTCCAAATGCTCATAAATCCTTCCTCTATTAATCTTCCCCTATAGTTTTCCCACCACCAATGTAAGACTCACTGTCTATAATTCCCAGGATTATCCCTATTAACTTTCTTGAACAAAAAAATAACATTTGCCACTTTCCAATCTTCTACCACTAATCCTGTGCCCAGTGAGGATGAAAAGATGATTGTCAAAGGCACAACTACCGGTATTTCCCTTAGTAACTTTGCGTATATCTCATCCAGCCCCAGGGACTTGGCTATCCTTATGTTTTTCAAACATTCGTGCACATCCACATCCTTAATGTTGACATGTTACAGCATATTAGCCTGTCCCTCACTGTCCTCATATTCGTCAAGGACCTTCTCACGGGTGAATACTGAAACAAAAAATTCATTAAGGACCTCTCCTACCTCCTCAAACTCCAGGAACATGTTTCTTCTTTTATCCCTGATCAGACCCAACCTTACTGTTGTTATTCTCTGCATACGTGGAATGCCTTGGGGTTTTCCTTAATCCTTCTCATAACCCCTTCTAGTTCCCTTAAGTCAACCATAATCTTATTGAACGGTGCAACAGATATGAGAAACTGAATTGCCTTCTCCTATTTATATTCTCATGTAAATAGACTTCTTCCATATGCTATACTTAAAGACCAATATTTTTTTCATCTTGTTGTTTTTTGTATTTTATAGTGCCTTTCTTCTGTCTTAGTAACTTTCTATGGGTTGTGTTACAAGGAAAGGTTGGACAGGCAAAGTTTGTCTCCACTGGAGTGAGAGATGAGTTGATTGAAGCATACAAGCTCCTGTGGGCTCTTGCCTGGGAGAATCAAGAGATCACAGTTTAAAAGTAAGGCAAATTGTTCATTTAAGACAACTGAGGTGAAGTGTTTTCTATCAGAGGCTCATGACTCTTTGAATTTCTCTTCCTCAAAGATCAATTGCAGAATATTTTTCAGCAAGAGATAGATAAATAATAAACTGGGGGAGGTTGAAGATTACTTCAGATAGATGGGAATGGAGATTTGAGCTTGCAGTCAGGGCAGCCAGAAATTGTAGGGTCAGCTAGTATCTGTTCCTAATTCATGGATTTATATTGTTCCAGTTTATGTAAATTTGCTGAGCATTATCTGGAGACTTTTCTGTAAATTGTAAGTGAAGCAAAAGTGAGGATAATGTGCACCGTTATTAAGAATCTGGCATGTGCTTATATCAATGAGAATGAAAAGCAGATTTATTATCACTGATGTGTGAAATTTGTGCAATGTAAGACTTAAAAGTTACTATAAGTTAGAAAATAAAGATAGTACAAAAGGAAATAATGTGTTCATGTTCATGGACTGTTGAGAAATCTGACGTAAGAGGGGAGAAGGCTGTTCTTGTTGAGAATGAGTCTTCAGGCTCCTGTCCAATGGTTAAAGCATTATCCCAGATGGTGAGTACAATTGTAGAAACTTGCACGTGTTTTGGGTGATGTAGCAATCTCCTCACATTTGTAATGAAGTAGAACCATTAGTATACCTCCTTCATGATTGTATCAATGTGTTGGGCCCAGAATAGATCCTCTGAGATGTTGAAAGCAGGAACTTGAAGCTGCTCAACCTTTCCATTGGTTGATTTTCCCCTTCCTGAAGTTCACAAATCAGTTGCTTGCTCTTACTGACATTGAGTGTGAGAATATTGGAGATATTAACTGACATATTATCTACCTCTCTTTTAAATGATCTTTTATTTTTTTTTGTCTAAAGGTTGGAGACCTTCATTCACATATTATAACAAGTGGGCTTCTTTGTTTGGTGCAGTTATTTCAATAGTCATCATGTTCTTACTGACGTGGTGGGCAGCCCTCATTGCCATTGGAATTGTAGGCTTCCTTCTGGCATATGCATTGTACAAAAAGCCTGGTAAGTAATTGGGAAAACAATCGATGTAAATGATGTCATTATTCTCTATATCGCATTGCACTAGAGACAAAAGCACTCTAATGTTAATCTGTTTGTGTACATTACTAAAGTTAGAGCTTTTTAGTTAATGAACTGATGTCATTCCTTTTAGTTATGCAACATTAAAAGTACTTAATGATTTTTCTGAAGGAATATGATCCATAGTTGTCTGCTTAAATATTCACTTGGGAGTTATGAGCCTAGTCGGCAAGGGCGTTAGATCATCAACTGAGAGTGTCAGAATAGAATTGACTTTTTTGCATCAGAATTAGGCCATTCGGGCCATCGAGACTACTCTGCCAGTCTGTCATGTCTGATTTATTATCCCTCTCAACTCCATTCTCCTACCTTTTCCTCCTTATCTTTGATGCATTGACAAATCAAGAACCTATCAACCTCTGTTTTAAACGTACCCAAATACTTGGCCTCCACAGCCATCTGTGGCAATGAATTCCACAGATCTGACTAAAGAAATTCCTCCACATATTTGTTCTAAACGGACATCCCTCCATCCTGAGGCTGTGTTTCAATATTTGATAGGTTTCAATTAAATCTCTCCTCATTCTTCTAAACTCCAGCAAGTACAGGCCCAGGGCCAATGCTCTTCATATGTTATCTCTTTCATTTCTGGGCTTATTCTCATGAACCTCTTCAAGACACTCTCTAATGCTTTGTGCTGGCATTGGTCTTGGACCAAAACATTGACTGTTTATTCCTTTCCATGGATGTTGCCTGACCTGCTGAGTTCACCTTGCATTTTGTATGTGTCACTCTGGATTTAAGTATCTGCCAAATCTCTTGTCTTCACAATACTCCAAGTCCGGTCTGACTGATGCCTTGTAAAGACTCAGCATTGCATCCTTGCTTTGATATTCTAGGGTCTCAAAATGAATACTGTACTAACATTGTATATGCCACTGACTCGACCTGCAATCCCACACTAGGACCCCCAAATCTCTTTGCACATCTGATTTCTGAATTTTCTCCCGGTTTAGTAAATAGTTTATATCTTTATTCCTTCTACCAAAGTGTATGACCAGACACTTCCCCACACTGTATTCCATCTGCCACTTCTTTGTCCATTCTCCTAATCTATCAAAATCCTTCTGCTGACTCCCAGCTTCCTCGGTAGTAACTGTCCCTCCACTTATCTTTGTATCATCTGCAAAATTGGCCACAAAACCATTAATTCTGTCATCCAGATCATTGATATACCATGAAAAGAGGTGGTCCCAACAACAGACCCTGCAGAACACCACTAGTCACCAGCAGCCAGCCAGAAAAGGCCTCTTCATTCTCACTCTTGGCTCCTGCCAGTCAGCCAATCTTCTATTCATGCTATTATCTTCCCAGTACTACAGTCTGATGTAGATGGAGAATCAAGTCAGGACCTTCCCAATTTCATTGTCTCAAAATATAAAGAAATATGCTGTGCACTGAAAGGTTGCTGCCCAAATAAAGGATCTCAGCCAAAGCGTCAACTATTTATTCCCTTACGTAGATGCTGTCTGTCTGGCTGAATCCCTTCAGCATTTTGTGTTTGTTGCTCTGGATTTCCCAAATCTACAGAATCTCTTGTGTTCAAGGTTACTGCTGTTACTTGCTTTTCAAGCAATGTCTCAACAAGCTTTACATGTCAGATAGTTAAAGCATGTTTGTATATTGTTATTTCCAATATATGTGTAGTTCTTTGTCTTTTGTACAAGTTGAATAGTTGTTTTAACCAGAGAATCAGAGCAAAAGTCTTGGTGCTAGCTTCATAGTTGGTGTAGCACCCCATCACATTATATAGTGTCTTCAAATAGCAGTTTAGCTTTAAAGTCAAAGTAAAATCCAGCCCTTAGAGTGACTTTAGAAAAGCTTGGATTGGTAATTTAATATGTTTTATATATAAAACTTGTTTCCCATTTTAAGATGTGAACTGGGGGTCATCTGTTCAAGCTAGCTCCTACAACATGGCCTTGTCCTACTCTGTGGGTTTGAATGAAGTGGATGATCATATTAAAAATTACAGGTAAATCCTTGTATCCAGATTTTATTTTGAAAGTGAACTTTTTTCATAATTGAAAATATATACAAAGGAATAGACAGTACAAATCATTTTACATTCATGGGCAATACACACAGTCGTATTAACTTTTAAAAAAAAAGCACCATTGTCGTCACGTGGCTCCATTTCGGTTTTTGAGGGGCTTCCCCACCCATGTGTGGTAGCAAAATGAGCCTACAGAGCCTATGTGTTGGCTGCACCAATCCTTAGCCTGGAATGACATCTTGATGGGCTGGAAGAGCAGCAAGTTTTGGACAGACCATAGCGTGTCCTTCACCGAGCTGATAGTCTACTAGAATCACTTGATATCCATCTCAGTGTGTGTCCTTGGAAACAGCCCATAGATCAGAGAATTATCTGTTAAGCAGCTGCTGGGGATTAAAATGAGACCAGGAACTTTGTGTCTTTCTCTGGGGGCTCTTAGTAAAGCAGTGTGGTGATCATCTCTTCCCCACCGCAACCATGCTGAGGGAGCATACATTGGGGATGATATTTTCTCTCTCTAAGAAGGATTTGACTGTGAGAGCCCTTATCACTGCCGGCCAAGTGAGGTCCAGGTGCTTGGTAAGTTCTGCTGATGTGGCACTCTGCCAGATGATTAGGATAGCTTGCTCAGAGAACCCCCATACCCCCCAGTCTCCATAGTGTCCTAAACTGAAATGTCAGCAGAATGTTCCTTGATGGTCAAAGGTGTTTGCTTGGAAGAACTCTTCCAGAAAGGACATAGTATGGCAATGTCCAGCTGACAGGGACTTTCCACAGCAATAGGGCCAGATCAGTCCTCTGCCAGAGACCAGTAGAACTGCAACATTATGGTGACATTTGCCGCCCGGGTACTGTGGTTCCGCACAAAACCTGATGCAGCCACAAATAAAAATGGTGGCATCTAGCTGGAGAGATGGATTTGTTAACTCGTTCCAGAGATCGTGAACAACTCTACACAACTCATTTCACGGACTCAGAGGGATGGCAAACATCAAAAACTAAAAATAACTCGGCAATAGATTTTTTACAACAATTTGAATTACTGGCTGTGGGAAGTTAGATTAAGTAGGAACCAGATCTCTAAAACTTTAAAATGTTTTTCAGCATCATATATTTTTCACTGAGTTGGGTATTAATGAGCTCTTTAGTAATCCTAAACCAGCCAAAATGATTTGTATAATTCACTAGTTGAGTCCCGCGAGAATAGAAGTCCCCAAAGTATTTGCCAGTCGTCAGTGGTGCAAAGTTTCCAGGATTGTCCAAGACACCAAGCATGTTAGCACCAGGATGTGTGATGACACTTGTGGGCTTCCCCCAGCACATCCTTGGGTGTTTTAGTTGCTACCACAAGTGACACATTCTACTGTACGTTTTGATGTACAAGTGATAAAATCCGAATCCATCGCCAGAATTAATAAATCTTCCAGATATTGTTGGGAGAACCAAAAATGAAGTTTAATTACATATTGGGTATAAAAACATTGCAGGGACATGAAAGCAAAGGGGGTTTGATTAGTGGTCAGGCATCCAAATGATAAGCAGCTCCCTGTTTAATAGTAAAAAGGTTAATTTGTAGTTGTGATCTGTTTGACCTGCATCATCATCTTCTGCGTATCATATTCTTCACAAGTCCCGTGGACCAAAGACAGCCTGTCCAAGTGTTAGAGTACCGTATGGGAGGGAGAGGGGGACAGGGCTTGTTTTGTTGTTGCTTTGTCACTTTGTATGTTCTGTTTTGTTGTGTTCCACATTGTTCTGCCAAGCACGGTGGGCATTCTATTTTGGTGCCGGAAATCCGGCGTGTACGGGCGGCCGCCAGTACGTCCTTTGGTGTTTGGTTAAAGCAAATGACACATTTCACTCTATATTTTGATGCACAGTGTTAAATCTGAATCTGAGACAGATTCCAGGTCACAATAGGTGAGGAGAGAACAGCCAAGAGACATGGGCGAAGGTTGGGACTTGAATCAAGTTGGGTGGATCAGGCTGAGGCAATTGAAGGTGCGAGCGTGGGGAGAGATGGCTATCAGTTTGGGAGTGATTTGAGCATCACATTGGGGTTGGGGTTATGGTTGCAGTGACGATAAGACTCACCAAAGACCTAGAAAAAATCTGTAGACTTTGTAAACCATTATTCCAATTGTTTTTGCTTCATGGCATGCATAAGTGTTGAACTCTGTAACGTAGTGCTTTTTTTTCTGTCTCCTGGTTTTCATAATGTTCCAACTGTATGATACTGCTTTGATTAACTTCAAGGTTTTGTATATTTCCAGGCCTCAGTGTTTGGTTCTTACTGGTCCTCCTAACTTCCGTCCAGCGCTGGTTGATTTTATTGGGACTTTCACCAAAAACCACAGTCTGATGGTGTGCGGGAATGTGCTCATTGTGAGTGCAAACGAACCTTTGAAATCTGATCTCTATTTTTCAAATACCGTGCAGCTTTATAGCATACTATTACTCAAGTTTAACCTAAATATGCGCACATTGATTGGTACAAAATGTGTTATATTGCAGGTCATCTGACCCATATGATTGTGTAAATCAAAAAAATTGTTGCTGAACCTCAGCACTGGATCTATAGCTTCAAAGGTGATGATGCTTCAAATGCGTGTCCCAATACCTTTCCAATGGTTTGATTTTTGACCCTCACCCTTTCAGCCTTTGGGTTCAAGACACAATCACTCTCAGAATAAAAAAACTTTCCTCATCTCCCTGCTTCCACCCATTAATTTAAATTTATATCATCTGCTGCAATCACATTGCTTTCTTAGCACTACCTACCCCTCCACCTATCTTTGTATCATCTGCAAACTTTGCTACAAAGCCATCAATTCTAATATCCAAATCATTGGCAAATAATGTGAAAGGTAGCCACCCCAATACTGACCCTTGAAGACACCACTAGTCACTGGCAGCCAACCAGAAAAGGCCCCCTTTATTCCCACTCGCTGCCTCCTGCCTGTCAGCCATTCCTCTATCTGTGCCGGTATTTTTCCTGTAAGACCATAGGATTTTATCTTATGTGGCACCTTATCAAATGCCTTCTGAAAATCCAAGTGGATGACATCCACTGCCTCTCCTTTGTCCACCATGCTTGTTACTTCCTTGCAGAACTCCAACAGATCTGTCAGGTAAGGTTTCCCTTTACAGAAACCATGCTAACTTTGATGTATTTTTATCATTTGTTTCCAAGTACCCCGAAACCTCACCCTCAATGATATACTCTGACACTTGCCCAACCACTGAGGTTAGGCTAACTGGTTTCCTTTCTTTTGTCTTCCTTCCTTCTTAAAGAGCGGAATGACATTTGCATGGGACGATGCCAGAATCAAATGGTGCTTGAAAGATCATGTCCAATGCATTCGTTATCTCTTCAGCAACCTCTCTCAGGACTCTGGGATGTAGTCCACCTGGTCCAGGTGACTTATCCACCTTAAGACCTTTGAGTTTGCCAAGTACTTTTTCCTTTGTAATAGCAATGGTACTCACTCCTGCTCCCTAATATTCATGGACCTTTGGCACACTGCTCTTGTCTTCCACAGTGAAGATTGATACAAAGTACTTATTACCGTAAGTTTGCCTGCCATTTCTCTGTCCCCCATTAGTACCTCACCAGCATCATTTTCCAGTGGTTCAATATCAACTCCCACCTCCCTTTTACCCTTTATATTACTGAAAAAGCTTATAGTATCCTTCTTTATATTATTGGCTAGTTTACCCTCATATTTCATCTTTTCCCTTATAGTTTTTTAGTTGCCTTTTGTTTGATTTTGGAGTAAAAAGCTTCCCAATCATCCATTCATTATTTTTAGACCCTTATTATTTTATACACCTTATTAATGTCTTTCTTCAGCTTTCCCTGTGTCACAGAAAGCGAGGCTTCCTCGTTGCTACAAGTTTCAGTCCTAGTAACATCCTTGTAATCTCCCCTGCACCCTCTTCATTGCCTTAATATCCAGCTCCCCACACTCTCCAGAGTTGGTAAAGTCCACCCACTTCCCTCACTCTGCTGACCATACCCTATCCTGCAGGTCCAGCTCGCCACCAGAGATCACCCTCCACCCTCCACCCTCCCTCTCCTGTGGCCCGCACTTACCTGCTACATAACAATTCTTATTGTGGCCACACTGCAACATAATTGAGCCTTCTCTGCTATCACGCCATTTTGAGACCTTGGATACACATGCTTATTGGGTAGTTGACTAAAACTTTTCCCTCATCTTGGGTGATAAATTCCATTGCATAACCCCTCTCCCTATTTCTGTCTTGTATTTGGCATTGCTTCAAGGGCTATCCCACTGAATATTATCGTCTTAAAACAGAGGTCGCTAGGTACTTGGTTAGTCAAGGCATCGAAGGATATGGGGAGAAGGCAGGTGAGTGGGCTTGAGCGAGTCAAAAAATCAACCATGATGGAATGGCGGGGCACGCTCGATGGAGCCTACTCCTATGTCCATGGTCATATGGTGTTTCTGAAACTAACTCAGTTGTCACGGCCATGATTGATCACTGAAATTCTCTACCTAATTACACTCTGTCCTTGATCCAAGGGACATCAAAAAGAAAAGGTGCCTGAAGTCACCTCAAATGGACACGTCAAGTGGATGATCAAGAGAAAGGTCAGGTCGTTTTATACCGCAGTGGCTGCAGACAACCTACGAACAGGATCACAAATGTTAATGCAGGTAAACATGTAAAGCGCAGGGGCAGGTTGACAGTGCAACACAGGGCAGGGCAGAAGCCAAGTGCAGTAGAGGGCAAAGAGGAGGTGAAGTGGGACGGAGGGCCAGACAGAGGCACAAGGGCAGAAGGCTATTGGTCATAGACATAGAACATTACAGCACAGTATGTTCCCTTCACCCCGCATGATATTGTGCTGACATTTCAACGTACTCAACCCCTTCCCTCCTACGTAGCCCTCCATTTTTCTATCATCCATGTGCCCATCTAAAAGTTTCTTAAATGCCCCTAGTGTATCTGCCACAACCACCACCCTGGTAGTGCATTCCATGCACTCACCAGTCTCTGTGAAGAACATGCCTCTGACATCCCCCCCCCATACTTTCCTCCAATCACCTTAAAATTATACCCCCACATATTAGTCATTTTTCCCCTGGGGAAAAGAGTCTCTGGATAACCACTTGATCTATGTCTAAGATAAAAATCTGTGCTATTTAATACCCAACACAGTGCTTCACTTCAGTTCCAACTGCTCTAATTATATAGGACCAAGAGATGGGCCTTTGGCATATCATTCGGATGAGGAATAGTGACTGGTGAAGGAGCAAGCAAACGAGAGAGTGAGCATTTCCACACTTCCCAAACGTGCCTCAAAAATACAGCTCTACCACTGCATTGAGCTTCTTCCTTGTGATCTTGTGAATCGCCTCAGACATTCTGATAACTATGAAGATATTTTTCTATAATTACTGACTATTTATGATAGAAAGTAAAGGCTGCAGTATGACTAAATGCATTATGATTTATTGTCTTTGTTTACATAAACCTTTTTGCCACTGTTACTGCATGGTTTAAAATAAATCACGTTTCACCTTGACTAGGCTGTTGGACTGGGAAGGATGAAGCCAAACGTCCTTGTGATGGGATTTAAAAGGAATTGGCATTCTGATCATCCACAGAAGCTGGAAAACTACACTGGCATTATCTAGTGAGTACTTCACCTTGCAAATCTCTTCAAAAAGAGAGAGAATTTTAAATGTAAATACTTTGAAAACCCGAAGATTTATTCTAGACCTGAGTTCTAGTAATTTTCAGCAGAACTGACCTCCGTACATGCCTCATTGTCAAGACTGACCACAGCATGAACTGGCAATCGCATCTTTTCTCTCCGGTAGTCCCGGACCAACACAAGACTGACAGTTCCTCTGGAATTGTGTGAAATGATGCAGGAGGTCACTTGGGATGTTCACCGCTTTCTCCTGTCAGTTCAGGCACTGCAGAGACAACACTGTGCGATTTGTAGCGAATACTCAGCTATAACTGTGCAGAAGAACAAAGATAAAATGAAGGTATTTGAACAGTGCAACAACCAAGCTGCATATGCAGAATAGGCCATATTTTCATGCTTCAGTGGACAAAATGCCCCATCTCCTTAGTTGTTTAACCTTGCTCATGATGTTTTGTAAGGCACTTTTCCGATTTGTGAACTGACGGTGATGGTGAGGAAATTGGATCTTCAAGACCCGAGTTAAAAGTGCAAGGATATTTCTTAATTGATCTGATTGAAATGAAGGCAAAATCTGAAAGAGAGTTATTAAATAGTGTCAAGAAATTCAATGTCAAACTTTTGAATACAAGAAATAAAGGAATTTTGGAGTAAGAGAAAGATAATATAACTCTTCATACCTTATTCAAAAGCAAAGTCCTTTGGAGGTATGGTTAATATTGTAGGACAGTAGCCAGTCGATGCACGTCACACATCCTTAAACACCAATGTGGTAAAACCAAGTAATACATCTTTTATCTTATACTAATGAGTGAATTATAAATATTGTCCACACACCACATATAACTTTCCTGCTCTTCTTCAGCTTAGTAGTGAAGGATCTTTCATGTCACTTGATCTCAAATTACAAAGGGACAAAAGAGGAAGTTAAATATTTCAAATCTGACAGTTTTGAAATCTGTAACATAAGCAATAACTTAAGGAATAATATTTCACACTGATGTAGTTAAGTTTCAGTGCTACGATGATAGATTGATGGTAATAAGCAATAACTGTAGTGCAATGGTCCAGAAATTCATACATTCAATGCCACTCTGCCTCCTATTCTCCCAGTTTTCCTCTCCACCACACTTTTATCCAGTGCTGAAATGTCCTACATAGACTCTGCTGAAATGTCTTCCTTCTCTCTTCTTCCAAAACCACAGTTTATTTCTCCAACATATTGACAAAAGCCTTTGATGCCATCTGATCTACTTCCACATATCTGCTCTCTCTTGCCCTCTTCCAGAACGCTGGAAGGGCTCTGGCCTTCATCTTCCACCCAACCAGTCTCCCTGTTCAATCAATCCCAATTTGCAATTTCTGCTAACTCCCACCAGACAATACCAGCCCCACTGACCCTCCATTATTAGCTCCAACTCTCCAATAGCTGACATCTTTCCAGCTTCCCTGATTCATTAGTATCCATGTACAGAACCTTCCCACACCAATTGACCAAGGTCTACCAATCTCAGACGCTTCCATTTCTACTTGTTTCTTTCATTGGCTTTCCACCTAATTACTTGATTCGCCCCATCTCACCTACATCTGCACTGGGATCACAATGAGTCTTGTTAGCGAGTCTTGAGAATGTCTCCTATTCTCAAATTTTAATAATCCAACTCCAGGCCCTAAATCTCAAATATTTTACCAATCCTCCTCTCCCATCCAGCCTCAAAATCAGATCCAGCCTTCATCCTAAGCAGCACATTTTTGACTATAATTTTTGATAATTATTGACTTATTAGTGATTTCTGAGACCTTGGTAACCATGGTGAGCCTTGACTAAGGCAGGTATTGGCTCCCTACTAAACAACCACTAATGGCACACTGGAATTTCTGGGCCAACTAAGATGGTGTAAGATGCTGACTGGGGCACAATGAAAGGCTTATAAATCAAGTTAAACCAAATAGAATGTAAAAATGTGATAAGTTTAGCCCACTTGACCTCAATTGTGTGCCATGTCTGAGAGTCACATGGCCAATGGTGACAAACCCATAAGATGCTGCAAACACTCTGCAGGTCAGATGACCCGAGTAGAGAGAGAAATAGATGCAAGCCATTTGTCAGAACCTTCTGGCTGTTGCCTACACAGGAGGCCTCCTTTGTTGTGCGATCAATATTCCAGTAATATTTGAGTAATGTTGTAAATATATTGTTTGATTAAGCATTCTTGTTTATTTAAATAAATAATTATGGGTTTCATGTGAAAATATGTGAATTCCATTTATCATGGCACTGCCATGCAATATTTGTGCACCTTGCTTAGAGAAAAAATTATACTAAGACGCATTATTCTAGGCTCAATGCTCTACTTTCAATTAGTTTAATGTTTTGAAGTTACAAAACATAACAGTAGTGAAGAGTGTTACGAACCCTGTAACTGGGTGTCTTACCAGCAAAGATAGAAGTGTCCATTGGAGTCTGGTGATACTATTTCCAACAGTATTTATTAGTAAAAATACACAAAAATAATATCAATGCAAATATACAGATAATATACATCGTCAATACTAAACCTAAAAGTGCGGGTATAATAATAATCAATAAGAAACAAGCTCTATCGTTGTCTAGGGGATAATGAATTGTCCGATGGAAATATAAAGTTCAGTTCAGTTCATGCAGGCTGCGGTAGTTGTTGGTCGCTGTGTTGCAATTGTTGGAGAGAGAGAGAGAGAGAGAGAGAGAACATGCGAACAGTAATAGCTATTATCTTGCCAACCTTCCTTTACGATTTTGATCCGTCGATGCGTTGTTGTTGTGGCCATTCACGTATGACCCCTTCATCCTTTAGCTAGACCGTTCTTCCATGGTGGACTCATCACCCAGGCAAGGGTGGACACACACACAAGCCCACACCGGTCTCGCTACAAAACACTGAGAGTTAAAATTTACCGACCCTTCGTTCGGTCTCCGGTCTCCCACCCTGTCTTGTGGGGGTTCTGATGCTCACTAGCATTTCTCCTGGTGCGTCCGAGGGGTGTTCCCCAGACCTCACTTTTATCCCCTCTCACGGGGTCTCAGGTGTCAATCAGGTTGGGATGATGTAACCCATCAAACCAACCCACTCTGGTTGCCCCCTGAGGGGTTTCAATGAATAGAACAGTACCAAGTACACAATCCTTCTCCAAAAGACAATAGCAGTCATCAATGGTTCCGCTCTCCTTTTGTTAGCTAGGAGACATTCCACCTTAGCTGTGCCTCTCTCTCATTCTCTTTCATGAGCTGTTATCAATAACAACGGCCCTGGCAGCTTTCCTTTGTCTCTCTCACTTCCTTGATAACAGCATCGAAATAGTAGCGATTTGCAATTCTCCAAAAGGGGGGGGGGGGTGGGGGCGATTCTGTACCCTTCTGCCCATCAGAGTTGTTCATCATTCGTAACAAGAGTAACTTTTAAACTAACCCGAGACAACCTGTTCAAGCACAGCGAGACGTTCGAATTTTCTTTTTAAAAAGCACAGCAGGAAATTTGAGTTTTATATTACATAAAAGCAGTGCAGCACGTGTCTCTTCAAAAGAAAACAGAAGAATTCATCGGTTCATAAACCATGGATACCAGGTGATAAAAATCATTAAAAAATTAGCAGTAATAGCTGGCTACATCAGAAAACTAGACTCATGTGATTGCACAAGACATAACTGAAATTATATACTGAAATTGAGCAGTATTTTAAAGCAAATGGAATAGTCAATGAGAAATAAGTGCCAATTTAGCTGAGTGCATTGGGTTTAAAGGCATATAGTTTACTTAGAAGTTTGACAGCAGCCAGAATGAGTTTTGCTGATATTGTGAAAGTATCGCAGGAACATTTAGAACTGAAACCATTGTTGATTGCAGAACGCTTTATGTGTTATAAGTGGAATCTATTTCAGCGTATGTGGCTAAATTGAAGAGATTGAGCATTGTCAGTTCAGTGCTGGGCTTAATAATACACTGAGCGATCATCTAGCTTGTGGAATCTTAAAAGAAAGCTTTCAAATATGGCTCCGAACTGAAGCCCACTTACATTTAAAAGAGCGGTTGAAATCGCTGTATCAATGGAAACTGCAGACAGACACAACTGAGTTGCAGTCAGGATTGAAAATGAGCATAAACAAAATTGCAGCAATCAAGCAGAAACCAGCCTATTGGAACAATTTGTGTTACTGTTGTGGTAGGGGCTCACATGCACCAGACCGATGCAGGTTTAAAGGCAGCAAATGCAACAAAGTAGGACATACAAAGAGTATGTTGAGCAGACAAAAGTAAATAGACTGCAAAGGGAAGAGAAAAAGTCAAGTTGTAATTTCAAAAAGAGCACTAATCTACGTGCTGTTGATAAAATCTGATAATGATGACACAGGACTAGGTAGCCTTGAGATTTCCCATGTGAGCAATATGGCTCTCTCCAGAACTGAATGGCAAATTAATTAAAATGGAATAGGCTCAACTGGTTCCACAAAATGAGTTTGAAAGTCATTTCAAAGATACTGAACTGAAGCCTGCAGGTATCCAACTAAGAACTTACACTGGAGAATAAATAAATCTTGTGGGGGTGACATTTCTAACAGTGAAATACAACAACCAACATACCATATTGGACTTGTATGTAATAAAAAACAAAAGGACCAGCATTGTAGGGCCACAATTGGCTGAGACAACTACAACTTGATTGGCGATCCATCCACCATATGCATGCCACATCCCCTGCAATAGAATCAACTGAAAGATTAAGATACTGGATGATGCCAGAGCATCGTTCAAGGATGGCATTGGTAAACTGAAACCTATCAAGGGTAAGATAGTGGTAAGTGAAAATGCCACACCCAAGTTTTGCAAAGCCTACCCAGTTCCTTGTATCAGTGTGACTAGCCTGTGAGCTAGATTGCCTGAAAGCTGAAGGAGTTCTTCCCAAGGTTGAGTGGAGCCCATGGGCAATGCCAGTGGTCCCAGTAGCCAAGAAGAATGGGTCTGCCAGGTTCTGTGGGGATTTCTAAGGTCACCATCAACTCAGCATTGAAAGTAAATCAATATCCTCTACCCAGGGTAGAGGGTATCTTTGCAAACCTTTCTGGAGGGAAACACTTAAAATCAAATCAAATCAGGTTTAGTTATCATTCAAACCATACATAGATATAGCTGAATGAGATAGTATTCCTCCGGGGCCAAGGTGCAAAATATTCAAAATAGCAAGTAACACAAAACAGCTAGCAAAGAAGCATATTTACTTGGGGGGGGGGGGGAGCCCCAAAAATACAAATAAATAAATTTTATATATATATATATATATAGTCCAAGACCCTGTGTAGCTATGTCCAGCAATTGGTGGTACAGTCTCCCAGCAGCATGCAGACGCACGTAATCCAGTCTGTCATTGCACTGCTCAAACACTGGAGGGCAGCACCAATGGGAGAGGCCACGCCCCAGCCGAGTGTGGCGCCACACCGTAATGCTTCTGCATCCTCTTACCTGGTCTGCAGCTGCAGGCAAGCCCAAGGCTTTAGACCTAGTGCTCACTACAACCAAGGCCACACAGCTTCAGCAAAGGGGATTCAGATGAGGCCAACATACAGATGGAGATGGAAGAAGAGTCCAAAGAGTTTCTCACCACCAACGCTTACAGAGGGCTTTATTGCTATAATAGACTTATTTCTGGAGTGGCATCTACACCTGCACTCTGGCAGAAAGCTGCTCACCAGGTGGTCCAAGGCTGCCCAGACTGTCATTGTTACCTGTGAATTCATTACACTGAGCATCACTTACTGTGGTCACACCATCGATGCACAAAGATTACACAAGTGTGTTGAGAAAATTCAAACAGTGGTAGATATCCGAATACTAAAGCATATGTCACAATTGCAGTCCTTTTCAGAACTGGTCAATTACTATAACAATTGGAAACTGGCTACTATACCCCACCCCTCGAGCACATTTCTACAGATCGTGAGGAAATGGCAACAGACAAAGCAGTGTATGGTGGCTTTCCAAAAGGTAAAGGAAACAGTGATGTCTCTGTACTCATAAGTGATCCATATCGTCCAGTGAAGCTTACTGTGCACTGTCAGATGCCCAGAGGAAAGGTGTCCAGGGCTGTCAGAACCACTTCCTGCAGTCTCAGAGTCAACTCCTACAACCATCACGGAGGGGGCCCCAGAACCTGAGATTGTTTCATAGACACAAGTCTCATCTGCCAAGCAGAGTGACCCCTCCCTTCCCCTTCCTCAGGAATGAGGTTATCCCACAAGAGTATGACATCCTCCACAGCAATTAAATCTTTAGGCTGGAAAGGGACAAATTAAAATGTTCGATGCCGTGGCTGTCTATTTTCGTAGTTTTATGTGCCGGCTGGCGGTGTAGTGGCATCAGCTCTGGACTTCAAGGCAGATGGATCAGAGTTCAAACCCAGCCAGGTCCCAACCTGGGCGGCAGCAGTATCTGCGTGGAAGAAAGGCCTGGCAATCTACTTCCGTATCTTGCCACGAAACCCCCATGGACCCTATGGTCACGAAGAGTCGGACTCAACTAAACAACTGAATAACAACAAATGTACAGTATTTAAGTTGAGATTAATTCTATATGAGTTAGAGTTTAGAGCTAAGCAGGGAGAAGTGTTGTGTTTATTATTTCAGTAATATCTGAGTAGTATCATAAATATATTGCTTGATTAAGCATTCTTTTTTAAATAATTCATTATGGGTTATATGAAAAAATACATGAATTGCAGTCGTCATGATGCCACCATGCGAGATCGTGTGCCTCGCTTAAAGTAAAATCAATTCTCAGATACCTTATTCACAGCTCCATATTTTTGCTTTCCATTTGTTTAATGTTTTGGAGTTACAAAAGATAACAGCCTTCTCTACCTGTGGTGATCTGACATGAAACATTAGCTCTGTTTCTCTTCCCGCGTATTCTACCTCACTTGCTGAGCGCTGTCAGCATTTCGCAGATTCGCTTCCGAATCCCATTGTCTACGTTCTTTTGATTTCCACAGCTAATGGTCTTTTAGCAGTTAGTCAGGATGCACTGGGCTAATAAGAAACCCAACTGAACAGACATGCCGTTATCCTGATGGAATGGATAACACCCTGTGATTCACGCAGCTTCTCTCACTGAGATGAGTGCGATGTTATCCACTCCATGCCCCTCCTCAAAAACCACCATTTGAACAGTTTGAATTGCTACGAGCTATCTGGTAATTCTGCTGTAACCTCAGGTGACTAAGTATGTTCTTGGTGATTGCTTTAGCTGACTGCTTTATTACTTGACTAAGTTTGAAGCCTGTGTTTGAATTCTCAGTGACTCATTTGACTTGAACTATGGCGTGTGCGTGATGAAAATGAAGCAAGGCCTGGACATCACGAGGATGACCCAGACCCGTGGTGAGTGACCAAAGAAATTCAGCTCATGCTGGCAATCAGGCCAGACAGTTAATAGTTAATAGTTTCTGTTCTGACGAAAGATCGTTCTGAATTCTGCAACGATTTGGATTGTTCGAGGGGTTTGTTACATCAAAGCTATACAGTGATTTCATAAAACTGGGTTCTTGGGAGGTAGAAGTGGTGGAAGTGCTTGAAGGAAAAGGAGGGACAGGGTGCAGAAAGTGGAAGGGTCAGACCACAGTTACTGCAACGGGGTGAGGAAGGAGAGGAGCCTGGGGGATCAGGAACAATCACGGGGACATGTGATGAGCTGCTGGGGAAATGGGAGAGTTTGGCCTAGTTGTAATAGGCAGCAAGTGGTCTGCAGTTAGGACAACACTGACTGGGCTATCAAAAGGGGTTATGGAGCAGGATTTTCAGGCCTCCAGATTGAGTGGGCACTGTGGTGCTTGGATAGAACTGGGTATCGGGGCCAAGGCTGCAGGATTTGAGAGAGTAAAGGATAGGCTAGAAAGGTCAGACTACAGGCAGCTTGGATTGAGTTGGACCGGAATCAGGGTTCAGCTGGATGTCACGAGAGGAGAGCTGTGATTGATGAGTGGGTTGGTGAGAGAGGAAGAACGATCTGCAACTGAAAGAGAGATTCCACAAAGGGTAGGCATTTTTCTTAGAGGGTTGCACTTGAAGTAGGTTCCTATGACAGCAAATCCTTGCATCCTGCTTGAGCTGGTCCGCTTCAGGGAACCAGTTTTGTAAAGATCTGCATCATACACAGATCATGCAGCATGAACTAAACTCACTGACTGCACTGAACTGTGCGAGACCAGGTTCCTGTGCACTTTAATGTGCTTGAGTTCACAGTGCCCCTCGAGGATGAATGGTACTTTTGTCAGTTTGAATTGAGTCACGATGTAGTTTGCAACCCAGGTTCAGCTTGTCTGCTTCTTTGTGCTGAAATGAAGATTTGTTATTCTAGACACATGCTGAAAGCCACTCTTTGATAGAAATCAATGCTCCCTTTATGTTACCACCCTTCTAATTCTACAGCTTGAGCTTGCTTTCTAGTCTCTATTCCATCTTTGCTTAGCATCATTTAAACCTTCTAATGAAGGTGTTTGCCCCTCACCCTAGGTTTAGAATAAAAGTTCACAGACCTTAATTCTTATCATTTTGTCACTTTTTTTTGTAGTTACCATCTTTAGGTGGTGCTATTTTCAAAGAAAATGCAAATGAGAAACCAATAGCTAATTGCACATGTGAATACGTTGTTAAACTAAATAGTGCAACGCTTACTGTCATTAGACGCAAAATGTGAACTTTTGACAGAAGGTCCTGTGCCTGAAATGATAATTGTTGCTCTTTCTGCTAATGTTGTTTCCAGTATTTTCTACTTCACTTACAAATTGTAAATGACTAGTTTTATTTTGTAATAACTTAAGTATGATAAATCCCCTAACTTATTTTGCTGAATTCTACTGTTTCTATGCTGCTGCTTTCTGAATGGAATTATCGTATCTTTTCCTGTGCTGTTTTATTATTTTAAAAACTGTATTAAAGATAAAGAACACAATGTTAGAGGAGCACAGCAAGTCAGGCAGCATCTATGGAGGGGAATAAACAGTTAATATTTCAGACTGAGACCCTTCCTTTCCATAGATTCAGTCTGGCCTGCTGAGTTCCTCTACCATTTTATGTGTGTGTTGCTCCGGATTTCCAGCATCTGCAGAATCTCTTGTGTTAAGGAAGAAAGAGTTTATATGCTAGAACAATCCATCATCATTATGTGCCGTGTCATCAGAATAACTATTAAAATGAATAAGAATTGGCTCTCTTCACTCCATGCTTCTGATGAAATGAATTGTACAACTTGGATGAGGTTAAGTTATTCATAGATCCTTCACTCTCTGTACTAGACATGACATGTCAAGTATTTTACTGGTACTCAAAAGAATGACAACTTGGTAAACTTGGTAGATCTTTTCCAACGTAATCAATTATAATCTTTAAGGCAGAGAGAAATTTAAGTAAAAGAATAATTATCTTTGATAATTGTAAGCATCTCTAGTGGGAATTTGTAATGATGTACTTGCAGCTTATCTGGATTGTATTGCTGTGAATTGACTGGTACCTCTGTCACTTATTCTTACATAAAACATTGTTTTACATACAGCAAAGCAACTCTCACTGTTTTTCTAATCTCAGTAGACTCCCGAGCAGCATTTGTTGAGCAGCAGACCAGTACCATCTTCCAGTTGGAACAAGCCAAAAAAAACATTGACATCTACTGGCTCTTTGATGACGGAGGTAACACTTAGAAGTGTTCTTCTTTAAGATTTGTATGGTAATTGAAATTCAAGATTTCAGTACAGCAGCAGCTTAGAATATAACAAGATCCGTTTTGTTGCAATGCATAGAAAGAGAGGTCGCGGGACACAATTACTCTTGCAGTTTGGCCACAGCATGAAAGCACACATTCTCACTAATCCTATCAACTCACCCTCCTCCCCCACTGAGCAATTTACAGTGGCCAATCTCAGAGTCTGGGAGGAAACCCGTGTGGTCACAGACTATGCTGGAGGGCAGGATCAGCAATGAAGCTGGGGGGCACACCGATTGCATACCATCTCGATGAGACTAGGGGAGGGTAAACGAGGGGAGCTTTTCAAACTCAGCACTAGTTTCACCATTTCCTGCCAAGATGACGGGTGACTCCACCATGGAATTCTCCACTGTCTTCTGGGCCCAGCTCTACCACCAGCACCAGATGCACTTTCACCATGTAGCCGGACTGGCAAAGCTAGGTTCAGACATGGTGACAAGGGAGGCTTGGACAGACAAGCTGACAGAAACCCCAGCGAAGGTGGAGGTACACCAGCGCAGTGATTCAAAAAGGTGAGAAAGCAAAAAATAATAGAGAAAAAAATACAAGGGCAAGGACTTTCCATGAGCACTGTCACAATTGATTGACCAATTTTGAAACAAGTTTCCTAAAGAGGAATTAGAAACACTATTGCAACTAACTGCCATCTACTTTGCAACCCATTTTTGCCATTCTGGATGATAAATCTCTAACTGTTCCTATGCGTATTAGTTGTTAGTGTCTGGGGGGAAATGGATTAATGAAACATCCAACAGCCACTTCCCCCACAGACTTTGTTCTTTGTTTCCTTGGATATTTGCTTTGTAGGGCACAATATTCTAACGCAACACACACAAAATGCTGGAGGAACTCAGCAGGTCAGGCAGCATCTATGGAGATGAATAGATAGTCAATGTTTCGGGCATTCCCTTGAACAATTGCCGTCTGTCTTTTATGCGCAAGCCAGTTCTGAATCCTAACAGCCAACTCGCCACAGACCCTATGCATCTTAATCTTCTGGGTTAGCCTCCCATGAATGACTTTGTAAAAAACCTTACTAAAATCCACGTAGGCAACATCCACTGCCCTACCCTCATCAGTATCTCTCGTCACCTTGTCAAAAAAACTTGATCAAGTAGGTAAGGCACAACCTGCCATGCTGGTTCTCCCTAATTAGGCCATGGGTCTCCAAATGCTCATATATCCTATCCTTCAGAATTTTATTCAGCAATCTCCCTACAACTGATGTGAGACTCACCGGTCTATAGTTCCCAGGATTTTCTCCTGTTCCCTTCTTAAACAGAGGTACGACATTAGCCACTTGCCTGTCCTCTGAGTCCTCGCCTGTGGCTAGAGAGGACACAAGGGCCCGGCAATCTCGTCTCTTGCCGCCTCCAATAACCTGGGGTAAATCCCATCAGTTCCCAATTAATCCTGCTTTGTTTGTACCTAGTCCCCTTGTAATTTGCCCTACTCCTATTTAAAGCTCTCCCACAAGGACCATACCTATCTATCTATAGCTATCCTGAAAGTTAACGAGCTGTCGTCACCGTTCCCTAACTTCATCCACTGAAAGATCAGTCACCTGGCCAGACTCATTACTCATTACCAGGTCCAGTACAGCCCCTTCTCTCATTGGACCGTCCACATGTTGATTTAAGAAAAATTCCTGGATATACTTAACAAATTCTGCCCCATCTAAACCCCTTACACTAGTTTACGTTTGAGAAGTTGAAATCCCCCATGACAACAACCCTATTATTTTTACACTTTTCCTTTATCTGATTACATATCTGTTCCTCAATGTTTCAGTATCTATTGGGGGAACTGTAGTCAATCTCATCTGTGTGATTGCACCTTTCATATTCCTGAGTTCCACCCAAATGGACTCATTGTCTGACCTCTCCAGTATGTCTCCTCTGAGTGCAGCTGTGATATTGTCCCTGATCAGTAGTGTAACTCCACCCCTCTCTTTTGCCATCTCCTCTATCTTTTGTATAATTTCAGAAACCTGGTACATTAGTCACCCATTCCTGCTTCTCTCTCAACCAAGTTTCAGCAATGGCTACATCTTGGTTCCATGTACTGATCCATGTTCTAAGTTCATCACTCTTGCTCATAATACTCTTAACGTTAAAATATACACATTTTAAATTATCCGACCCATCGTACCTGTTATTTTGCTTTTGCATTTCAGTACTTTCCCTGACATCTGGTCCAACCCTTCCCTTATGGATCTGGAGCTCCAGTTCCCAGCTCCCTGTAAAACTGGTTTTAACTCTCCCAAGTAGCACCAGCAAACCTTCCAGCCAGGATATTAGTTCTCATCCAGTTCAGGTGCAGCCCGTCCCTGTTGTACAGGTCACCCCTTCCCCAGAAAAGGTTCCAATAATTAAGAGCTTGGAAGCCTGTGCCTTGCACCATCTCCTCAGCCACTCATTCATCCGTGCTTTCACCCTATTCCTATCTGGAACAGGGAGGAATCCCAAGATTGCAACCTTGGAGGCCCTCCTCTTCAACTTTTCTTTCCTAACTCACTGCATAAGACTTCTTCCCCTTTTTGTCATTGGTGCCAATGTGCAGCACGACCTGCACTGGTGCCACAACCTGCACTGACCACTCCTGCACTGGTGCCACGACCTGCACTGACCGCTCCTGCACTGGTGCCACAGCCTGCACTGACCACTCCTGCACTGGTGCAGCACGACCTGCACTGACCACTCCTGCACTGGTGCCACGACCTGCACTGACCACTCCTGCACTGGTGCCACGACCTGCACTGACCACTCCTGCACTGGTGCAGCACGACCTGCACTGACCACTCCTGCACTGGTGCCACGACCTGCACTGACCACTCCTGCACTGGTGCCACGGCCTGCACTGACCGCTCCTGCACTGGTGCCACAGCCTGCACTGACCACTCCTGCACTGGTGCCACAGCCTGCACTGACCACTCCTGCACTGGTGCCACGACCTGCACTGACCACTCCTGCACTGGTGCCACAGCCTGCACTGACCACTCCTGCACTGGTGCCACAGCCTGCACTGACCACTCCTGCACTGGTGCCACAGCCTGCACTGACCACTCCTGCACTGGTGCCACGGCCTGCACTGACCACTCCTGCACTGGTGCCACAGCCTGCACTGACCACTCCTGCACTGGTGCCACAGCCTGCACTGACCACTCCTGCACTGGTGCCACGACCTGCACTGACCACTCCTGCACTGGTGCCACGACCTGCACTGACCACTCCTGCACTGGTGCCACGGCCTGCACTGACCACTCCTGCACTGGTGCCACGACCTGCACTGACCACTCCTGCACTGGTGCCACGGCCTGCACTGACCACTCCTGCACTGGTGCCACGACCTGCACTGACCACTCCTGCACTGGTGCCACGGCCTGCACTGACCGCTCCTGCACTGGTGCCACGGCCTGCACTGACCGCTCCTGCACTGGTGCCACGACCTGCACTGACCACTCCTGCACTGGTGCCACAGCCTGCACTGACCACTCCTGCACTGGTGCCACGACCTGCACTGACCGCTCCTGCACTGGTGCCACGGCCTGCACTGACCGCTCCTGCACTGGTGCCACGGCCTGCACTGACCACTCCTGCACTGGTGCCACAGCCTGCACTGACCACTCCTGCACTGGTGCCACAGCCTGCACTGACCACTCCTGCACTGGTGCCACAGCCTGCACTGACCACTCCTGCACTGGTGCCACGGCCTGCACTGACCACTCCTGCACTGGTGCCACGGCCTGCACTGACCACTCCTGCACTGGTGCCACGGCCTGCACTGACCACTCCTGCACTGGTGCCACGGCCTGCACTGACCGCTCCTGCACTGGTGCCACGACCTGCACTGACCACTCCTGCACTGGTGCCACGGCCTGCACTGACCACTCCTGCACTGGTGCCACGGCCTGCACTGACCGCTCCTGCACTGGTGCCACGACCTGCACTGACCACTCCTGCACTGGTGCCACGACCTGCACTGACCGCTCCTGCACTGGTGCCACGGCCTGCACTGACCACTCCTGCACTGGTGCCACGACCTGCACTGACCGCTCCTGCACTGGTGCCACGACCTGCACTGACCACTCCTGCACTGGTGCAGCACGACCTGCACTGACCACTCCTGCACTGGTGCAGCACGACCTGCACTGACCACTCCTGCACTGGTGCCACGACCTGCACTGACCACTCCTGCACTGGTGCCACAGCCTGCACTGACCAATCCTGCACTGGTGCCACAGCCTGCACTGACCACTCCTGCACTGGTGCCACGACCTGCACTGACCACTCCTGCACTGGTGCAGCACGACCTGCACTGACCACTCCTGCACTGGTGCAGCACGACCTGCACTGACCATTCCTGCACTGGTGCCACGGCCTGCACTGACCGCTCCTGCACTGGTGCAGCACGACCTGCACTGACCACTCCTGCACTGGTGCCACGACCTGCACTGACCGCTCCTGCACTGGTGCCACGACCTGCACTGACCGCTCCTGCACTGGTGCCACGACCTGCACTGACCACTCCTGCACTGGTGCCACGACCTGCACTGACCACTCCTGCACTGGTGCCACGGCCTGCACTGACCACTCCTGCACTGGTGCAGCACGACCTGCACTGACCACTCCTGCACTGGTGCCACGGCCTGCACTGACCGCTCCTGCACTGGTGCCACGACCTGCACTGACCACTCCTGCACTGGTGCAGCACGACCTGCACTGACCACTCCTGCACTGGTGCCACAGCCTGCACTGACCACTCCTGCACTGGTGCAGCACGACCTGCACTGACCACTCCTGCACTGGTGCAGCACGACCTGCACTGACCACTCCTGCACTGGTGCCACGGCCTGCACTGACCGCTCCTGCACTGGTGCCACAGCCTGCACTGACCACTCCTGCACTGGTGCCACAGCCTGCACTGACCACTCCTGCACTGGTGCCACGACCTGCACTGACCGCTCCTGCACTGGTGCCACGACCTGCACTGACCACTCCTGCACTGGTGCCACGACCTGCACTGACCACTCCTGCACTGGTGCCACGACCTGCACTGACCACTCCTGCACTGGTGCAGCACGACCTGCACTGACCACTCCTGCACTGGTGCAGCACGACCTGCACTGACCACTCCTGCACTGGTGCAGCACGACCTGCACTGACCACTCCTGCACTGGTGCCACGACCTGCACTGACCACTCCTGCACTGGTGCCACGACCTGCACTGACCACTCCTGCACTGGTGCAGCACGACCTGCACTGACCACTCCTGCACTGGTGCCACGGCCTGCACTGACCACTCCTGCACTGGTGCAGCACGACCTGCACTGACCACTCCTGCACTGGTGCCACGGCCTGCACTGACCACTCCTGCACTGGTGCAGCACGACCTGCACTGACCACTCCTGCACTGGTGCCACGACCTGCACTGACCACTCCTGCACTGGTGCCACGGCCTGCACTGACCGCTCCTGCACTGGTGCCACGACCTGCACTGACCACTCCTGCACTGGTGCCACAGCCTGCACTGACCACTCCTGCACTGGTGCCACGACCTGCACTGACCGCTCCTGCACTGGTGCCACGGCCTGCACTGACCGCTCCTGCACTGGTGCCACAGCCTGCACTGACCACTCCTGCACTGGTGCCACGACCTGCACTGACCACTCCTGCACTGGTGCCACGACCTGCACTGACCGCTCCTGCACTGGTGCCACAGCCTGCACTGACCACTCCTGCACTGGTGCCACGACCTGCACTGACCACTCCTGCACTGGTGCCACGACCTGCACTGACCACTCCTGCACTGGTGCCACGGCCTGCACTGACCACTCCTGCACTGGTGCCACGACCTGCACTGACCGCTCCTGCACTGGTGCAGCACGACCTGCACTGACCACTCCTGCACTGGTGCCACAGCCTGCACTGACCACTCCTGCACTGGTGCCACAGCCTGCACTGACCACTCCTGCACTGGTGCCACGACCTGCACTGACCACTCCTGCACTGGTGCCACAGCCTGCACTGACCACTCCTGCACTGGTGCCACGACCTGCACTGACCACTCCTGCACTGGTGCAGCACGACCTGCACTGACCACTCCTGCACTGGTGCCACGACCTGCACTGACCACTCCTGCACTGGTGCCACGGCCTGCACTGACCGCTCCTGCACTGGTGCCACAGCCTGCACTGACCGCTCCTGCACTGGTGCCACGACCTGCACTGACCGCTCCTGCACTGGTGCCACGACCTGCACTGACCGCTCCTGCACTGGTGCCACGGCCTGCACTGACCGCTCCTGCACTGGTGCCACAGCCTGCACTGACCACTCCTGCACTGGTGCCACAGCCTGCACTGACCACTCCTGCACTGGTGCCACGACCTGCACTGACCGCTCCTGCACTGGTGCCACGGCCTGCACTGACCGCTCCTGCACTGGTGCCACGACCTGCACTGACCACTCCTGCACTGGTGCCACGACCTGCACTGACCACTCCTGCACTGGTGCCACGACCTGCACTGACCACTCCTGCACTGGTGCAGCACGACCTGCACTGGTGCAGCACGACCTGCAATGACCACTCCTGCACTGGTGCCACGACCTGCACTGACCGCTCCTGCACTGGTGCCACAGCCTGCACTGACCACTCCTGCACTGGTGCCACGGCCTGCACTGACCACTCCTGCACTGGTGCCACGACCTGCACTGACCACTCCTGCACTGGTGCCACGACCTGCACTGACCACTCCTGCACTGGTGCAGCACGACCTGCACTGGTGCAGCACGACCTGCAATGACCACTCCTGCACTGGTGCCACGACCTGCACTGACCACTCCTGCACTGGTGCCACGGCCTGCACTGACCGCTCCTGCACTGGTGCCACAGCCTGCACTGACCGCTCCTGCACTGGTGCCACGACCTGCACTGACCGCTCCTGCACTGGTGCCACGACCTGCACTGACCACTCCTGCACTGGTGCCACGACCTGCACTGACCACTCCTGCACTGGTGCCACGACCTGCACTGACCACTCCTGCACTGGTGCCACGACCTGCACTGACCACTCCTGCACTGGTGCCACGGCCTGTACTGACCGCTCCTGCACTGGTGCCACAGCCTGCACTGACCGCTCCTGCACTGGTGCCACGACCTGCACTGACCGCTCCTGCACTGGTGCCACGACCTGCACTGACCACTCCTGCACTGGTGCCACGACCTGCACTGACCACTCCTGCACTGGTGCCACAGCCTGCACTGGCCACGACCTGCACTGACCACTCCTGCACTGTTGAGCACGACCTGCACTGACCACTCCTGCACTGGTGCCACGGCCTGCACTGACCACTCCTGCACTGGTGCCACGACCTGCACTGACCACTCCTGCACTGGTGCAGCACGACCTGCACTGACCACTCCTGCACTGGTGCAGCACGACCTGCACTGACCACTCCTGCACTGGTGCCACGGCCTGCACTGACCACTCCTGCACTGGTGCCACGGCCTGCACTGACCGCTCCTGCACTGGTGCCACGACCTGCACTGACCGCTCCTGCACTGGTGCCACGGCCTGCACTGACCGCTCCTGCACTGGTGCCACGGCCTGCACTGACCACTCCTGCACTGGTGCCACGGCCTGCACTGACCACTCCTGCACTGGTGCCACGGCCTGCACTGACCACTGCTGCTTCCTGCAGATGTAGTCATGAGGGAAACCGTCAGGTATCCTGAAGGCCCACGTCTGACAGGAGGAGCATTCCATCCTGACTACTCAACACTAAATAAGAAGACTTGCCTCTTCTTAACTGTGTGCCAAAGCTTTCACACTCTCTGACTGGCACACTCCAACAATGGATGCTCTGCTTGAGCCTACCGACACTTTATTTGCAACTGTGGTTAGGGCTCTGACGCCAACACTTTCCATCCCTGCGCAGCCCCAAAAGGCCAGCCTTGCTGAATCTGTTCCCTTTACCCTCTCTCCCCCAACTTCTGTAGGACTCTGACACTAACATTTCTCTCGCCCGAGCTGCTGGTTTTAAAAGAAATGGACTTGCCCAAGTGTGTTCTATTTATATTCACACTGCAAACTTCAGTAGGTCTCTGATGCCTGTGCAGCCCAAAAGGACTGGTCTTGCCGAATCTGCCCCTTTCATCCTCTCTCTCCCGATTCCCGTTGGGCTCTGACACCGACACTCACACTCCTCTCACCTGAGTCGCCGAGAAAATGTGATGTAAATTGTAAATGATTAATTCCCAAGGTGGACAGTTTGTTAGACGACCTGTATTATGTGAATGATGACCGCAGAGGTGCGTGTGCTGCTGAGGTCCCGCAATTCCGCCTTCAGATCAGGCGACAAGGCAGCTTTAACAACAGCAAGGGCCAAACTGTCCCGAGCCATCAGAGGGGCAAAGTGTGCACATGCCCAGCTAATCCACAGTCACTTCCAGAACAGCGGCGACACGCGGCGCATGTGGAAGGGCATCCAGGACATCACAATTACAAGACAACATCACCTGACTGTGCAGGTGATGCCTCCCTCCCAAATGCACTGAATAACTTCTACACCCAGTTTGAGGCGGAAAATGACGTTACGGGGAGGAAGTCCACCCCTCCTGCGAATGACCAGGTGCTGTGTCTCTCCGTGGCTGATGTGAGACGAATCCTGTGCGGGGTCAACCCATGGAAGGCTGCTGGACCAACAACATCCCTGGTAGAGTGCTCAGAGGATGTGCAGACCAGCTAGCAGATGTTCTCACTGACATCTTCAACATCTCCCTGAGCAGCACCACCATTCCAACGTACTTCAAGGCCACCACCATCGTCCCTGTGCCGAAGAAGTCTTCAGTGTCCTGCCTAAATGACTACTGCCCCGTTGCACTTACATCCATCATCATGAAGTGTTTCGAGAGACTCGTCATGAGGCATATCAAGACCCTGCTGCCCCCTTCACTGGACCCCCTGCAGTTTGCATACCGTCCCAACCACTCAACAGATGACGCCATTGCCACCACCCTCCACCTGGCCCTAACCCACCTGGACAAAAAAGACACATACGTTCAGATGCTGTTCATAGACTTCAGTTCAGCATTCAACACAATCATCCCTCAGAAACTGATTGGAAAGCTGAGCCTACTGGGCCTGAACACCTCCCTCTGCAACTGGATCCTAGACTTCCTGACTGGGACGCCTCAGTCAGTCCAGATCGGGAGCAGCATCTCCAACACCATCCCACTGAACACAGGGGTCCCCCAGGACTGTGTGCTCAGTCCACTGATGTTCACTCTGCTGACCCATGATTGTGCTGCAACACACAGCTCGAACCACATCATCAAGTTCACCAATGACATGACCGTGGTGGGTCTCATCAGCAAGAACGACGAGTCAGCTTACAGAGAGGAGGTGCAGTGGCTAATGGGCTGGTGCAGAGCCAACAACCTGTCTCCTAATGTGAACAAAACAAAAGAGATGGTTGTTGACTTCAGGAGGGCACGGAGCGACCACTCCCCGCTGAACATCGACGGCTCCTCGGTAGAGATTGTAAAGAGCACCAAATTTCTTGGTGTTCACCTGACGGAGAATCTCACCTGGTCCCTCAACACAAGCTCCATAGCAAAGAAAGCCCAGCAGCGTCTCTAATTTTTGCGAAGGCTGAGAAAAGTCCATCTCCCACCCCCCATCCTCATCACATTCTACAGGGGTTGTATTGAGAGTATCCTGAGCAACTGCATCACTGCCTGGTTCGGAAATTGTACCATCTCGGATCGCAAGACCCTGCAGCGGATAGTGAGGTCAGCTGAGAAGATCATCAGGGTCTCTCTTCCCGCCATCACAGACATTTACACTACACGCTGTATCCGCAAAGGAAACAGCATTATGAAGGACCCCCATGCACCCGTCATACAATCTCTTCTCCCTCCTGCCATCTGGGAAAAGGCTCCGAAGCATTCAGACTCTTACGACCAGACTATATAACGGTTTCTTCCCCCAAGCTATTGGACTCCTCAATACCCGAAGTCTGGACTGACACCTTGCCCTACTGTCCTGTTTATTATTTATTGTAATGCCGGTACTGTTTTTGTGCACTTTATGCAGTCCAGTATAGGTCTGTAGTCTAGTGTAGCTTTCTCTGTGTTTTTTTTATTACGTAGTTCAGTCTAGTTCTTTGTACTGTGTCATGTAAACCATGGTCTTGAAAAAACGTTGTCTCATTTTTACTATGCACTGTACCAGCAGTTATGGTCGAAATGACAATAAAAGTTGACTTGACTTGACTAAGTACAAGAGCTATCCTCCTGTATGCTTCAGTGAACCATGACAATGATTTGGGGTTCAGTCTCCCAATGTGTGGTCACTATATGCTGCAGTTCAGTGATGGAAGTTGAGGTGATCGTAGCTTGGCAGTGTGTTTGGATCCGTCTAAATGGACTGTTTCCCATTTAGATGGGTAACCTGCTTCAAAGTCTCTGCAAATGGTATTCAGAACTGTTCCCTCAGATGTATATGGGAAATCTCCAATAATCCATGAGATCATTGAACAGTTCTCTAACAAGATCAGATAGACTCCTGACTTCACAATCTACCTTCTAATGCCTTACTGTCTGCCTGTGTTGTACTTTCTCTGTAACTATTACACTTTACTCTGCACTCTGCTATTGTTTTCCCTCCAGCACCTTCATGCATCGATGCCATAAAATGATCTGCGTGGATGGCATGCAAAGTAGTTTTTCACTGTACCTCCGTACATGTGATAATAAACAAACAATTTGCCATCTTTTACCAGTTGATACGATATTTCCTCACTGCCACGGAAGTACAGCAAGACCACGCGGAGAATGTTCCCCAGAATGGAGTCTGTATAAACTGGGTTTGTTTTACTTGAGTGAGAGGAAGCTGAGTGGGAGATGTGACTGAGGTGTATTAAATTGTGAGGAGCATAGAGAGGGTAGACAGTGGGAATCATTACCCCATAACATAGATGTCAAAAACTAAAGGATGTATGTGTGAGGGGTGAGTTTAAAGTGAATCTGTGGAAGAAAATTTCTTTACCCAGGATGTTGAAAGTGGGTCATCTCACACTTAAGGTGATTCTGGAGACACAGTAATTTGCCAGAACGTAGAAAACTGCAGGCTATGATCAATGGGATGAGTAGATAATGCAAGGCATGGACATGCTGAGTGAAGGGGCCTCTTTCTGCCCTGTGTGACTCTGAGCAATGTGTAGGCGAGAGATGGAAAGGAAGAGAAATGGAAGGAGGCACTTGGGAAGGTGTGGGGAGCGAGGAAGTGTGTATGAGTGCCCCAGAGTCCCTCAGGCTGTGCTGTGCCCTGCTGGTATACTGCTGCTCTTCTAACCTGCATCTTCCTTCCTGTAGGCCTCACCCTCTTAATTCCATATCTTCTCACTCGCAAGAAGAGGTGGCGCCAGTGCAAGGTTCGAGTGTTTGTGGGCGGTCAGATTAGTCGCATGGACGAGGAAAGAAAGGCGTAAGTGGATCTGGCTTCCTTAGACAGAGTCTGCCACTGAAAGCCCTGGTAGGAATCACCACTGTGAATCCTAGAGAAAGGATTACAAGATCAGCTTTATTTGTCACGTGTACATTGAAACATACAGTGAATTGCTTTGCATCAAATCAAATCAACGAGGATCATGCTGAGCAGCCCACAAGAGTCACAATGTTTCTCGTGCCAACCCACAACTCATTAACCTTAGTTATACATCCGTGGAATGTGGGAGGAAACCAGAGCACCTGGAGGAAACCCAGTCACGCGGTCACGGGGAGAAATCCTTACAGTGGAGGAAATCAAACCCTGATCTTAGAGTTGGTGCTGTGAAGCACTACAACATACTGCCTGCTGACACTACCAGGCAAATACAGCCAAATGTTGGCCTTGTTGAGGTATTGTGAATTTCAAATCAATTCCAGTAGAGTAACTAAAGCTGATTAGTGGTCTATGTCACAGCAGGCACCATGTTAGTGAGGGAGCTGGTCTCTGCTCCTTTCACAACCACCAGAGGTATCCAGGGCCGCAGATCACATGATCTACCAGTATGTAGTGGTGATCTGTGGCCATTGCTTTTTGAGCAGTCTCTACTCTCCAGCTGCTGGAAGCACAACTCCACCAGCACTGTCATTCATTTACCATTTGTTGATTAATTTTTAGTAGCTACGACCATGTTCTTTGAACGCAAGTTCAAGTTCAGTTTATTGCAATTCAACTGTACACATGTATGCTGAGGTAATGGAGGGGGGGGGTGAATCAATTCCAATTTCAGGCCCATTAGTGTATTTGAAAATCTCTCCCAGGTCATTTGAACATTTCTCACTGCCACTTAAAAAACCAAAACTAATAATTCTCTTTTTGAATTTAGGATGGTCAATCTCTTAAGCAAATTCCGTCTTGGCTTCCATGAGGTCCATGTCCTGCCGGACATCAACCAGAAACCTCGTTCTGAACTGTAAGAAATATCTGATCACATCTCTTGAATGTTTGTTACTCTCGCTTGTATTGTCTCCGGTTTATAATCACTGGTGTTAAATAAACATTTATACATTTTTTTCTTTTATTATAGAGTAAAGAGGTTTGAGGATCTGGTTGCACCTTTCAGACTGAATGATGGGTTCAAAGATGAAGCCATTGTTAATGAGATGAGGAAGGACTGTCCTTGGAAGATCTCAGATGAGGAGATTAAGAAAAACAATGCAAAGGTATGTAAAGATCCGGTGAAACAATCGACTCAGTTGCTGATTCTCAGTTGTGTATGAAATGAAACACTGGTGACTGGTCCTGATTGTGGATTAGAATGACTTGGGAATTTGTAAATGCTGTAGATTTCAGATAATCTGGTACCCTCAAGGCTTTGGTGCTGGACGAGATTTTCTGGACAATTGAGTGTTAATTCAATTATTAGTTCCCCGTTTCGTTTTGTTTCCTTATATGTGGGTTTACCTTTCTCATCCACTTGGCCTCACCCATCACATTGTCCTCCTTCCCCTCCCTCCTCCCTCCACCTTTTTTATTGTGGTGTCTTCCCCCTTCCTTTCCAGCCCTGATGAATGAGTCCAGATGAGCTCAGAGCATGGATCAGCACCTGGAATGATGTTGTAGCTGTTAGTGAGGCTTGGTTGCAGGAGGAATAGGACTAGCAGCTCAGTAGTTTGGGGTTCTGTTGTTTTAGACGTGACAGAGCAGGAGGGATTAAAGGAGGATGGGTGGCGTTACTAATCAGGGAAATTGTCATGGCAGTGCTCAGACTGGAGAATTCATCTAGTGTGTCATTATGGGTGGAACTGAGAAATAAGAAAGGTATGACCACTTTAATGGCTTTATATTACAAACACCCAAATGCCCTAGGGATATGGAGGAACAAATTTGTAGAGATCGCAGACTTTTGCAACAACCATAACGTTGTGTTGGTTGGTGATTTTAACTTTCCACGTATTAACTGGGAGTCCCATGCTGTAAAACGACCAGATAGGATTGAGTTTGTCAAATGTATTCAGGAAAGTTTCCTTCATCAGTACGTAGAGAGTGTGTGATACTGGATCTATTGGGGAATGAGACAGGGTATGTGACAGAAGTCTGAGTATGGGAACGCTTTGCATCCAGTGACCACAAAGCATTAGTTGCAGGAAGATAGGTCTGGTCAGCGGGTTGAGATTCTAAATTGGAGGAAGTCCAGTTTTGATGGTATCAGAAAGGATCTGGCAAGTGTGAATGGGACAGGCTGTTTTCTGGCAAAGGTGTACTTGGTAAGTGGGAGGCCTTCAAAGGTGAAATTTTGAGAGCACAAAGCTTGTATGTGTCTGTCAGAATAAAAGATAAAGATAACATGTGTAGGGATCCTTGGTTTTCAAGAGATATTGAGGCCCTGGTTAAAAAAAAAGAGGAGCTTGGCAGGTGTAGGCAAGTAGGAACAAATGAGGTGCTTATGTTGTACAGGAAATGCAAGAGACCACTTAAAGAAATCAGAAAGGCTAAAAGAAGGCATGAAGTTGCCTCAGCAGCCAAGGAGAAGGAGAATCCTAAGGGATTCCACAGATATGTTAAGAGCAAAAGGATTGCAAGGAACGAAATTGGTGCTCTGGAAGACCAGAATGGTAATCCATGTGTGGAATCAAAACAGATGGGGGAGGGGGAGATCTTAAATAAATTTGTTGCATCCGTATTTACTCAGGAGATGGACACGGTGTCTATAAAAGTGAGGCAAAGTGGCATCAACTTCATGGAGGAGGAGGTGTTTGCTACCCTGAGGCAAATCAGGGTGGATAAAGCCCCAGGGCCTGACAAGGTGTTCCCTCAGACCCATGGGAGGCAAGTGCAGAAATTGCCAGAGCCCTGGCAGAGGTGTTTAAATCATCCTCAGCGATAGGAGAGGTACCAGAGAATTGGCGGATAGCCAATGTTGTTGCACTGTTTTTTTTAAAAAAAGCTTTAAACAGAAGCCAGGAAATTATAGGCCAATGAGCCTGACATCAGTGGCGAGAAAGTTATTGGAAGGTGTTCTAAAGGACCAGATATATGAGTATTTGGACAGATATGGACTGATTAAGGACAGCATAGATTTGTGCATGGTGGGACATATCTAACCAATCTTGTAGAATTTTTTGAGGAAATTACCAGGAAAGTGAGGAAGGCAAGTCAGTGGATATTGTCTACATGGACCTAGGTAAGGCATTGGACAAGGTCCTGCATGGGAGACTGGCCAAGAAGGTTCAGTCACTCAGCATTCAGGATGCGACAGTGAATTGGATTAGACTTTGGCTTTGTGGGGAAAGCCAGAGAGTGGTAGTGGATGGTTGCCTCTCTGACTGGAGGCCTGTGACTAATAATGTGCCACAGGAATCAGTGCTGGGTGCTTTGCTGATTGTCATCTATATCAATGATCTGGATGACCATGTGGTCAACGGCATCAGCAAGTGGCAAATGACACCAAGACTGAAGGTGTAGTGTACAGTGAGGAAGGCTATCGTAGTGTTCTGTGTCAGCTGGAAAACTGGCAGATGGAATTCAATGCAGACAGATGCTAGGTCTTGAACTTCAGTAGGACCAACCAGGGTAGGTCTTACATCATGGACGGTAGGGCACTGATAGAGCAAAGGTGTGGTAGAGCAAGGGGTACTGGAGGTACCCTTCCATAATTCATTGAAAGTGACATCGCGGGTGCAGTGGTGCTAGAAAGTTTGTGAGCTCAATTTCAACATTTTAAGGGAAGTTTGGATAAGTACATGGATGGTAAAGGTATGGAGGGCTATGGTCCCAGTGCAGGTCGATGGTAGTAGGCAGTTTAAATAGGTTTAGCATTGACTAGGTGGAGCAAAAGGCCTGTTTTTGTGCTGTACTTCTCTATGACTCTATGAAGGAATTCAACCGAAACATCAACTGTTTATTCAGTTCCACAGATGCTCCCTGGATTACTCAGTTCCTCTAGCATTTTGTGTGTTGCTCAGGAAATGGAACATGCTGAGTTTCAGTTTGTACATTTCAGCTCTTCAGACTAGTTGAATTGTAATGCCAGCCCTCCAGGCCTGGCCTATAGGCATAAGCCCTCCCCCCCACTGCCTCCTTCATTCAGTGCTTCCGACCCTGATTCCAACTGCACACCTCGCACATACTCTAGAATAATCAATAAACCAGGTGCCAAACCATCTCAATTTCCAAACAATCAGACACTGGATTATCAAAGTTCTCCTATAGTTAGATTGCTATTGATATGGAAACTCAAAACCCATATCCCTCTGCTATCATATGGCATGCCATTTGTTCTGATCCTGTACCAATTGCCTGATTTATGGTGATGCTTGTATTGCAAATGTGGATGGATATTTGGGTGAAGAATTTTGGATTTTAAAAAAGGCTTCTCATTGTGTTTTAGTCTTTAATGGTATAATTGGCTATCAAGTCTAGCAAATCAATTCAGCAATAGGATTTTTGTGCACGACCAGTAATTGCTCCAATTTTTAGCATATTTGGTGCACTGGTTTATAGACCTGCTTAGCAGTAGACGTAGAATTAAAATATCTGAAGCATGTTTAGGGAGGATGCAAATGAAGTCTGCTTTAGTGACGTGATTGTTTCTTGGTGCAGTCACTCCGACAAGTGAAACTGAATGAGATCTTACTGGATTACTCCCGTGATGCTGCACTGATAGTCATGTAAGTATGAAAGCTACTCCATACAAACCCCGGGTTATAATCCCTTCCTCTTTATAACCATATAACAATTACAGCACGGAAACAGGCCATCTCGGCCCTTCTAGTCCGTGCCGAACGCTTACTCTCACCTAGTCCCACTGGCCCGCACTCAGCCCATAACCCTCCATTCCTTTCCTGTCCATATACCTATCCAATTTTACTTTAAATGACAATACCGAACCTGCCTCTACCACTTCTACTGGAAGCTTGTTCCACACAGCTACCACTCTCTGAGAAAAGAAATTCCCCCTCGTGTTACCCTTAAACTTTTGCCCCCCAACTCTCAACTCATGTCCTCTTGATTGAATCTCCCCTACTCTCAATGGAAAAAGCCTATCCACGTCAACTCTATCTATCCCCCTCATAATTTTAAATATGCTGCCAGCTTTTTCTGTAAGAATGGTTTAGTACAAAACACTGGTTATATTACATTTATATTACAACTATGTTCGATGCATGGAGAAAAGGGCAGAAAAATACTGGAGCACAGAACCATACAGGTGCTTCAACCCATGATGTTATTCAATCTTTTAACCTACTCCAAGATCTGTCTAACCTTTCCGCCACATAATCCTACATTTTCCTTTCATCCACGTGCGTATCTAAGAATCTCTTAAACGGCCCTAGTGTATCTGCCTCCACCACCACCCACAGCAGTGCGTTCCATGTACTCACCACCCTCTGTGGAAAAACAAACTCTCTCCGATACCCCCCTTATACTTTCCTCCAATCACCTTAAACGTGTGTCCTCTTGTGTTAGCCATTGGCCCAGCCCAGGAAAAAAGTGTTGGCTGTCCGTCCACTCTATCTGTTCCTCTGATCTCATGTACATCTATCAGGTCAACTCCGAAAGCCCCAGCTTGTTCACCCTTTCCTCATACGATAAGATTTTTAATTCAGGTAGCATCCTAGTAACAATCCTCTGCATACTCTCTAATGCTTCCATATGAAGTGACCAGAACTGAACGGAATATTCAATGTGGTCTAAGCAGAGTTTTATAAACTACAATGTTACCTCACAGCTCCTGAACTCAATCCCCTGACTAATGATGGGCAACACACCTTCTTAACCATCCTATTAACTTTGAGGGATCTATGGATGTTGACCCAAGATTCCTCAGTTTCTCCACACTGCTGAGAATCCTGCTAGAAACCTTGTAGTCCACCTTCAAGTTATTTGAAGCCTATTCCTAATTTTTATTTATAACATAGTTACAGACATATTGATTGTTTTTTGTATCTCAAAGAAAGTGTATATTTAAATGTCAGAATGGACATCTGCTATTTCTGGTTACCTTGGCTTCAAGGCAGCTGCTGTCATGATTCAATCAGGGATTTGTTAAGACGCCATTGTGGTTCTTGACGCCACCTTATCCCACATTTCAAGTCAGTACATTTTGTGGATTGAGTGTAGAATATCTGAGCAAAATATTCCTTTCAGTAAAAAGAAAATACATCAATTTTCTTTAATATTGGTTAGCAAATATACACATTGTGGTAGGAAGTAGAATTATATCACAAGGTTAATCTGACCTGATTAGTGGAGGACTATGTTAATCATTTAAATTATGTCTCTTCAGTTCCATTATTCAGTCAGCTGTTCCACTGAGCTAGTTCTACGTGATAATTGTACTATTTTATCATGCTTTTTTTAAAAAAAAGTGTTCTCTCAAAAATATATTCATATTTTATGAATCTGTAATGTAGAAGCATAAATTCATGAAAACTGCACAAACATGTAAATTCACATAAGATAGGTTATATATAGAAGCTTGTTTTTTTAAACATATCTTTTGTGGTGTTATTCAACATAGTGTATATAATCTTTAATTTGAATATAGAATTAAAGTGACAGGAAATTTTAAATTAGTTTACTAACAGCTGGAACCTGATTAGATTTTAGTGATGAGGTGACATTAGTTTTTTCTTTCATTTGCTGCACTTTGCCTGTGCCCTGAGCTAAGATTTGATTTTCTTTTTCTTTTTTGCAACCTCTATCAAATTGATCTGTTGAGCTATCTACCCCCGTGAGTGTCAGACCAAGACACATTTGTGATGTCTCCTACTTGGACTGGAATTAACCACTGGAAAAATCATTGGTAGAGCATATCTTCCCTGTCACTTCTCACCTCTTCATCCGTTCAATGTGGTTGCATGTAGAACCACAGAGGAGTTCTTGAAAATTGTAGGAGAAATTTCAGATACACATAAAAGAAATTTAAAAGTCCTGGTGAAACTCTGTTTAAGTTACTTTAACAACATTGCCTCTGGCTAAGTTATTAGTCCTGGAATTCCCAAAAAGTGCATTTATCTTTTGAATTATTGGCTATGTGTGATACTGAGTGGTTGTTTATTATTCTTTCAGTACCATGCCGATCGCAAGAAAGGGGAAAACCCCAAGTGCACTGTACATGGCCTGGCTGGAGACACTTTCACAGGATTTACGCCCTCCTGTTCTCTTAGTCCGAGGAAATCAGCAAAATGTTTTGACATTCTACTGTCAATAACACTTTATCACTTGATCTAAATACGTTCGCAATAGTTGACACAACAAATTTGAATGTATGTGGCAAATGAACAGTAAAACTATACATGTTTTGTATCTGTGATTTTAAGGACTTGAAAATAAAAATGTGAGCTGGACATACAAGACTAGCATGAAAGAGCAGACACTGTGAAAAGAGAGCACCACTTTTAATTAGAGGTTTACTATATTACAAGTTAATGACTTTATAAAGTAATAATTCTAATACAGTCAACTAATCAATGTTCAAGCTATATGAAGCATCACTTAATAAATCAAAAACACAGATTCTGCAGATGCAGTGGCTGATCTTACTAACCATGGGTCAAGTAGGGAGGTCTGTATAATAGATTCAGACAATCAATTATGGAGGCCCTGTATCAGAGGCTTTGACAAAAAGCAGAGTTGGAGGCAAAGTTTCATCCCATCTAAGCTGTCAAACTATTAACTGCTCACAGAGGTACTTCATAACTATTAAAATTGATATAAATGATAGGAAAAATTCAAAAAAAAGTCAAAATATTAAAAAATAATTAGAAGTTGACTTCAAATATTACTTCCATTTTGCCTCCCAACGTGCAGACTAGAATTATCATTGTAATGAACGGATTCATGAATCCAATGGTAAATGCAACCTGGCATAAGAGTACGAGCGATTATCAGTATCATGCTGGGAATTCCATTAAGGCTGGGATCCGTCACTGAATTCCGAGTGGTGTTCCATCTGTCACTTAGTGACTTTCAGCTTTGTGACGGAAAATGTGTGCATGCAATTCCAAGATTTATCTAAACTTGGCTGAAAGGATCTGCCAACAGTGACCTGCGAGGTTTGCCCTGTTGAGTGTTGTCAATGCAAGTCGTTCAAATGTTTTTATTGTTACACTGTAATCATTTATTCTGTCTCAAATTGATACCAAATTAAGATTAAATAAAAAGCAAAATTGGTCAGGAGTGTTTTCTTTTGGTGAATGACACATGCCCCATGTTGATAGATGTAGGATCCAGATGATTGCTGATAACTAGTTATGCAGGAAGCTTGATTAAGGGAAGTTTGCTCTAGCAAGCAGAAGGGACATATACCAAAGCTCTTGAATAAAGCATCAGCGTTTTAATAAAGAACCACCAGAACGAAGTAGAAATACATTGGCCGTAGATCAGAGGAGGCTTGTGGGCAGAAGATGGAACAAAATAGGGTAACATGAGGAGCTGGTTCAATTCAAGTATGAAATGTAAATTACTGATGCTGGGAGTGGGTAGGGGGACATAGAAACACATTTAAACGACAAGCTGATGGTTTACTAAAGGCTGAGTAAATATAAAGGAGGATTTCATCAGAATCCAGTTAACACACTGACAGTAATGCTGGCACATGAGGTGCCAGCTGCTCCTCAATGAAGTCATGAAAAAGTAAAAATCTGTTGGATATCTGAAATCAAAACAGAAAATGCTGTGAATACACAGCAGGTTAGGCAGCATTTGTGGTGAGGGAAACATTTAACATTTCAGGTAGATGACCTTTAAAAGTTAGAAAACTACAGTGTTTTAATTTCCAAAGGATGGGGAGAAGAAAGGAAGTGCCTGTGGTAAGTGGAGACCAGATAACAAAGAGAAGTCATGCCAAGTTTATAAGACTAAGTTATAGGAGCAGAGTTGGGCTATTTGGCCCATCGTGGCTGTTCCATTTCTCTCTCAACCCCAGTCTTCTGCTTTCTCTCCATATCCAGTCATGCTCTGACCAATCAAGAACCTATCAACCTCCACCTGAAACACCCAGTAACTTGGCCTCCACAGCTGCCTGTGGCAATGAATTCCACAAATCCACCATCGTCTGGCTAAAGAAATTCTTCATCTCCATTCTGTGGACATCCCTCTGTTCTGAGGCTGCGCCCTCTGGTCCTGAACTCCCCCTCTGTCAAGGCCTTTCGACATTCAATAGTGAGACCCCCCCCCATTCTTCTGGATTCCCACAAGTGCAGCACAGAGCCATCAAACTCTCCTTATACGATCAACACACATAAAATGTTGGAGGAACTCAGCAGGTCAGGCAGCATCTGTGGAAAAGAATAAACAGTCAATGTTTTGGGCTGAGACCCTTCATCAGGACTGGGGGGAAAAAGATGAGAAGTTAGAGCAAGAAGCAAAGGGCTTCTCACCAACTTCTCAATTTTTTTTCCCAATCCTGGTGAAGTGCCTCGGCCCAAAACATCGACTGTTTCCTCTTTTCCATAGATCTGCCTGGCCTGCTGAGTTTCTCCAGCATTCTGTGTGTGTTGCTCAGATTTCCAGCATCTGCAGATTTTCTCATCTCGTTCCTCATATGATGGCCCTTTGATTCCCGGAATTATTCTCGTGAGCCCTCTCTGAGCTCTCTCCAATATCAGCACTCCCTTTCTTAAATAAGGACCTGGAGCTGTTCGCAATACCCCGAGAGATGCCTCACCAGTGCGTAATAAAGCCTTGGCATTGCATCCTTGTTTTCACATTCAGGTTCTCTCGAAATGAATGCTAACATCGCAGTTCCCTTCCTCACCCTGCAAATTAACCCTGGGGAGTTCTGCACGAGGACTCCCAAGTCCCTTTGCACACCTGATTTTCGAATTTTCTCCCCATTTACAAAATAGCCTGTGCTTTCATTTCTTCTACCAAAGTGCATGGCTAGGCACTTCCTCAGATTGTGTTATCCTACTCAGGCACCCCACCCCCCACCCTCAAATCACCAGAATGGGCAAAGTGAGTGTGAAGCTTGTCCCCAGCTCAGGTCCTATGAGCCTTAGTTGAAGTAACAGCAGATGCCTCTGGAGCGTCCAGGGGTGGGCCGACATGCACATGGCCATGTCGAGATGCAGGGAGTTACAGTAGTGAAACCGGCCAGGTTTGATGGGCCAGTTTAAGGCACTCTACAGAGAGACATTCAGGTTTACTCCTCCTTTCTACAATTAAAGTCTTCTCGCCTTAGTCCAGGATGAAGAACAGGCGATCATAGTGGGGCTTAAGGGGACGTTGCTGTACGTTATGGTGGAAAAACCAAACAAGGTAGGACGTAGATGAACTGGAACCCGAGGGTGCTGTACGCCATGATGGGAATTGAGTTTACTGAGAAGGGTAGAATGCTGCTGAGACACCAGCCAGGCGGTTTTGGCATCAGCAATGAAATCAATTGGCACCAACTTAACTGTGGAGGACTGCAGGTCCTGTTTTGGAGCCATTTTGAGCCCCAGCAGGACCCACGGGAGACGATCATGCAAACACTTGTCTGTCAATGAGGCCATCCGAGCAGACTTTCAGGAAGAGTGAAACCACTCACAGGCCGTTGGACTGGGGGTGATATGCCACAGTGTAATGCAATTTAACACCAAGGCCTGGGCCACTGCTGCCCAGAAGTCCATCGTGAATTGGGGACTGCACTTGGAAGAAATGCCAGATGGGTGCTGATGACCCAGGTATTGATGAAGGCCTGAGCCAAATCTGCAGCCGTTGTCAACACTAGAGATCGAGACACAACCTCTGGCCATCTGGTGGTATGGTCCACCATAGTAATGTGAAACTGCAGTAGAAGATCAACCAGGCCAACACTGACGTGGTGAAACTGTCGCTCGGGGTCCTCAAAAGTTGCCGATGGTGCCTGAACGTGACAGTTAATTTTCATCCACTGACACACAATGTGGGCTGCACTCCAATCTCACACATCCTTTCTGAGGCTGTGCCACACAAACTTTAAAGCATCAAGTTTCTGTGAAGCCTTCCTGCCCGGATGCGAGAAGCCATTAATAGAATTAAAAACATTCATCCCCAGGTTACAGGCACTATGGGTTGACCGGTTGAAACATTGCACAGGAGAGAAACTGTCCAAACTTGGTATCAGCCATCCACAAGCCCGTTTCTGCTGTCCTATCAGCCTGGATCTCTGAGTCACATGTCATGTCAGCAGAGTCAACCCTATTTCAGTCCCAAATAGCATGCACAGAAACTCAAACAGGCCAAGCAGCGTCATAATCCCACTCTTGGGTAAATCCTCAGCACACACAGGAACCTGATGGTGGCCCCTGACTGTCCTTTTAGAGAAAAAATATATATTTCTGGCTAAATGTACTGAAAAGTCTTGAATATGTGGGACCAGGGAACGATGGGAGGTGGTGGCCTCGTTAAAGCAACATGAATCACTGCATGGCTAGCAACCACTGTCGGGCTTAGGGACCATGTGCAGGGGTGAAGTCCCAGGACTATTTGAGCTGTGTATAATGCTAAGCATTTCCATGCAGGCAAACTCAGCCTTCGTGCTGGCCAGTTTTTCTGAGTCCAGTTTATGGGGACGCGTGTGGACTGCCGAGCTAGTTGTGAAAAGGTGGTGCTCGACCCCATGCTCTGTGCCTGTAGTAGAAAACGTGGGCTTGGTGAGGTTTGCGATTTCGCCCAGCCGGCGAGTGAAAGCAGGAGGTGGTGCATGCCCTAGACAGAGCCTCCAGCCAGTGTCCATCACTGTCTGCCTTATAATCAATGGGCAATGCTGGCAGCACACGCATCTTTGTCACACTGGAGGTGTGTTGGTAAAGAACAGAAGATGACCCTGGCACCTAGAACCCACTGTGTTCACAGATCTCCGATGTCCCAATACGCTGGCACTGTCAAAGTCACATGGCAGCTGGCACTTCTTGCTGTTAGTGCCAGAGCACGTGTGGTAAAAACATAGACCCGGCATTGTCTCGTTCGGAACCGCAGGTGTGCGTACACCGGAGTCTCTGCTGATAGTGCTTATTGAGTCAGGCAAAGGAGGAAGAATGAGGCACTTCTACCTCGTGTAGACTATCGGCCATTTTAGCAAGCTCGCTTTAGTCCTTCACAAGAGTATTTGCAAGGGCTGTGCGAACTTGATCAGGCATTTGTTGCATAAAGAGTTCTTTAAAAATAAAGCAAGGATGATGACGACCCAGGAGCGATAGCATGTGGATCATTCGTTCTGAAGGCCTAGTACCACCCAGGCTGGGCAAGGAGAGCAACTGGTTGGCGCGCTCAGACTCAGAAAGTCGGGAAGTCTGTAAGAGGCGAGTTTTCAGAGTGATCACGTGCAGGCAGGCCATCCAGCACACTCACCACTCTGGCCACAGTGGAACTGCTTCGCAATGCTACGACAGAGGGATGATCTCTTGCAGCAAGAACCGGGCTTCCACTTGTGCAAACCACGCGGTAGTGTGCTGCTCCCAGAACTCCAGCATCGTCGGCATGCCATTGAGTAACTCGGGAATCATATGACAGCGCTGAGGTCACCAATGTAGTATTTTGTAAACAGAACATGTGAGAGCTCTTTTACCTGCTTAACAAAAGCCACAGCCCTTTATTACCATTACAAGCAAACCAAAAAAACAGTCATTTACTCTAACTTCATTATGTTAGACACAGTCTCTTAAAAGAACTCAATGATGGTGCTTGTGAATTATTCAGAACTGTTTGTATTATGAACATTATGTGATATTCGTCACCCATTACATTATACTTGTATCTTTCCTGTAATACCATGGGCTCTTATTTTACTAAGCAACCTCATGTGCAGCATCTTGTCAAAAGCCTTCTGAAAATTCAAGTACACACATCCACTGATTCTTCTTTGTCTACCTTGATTGTTATTTCCTCAAAGAATTCAATCAAATCTGTCAGGTAAGATTTTCCCTGAAGGAAACCATGCTGACTTTGGCCTATTTTATCATGTTCCACCAAGTACCCCAAAACCTCATCCTTTACAATCAACTCCAACATCTTCAAAACCACTGAGGTCTGGCTAACTGGCTTATCATTTCCTTTCTTCTGCCTCCCCCGTCTTGAAGAGTGGGTGGAGCGACAATTGCAATTTTCCATTCCTTGGAAACATGGGCCAGAATCTAAGATCTTTACTAATACTCCAACAATCTTTTGAGCTACCTCCTTCAGAAACCTGGGCAGTAGTCTATCTGATCCAGGTGGCCTATCTACCTTCAGACCTTCCAGTTTCCCAAGCAAAAGCAACTGATCTCACTTCTGCCCCTTGACACTCTCGAACTTCTGGCATACTGCTAGTATCTTCCTCAAGTGAAGACTGATACAAATTACTCATTCAGTTTGTCCGCCACTTTTCTTATCCCTCTTTACTACCTCTCCAGCATCATTTTTCAGCAGTCCAAAATCTACTCTCACCTCTCCTTTACTCTTCATATATCTGAAATATATTTTAGAGGCCTCTTTTGATTTTATTGGATAGCATACCTTCATATTTCATTTCCCCCCACCCCCATGACTTTTTTAGTTGCCTTCTGTTGGTTAAAATTTTTTCCCAATCCTCTAACTTCCCACAAATTTTTGTTCTATTATGTACCGTCTCTTTTGCCTCTTTGTTGGCTTTGACTGTTCTCGTCAGCCACAGCTATGTCATCCTGACTTTAGAATACTACTTCTTTGGGATGTATCTATCCTGCACCTTCGGAATTGCGCCTGGAAGTTCCAGCCCTTGCTGCTCTGCCATCACCCTTGCTAGTGACCCCTTCCAATCACCTTTAGCCAGTTCCTCTCCCATGCCTCTTAATTTGTTTTACTCCACTCAGAACTGGCACATCTGACCTTAACTTTTCCCTCTCACATTGCAGGGTGAATTCTATCATATTATGATTGCTGTCTCCTAAGGGTTCCTTTACCTTAAGCTCCCTAACCAAATCTGGCTCATTACATAACACCCAATCCAGAATAGCTGATCCCCTTAACTACAAGCTGCTCTAAAAAGCCATCACATATGCATTCTGCAAGTTCTGTCTCTTGGGATGCAGAACCAACCTGATGTTCCCATTCTGCCTGCATATTGAAATCCCCATGATTATTGTAACATTGTCCTTCTGGCATGCCTTTTCTATCTCCCATTGTAATTTGTAGCCCACATCTTGGCTACTGTTTGAAGACCTGTATATAACTCACATCAGAGTCTTTTTACCCTTGCAGTTTCTTAACTCTACACATGATTCAATTCCTTCCGATCCTAAGTCACCTCTTTCTTAGAATTTGATTTTGTATTTTACCACCAGAGGCGCACCACACCCCTCTGCCTAACTGGCTGTCCTTTCCATACAACGTGTATCCTTGGATATTAAGCTCCTATTAATCTTCTTTCAGTGACGACTCGGTGGTTCCCACAATGTCATACCTGCCAATCTCTAACTGTGCTACAAGATCCTCTAAAAACACAAAATGCTGGCAGAACTTAGCAGGCCAGACAGCATCTATGGGGGGAGGTAATGACAATGTTTTGGCCCGAAATGTCGTCACTACCTCCCCCCATTGATACTGTCTGGCCTGCTGAGTTCTGCCAATATTTTGTGTCTTTATTTATTTCCAGCATCTGCAGATTCACTCGTGTTGCCTACAAGATCCTCTATTTTGTGTACTGGATGGGGCACACAACATCTGAGTGGCCCCTCTGATGGAGGGCTGAGCAGCAGATTGGAAAGGTCCTGTGGTGTGAAAGCTGAGTCAAGGTGATTTTGACTTCCATGGAGAGAACCGCCTAGGCATGAAAACTCAGCTGAAAGACATCCATGATATTTGGCATGATATTGCAGAGGGATGAGATATTTCAGAAGTCGCAATAATGTTAATTGTTGGTTAATAACTGTGTCATTTAGAGATAAAAGACACTGAATAGGGAATGTCACTGCAGACTTCCTTGGAAATTGAGTAGATAGACTGGTACCATTTTCCTTTATTGGAGCACAGAAGTTTCCAGTGCAAAACCAAGGAAAGGAGGGTCAGAAATAGAAACAAATGAAAGGGGAGTTAAGATTCAAGATTCAAGTTTATTTATTACATACATTAAACATACCGTGAAATACACTGTTTGTATTAACAAACAACAAAGCAGAGGGTATATCGTAGCATCAACCCCAGGAACCATTGATAACTGAACACTAGGCCGTAAACACCGGACAGGACCCCAAACAGTAAGCCTCGAATTCCAGTCTCACCAGGGGATCATTGGACCTTGTTCTTCCGGCCCGCACAGGGCCTTATCTTAGTTTTAGCAAAGAATAAGTGATACTTGAAGAGAAATATCAACATTCACAATAGCAGACAACACAGAAACATACAAAAATACCCATTGATAACTTTATACCTCAACTGTCTAAATGCACTTCCTGGTTTTCTAAATAACCATGTGATGCACCATCAATAACTCTCTGAGACGTGAGGCGAGATATCCGGCTTTTATTGACTGGAAGAAAGAACAAGCAGCAATTGACCACCATGCTACATCCTGGAGACTGAGGGCCGGGCTCAGGCCCCAATCGCCTTTATACCGGGGTCTGTGGGAGGAGCCACGGTCAGTGGGAGGAGCCACAGGAGCAGTCAGCAGGGGGGGGGGGGGCGTGTCCAGACAGGTATATGTAGTTCACCACATTCACTCCCCCTCTGTTTTAAAAGAGAGTCCCCATGGGGCGAAGTTTCTTACAAGTATATTTACAGGTTAGGTCTATCAGGTGGTCGAATCTGTCACTGCGATCTATGTAGCTCCGGCTGCGATTGCACAGGTGCCGGTGGTGGTGATTGCACAGATGCCGGAGGTGGTGATTGCACAGGTGCCGGTGATGATTGCACAGGTGCCGGTGGTGGTGATTGCACAGGTGCCGGTGGTGGTGATTGCACAGGTGCCGGTGATGATTGCACAGGTGCCGGTGGTGGTGATTGCACAGGTGCCGGTGGAGGTGATTGCACAGGTGCCGGAGGTGGTGATTGCACAGGTGCCGGTGGAGGTGATTGCACAGGTGCCGGAGGTGGTGGTTGCACAGGTGCCGGAGATGGTGATTGCACAGGTGCCGGTGGTGGTGATTGCACAGGTACCGGAGGTGGTGATTGCACAGGTGCCGGTGGAGGTGATTGCACAGGTACCGGTGGTGGTGATTGCACAGGTGCCGGTGGTGGTGATTGCACAGATGCCGGTGGTGGTGATTGCACAGGTGCCGGTGGTGGTGATTGCACAGGAGAGGGAGGTGGTGATTGCACAGATGCCGGTGGTGGTGATTGCACAGGTGCCGGTGGTGGTGATTGCACAGGTGCCGGTGGTGGTGATTGCACAGGAGAGGGAGGTGGTGATTGCACAGATGCCGGTGGTGGTGATTGCACAGATGCCGGTGGTGGTGATTGCACAGATGCCGGTGGTGGTGATTGCACAGGTGCCGGAGGTGGTGATTGCACAGGTACCGGAGGTGGTGATTGCACAGATGCCGGTGGTGGTGATTGCACAGGTGCCGGTGGTGGTGATTGCACAGGTGCCGGTGGTGGTGATTGCACAGGTGCTGGTGGTGGTGATTGCACAGGTGCCGGAGGTGGTGATTGCACAGGTGCTGGTGGTGGTGATTGCACAGGTGCTGGAGGTGGTGATTGCACAGGTGCCGGTGGTGGTGATTGCACAGGTGCCAGTGGTGGTGATTGCACAGATGCCGGTGGTGGTGATTGCACAGGTGCCGGTGGTGGTGATTGCACAGGTGCCGGTGGTGGTGATTGCACAGATGCTGGTGGTGATTGCACAGGTGCCGGTGGAGGTGATTGCACAGGTGCCGGAGGTGGTGATTGCACAGGTGCCGGTGGAGGTGATTGCACAGATGCCGGTGGTGGTGATTACACAGGTGCCGGTGGAGGTGATTGCACAGGTGCCGGAGGTGGTGATTGCACAGGTGCCGGTGGAGGTGATTGCACAGATGCCGGTGGTGGTGATTACACAGGTGCCGGTGGTGGTGATTGCACAGATGCCGGTGATGATTGCACAGGTGCCGGTGGTGGTGATTGCACAGGTGCCGGTGGTGGTGATTGCACAGGTGCCGGTGGTGGTGATTGCACAGGTGCCGGTGATGATTGCACAGGTGCCGGAGGTGGTGATTGCACAGGTGCCGGTGGTGGTGATTGCACAGGTGCTGGTGGTGGTGATTGCACAGGTGCCGGTGGTGATTGCACAGGTGCCGGAGGTGATTGCACAGATGCCGGTGGTGGTGATTGCACAGGTGCCGGAGGTGGTGATTGCACAGGTGCCGGTGGTGGTGATTGCACAGGTGCCGGTGATGGTGATTGCACAGGTGCCGGTGGTGATTGCACAGGTGCCGGAGGTGGTGATTGCACAGGTGCCGGTGGTGATTGCACAGGTGCCGGTGATGGTGATTGCACAGGTGCCGGTGGTGATTGCACAGGTGCCGGAGGTGGTGATTGCACAGGTGCCGGTGGTGATTGCACAGGTGCCGGTGGTGATTGCACAGGTGCCGGTGGTGGTGATTGCACAGGTGCCGGTGGTGATTGCACAGGTGCCGGAGGTGATTGCACAGATGCCGGTGGTGGTGATTGCACAGGTGCCGGAGGTGGTGATTGCACAGGTGCCGGAGGTGGTGATTGCACAGGTGCCGGTGATGGTGATTGCACAGGTGCCGGTGGTGGTGATTGCACAGGTGCCGGTGGTGATTGCACAGGTGCCGGAGGTGATTGCACAGATGCCGGTGGTGGCGATTGCACAGGTGCCGGAGGTGGTGATTGCACAGGTGCCGGTGATGGTGATTGCACAGGTGCCGGTGGTGGTGATTGCACAGGAGCCGGTGATGGTGATTGCACAGATGCCGGTGGTGGTGATTGCACAGGTGCCGGAGGTGGTGATTGCACAGGTGCCGGTGATGGTGATTGCACAGGTGCCGGTGATGGTGATTGCACAGGTGCCGGTGATGGTGATTGCACAGGTGCCGGTGATGATTGCACAGGTGCCGGTGGTGGTGATTGCACAGGTGCCGGTGGTGATTGCACAGGTGCCGGAGGTGATTGCACAGATGCCGGTGGTGGCGATTGCACAGGTGCCGGAGGTGGTGATTGCACAGGTGTCGGTGGTGGTGATTGCACAGGTGCCGGTGGTGGTGATTGCACAGGTGCCGGTGGAGGTGATTGCACAGGTGCCGGTGGTGGTGATTGCACAGGTGCCGGTGGTGATTGCACAGGTGCCGGTGGTGGTGATTGCACAGGTGCCGGTGGTGGTGATTGCACAGGTGCCGATGGTGGTGATTGCACAGGTGCCGGTGGTGGTGATTGCACAGATGCCGGTGGTGGTGATTGCACAGGTGCCGGTGGTGGTGATTGCACAGATGCCGGTGGTGGTGATTGCACAGGTGCCGGTGGTGATTGCACAGGTGCCGGTGATGGTGATTGCACAGGTGCCGGTGGTGGTGATTGCACAGGTGCCGGTGGTGATTGCACAGGTGCCGGAGGTGATTGCACAGATGCCGGTGGTGGTGATTGCACAGGTGCCGGAGGTGGTGATTGCACAGGTGCCGGTGATGGTGATTGCACAGGTGCCGGTGGTGGTGATTGCACAGATGCCGGTGGTGATGATTGCACAGGTGTCGGTGGTGGTGATTGCACAGGTGCCGGTGGTGGTGATTGCACAGGTGCCGGTGGAGGTGATTGCACAGGTGCCGGTGGTGGTGATTGCACAGGTGCCGGTGGTGGTGATTGCACAGGTGTCGGTGGTGATTGCACCGGAGACGGAGGTTGTGCTGGTTCCGGCCTAACTGGAGGTGTCAGCCCACTAGGCGTCAGTGATCTCTCATGCGTGTGTGAGGCACCTGGTATATGTGCGTATGAGACGCCCAGTATAGGAGTGTCGTGAGGAGTCTGTGTAGGGCTCGGTGTGCGCGGCGTCACCTCGGGTACAGGGTTCATAGTTACCGTGGAGTGTTCGGGGTAGTGGTCTGCTGCTCCTGCGGGCGCCAGGTCGCGGACGGAGGCTGTGTCCTCCCGCCCATCAGGTAAGACCACGTAGGCATACTGGGGGTTCTCATGCAGAAAGTGAACCCTCTCAACCAGCGGGAAGTATTTATTGCTCTGCGCATGTTTCCGGAGCAGCACTGGCCCTGGGGACGTCAGCCAAGCCGGTAGGGTGGTCCCAGTGGCAGACTTCCTGGGAAAAGAAAAGAGGCACTCATGAGGGGTGGCATTGGTGGACGTACATACCAGGGAGTGGATGGAGTGGAGTGCCTCGGGGAGGACCTCCTGCCATCGAGAGACCGGCAACCCTTTTGACTTAAGGGCTAAAAGTGTGGCCTTCCACACTGTGGCATTCTCCCTCTCCACCTGGCCATTTCCCCGGGGATTATAACTCGTGGTCCGACTAGTAGCAATACCCCTAGCCAGCAGGTACTGGCGCAGCTCGTCACTCATAAAGGAGGACCCTCTATCACTGTGGATATAGCAGGGATATCCGAACAGAGTGAAGAGCTGGCGCAGGGCTTTTATGATGGACGTGGCAGTGGTGTCGGGGCAGGGGATGGCAAAGGGGAACCGCGAGTACTTGTCGATAATATTGAGAAAGTAGACATTGCGGTCGGTGGAGGGAAGGGGCCCCTTAAAGTCAACACTCAGTCGCTCAAAGGGGCGGGTGGCCTTGATAAGTTGCACCTTTTCAGGGCGGTAGAAGTGCGGTTTGCACTCAGCGCAGACTTGGCAGTCCCTGGTCATCGTCCTGATGTCCTCAATGGAGTACGGCAGGTTCCGGGCTTTCACGAAATGGTAAAATCGGATGACCCCTGGGTGGCAAAGATGTGCATGGAGGGCGTATAACCAGTCGAGCTGCGCGCTGGCACACGCTCCCCGGGATAGGGCATCAGGGGGCTCATTGAGCCTTCCAGGCCGGTACAGGATATCATAGTTGTAGGTGGAGAGTTCTATTCTCCACCGCAAAATTTTATCATTTTTGATTTTGCCCCGCTGTTGGTTGCTGAACATGAACGCAACTGAGCGCTGGTCGGTCAGCAAGTTGAACCTTTTGCCGGCGAGATAGTGCCTCCAGTGCCTAATAGCTTCCACTATGGCCTGGGCTTCTTTCTCCACCGCGGAGTGGCGAATTTCAGGGCCCTGAAGGGTATGAGAGAAGAATGCTACTGGCTTGCTTGCCTGATTGAGGGTAGCAGCCAGCGCGGTCGGAGGCGTCACTCTCTACTTGGAAGGGAATGGTCTTGTCCACCGCATGCATCGTTGCTTTGGCAATGTCCCCTTTAATGCAGCTGAAGGCCGCGCGGGCCTCGGCAGAGAGGGGAAATGTGGTAGACTTGACCAGGGGGCGGGCCTTGTCTGCGTAATGGGGGACCCATTGGACGTAATAGGAAAAGAAGCCCACGCACCGTCTGAGGGCTTTGAGAGTGGTGGGAAGAGGGAGTTCTAACAGGGGGTGCATACGGTCGGGATCAGGGCCAATGACCCCGTTCTCCACGACATACCCTAGGATAGCGAGTCGGGTGGTTCCGAACACACACTTGTCCCTGTTATAAGTAAGGTTCAGGGCTTTGGCCACTTGGAAAAATCGTTGGAGGTTGGTGTTGTGATCCGGCCAGTCGTGACCACAGATGGTGATGTTATCCAGATAGGGAAATGTGGCCTTCAGTTTGTACTGGTCCACCATCCAGTCCATTTCCCTCTGGAAGACCGAGACACCATTTGTGACACCAAATGGGACGCGCAGGAAGTGATAGAGCCTGTCGCCCGCCTCGAAGGCGGTGTAGGGGCGGTCCTCTGGGCGGATGGGGAGCTGGTGATGAGCGGATTTCAGATCTATTGTCGAGTACACCTTGTACTGAGCTATCTGATTGACCATATCCGCGATGCGGGGTAGGGGGTACGCGTCAAGCTGCGTGAACCTATTGATGGTCTGGCTATAGTTCACGACCATCCTATTTTTCTGCCTGGTCCGAACAACAACCACCTGGGCCCTCCAAGGACTTGTGCTTGGCTCAATGATCCCCTCCCTGAGCAGCCGCTGCACCTCTGACTGAAAGAAGGCCCTGTCCCCCGCGCTGTACCTCCTGCTTTTAGTTGCCACAGGTTTACAGTCGGGGGTCAGGTTGGCGAACAGCGGTGGGGGAGGGATCTTGAGGGTGGAGAGGCTGCAAGTGGTGTCAGTAGCGCAGCTGTCGGCATGGTGCTGGGTGGGATGTGCGGGTCGGTGTGTGTGTGTGGTCAGTAGTGGGGTCCAAGTCTAATTTTTCCGGACGTAAAATACTTTCCATGTCTTAAAACTTCCAGTCAATAAAATTGATGCACCATCAATAACTCTCTGAGACGTGAGGCGAGATATTGGCTTTTATTGACTGGAAGAAAGAACAAGCAGCAATTGACCACCACACTGCATCCTGGAGACTGAGGCCAGGGTGGTGTCCCCAATCGCCTTTATACCGGGGTCTGTGGGAGGAGCCACAGGAGCTGTCAGCGGGGGGGGCGTGTCCAGAGAGGTATATGTAGTTCACCACACCATGATCTATGAAGATTAAAGTGAATGAGTGGTGAAAACAAATGCAAAGTATGGATGGACAAAGCGTCTATGTGAGCTTGTCCAGTTCTGTTCAAACTCTGACAGAATATTTTTCTCCGACAACTGTTGCCGATACATATCCAGTCATTCTTCCGAAGCCTCTCCTTGTGGCTCAAGTGAGATTACGTAATGCGTGGGGCAAAGCAAGGACATTAATGACCTCCTTGTTTTAACTGGCTTCATTGACACTAGGCTCTTTGCTTCGTTTTCACTGGGACAAGCTCGGAGCTGGCTGTCCCCATCTGTCTTTGCACGAGTTTTATAACACTGCATGATGAAGCTTTACAACCAATTATCTCCTGTGATGAGAACTTCTTTAACTAACCATTTTCCAGAATTACGTGAGCATGGGGGTTTGTAGTTAGCTCAACCCCTCTTTGTAACAAGTTTAAACATCCAGGCAAGTAGCTTTACTGAGATCAGAAACCAGATAAACTGCAAGGTTGGTCAAGTGAAAGTGAAGCAGGAACTGGAGGTTTCTATAACGCAAGCAGATATGATCAGCCTCCTTGGCTTGGGGCAAACCTCCGGCTCATTTAACAAAAACCCCTTCCTTGTGAGTCACACAGTAAGAGCTCTTGCTTGACAATTTATGACCAAGCAGAACATGCCCCAGAGCAATTTTTGTTTATAATTCATTTATTACCTCAACCTCAAACAGCCTCTGACAGCCCAGTTAAGCTCCTGGCCTTCATGTGCGGCTTAGCTACTAAGTCTGACAGAACCATTTCTACTGACAGGAGAAGGGGCAAAGGCGGGTTACTGGCACCTTCAAACCAACGGCTTCGGGCAGATGGGGCTCATCAGCCGTGGCTGGCAGCTCACCTAGAAGGAAAACTCTGATCTCAAACCTCCACTGCTTTGCGACTATACCCACTCACGGGGAAGGCTTCGAGAGTAAATACCAAGAGAAAAATCCGGAGCTGGAGTCCTAAGCCAGTCCTACACTGAGTTCAACGCTGACTGGCAACTCCTGCGACGCTGCTGGTACCAAACTGTATCGGTCTCTGCCGTTCCTATCAGATGCGTGGAGAGGGGGAGCCTGCTACGTGGGGCACCAGCTTGCTCTCCATATCGTACTGCCCAGGCTTACATATCTAGAGAGCTAGGACACAAAATCCACGGTCAAGTCTGACCGATGGAGGCCTTCACCTCACCTCACCTGCTGAGGGCCATTTGGAACTTCACATCATCAAAATTAATGGCCAAGTAATATTTGAAATGAACTTTTCTGAAAATTGTAAGACAACTCAAAAGTCTCCATTTCCAGGCGATAAAGAAGTACATGGGCACTGATATCAACAGAACAGTAATCGGATGAGGCTCCAGGGAAGGTTTATATTTTCTTAGAGGATTTAATGTAAGTCAGATATGATTGTTTTAAGGCAGTGGTTTTACAATGTGGTGGCTGTTCCTGTTCCAATGGGATTTTGATGTTAAGTGTGCTAACCATGATCCTAGAGCAGGTTCAAGGGACTGAATAGCCAGCGTTCCTAGTCCTGTGTTTTGTTGCCTCCTAGTGAGCTTTAAGTTACTTAAGTTGAGGGTTTCCCATGTGCAAGACTGCATTGGGTTGACTTAACACCAATGTTTGCAGCCGGGGTGTGAAACTCTGCAGTGGAAGTGACCAAAGGGAGGTATCTGATCCTCACCCAATTCTCCCAGGCCAGCTAATTACGTTGGAATCACAACGTTGAAATTAAGCCTGAATATTTTCACAAAAAGTTGTCACTTAAGTGAAAGTTAGAGGAAAGTTAAGAATGCTAGTTGAATCCAATGAATTGGGTAGCAAACTAGGATTATGAAAGCATTTCAATCCAGTATGAGGCGGGGGTGGTAGAGCAGACATTCCAGGCAAATAACACTCTTGCTGAACCTTGTTATGAACACTCAGCTGAAACAACCTACTCTGAACTCCGTTTTCTCTCTCACTCATCCATTACGGAGAACTGAATAGTCTATATTCCACTTGTCACAAATTAATCTAATTACCCTGCAATATTTTTGAGATGTTTTCACTAAATTGTACATGTTCTTAAAAGTTCAGCTTCAGTTTTGTGGATACTCAACATATTCGTTTAACTGCATTGCCTTCATTCCATTGCCCCTTCCCTAAACGTTTTCTCTGGGAGAACAATGGAGCTATTGATGTTGTGTGATAGACGGTTGAGGAGTGATGCCTACTGACATGTTGAAAGCTGGTTATAATTGTGATGAAAATTATGTTCTTCCCTCCCACCTCTAGAAGTTAGTCTCAAAATTGGTTCACGGGAAGGAGGGGGCGGAATACGTGTGCTTTTATTCTTGTATCGATGTTGGGAAATGTGAGCAAAGCCAACATTAATTGCTTATTCCTATTTGCCCTTGAGAAGATGGTGACAAGCTGCCTTCTTGAACCGTGCCAATCCATGCAGTGATACTGCCGTTAGGTTGAGAGTCCAAAGGATTGGAGAAAATCAAGCTATAGGAAAAGGCCACTTGGCCAATCCTGGCTGTGCCTTTTGCTGGATTTTAACCTAGCAGTGCCAAATGAGTAACAGAAGAATCTATTTCCAGGTTAGAATGGTGTGCGACTTGGTCAGCAACCTGCCGATGTTGGTGTTCCCATTCACCAGCTGCTCTTGTCTTTGGGTAAAGATCACTGGTTTGTGCGGTACAGTGGGAGCAGCCACAGTGAATAGCTGCTTTGGATATTATTTTGGATAGCACGCGCTGTAGCTGCCAAGCAGTGCTGTTGGACAGTGCGATTTTAGCGTGGCGGAGAGCCCTGCATAACGTCAGGCTCTGGAATAGGCAGTTCCACTCGTCTAGGCAAGTGAAGGGCACTCCAGAGCTGTGGCTTGTAAACAGTTCAAAGTAAATTTATTATCGAAGTATGTATATCCCACCATATCACAAACAGGAGGAAATCTGCAGATGCTGGAAATCCAAGCAACACACACAAAGTGCTGGAGGAGCTCAGCAGACCAGGCAGCATCTACGGAAAAGAGTAGAGTTGACGTTTTGGGCTGATACCCTTCATCAGGACTGGAGAAAAAAGATATGAGGGGTCCGAGTTAGAAGCTGGAGGGGAGGGGAGGGGGAGGAAACACAAAGTGATAGGTGAAATCAGAAGGTGGGGAGGTGTAAAGTAAAGAGCTGGGAAGTTGATTGGTGAAAGAAACTCAGGGCTGGAGAAGGGGGAGTCTGATAGGAGAGGACAGAAGGCCATGGAAGAAAGAGAAGGGGGAGGAGAACCAGAGGGAGGTGATGGGAATGGGGAATGGTGAAGGTGGTGGGGGGGAGGGCGCAGGGGTTGGCCATGAACAGAAGTTCAAAATATCGATATTCATGCCATCAGGTTGGAGGCTACCTGGACGGAATATAAGATTTTGCACCTCCAACCTGAGTGTGGCCTCATTGAGAAATAGAGGAGACCATGAACTGACAAGTCAAAACAGGAATGGGAAGTGGAATTAAAATGGGTGGCCACTGGGAGATCCCGCATCTTCTGGTGGATGGAGCGTAGGTGCTCGGTGAAGCGGTCTCCCAATCTCACCGATATACAGGAGGCCGCACCGGGAGCACCAGATACAGTATCTGACTCATAAGTGAAGTGTTGTGACTGCTTGGGGCCTTGACTGTGTTACCATATACTACCCCAGGATTTGTTTGTTCGCAGGCATTTACAGGAAAATAAAGAAATTGGACCCTGGACACCATGTCTCCGTACATCAATTAACATACAACTAAGGTCACCATTCAACTAACCAGGCAAAGTACTACTGGGAACCACTGGCCTAGACAGAATGGATGTGGAGAGGCTACTTCCTCTAGTAGGTGAGTCTAAAACCAGAGGGACTCAGAATTGAGGGATATCCATTTAAAACAGAGATGAGGAGGAATTTCTTTAGCCAAAGGGTGGTGAATCTGTGCAATTGATCGCCACAAACAGCTGTGGAGGCCAAGTCAGTGGATATATTTAAAGTGGAGGTTGGTAGGTTCTTGATTAGTCAGGGCATCAAAGGTTATGGGGAGAAGGCAGGAGAATGGGGTTGAGAGGGGCAATAAGTCAGCCATGATGAAATGGTGGAGCAAACGATGGGCCAGCTGGCCTACTTCTGCTCCTATGTGTTATGATCTTATCTGAATGAGGTAGCCTCTGGAATTATGTCAGATAACAAGCTGATGTTATCCATTAACCCAGATAACAAACATTAGTGAAGAAAGATACCGGAACATTGAAGCACTCGATGTCTTATGTTTCAGCTGTAAAAGTGCCCACTAACCCCCCTTCGTCCTGTCCCCGGTGGGGAGAGCTGAGCATTAACCTGCCTCACTGAATTACTTACCAGAATGCAACATTCTCCTTTTATCCTTTCGTGAGCAGCACACCTGAGAGTTTGAAAAGAACAGGACGACTTTATTTTAAACCTGTGGCAGTCTACTCTGATCTAGAAAGTGGAAAGGAGCATACTTTGAATAGAACAACACTGCACCGTGTAGTGTGTGCTGGAATCCAGTGCAGTAGTGTGAAGCCACACGTCATGTTGATTTCAGGATAAGCCAGTACCTTTACAACAGCCCATATATAACGTAGTCACAGTAGTTCACCATATCTCAAAACACTTTATATAACGTTGATGGCTAATGCACCATTTAGAGGGGAATGTAACGAAATGGTAATCTGAATTCCATACCAACGGGAGGTTTGGATGGGGAGAGAGAGGGGTGTCTGAGCTCTGAAATGAGGCTCCAGGGTCACTTTTATATTACAGGTGGGTAGTCCACCTGACATGCTGATAATTCTTGTTCTCTCTCTCCGCAGATGCTGCTTGACCTGCAGAGGATTTTTCACCATTTCGGCCTTTATTTTCCATTATTAGCATCGGTCTCGGATATCCACGTAGTATTGTGTGCAACAGCAAACATGGATGAGAACGCTGACGGCCGGTCCCTTGTCGGAAGTGTGCTCGACCCTGCCTGAGCAGGTCTGGTGAGAGTATCACTTCAGTCTCGGCACCATCGACAGTCAAAGGCAAGATGAGGGGGTTGTGATTCATGGTCAGCTCTCGACATTGAACGTATCCTGAGAAACTCACGTACCACGCTCACTATGCATCGATACACTGAGCTAACAAGTTGCGAGACATCCCACTCTCTCCAGCCTCCCATAGCCGGGTGGGCTTTCTGCCTTTGCCTCTTCCAATGGTCAGCTTCCTGAGCTCCTGGTCACTGGAAACGATTCCTCAGCAATCTGGGTTAATGCCTGCCATTTACTGACAGTCAGAGGTGGAAATAGATAGATAGATAGATAGATAGATAGATAGATACTTTATTCATCCCCATGGGGAAATTCAACTTTTTTCCAATGTCCCATACACTTGTTGTAGCAAAACTAATTACATACAATACTTAACTCAGTAAAAAATATGATATGCATCTAAATCACTATCTCAAAAAGCATTAATAATAGCTTTTAAAAAGTTCTTAAGTCCTGGCGGTAGAATTGTAAAGCCTAATGGCATTGGGGAGTATTGACCTCTTCATCCTGTCTGAGGAGCATTGCATCGATAGTAACCTGTCGCTGAAACTGCTTCTCTGTCTCTGGATGGTGCTATGTAGAGGATGTTCAGAGTTATCCATAATTGACCGTAGCCTACTCAGCACCCTTCGCTCAGCTACCGATGTTAAACTCTCCAGTACTTTGCCCACGACAGAGCCCGCCTTCCTTACCAGCTTATTAAGACGTGAGGCGTCCCTCTTCTTAATGCTTCCTCCCCAACACGCCACCACAAAGAAGAGGGCGCTCTCCACAACTGACCTATAGAACATCTTCAGCATCTCACTACAGACATTGAATGACGCCAACCTTCTAAGGAAGTACAGTCGACTCTGTGCCTTCCTGCACAAGGCATCTGTGTTGGCAGTCCAGTCTAGCTTCTCGTCTAACTGTACTCCCAGATACTTGTAGGTCTTAACCTGCTCCACACATTCTCCATTAATGATCACTGGCTCCATATGAGGCCTAGATCTCCTAAAGTCCACCACCATCTCCTTGGTCTTGGTGATATTGAGACGCAGGTAGTTTGAGTTGCACCATATCACAAAGTCCTGTATCAGTTTCCTATACTCCTCCTCCTGTCCATTCCTGACACACCCCACTATGGCCGTGTCATCAGCGAATTTCTGCACATGGCAGGACTCCGAGTTATATTGGAAGTCTGATGTGTACAGGGTGAACAGGACCGGAGAGAGTACGGTTCCCTGCGGTGCCCCTGACTTCTCCTGCAGGTTGGTGGCTTGTGTGGCCACTGGAACCTTCTCCTGGTACCCAGGTGAGTGGTAGGAGCTGGGGTGGGGGAGTTATTGGGAACTCAATGGTTGGCCTGGACTCAGCAGGCCAAAGGCCAGTTTCTGTGCTGACTGACACAATGCCCATGTTCTTCTGAAGGAGAGGACCCGTGTTCCTCGTTATACTTTGGACATAAAGGAATTCTCATCTCCAAAATGTCTCACAAAGTTAGAAGGTCATTTCTGCCCATCGACTCTCTGCCAGCTCACAGAGCAATCCTATTCCATAAGACATAGGAGTGTAATTAAGCTATATGACCCATCAAGTCTACTCTATCACTCCATCATGGCTGACTTATTATCCCTCTCAGCCCCATCCTCCTGTTTTCTCCCCATAAACTTTGATGGCCCTACCAACCAAGAACCTATTAACCTCTGCTTTAAATATGCCCAAAGACTTGGCCTCCACAGCCGCCTGTGGTAATGAATTCCACAGATTCACCACCCTCTGACTAAAGAAATTCCTCCTCATCTCCATTCCAAAGAGCCATTCTTGTATTCTGAGACTGTGCCCTCTGGTTCCAGACATCCCCACTACAGGAAATATCCTCTCCACATCCGCTCTATCTGTGTCCTCTGGCCCTAGACTCCCCCACTATAGGAGACATCCTCTCCACATCCACTCTATCTGTGTCCTCTGGCCCTAGACTCCCCCACTATAGGAGACATCCTTTCCACATCCACTCTATCTGTGCCCTCTGGTCCAGGACTCCCCCACTATAGGAGACATCCTCTCCACATCCACTCTATCTGTGTCCTCTGGCCCTAGACTCCCCCACTATAGGAGACATCCTCTCCACATTCACTCTATCTGTGTCCTCTGGTTCCAGACATCCCCACTACAGGAAACATCCTCTCCACATCCGCTCTATCTAGACCTTTCAATATTTGGTAGATTTTAATGAGATCCACCACATTTCTCCACTATTTTCCCCTTAAACCTGTTCTTCCCCATGTTGCTGTCATGGGGGGAGGGGGTTTGGGGTGATCAATGGGTTCTTCATGGTACTCAGTCAGCACCTGGGAAGAGAGAGAGAGAGAGTGTGTGTGTGTGTGTGTGTGTGTGTGTGTGTGTGTGTGTGTGTGTGTGTGTGTGTGTGTGTGTGTGTGTGTGTGAGAGTGTGAGTGTGTGTGTTGGTGGGGGTGTGTGTGTGAGTGTGTGTGTGTTGGTGGGGGTGTGTGTGTGAGTGTGAGTGTGTGTGTGTGTGTGACTGAGTGTGAGTGTGTGTGTTGGTGGGGGTGTGAGTGTATGTGTGTGTTGGTGGGTGTGTGTGTGTGTGTTGGTGGGTGTGTGTGCGTGTGTGTTGGTGGGGGTGCGTGTGTGTGTTGGTGGGGGTGTGTGTGTGAGTGTGTGTGAGTGTGTGTGTGTGTGAGAGAATGTGTGTGTGTGTGTGTGTGTTGGTGGGTGTGTGTGTGTGTGAGTGTGTGTGTGTCGGTGTGTGTGTGTGTGAGTGTGTATGTGTGTTGGTGGGGGTGTGTGTGTGTGAGTGTGTGTGTGTCTGTGAGTGTGTGTGTGAGAGAGAGTGTGTGTGTGTTGGTGGGGGTGTGTGTGTGAGAGTGTGTGTGTGTGCACGTGTGTGTGAGTGTGTGAGTGTGTGCGTGTGCGCACGTGTGTGTGTGAGTGTGTGTGCATGTGTGTGTGTGTGTGTTGGTGGGGGTGTGTGTGAGAGTGTGTGTGTGTGCACGTGTGTGTGTGAGTGTGTGCGTGTGCGCACATGTGTGTGTGTGAGTGTGTGTGCATGTGTGTGTGCACACGTGTGTGTGTGTGCACGTGTGTGTGTGTGCATGTGTGTGAGTGAGTGTGTGTGTGTGCACGTGTGTGTGTGTGTGTGTTGGGGGGGTGTCAGTCAAAGCAGAGGGCTGTTCCTGAGAGCTGGAGTGTGGGGTGACTTGGGCCAGGCCAGTCCTGGGTCCTGGGGTTAGCGGAGTGTGTATAATGATGGGTGGATAGTGGGACGGAGGGAGGAATGGGTTTTGTTTCGCTGCTGTTGCTTGGCGTGCTCTCTTCTGTTCGTTCTGTGTCCTTCTGCCGAGCCTTGTCGGTCCCCTATGTTGGTGCAGTGACACCTACGGGCTGCCTCTGGCAAGTCCATGCGCGTGTTATATATCAATGTCAGTCTGAATGTGATACAAACAGACTGGGAAGACACTGGAATTACTTTCACGCCTGCTTGCACTTGTTCTGCACATTCTGGCACCAACACAGCATGCTGGGAGTGGAGGCGAGAGCTTCTCCCCGGCCAGTTCAGCGTAAGAGGAACCCCTCTGGAACGTGGTTACCATCCACCTGAAGCCCGTGACTGCCAATGGTCGTGAATGGTTGCTGGCAAACTAAACACGTCCTGCCAGGAGATGACTAGAGTCATCTAGAAACCACTCAGACTTTCCTCATCTTCTGCAGACATTCAACAAACTTCTTTACTGTAGATGATAGCAAGGAGAACCAGCCTGGTAGACCGGTACTTTAGTGTTCCTTGCCAATACTTACAGCGTGTGATGTCAGCATGGAGTGACTGTGCAGCCCGGGGGCATGGAGATGCGTCACATTAACATCTGATGGTGGTGGTTTGACCGCATCCTGCGTGATGCCACTTGTCACTATGGTTACGGATCCCTGTCCAGTTCGGAGTTGTCTAGAGAGCATATCCTATGAGGAAAGGTTGAGCAAGCGAGAACTTTTCCCTTTGGAGAGGAGGATGGGGGCGGGGGGGGGGGGGGGGGTACAGGATGATAAGAGGAATAGCCAGAGGCTTTCCCCTAATACAACAGGAGACTGGAGGAAAGCATAGGACTGGCATCAGAGGTAAGTTCTTTGCACAGAGAGTGGTGGGTGTGTGGAATGCCCTGCCAGGGGTGATGTTAGAGGCAGGTACATTAGGGACATCTAAGGAACTCTCAGACAGGCAAATGGATGATGGAGGGCTATGTAGGAGAGAAGGTTGAGATTGATCTTGGAGAAGGTTAAAAGATCGGCACAACAGCGTGGGTCGAAGGGCCGGTATCCTGCTGTGATGTTGAATGTTCCTCAGTTCAGATGCAATTGCAATGTTCAAAGGGCATTTGAACAGATATGTAAGGAGGAAATGTGTAGAGGGACACAGGTCTAACCCAGCCTAATGAGATGAACGTTGGTATCGTGGTCAACAGGTGCTCTGTGTTCCTGTGATTCTCTACAGATGCAGAAACTCTCCGATGCCCTTTCATCGTGGCTCTCCAGTAAGCAAGGTTAAACAGTTTCACATCTTTTCTGGTGGATAAACAGGTGGATCAGCTGAAGGCCCAGCAACCCCCAACACCCTCGATTTAAACCTAATCTGATCACAGGACAACTTACAATGTCCAATTATCCTACCTGGTACATAGGATACCAGACCACCCACAGCGAGGACATACAGAGGACACCAGAACTGAACTCTAATGCCCCGAGGTGTAATAGCATCGCGCTAACCACTGCTCAGTACGACTGGTGAGGTCCTCGCTGCCTCTGCTTTCTATAGATCTGTTATCCTTCCTAAACAGGGGATTCTGCAGATGCTGGAAGAAGTAAGCAGGTCAGGCAGCATCTGTGAAGGGGAATAGGCAGTCAAAGTCTTGGCCTGTGACCATTCATCAGGACTGGGAAGGAAGGGGGCCAAAGACGGAACTAATGAAGGGTCTCAGCCTGAAAAGTCAACTGCTTACTCTTCTCCATAGATGCTGCCTGACCTGCTGAGTTCCAGCAGCATTTCTGTGTGTTCATTCCTTCCTGATGAACCAAACAAATAATCGATGTTCCTAATAACTCTGAGGGGCCCTGATAGCATCCAAAATGTGGCTTTGTCCTAGGCTGGGGGTGATTAGATCACTCATTAGATCAACAGACATACTAGGCTCCCTCCTCATTGCACACAAACTGTACCATAGCACCAGAAATACAGTAATTAATCAACCGGCTGAAGTATTCACTGATATCTTTTGGCAGCCTGTGGTACCCGCCTGCTTTAAGCGAACTTCAATGATACCAGTGCCCAGGAAGAATGTGGTAACCTGCCTCAATAATTATTGTCCAACACCACTTACGTCCACTCTGATGCAGTGCTTTGAGAGGTTGGTGATGAAACACATCAACTCCTGCCTGAGAAGTGACTGGGATCTGCTCCAGTTTGTCAACCATCACAACAGGTCCACAGCAGATGCCATTTATTGATCCTTCACTCAACCCTGGAACATCTGAACAGTGAAGAGGCATACATCAGGGTGGTGAACTACATATACCTGTCTGGACACCCCCCCCTGCTGACTGCTCCTGTGGCTCCTCCCACAGACCCCTGCTGACTGCTCCTGTGGCTCCTCCCACAGACCCCCTGCTGACTGCTCCTGTGGCTCCTCCCACAGACCCCCTGCTGACTGCTCCTGTGGCTCCTCCCACAGACCCCTGCTGACTGCTCCTGTGGCTCCTCCCACTGACCCCCCGCTGACTGCTCCTGTGGCTCCTCCCACAGACCCCTGCTGACTGCTCCTGTGGCTCCTCCCACAGACCCCCTGCTGACTGCTCCTGTGGCTCCTCCCACAGACCCCCTGCTGACTGCTCCTGTGGCTCCTCCCACAGACCCACTGCTGACTGCTCCTGTGGCTCCTCCCACAGACCCCTGCTGACTGCTCCTGTGACTCCTCCCACAGACCCCCTGCTGACTGCTCCTGTGGCTCCTCCCACAGACCCCCTGCTGACAGCTCCTGTGGCTCCTCCCACAGACCCCCCGCTGACTGCTCCTGTGACTCCTCCCACAGACCCCCTGCTGACTGCTCCTGTGGCTCCTCCCACAGACCCCCTGCTGACTGCTCCTGTGGCTCCTCCCACAGACCCCTGCTGACTGCTCCTGTGGCCCCTCCCACAGACCCCCTGCTGACTGCTCCTGTGGCTCCTCCCACAGCCCCCCCGCTGACTGCTCCTGTGGCTCCTCCCACAGACCCCTGCTGACTGCTCCTGTGGCTCCTCCCACAGACCCCTGCTGACTGCTCCTGTGGCTCCTCCCACAGACCCCGGGAGTTATTGATGGTGCATACATCAGGGTGCTTTCCTTTGACCACAGCTCGGCATTCAACACTATCAGCCTCTCAAAACTAATCAATAAGCTCCAAGACCTAGGCCACAATATCTCCTTGCACAACTGGATCAGGACCCCAGTCAGTTCAGATCAGCAACAGTATCTCCTCTAAAATGACCAACGACACAGGAGCCCCACACATCTGTGTGCTTAGTCCCCTGCTCCACACACTTTATAACTTTGACTGTGAGGTAAAGCACAGCTCCAATGACATATTTACATTTGCTGATGACGCCACTGTCATCGGCTGAATCAAAAGTGTTGACAAGTCAACATATAGGACGGAGGTTGAAAATCTGACTGAATGGTGCCACAACAACAACCTGTTGCTCAGTGTCTGCAGGATTAGAGAGGTAATTATTGACTACAGGAGGAGGAAACGAGAGGTCCGTGAACCAGTCCTCATTGAGGATCAAAGGTGGCTTTAGGTTCCTCAGTGTAAGTGCCATTATGAAGAAAGAGCGACAGAGCCACTACTTTTGTACAAGTTTGTAAAGATTCGGCATATCATCTAAACCTTTGACAAACATCTACAGATGCACAGTGGAAAGTATATTGACCGGTTACATCACAGCCTGGTATGGAAACACTAACGCCCTTGAATAGAAAGTCCTGTGTATAGTAGTGGACACGGCTCAGACCATCACAGGTAAAACCATCCCCACCACTGAGCACATCTACATGGAAGCCATGTCCAGGACGCCCAGCACCCAGCCCATGCTCTCTACTCACTACCATTGCACAGGAGGTAAAGGAAACTCGGGTCCCACACCACCAGGTTCAGGAACAGTTACTGTACTTCCACTCCTGAACCAACACTCACTCCGACACTGAACTGATTCTAAAACCTATGGGCTCACTTTCAAAGACTCTACAACTCATCTCCTTGATATTTATACTTATTTGTTTATAAGTGTTGTTTTTGTATTTGCAGAGTTTGTTCACACTGGTTGTTGTCTGTCTTTGTTGTGTATAGTTCTTCATTGATTCTGTGAATACGGGTTAGAAAATGAATCTCAGAGTAGGACATGTCCATATGTATGTTCTTCCATAATAAATTGACTTTGAACTTCTAATTTGCCAGCTGCTTGGATTAATAGAAATGGATCATCTTGTGCCCAGTTATTGAATCACAGGCCTTTGGGGTTATATTTTTTTTTAATAATAAGCATCGATGTATAAAACAATCTCTAGAAACAAATGTGAAAGTTTGTTTGACTTGGAAGAATTTAAGACATTCTCCCAGGTCCGACCTTTCAATAAACGCAGGGCCAACAGCGCCCTCTGCTGGCGGATAACCAGTCCCGTGCTTTGCCGTTCCTTGGAAGCCTGCCCCCTAGTCACAGTCAAAGTAAACTCATTATCAAAGTACATATGCTACCTTGAGATTTATTTTCTTGCTGGCATTTTATAGGACAATAAAGAAATATAATAAAATTCATGAAAAACTATCCCTAAAGACTGACATACAACCAATGTGCAAAGTAAAGTAAATTTGTGCAAATAAAAAGTAATACAGAGAACACGAGTTGCAGAAGCCTTGAAAGTGAGTGTGTAGGTTGTGGGGTCAGTTCAGAGTTGAGGTGAGTGAAGTTATTCATACTGGTTTAGGAGCCTGATGTTTGTAGAGTAATAACTGTTCCTGAACCTGGTGGTGTAGGACTTAAGGCATCATCAATATCATTAAGGTTAATCTACCTGAAGCCTCACCGCTTCTCCCCAGTTCCCCATTGTCTGCAGTTTCCTGATCTTCAAAAAAATGTACGTATCTGTTTCCTCTTTAACTATTCCCAACAACTCAGGGAATTTTGAACATTGACTTTTCTAACTTCCGTTAATGCCCCTCCTCCCCTTCTTACCCCATCCCTGACATATTTAGTTGTTTGTTTTTTTTTCTTTCTCTCTCTGCCCATCACTCTGCCTGTTCTCCATCTCTCTCTGGTGCTCCCCCCCCCTTTCTTTCTCCCGAGGCCTCCCTTTCCCTTCTCCAGCTCTGTATCACTTTCGCCAATCACCTTTCCAGCTCTTAGCTTCATCCCACCCCCTCCGGTCTTCTCCTATCATTTCGCATTTCCCCCTCCCCCCACCACTTTCAAATCTCTTACTATCTTTCCTCTCATTTAGTCCTGACGAAGGGTCTCGGCCCGAAACGTCGACAGTGCTTCTCCCTGTAGATGCTGCCTGGCCTGCTGTGTTCTAGCAGCATTTTATGTGTGTTGTTGTTTGAATTTCCAGCATCTGCAGATTTCCTAGTGTTTGCCCCGACAACGCAGCCTCGTTTGAGATTCTCCCATCACATGCTGAAACTCTCTGGTCCAGGATTCTGTGGTATGGCAACTCCCGTTGACAAGCATGGTTTAAATCTGTAGTGCAGGTCAGTACTACTTAACTGATTCTAGCTAACATTGAACTAAGATATAAAATTAACTAATTTTGTGCAAATCTGTAGCTAGTTAACCTACCAGTGTGACTTTCGTAATCTCAGCAAGTAGTATTTCAGACTTGTGGGAACTTTGGGTTACAATGGTTCTCGGAGCCATTACGTAACCCAGGGAGCGCAAACAGTTCTGCTCGGAGGTAGTTTCCGGTCCAGCAATAGTGAGGTCAGACTGTCAATCTGTACTGAAAACATCTTGACACCTACCTTGTCAAACCCTTTCAGGAACTTATCTGTTCAGTAAAGTTGCCTGTCAGTTCTTCTAGACTCCAAAGAACATGCATTCTGAGGCCATTTTATTAGACACAGGAGTGGAATCCTGTGTGGTCTTCTGTCACTGTAGCCCACCCACTTCAACGTTCGATGTGTTGTGCATTCAGAGATGCTCTTCTGTACACTGCAATTGTAATGTGTTTGGTTATTTGAGTTATTGTTGCCTTCCTGTTGGCTTTAACCAGTCTGGCCGTTCTCCTCTGACCTCTCTCATCAACAAGGCATTTTCATACACAGTACTGCCACTCACTGGCATCTTTGTAAATTCTAGTGACTGCTGTGCATGAAAGTCCCAGGAGATCAGCAGTTTCTGAGATACTCAAACCACCCCATCTGGCACCAACAATCATTCCACAGTCAAAGTCACTTAGATCACATTTCTTCCCCATTCTGGATGTTTGGACTGTACAACTACTGAACCTCTTGACCATGTCTGCATGCTTTTATGCACTGAGTTGCTGCCACATGATTGGCCAATAAAATTTTGCGTCAATGAGTAGGTGTATAGGTATACCTACAGTAATAAAGTGGCCACTGAATATAGATCTAATTTCTTTATCTGCTTGCAATGAGAGAAGCTTCTCATCCCAGGAATTAGTCTAGAGAATTGTTGTTAGACTGTCTTCAATGCCAGCATATCATTTCTTAAATAAGGGGAGCAAAAATCTGGTACACCAGATGTAGCCTCGCGAGTACTGTGTATAATTGTAAAATTACTTTCTAATCGTTAAAGTCCAAGCCTCTTGCCATGACGTCATCTGCTATCCTAATGATTTGTTGTATCCACCTGCTAAAATGTAGCAATTGATGCACTACTACACCAAGATCCGTCTGTACTTTGCTCGTCTAATATTGGTATTGGTTTATTATTGTCACCTGTAGCAAGATACAAATCACTTCACGGTGCATAGAGATGGAACAAGGTAAAACAACACCACTGCAGAATAAAGTATAAAAGTTACAGAGAAAGTGTAGTGCATGTAGCAATGAAGTGTAAGATCATAACGAGGTAGATTGTGAAGTCAAGAGCTCATCTTATCGTACCAGAGGTGCTTTCAGGAGTCTGATAGCAGCAGGATAGAAGCTGTCTTTGAGCCTTGGTAGTACATGCTTTCAGGCTTTTGTATCTTCTGCTTGATGGGAGAGGGAGTGTCCAGGATGGGTGGGGTCTTCGATTATGCTGGCTGCTTTACCGAGACAGCAAGAAGTACAGATGGAGTCCAGACAGGGGGGCTGGTTTCCGTGATGTGCTAAGCTGTGTCCGCAACTCTCTGCATCTTCTTGCGGACACGTGCAGAGCAGTGGCCACACTAAGCCATAACGTGTTCACATAGAATGCTTTCCGTGGTGCATTGATAAAAGTTGGTAAGGTCAAATTTCTTTAGCCCCCCCCCAGGAAGTAGAGGGGGCTTGCTTGGCCAAGACATCAACATGGTTGAACCAGGATGGGCGGTTGCTAATGCTCAGTCCTAGGAACTTGAAGTTCTCAACCTTAACACCATTGATGTAGATGCACGCTCCCTCTCCACCCCACGACCAGCATTGATGTAGATGCACGCTCCCTCTCCACCCCACGACCACCATTGATGTAGAAGCACGCTCCCTCTCCACCCCACGACCACCACTGATGTAGAAGCACGCTCCCTCTCCACCCCACGACCACCACTGATGTAGAAGCACGCTCCCTCTCCACCCCACGACCACCACTGATGTAGAAGCACGCTCCCTCTCCACCCCACGACCACCATTGATGTAGAAGCACGCTCCCTCTCCATCCCACGACCACCATTGATGTAGATGCACGCTCCCTCTCCATCCCACGACCACCATTGATGTAGAAGCACGCTCCCTCTCCACCCCACGACCACCATTGATGTAGATGCACGCTCCCTCTCCATCCCACGACCACCATTGATGTAGAAGCACGCTCCCTCTCCACCCCACGACCACCATTGATGTAGATGCATGCTCCCTCTCCATCCCACGACCACCATTGATGTAGAAGCACGCTCCCTCTCCACCCCACGACCACCATTGATGTAGATGCACGCTCCCTCTCCACCCCACGACCACCATTGATGTAGAAGCACGCTCCCTCTCCATCCCACGACCACCATTGATGTAGAAGCACGCTCCCTCTCCACCCCACGACCACCATTGATTTAGAAGCACGCTCCCTCTCCACCCCACGACCACCATTGATGTAGATGCACGCTCCCTCTCCATCCCACGACCAACATTGATTTAGAAGCACGCTCCCTCTCCACCCCACGACCACCATTGATGTAGATGCACGCTCCCTCTCCACCCCACGACCACCATTGATGTAGAAGCACGCTCCCTCTCCACCCTACGACCACCATTGATGTAGAAGCACGCTCCCTCTCCACCCTACGACCACCATTGATGTAGATGCACGCTCCCTCTCCACCCCACGACCACCATTGATGTAGATGCACGCTCCCTCTCCATCCCACGACCACCATTGATTTAGAAGCATGCTCCCTCTCCACCCCACGACCACCATTGATTTAGAAGCACGCTCCCTCTCCACCCCTTTCTTCCTGGTGAATAATCAGCTGAGGAAAAGGTTGTTGTCATGACAGCACTGAGCTCCCTATCTCCTTTGTGTACTGTGATTCATCGTTATTTGAGATATGGTCTAGTATGATGGTATCACCTGCAAACGGAGAAGAAGTTCGAGCAGAGTATGGCCACTCAGTCTGAGTAAGACGCAGGCTTGTGGTGCACCAGCACTGAGGGTAATCATGGCAGAGGTGTTGTTGCCTGACCTTACTGATTGTGGTCTGTCGGTCAGGAAGACAAGGAGCCAGCTGCAGGTGATCTGTCCCCTTCCTCCATTCAGATAAGAGTCTGACTTACCCTTCCCCACATTAAACTCAATTCAGCAAGCTTTTCTCACTTTGCCCGGAGAAGTGTGAAGAGATTCACTTTGGAAGGTCAAATTTGAAGGCAGGATACAGGGTTAATGGCAGGATTCCTAGAACAGAAGGATCTAGTGGCCAACGTCCATAGATCCTTCAAAGTGCCGCACGAGGTGATCAGTTGGTTAAGATGATCGCGTGGTTAAGAAGGCATTTGGTGTGTTGACTTTCGTTAGTCGGGGGATTGAGTTCAAGAGCTGAGAGGTAATACTGCAGCTCAATAAAACTGTGTTTAGACCACACTGGGAATATTGTGTTCAGTTCTCATTGCCTCAGTATAGGAAGATGTGGAAGTTTTTGAGAAGGTGCAGAGGATTTACCAGGATGCTGTCTGGACTAGGGAGCATATCTTATGAACACAAGGTGATCCAGCTAGAACTTTACTCTTTGGAGCAAAGGAGAATGAGAGGTGACTCGACAGTGGGGTATAAGATGATAAGAAACAAGAGATAAATATTTAATGAATATACTGTTGATGGCTGGTAAAAAGACTCTTACTAGGAAATGGTTATCACAGGAGAGCCCAACTTTAAATACATGGATGGAAATTACAATGGACATTTACAAAATGGAGAAGATAACAGCATCTGTTAATCATAAGCTGGAACAATTTGATTCATACTGGGAAAAATGGTTTAACTACATAATGCCTCATAGGCCTGATTTTATTCTCACAAATCAATGAATCTGTTGTAAAAAAAAGATCACTCCCTACTTGTACATAGTTCTCTTTTTGCTTGTTTTTTCTTTCCACTCTTTTCTATAAGTGTATACCTCAGATAAATACTTTATGGAGATTTGTGATATATATGTACAAGGACTGTCCTGTCTCTCCTTCTCTTCACCATCTACACCTCAGACTTCAACTACTGCACAGAGTCTTGCCATCTTCAGAAGTTTTCTGATGACTCTGCCATAGTTGGATGCATCAGCAAGGGAGATGAGGCTGAGTACAGGGCTACGGTGGGAAACTTTGTCATATGGTGTGAGCAGAATCATCTGCAGCTTAATGTGAAAAAGGCTAAGGAGCTGGTGGTGGACCTGAGGAGGGCCAAGGCACTGGTGACCCCTGTTTCCATCCAAGGGGTCAGTGTGGACATGGTGGAGGATTACAAATACCTGGAGATACAAATTGACAATAAATTGGACTGGTCAAAGAACACAAGCTGTCTACAAGAAGGGTCAGAGCCATCTCTATTTCCTGAGGAGACTGAGGTCCTTTAACATCTGCCGGATGATGCTGAGGATGTTCTACGAGGCTGTGGTGGCCAGTGCTATCATGTTTGCTGTTGTGTGCTGGGGCAGCAGGCTGAGGGTAGCAGACACCAACAGAATCAACAAACTCATTCGTAAGGCCAGTGATGTTGTGGGGGTGGAACTGGACTCTCTGACGGTGGTGTCTGAAAAGAGGATGCTGTCCAAGTTGCATGCCATCTTGGACAATGACTCCCATCCACTCCATAATGTAATGGTTAGGCACAGGAGTACATTCAGTCAGAGACTCATTCCACCGAGATGTCACACTGAGCGTCATAGGAAGTCATTCCTACCTGTGGCCATCAAACTTTACAACTCCTCCCTCGGAGTGTCAGACACCCTGAGCCAATAGGTTGGTGCGGCTATAATGAAACCCAATTTCCCTCGGGATCAATAAAGTATGTCTGTCTGTCTGTCTGAAATACATCTTATGGAAATGTTTGTTTGATGATGAACTTCAATAAAAAATAAATTATAAAAAAAAAGAAACACAGACCAGGTGGCTAGCCAAAGACTTTTTCCTAGGGTGAAATGACTAATACAATGGGACGTAATTTTAAGATAGTTGGAGGACGGTAGAGAGGGGATGTCGGAGGTAAGTTTTTTACATAGAAACTAGTAGGTGTGTAGGATGCACTGCTAGGGGTGGTGGTAGAGGCAGATATATTAGGGGCATTTAAAAGCACATGGATGATAGAAAATGGAGGGTATGAAGAAGGGAAAGATTCGATTAATCTTAGAGTAGGTTAAAGGCTCGAACGGCCGGTACTGTCCTGTAATGTTCTAAGTTTATTCAAACTATCCATATCCTGTTGTAGGGTCCAAAGGAAGTATCAAAGGTTCTAGAAAAACTAACAAGGAAATGGGACTAGGGTACTGTCTGAGCATGATTTACGACATGTGTAAAATGAATGGTTTACTCGTACACCTATGGAACAATAGCACAAGAACAACTTAAACCATTGTCATTGCTAACTGTCTGAAGTCTTCCTGTATTTTGCAAACATTATACACTGCCATGTTTCATCCCAAGCTTTAGTTAATTGAATAATAACTTTTATTATTCCAACCAGCTACTGAATCAGGATAACACATTACACAGGGTCATTACAATTACAAGTGGCAGTGGAATGGACATTATAAACTTTGCTCAGCAAATTGCTGAAACTCTAGTGTATTTGGAAGAGAGTAAATTAAGGCATGACTTTGAAGGTTTCCTAAGATATTTCTTATGTGTAGCGGTGTTGTGCCAAAGGAAAAGTGAGTGCCAATTTGTGCATATCAAGCTCCCATAACATTAATTATTCATAATCAATAAAATATTAATGATTGAAGGATAAACATTGGCTCGGGAGAGTTTATAGTTCGTAATACCTTTCAAGTAGCTCTGTGGAGCCGTTCACATCCACCGGAGTATCACACCTAGTCCAGCCTTCTCCCTGTATCTGGAACGTCGGGCTGAGGGGCTGGGGGTGAATGGCACTGAGCCACTGAACCACAAAATAATACAAGAAAATCATGGAGCGCTGGAGTGTTGTAAGAAGGACCACAACAATGAAGTAATTCTTAAACCTTCAAACATCTAATGAAGCAATTCCACAGGTTAAAACTGCCTGACTGGAAGTAAACAGTGGATGGTGTACAGAGAACAGCTTGGTGGTTTCAATAGAATATGAGACTGAAGACTGATTTTATTAGAGATAACATTTCTTCTATTTTAATTAACCCTCTTCCTCCTGCCGTTGGGCTGCTCATTATTACAAAATGTTTGATGTTGCTGCATCTACATTTGTTCCAGTTGTTCCTTCAGTACGTCCGTGGGAGATACACAGCAATGTCATTATCCTGTGATATGGCACCTGGTTAATAGTTTTTCAAGAGACAACTCTTCATCCGCTTGGACTCCCACCAAGTTATATATCGGCTGGATCTGCAATCCCTCTGCCGAATATTTACGTTAATCCAGACAATAGCACAAAAACAACAGGAGTTAGGAGGACGACCCTCTGTTCTTGAATCCTACCCTGACATTCAATATGATCAAGGCTAATCTGGGCCAGTTCTCAACACCCATTCTGTGCCAGCTCTCCAAATTCACTATTCTTTCAAGAAATTATCCATACCTGCAAGTGATCTAGCCTCCAGCATCCCGCAGGGCACAGAATTCCAGGGATTTATCACCCTCTGTGAGACAAAATTCCTGTGTACCCCAGTATAAAACACCAATCCCTCTCATTCAAGACTCTCTCTCTCTCTGGTGAATCATCTCGACATCTACTCTGTCTTGCCCACTTAGGATCTGGTATGTATCAATAAAATCACTCTTATAATCTCCATGGATTTTAGCGCCTCTAACTTCAGGAGTTAGCCCAGTGAATCTCTTCGGGACTGCTTCCATTGCTGATATATTCTTTCTTTAAATAAAGAAACATAACTGTGCACGGTGTTCGAGGTGCAGCCTCATCATCGTCCTGTACAATGGTTCGTTTGTTCTGAAGTACAAGCCTTGCAATAAAGGCCAATGTGCCACTTGCCTGCTGACCCTGCCTGTCACCACCACCGGAGGGCGCTGCGAGGCGATGCTGTGACCACACACATGAATCTGACCAGTCCTGGCGAAGGGTCTCGGCCCGAAACGTTGACTGCTCGTTTCCACGGATGCTGCCCGACCTGCTGAGTTCATCCAGCGTGTTTGTACGTGTTGATTTGACTACAGCATCTGCAGTGTACCTTGTGTTTACATGAATCTGTGGTTAGACTACACTTGCCTGAATATTGATGTTTCTTGTAGCAGAAAACAATTTTCAGCTTTTCTACTGGCATCATTGCTGTTCTTATCCAGTGATCTAAGATAAAACATATTGTCTCTTCTCTGCTACTAAGCTCCACATGGCCAACCAACAGTCAATGTATCCATTCTCATTTCTTCAGGGCGGTAATCAGCTTGCAGGTACCTAGAACGTGGAACACAGAACATTTCAGCACAGGAAACGGTCCTTCGGCCCACAATGCTGTACTGGAGTAACTAAACAAATGACACCTAACCTTTCCTGCCTGTGTGTGGTCCACATCCCCCCATTCTCTGCGTATTCATGTCCCTATCTTAGCGTCTTTTAACTGCCTCCAACAGATCCGCCTCTACCACAATCCCTGGCTGTGCATTCCGGGCACCGCACCCTGCCTGCACATCTCCTTTCAGCTTCTGCCATCTCACTTTAAATGCATGCCCTCTCGTGTTAGGTATTTTAACCCTGGGATAAAGGGACTAGTTGTCCGCTCTATCTATGGCTGTCATAATCTTGTAAGCTAACAGATCTCCTGTCACCGTCGGCCGATCCAGAGAAAGCAACCCAAGTTTGTCCAGCCTCTCCGTTTAGCACACACACTCTAATCCAGGCGGCATCCTGGTAATCCCCTTCTGCACCCTCTCCACATCCTTCTAGTAACTGGGTGACGTGAACAGAAGGGATGTGGCCTAACATGAGTTTTATAAAGGCAAGGTAACTTCCTGATTCTTGAAGCCAATGCTTTAACTGAAAATGGTCCAATGGCCCCTTTTCTACCCTGTCAACTTGCATCGCCCACTTTCCAGGAGCTGTAGACTTGCGCCCCAGGATCCCTTTAACAGTATTCTGTCCCTTTATATTTGATCTCCCCAAAGTGCACACCCCACACTTGCCCAGACTATCCACCATTTCCCTCCACTGGCCTCTGTCCTAATGTATGCTCTGGCAACACTTTATACCAGGGGCTCCCAATCTGGGGTCCTAATGGAAGGGGTTCGTGGCATAAAAAAGGTTGGGAACTCCTGTTCTACACCATCCATAATGCCACCAGTCTCAGTATCATCTACAAACCCACCCACCCATCTATTTTTTATCCAAGTCATTTATGTACATCAGAGACAGAAGAGGTCCCTGTACGGAGCTCTGTACATTCTACTCCTGGTGATGCTAAACGTAAAAGTGTGTTTCCCTGCCTTTAGTTAAGAATTTCAGGATGTATATTGTATACATTTCTCTGCCATTAAATGTACCTTTTGAAGACTCAGCTAAACCTTAGTTAAGAATAAGTTAAGAATATCTTAAGAACTCATTACCTTGATCTCTGGTCAGATACCTACACATCACACAAATGTAGACACATACCCTTTGGCATTTTATTTACAAAGA